>NC_060140.1:261003842-261640798 GCF_021461385.2 Schistocerca piceifrons | reverse complement strand
AAATCATA
The DNA here is from genome assembly GCF_021461385.2 of Schistocerca piceifrons. NCBI lineage: Eukaryota > Metazoa > Arthropoda > Insecta > Orthoptera > Acrididae > Schistocerca > Schistocerca piceifrons. The sequence continues at coordinate 261,640,790 of NC_060140.1, read as the reverse complement.
GAACACACACTCACAGTCTGCAGCAACCTCACCACACAAGCAATGATGGAAATAACAAATATACTCAGCCTGACAAACAAACAAAACTACTTTCAGTTTGAGAATGAACATTACCTACAAAGTGACCAGCTGCCCATGGGATCCCCAATATAAGATACATTAGCAAATATTTTTATCAGTCATCTAGTAAATCAGATATTTGAGAAGGTAACCACTAATAAAATATTTAAAATCGTATATTGGTACAGATATGTGAATGACATTATTTGTCTGGTTGAACAGCCAAGTGAAAAAATAGGTGAACTCCACTCAGAAATCAACAATTCACACCAGAACATAAACTTCACACTTGTAAAGAAAATCAAGTAAATGTTCTTTATGTAATAATAACGAAAGAAAATGGCAAACATACATTTAACATCTTTAGAAAACCAACAGCCACAGACACAATAATACATTCCACATCTACATGTTCCCGCAACCAGAAGTGTGCAGCACTAAGACATATGTTACATAGGTTAAACAGGATTCCACTCAACAAAAGAAACTGTGAAAAAGAAAAGAGTACAATCATACAAATAGTTTGGAACAACAGCAATGACACACATGTAGTACACAGACTCTATCAAAAAATAAAAACACAAATACAAAACAAACACAACACATCCAGAATACAAGATAACTCACAAGCTCCAATCACAGACAAACGTAATGAAAACATCACACAGAAAAGAAGCAGGTGGTACACTATGACTTACACACACAAATTAACACACAGAGTGGCAAACATCCTAAAGAGACAGTGCTTCCAGATAGCACATAAGACTGTGCAAACCCTCCAATCACAATTAAGCCAACCAACTGCCAAGAGGGATAAATTCCAGTGATAAAGAATATATAAACTTGAATGTCAAAGTTGTGACATCTGTAGAACATTTAAAACACAATAACCAGCATCCTACAAACATGGAACAAGAAATGAAAATAATGAGAATAACAACCATGACAAATACCTGACACAAATGCAAGAAAACTTCCACATTCGAAAAAACCATTGCTGAAAACAAACATTTGATAACCGAGCAAACACACATCAGGACAGAATCCCTGCTACATTTAATAAAAGAAATGATAAGATACAAATCTTCCCCTCTCACACATGCAGGGAAGAATACCCCCCTCTCTCTCTCCCCCACTCCCTCCCACAGTCCCACCTCCCCCCATTCCCGCTTACCACTGTCCCCCCTTCCCCCCTCTGTCCCCCCCTTCCCCCCCTCTGTCACCCCTTCCCCCCCTCTGTCCCCCCTTCTCCCCTCTGTCCCCCCTTCCCCCCCTCTGTCCCCCCTTCCCCCCTCTGTCCCCCCTTCCCCCCTCTGTCCCCCCTTCCCCCCTCTGTCACCCCTTCCCCCCTCTGTCACCCCTTCCCCCCCTCTGTCACCCCTTCCCCCCTCTGTCGCCCCTTCCCCCCCTCTGTCACCCCTTCCCCCCCTGTCACCCCCTTCCCCCCTCTGTCCCTCCTTCCCCCCTCTGTCCCCCCTTCCCCTGTGTCCCCCCTTCCCCCCCTCTGTCCCCCTTCCCCCCCTCTGTCCCCCTTCCCCCCTCTGTCCCCCTTCCCCCCCTCTGTCCCCCCTTCCCCCCCTCTGTCCCCCCCTTCCCCCCCTCTGTCCCCCCTTACCCCCCTCTGTCCCCCTTCCCCCCCTCTGTCCCCCTTCCCCCCCTCTGTCCCCCTTCCCCCCCTCTGTCCCCCCTTCCCCCCTCTGTCCCCCCTTCCCCCCTCTGTCCCCCCTTCCCCCCTCTGTGACCCCTTCCCCCCCTCTGTCACCCCTTTCCACCCCTCTGTCACCCCTTTCCACCCCTCTGTCGCCCCTTCCCCCCCTCTGTCGCCCCTACCCCCCCTCTGTCGCCCCTTCCCCCTCTCTGACCCGCCCCTTCCCCCTCTGACCCCGCCCCTTCCCCCTCTGCCCCGCCCCTTCCCCCTCTGCCCCGCCCCTTCCCCCTCTGCCCCGCCCCTTCCCCCTCTCTGCCCCGCCCCTTCCCCCTCTCTGCCCCGCCCCTTCCCCCTCTCTGCCCCGCCCCTTCCCCCTCTCTGCCCCGCCCCTTCCCCCTCTCTGTCCCGCCCCTTCCCCCTCTCTGTCCCGCCCCTTCCCCCCTCTCTGTCCCGCCCCTTCCCCCCCTCTCTGTCCCGCCCCTTCCCCCCTCTCTGTCCCGCCCCTTCCCCCCTCTCTGTCCCGCCCCTTCCCCCCTCTCTGTCCCGCCCCTTCCCCCCTCTCTGTCCCGCCCCTTCCCCCCTCTCTGTCCCGCCCCTTCCCCCTCTCTGTCCCGCCCCTTCCCCCTCTCTGTCCCGCCCCTTCCCCCCTCTCTGTCCCGCCCCTTCCCCCTCTCTGTCCCGCCCCTTCCCCCTCTCTGTCCCGCCCCTTCCCCCTCTCTGTCCCTCCCCTTTCCCCCCTACCTGCCCCCTTCCCCCCACTTCCCCCCTCTTCCCCCCCTCTTCCCCCCCTCTTCCCCCCCTCTTCCCCCCCTCTTCGACCCCCCCTCTTCGACCCCCCCTCTTCGACCCCCCCTCTTCGACCCCCCTCTTCGACCCCCCCTCTTCGACCCTCCCTCTTCGCCCCCCTCTTCCATCCCCCCCTCTTCCATCCCCCCCTCTTCCATCCCCTCTCTTCCATCCCCTCCTCTCCCATCCCCCCTCTTCCATCCCCCCTCTTCCTCCCAATTCTCCGCTTCCCCCCTCTTCCCCCCACATCTCCCCTTCCCCCCACATCTCCCCTTCCCCCCACATCTCCCCTTCCCCCCACATCTCCCCTTCCCCCCACATCTCCCCTTCCCCCCATATCTCCCCTTCCCCCCTCTTCCCCCCACATCCCCCCTTCCCCCCTCTTCCCCCCCACATCTCCCCTCCCACATCTCCCCTTCCACCCTCTTCCCCCCCATCTCGCCTCCCACATCTCCCCTACCCCCATCACCCCTTCCCCTTCTCCCCTACCCCCATCACCCCTCCCCCTCCTCCCCCCTCTTTCACCTCCTCCCCCTCTCTCTCCCTCCATCTCCCTTCCTCCCTCCATCTCACCTCCATTTCCCCTCCCGCTCCTCTCCCCCGCTCCTCTCCCCCTCTCCTCTCCTCCCGCTCCCCCTCTCCTCTCCTCTCCTCTCCTCCCGCTCCCCCTCTCCTCTCCTCTCCTCTCCTCCCGCTCCCCCTCTCCTCTCCTCTCCTCTCCTCTCCTCCCGCTCCCCCTCTCCTCTCCTCTCCTCTCCTCCCGCTCCCACTCTCCTCTCCTCTCCTCCCGCTCTCCTCTCCTCTCATCCCGCTCCCCCTCTCCTCTCCTCTCATCCCGCTCCCCCTCTCCTCTCCTCTCCTCCCGCTCCCCCTCTCCTCTCCTCTCCTCCCGCTCCCCCTCTCCTCTCCTCTCCTCCCGCTCCCCCTCTCCTCTCCTCTCCTCCCGCTCCCCCTCTCCTCCCGCTCCCCCTCTCCTCTCCTCCCGCTCCCCCTCTCCTCTCCTCCCGCTCCCCCTCTCCTCTCCTCCCGCTCACCCTCTCCTCCCGCTGCCCCTCTCCTCTCCTCCCGCTCCCGCTCTCCTCTCCTCCCCCTGCCGCCCCCTCCCCCCTTCCTGAAGAAGGTTTTGGGCAAAAACTCAATATGTAACAGACTTTCCATTGTGCATATCTGCAATTCAGCATGTCATGAAAGCTGGCAGGTAGATGCAGTATTTCTTAACTTCCAAAAATTACCACACATACACATACTATCAAGAGTATGATTGTATGGAGGTCACAAGCAAAATTCATGGCTTGATGCAGACTTCTTGATAGAAAGATCGCAGCTTGTCATCTTGGATGAAGAGTCATTGAGAAATGTAGAAGTAACTTCACATATGCTCCAGGGAAGTGTGTTCGGATCCTTGCTGTTCATGTGTTGTGTATTAATAACCTTGCATACAATATTAATAGAAACGTCAGACTTTTGATGAATCATTTATCGGTAATGAACTACTTTTGGGAAAAGCTTCAGAGTATCCTGTCAGATTTTGATAAAGATTCCAAGATGCTGCAAACATTGTTAACTTACTTTAATTTTGCACTTTACACAGTAGAAGAAAGTGTTATCCTTAGACTACATCAGTGAGCCGATGTAGGAAGTAGTCAACTTATAAAAACACCTGGGTGTAACAATTTGTAGGGATATGAAATCATTCTCATAGGCTCGTTCATAGGTAGACCATGCTTCATTGTTAGAATACTAGGAAAATGAAGTCAATCTACAAAGGAGACTGCTAACAAAGCCACCCTTGTGATCCATCCTGGAATGTAGATGAAATGTGTAGGACCTTTACCCAAGATTACTAACAGGGGATACTGAATGTATACAAAGAAAGGCAGCATGAGTGGTCACAGGTTTGTTTGACCCATGGGAGAAAGTTAAAGATAAGCATACTGCAGTCTCCAATGTCAGGCTGTTCCAGTTTGTGTGCTGCAGGTGGGCAGCCAGGCAGGCATGGACAAATTGGGGACATGCAAGCAGTAATGTGGTTGGGCCTGTATAAAAAGTATCTGACCTTTGGCTAGAAAAAAAATATTTCGAATACCTGATGGGAATGGAAGGTGTACACTTTGGAGCATTTGACACAAATAGTTCTGCACAGTGTAGTTAATGCCTAAACATACTAGAGATATTTTATCCGTGCAGCTCACGATTCATTTTTTCCTGTGTGCAGTGTGGTAATTTCAGTATGTTATCTGCTAACTTGGTCACCAAAGTCATGTGAAATTACACCATGTAACACTCAGTTGCTAAGGAACTTCTGTATACCATTCATTTGCTCTTAGTCTAGAGAAAACACAAATAATACAGTGTTTGTACCTCAAATAAAATTATAACTGACAATTTACTGCCCACAGATGATACACATTTCATATAATGTCACTTAACAGTAACACAAACTTTAAATTTCGCTGTCAGTGATTTCGCTGCTCAATATATATCATAACTACTATGACAGTTTTTTCAGCTCTTCTTTGATTGTGGACTGCATGTGGCAAATAACCAAAGATGGATAATGTTTAAAAGTATTTTTGCAAAATGTTTCTTTGTCTATCAGAAATGAAACTGAAAGAAAAGTGTTTATCAGACCTGATATTTGGAAATAATTTCAGTTTCACCATTGAAGCAAAAATGACTGTGGGTAGGAGGGAGGCTTTGTTATTAATCAAGGAAGTTGTCACTAAGTTCTTAGGAAAGAAGAAGGATGCACAGTCATGATTCTGTTGTTTATATGCTGATAAAGTTCAGGAAGTTATACTTGTAATGGAACTTTAGAATACAACCTGCCCCAGTCCCTGTTTCCCAGTATCTGGTAGATATTTATAGAGAACCTTACGCTGAGTAATAGTCACTATATAATGTCTAGTTCACAAATCTCCAGAGTTATAACCATTCTAATTGTATTATACAAAAGTTAATTATAATACACAGAAAACAGCAAGCTATAATTATGTACAGACATTCATGAAAATGAAATTAAAAAGTCACTTGTTTAACACTTCATTAAAACACACCAGGTTGAATGAAACAAACACACTCAAACTTTATCTCTTGAATAGGCCCAAAAGACCTTGTTTAATAATGTCATTATCAAAATTCACTAACTGTATTATAATTTAAAATGTGGTACATGGTGCTATATTTAAATGATCATTATGAACATGTAATCTTGAAACATTATTTGATTTTTGTTGATCTGTCCTGCTGGGAACATAAATAATAATATATTTGTGCTAACAGTACTCTGGAGATCATATGAGAATTACTGAGCTGGATTGCCTTCATTAAACACAAATCCTTGAGAATTCAGCAGTTTGGGCACAGGAAAATTATAGGATCAGCTGTGTCTTCTTTCTTTCTATGTTGTTCTTTCTTCTGTCCACATTGTGCCTCTCTTTTTCTGTATGTGTTGATCTTTTTTGCTCTGAAATTTTACTTTTCTCGTATTTCTTCCTCCTGCTTTAACTTCTTTGATCCCCATCATGGATGTTTTTTGGTGTCTGTCAAAAAATTAATTCTTTTTATTGTTGTTTGTTTGTTTAGCCTTTTTAGGTGTTGATAGAAAACAACTTTTCATCTTCCTCGCTGTGTCTAATATTTGTTCTAGTCTTTCATAAACTCCTTAATTTCCATTTTCCATTGTCATATTTTGGTCCCATGATTTTCCTTATTATTTTCCTTTCCTTTCCTTTCCTTTCCTTTCCTTTCCTTTTCCTTTCCTTTCCTTTCCTTTCCTTTCCTTTCCTTTCCTTTCCTTTCCTTCTTTTATTGTCTGGTGGTATTTAACAAAAAGCATTATCGAGCGTAAAGACGTTCTGGTGTAATGACAGTGTTGATGTGATTTTTGATAAAGATTTTTCATTAGACAAATTTTTTGTTAATTGAAAAGCCACTTCCATTTTCCTTGCCCTTGCTAAGATAGCTTCTTTGTCCAAAGCATTTGGTTGTATTATTTCACCTAGATATGTAAATTTTGTAGCCTTTTTTATTCTTCCCTAATCAGATCCCAGCACCTACTTGTATACTCTCTTTTTTCAAAAGATATGCATAGGTCCACTTTTGAAGTTCTCTCGTGCACGAAGTTTATATGCCTGCAAAAGCCAGTCAGTCAGTTCTCAGATTATCCTCTTCTCTCCCAGTTATAATTTTTTAATTCTTTCTTCTTGATCTTTTCCTCCATTCCCTTATTACCTTTTCTAGTACACATCTGAACAGCAGTGGGGACAACCCATTTCCTTAACTACACCACTTTTGATCTAAAAAGGTTTGGAGGTTCCACCTAAAAGTTTAATTTTGAATTTGTTTGTGTGTCTTCTATGATTGCCACTGGTTTGTTGTCAGTTCCAGACTCTTTTAAGGTGGTGAATAATGTTTCCCTGTCAATTGAATCATATGCTTTAGAATTCTATAAATGTTATATAAATGCTCTCATTCTTCAATTCCTCATTATAAATTTCAGATTGAAAATTTGATTCATGCAGGACTGTCTTTTTTTCAAACCCTCCTTTATATTCTCCTAATTGCTGATCTGGCTGGGTTTCCAGCCTCTTTTGTAATGCTTTTGAAAGACTTTTGTATGTCACAGGAAGGAGGGTAATTCTTCTACAATTGCTGGGGGCAGTTTTATCTCTCACTTTTTGAGAGACTCCATGTAGCATTTTGACTGTTCCATCACCTGTGGTTTTCCTCATTTCAGCAATTTTTGAATCTTCCCCCTTGTTCTTTATCGGTCTTCAAATCTTCTATGATATTTTGGATTTCAGCCATGATAGGGGTTTCTGAGGTTGTGTAAGTGCATCCCGAATTATGTTTCAGAAATTTTGACCATCGTTTCTCACAATCTAACTTCTTGAAATAGCTTTCTAATATTTCATAGTGTTCTTGGTTGTTTAGTGCTAATTTTCCATCTACATTTCTGGAGCACACGTTAGGCCATTAGTAAGTTTGAAGGCTTTGCTTGAAATTTTTATAGAAGTTCCTGGTATTGTTCTTTTGGAAGTCTCTCTCTGTTAGTGATAGCTGGTTGCTTTCAGACTTCCTTTTGACTGCCCTTATTGTTTTCGATATTTGACACCATGTTGTTTAAAGTTGATAAAGTCTTACAACATATTTATTGGCCCAAGAATCAGTTTCGTACATTGTTTGTACATGTGATATAGGACAATGGTAAATCTAGTTAGTTTACAATACAGTAGTCATTTTGACTACATTGTTGACATAATAAAAATGCATAATAATGTAAGTTGATGTACTACATTGCTTCTACATGTGATGATACCAGTTATTAAGTGAGATGACATGATAGGCACAATGTAAACTATATTATGAATTGACAATTACACATATACTGGTAGCGTACTATTTCTGCCAGGACTGTTTTCTAAGCAGTAATGCTTCTTTGCAGTGTTCATTCCACCATCTATACTTTTTATGTCTTTTGACTAGTGCTGGGTCTTGATGTTTTAGATTTGTTTTTTCTTCCTTTTTGTATTGGACCTCGCAACAGTTTTTTACCCTCACAGTCCCAGCATTCTATGGTTTGTTACTGGGTGCTTTTGACCTAGATGTTTTGCGCCCCCCCCCCCCCCCCCCCAAAAAAAAAGGCTCTAGTGCTGGGCTACTTTGACTATCTTTGCTTTATCACCTCACAGTCTTTTAAGTCTGTATTTAACCATTCCTGAAATCCTTGTTTTCTTGACTTTCAAAGTTTCAGTATTAATTTTATGGATCCTTTTCACTTGCCTTAGAATGCTTGTTTGCGGAATAAATTTCATTTTTATTGTCGTTAAATAGTGATCTTATATTTGTAACCTTTCTGCCTTTTATGTTCATGATTTCTTTGGTTGTTAAAGGATATAGCTATACAGTCAGTCTGAAATTGTCCTAGGTTTGTATTAGGGGATTTGTAAGTTTTGTGTTTCCTCGTCAGTTTCCTAAAGTTTGTGGATATTAATTTGAAGGTGAAGCCTTTGCATAGTTTCTTTCATGGGCTGGATATTTTTCAACAGTTTTCCTGAACATTCATTCTTTTAAAGTCTGTGCCCTCAAACTCCTAATAAAATTTAACATTATTCAATGGAACCTTTCATAGTTCATGTTCCAGTGATTCCCAGAAGCTTTCAACTTTTTCTGGATTCCTTTTATTGTTCTCATTTATTGGGACATGGCACTTTATTAAGGTGTAAGACTTAGTTGCACATAACACAGTAAGAACTGAGAACCTTTCACTTGGAGAATAAAACCTATGACAGATTTACTATTGCTCTGCTTAAATGAATCTCATTACCAGGTATGGACTGCTGCTGCAGTTATTATTATATATGTTAGATTCAGGATGTTCAATGTATTTTTGCAGCTCAGTTCAAACAAAAGTCTGACAACAATTAGGGGAAAACAACCAACTGTGAATCATACTGGAATAGTTCGTCAAATGCAGGATATCGAAAGTTTCTTGTGTATTATGGAACCAAACTTAAATTTCACTGAACAGTTTCTCTCAGAAGTGTTTGAACAGTCCAAATACTGTTTTCTGTGCTGAATCTGAATCAGTCATTACTTTAGTTGTCTATTCAGTTTTAATCAGTCACTTTACAATTATTCTTCTCCAAACTATTAGTCTCTTAACAATAAACCACCAGGAAAAATGTCATTGTAACTGCATCTGCTGTTCAGTCCATATGAAATCATAACCACTGCAGTCTTCAACAAAAACATACATCAGCCGCTGCACTCATCAACAGTTACCTTGATTTTTTCCCTTACAAATTTCAATGCTGTCATTGAGAAACAATATATCAGATTGGTAGAAAGATGACATCATGAGTGTTAGAATAATAGTATCATGGGAAACTACTGTTGATAACTTTAGCAACAGGCAATTCACTGGAGAAAAGACTATATTAAAATGCTTTAAGGAAGGGGGTAGGTGTGTGTGTGTGGGGGGGGGGGGGGGGGCCGTGAATGAGTGAGTGAGAGAGAGAGAGAGAGAGAGAGAGAGAGAGAGAGAGAGAGAGAGAGAATAGAAGCCAAAGCCAATGCTCACACAATTCTTGTGTAATAAAGAGTTATCTGCATCTTCATTCTTCAATAAAACCTTCATCCTTGTTGAAAAATTAAAAGCCTTTCCATTCCAGTTACATTAATTTTCTAGTTTGTTATATTGTGTAATCAAAAATAGTTTTTGTTGGCTTCTTTAATCAGAGTAATTGAATGTAAGTTTGTACTTCATTGCCTGTGATTGTTTTCTTACTTCATGTTCCAGCATTTAGTTGTATTTAATACCATAATTTGTCATCATTTGAAAGAGTTACTAAAAGTGAGATTTTTCCACCATGATGTGTGTATTTCTGAAGGATTGCTTTCCATTTCTTTTGAAGAGTGAAATTTTGCTTTTGATTTACACAAAATAGGCATATGTGATACACACATCTGCTATGTTACTGAATCCCTCAACACCTGTTCCAGAAACTTTTCCCACATTCTCTGCCACAATTACCCCACATATCTTGCCTGCCAACAAATGTCCCAGACAGATCCCTGTTCTCAACCTCCAACAAATAGAGATTACACTTCCAAAAAAACTCGAAAAGCCCCTTTCTTGTCACACATTGCTGCCAAGTCCTTGAATGTTTCAATACATTAATTTATCAAGCCATAAAATAAAAATCATCTCACTGACATCCTTTTCACACCAATTACTATCACCTCCTGTTGTCCTCACAAACTCTATAATATCCTTGTCACACCATGTAATTTGTCAGTCCACTATTCCTATCCTTGTAGTTGTTCCCACTCTAAAACCTACCATATGCACTGTAATGCCTTTTTTATGACATTCATCATACTGACAGTTAAGACCAATTTTGACAACATAAAATATTATGACTTAGAAGTAGCTGGCTTGGTTATTTATCCTGCAACTGACAGTTTTAACTATCTCAAATGCACCAGTCTTGTTCGCTCTGGTGAATTGGACTTCATATGTAATATACTGAGCAGGCAACAACAGTCAGTTGTCATCTCAACAACCTAGCCCTAATGGTGGCTAAACATATCACGTCCAAGCTGGCTAATTTTGATCATTAAGCAAAACCCAATGACACTTCCAAAGGATGATGGGCTGTTAAAAATACATATACAGCATTAATGTTAGAAAAAAAATGAAAAGTGTAATGTGATATGTCTATTTGATGATGATGATGATGATGATGATGATGATGATGATGATGATGGTGGTATGAGTAATAATTTTATAAATGACATACACATTTACATACACCCATACACGTGGAGGCTAGGAAGAGAACAGATAATGAAATAACAAGAGAAGAAAGACACACTAAAGAAAAATATATTTGACAGAGATATTTCCCTTGCACAGTTTCCAACTCAGTCATCAGTATTTCAGGTTCATATATTATACGAGTCTTCCCCTTATCAAAAAAGAAAATGAGATGTTCAAGCAAACCATTGCAGTGTCCATGGAAAATAATTTTCAGAAAGTCTCTCTTCAGCACCCACTCCTTACCATTTACCCCATCTCCATCACTAGTAAATTTTACTTCATAGGCCAGAGGTAGAAACCACCATGCCATCATGATCTACTATTCTATGCTAACATATCAGAGTGATCTACTTCTTTTAAAACTACAATAATTGCTGCATTTTTAATTTTGCAATACTGTAAAACAATTGTTTAACAACAAAAGTTTCACATCTTGATTTTTTGGATAAAAAATAATAATTTTATTACATAACATTTTACAAATGTGTTCTTGTATTGATAACACAAGAATTATCTTACATTTGATGTGAAACTTGAGTATATGCTATGTTTACAATGTCCTTGAGATTTGGCATTTAACTTAGTAAACTTTGTCAAATACAGGAGGTGCTTATTAGTTCACCTTGTTCTGTGCTTACTTTTAATTAAATTCATATCTAAAAATAATAATAATTAGACACAAATAAGCGCTTCATCCTAAGTGCAATGTTAACTAATATAGGGTCTTTCTCCTTGAGGCATTAGTGGCCAACAGTTTTTGTGTTCTGCAACACTTTTAAGATGCAGTAATTTCTTAAATATTATGTCAAGTTCAACAGCTGTCATAGCCGTGTCAAAAACATTGTCAGTTGAAGAAGATATAGTCAGTGGCTCAACGGTAGCCCAAGTGAAAGATACAAACTGGGTTACCACTGAAATCTTTTTGAAATCTGAAAACCAAATTGGAGGCATTTTTTTGCGTAACATTCATTATCACAAAGTATGTTATTTTCTTCTGTTTGTGTCTTCAGAGTTGGAAGGGTCCACACCAACCAGATTCTCCCTGCCTTTTCTCTGCTCTTTGCTTGGTCTGTTGTACTTTTTGTTTCCCTTTTTCTTGTATCTTGTTCCCCTGGTGCTGTCCACATTGTACTGTGGTACTGGTATGGTATGGTATGGTATGGTATGGTGGGGGTGTCAGGATGGGTCAGTGACATTACTGGTGCCCCACTGTGTATAGTTTTGTCGGGGCACCCATACTCTCCCTGTTTTCACCCATCTCCCTCCTGTTTTTTCTTTTTCCTAATGCCCTGACATCCCTTTTCCCTGTTCGTTTGCATGTCATCCCTTTGCCTTGATTGGACTGTGTTGTTTATGGTATTCCTCCCTTGATTTCAAATGTGTGTGTGAAATTTTTTTAGCACTTAACTGCTAAGGTCATCAGTCCCTAAGCTTACGCACTACTTAACCTAAATTATCCGAAGGACGAACACACATACCCATGCCCGAGGGAGACTCGAACCTCCACCAGGACCAGCCGCACAGTCCATGACTGCAGCGCTGTAGACCGCTCTGCTAATCCCGTGCCCCTTGATTTCAGTCATGCAGTCATGTTATATCATGGGACTGATGTCCTCACTGTTTGCGCCCCCCCCCCCCCCCTCCAAATCAACCAACCAACCCTCTTGAACTAATACAAGAAACGTGATTAAGTATGATTAACATGGTTTTAGAGGGTCAAGATAGATGTTGGTATCAGTTCTGCATGCTTGAAACAAACTTGTGTCAAACGAGCATGCATTCTCAGTGCTACATAATACAGTTGTTATTTTTATTCAACACTTTTTCTTATGCATTCTCAGTACTTCACATCTGTACTCCACAAATCACTATGAAGTGCATGGCAAAGGGCATGTCCCATTGTAATAGCTATTGGGTATTTTCCTGTTTCATTCACATATGGAGCACAGGAAGAGTGATTGTTTAAATACCTCTGTGGATGCTGTAATTAATCTAATCTTCTCACCATGAACCATATAGGAGCAATATGTGGGGGGTGTAGCGCATTCCTACACTCGTCATTTGAAGCTAGTTCATGAAACTTTGTAAATGGACTTTCTCATTTCTTCTCACAAGAGTCTGCCAATTCAGTTTCTTCAGCATCTCTCTGATGCTGTCCCACGGATCAAACAAACCTTTGTCCATTCATGCTGCCCTTCTCTATATATGTCCAATATCCCCTGTTAGTCCTGGTCGGTACAGGACCTATACACAAGAGCAATATTCCAGGATGGGTCACACAAGTTTTAAGCAGTCTCCTTTCTAAATTGACTGCATTTCCCCATTGTTCTAACAATAAACTGAAGTCTGAGCACCTGCTTTACCCATGACTGAGCCTATGTGCTCATTCTGTTTCGTACCCTACAAACTGTTGCACCCTGGTATTTGTGAGAGTTAACTGATTCCAAATGTGACTGACTGATACAGGGTCCAACAGAAAAACCTTCTTTATTTCAAAAGATAGTTACAAACAAACAATGGAAGATACAGAGAAAATCTTTTTATTTTGTGAACAATAAATACTATGTCATTTTACATTAGTTGGTTTGAAAAATTCTATCCACTAAATTGCTTTCGCCATTTTTGACACATTGACGAAGCCTTTCCCAGTCTCATTGGCAGCCACTTCCTGGATGATCACCTCATTAAGCATTTGCAGGATTGTGTGGCAATGTTTGTACACTTGAGCCTTTAAGTGTCCGCAAAGAAAAAAAAATCACAAGGTGATAAATTGGGTGACCTTGGGGGCTCGCCATATATCATCTCCTCATGAAGAGAGAAGACATCCATGAAACAACTCTCTAAAAATTTCAAGATAACACTGATAAGTGTAAGTTGTTGCTCCATCTTGTTGGAACCATAATTCTTTATCTTTGTGATCCCTAACAAACTGGTTTAACTTAGGTCAGAGGCAGGTCTCTATCATTTGACAATAGTGATATGAATTAACTGTTAACATAACACCATAAAAAAAAGTTAAATACAAATGCCATACACCAAATTCAGCTATGGTGCACAAAACTGTCACATGATGACTGTGAAGTGGTTTTTGGTGAAGTTCCTCAGGGTTTTCTGCTGCCTAGTAGAGGAAATTTTGTTAATTTACAGTATCTGATAGTGTAAGTGGGTCTTGTCAGAAGAAATCAAAATGACATCTCTAGGGACATTCTGAAGAATTTGCTTGCTCATGGCTCTGTGACTTTCAGAATCTCTAGCAATGAATTCTTGGATAGCCTTCGTTTTGTATGGGTGCATGTGTAGATCTCTGTGCAGGATTCTGATTGCATTCTTGTCAGGACATCTAGGGCAGCTGTATATTTAAATGTTGAACATTTTGGAGACTGCAGGATAGACATTCTCGCACATGCCACATTTTTACAGCTTGGGGTCAGCTAGTGGATTTTCTTTTCAGTGCAGAACCTGATGCTCTAAAGTTTGATACCCAAACTTGAATAGTTTTCCTATCGGGAACAGAATCATTACAGCCAAATTTGAGGTGTATACGAAATGCCTGTAGGGTAGTAATCACAGAGTCACCATTAAAAATACACTCCTCCACAAAAAATGCATGATGCTCAACTAGCCACGTCATTGCATCTACTGAAAATGGCGTGTACACCACTATCAATCAATATGCTCTCCACATCACTATCCCCAACACAACTCACGTCTCCAAATACAGGAGGTCTTTCAGTGGACCCTTTTGTTGTAGGATACTATGTTTTTTCACTTTGTGAAATGCACAGTTTTACATTTCTGAACATAAGTCGACTTCTTTGCACCAAATTTCAAATCCTATCAGCATTTGACTGAATACATATGCAGCCTCTTTCAGACATTATGTTATTGTAGATAACTGCATCATATGGAAAATTTCTGAGGTTACTGTTAATATGGTCCACAAGGTCATTAATATACAATGTGAACAGTGACACTCTCAACACTCTTCCCTAGCACACACCATAAGTTTCTTCTAAATGTGTTGATGACTCTTCTTCCAAGATAACTTGCTGCATCCTCCATACCAACAAATCCTCAATCCAGTCACAAATTTTGCCTGATTTCCCATACAGTCGTTCTTAAGATAATAAGCATAGGTGTGGTACTGAGTTGGATGCTTTCCAGAAATCAAGAGATACTGCCTTTACCTGACTGCCTTGAGGTTGGATTTCACATGACTGTTGTTTTCAGAACTGTTGCTGTTTGGCATGGAGGAGGTCATTATGTTGGATAGCCCTCTTTGTGTTTGAGCTCAGAATATGTTCTGAGATTCTACGACAATGTTTAAAGTCTCGGGAAGTGAGTCTGGTGGGTGGTAAAAGGACCTAATTACAATTTTATGCCAACTGCCAACACAGTTTTGCTGAAACAATCTCACATGCAGCTTAAGTTTCTATCTTGGTGATTTGAGTTTCTTGGCTACTGTGACAAATACACTATCTCCATTCCCCATTAGCCTGCGATCTACCAAATAGGCACTCGTGATCTCCCAGTAGATTGTGATCAGTGTGTTGCTGACCACTGTCATAAACAGAGCACCATGTAAAACGATAGATGTTTTTTGTCAACTAAAATGTGTACTGTGTGAAATTATGTATAGGAGTGACCACCACTAAACTGGACACAAATCAACTGTCTGCTTTGGGAACACTGAGTAGTACCAGTTGCTGAGCATGTTCTGTGGCACTACTCAAGGGACCTCTGCCTGCTAGATTGCCTGTATCATTTGGTTCCTCCCGTACAGTACCAGTAACCCTGAAATATAGAGATGGGAACTTCCACACATCCTATGATTGCACTGCTCTTCTGAACTCAATGCCCATTAACTAACCCCCTCCTCCTCATACCTGTTCCCTCCCACCTTTTTTTTCATCTTGTCTTATCATTTCTCCTCTACTTAATACATTTTCATTTAAGACACTTTGTCTTTCATCTCATGGTACCTTGTTTACCCACCTCTTACTCATTCTCACACTTTCCCTTTCATCTTTGTCTTTTCTTATCCTCACAACAAGTGGTCCTTCCTTTACAACATTTCAAAAGCATTCATTCTATCCTCCCCAAGGAAGAAACTTACATTTCCAAAAACTTGGATAATATTTTTCAATTTTTGTATGTGTCTACCAGAAGTATTTTGAATTACACCTCCTGAAGGTAATTACTGGATGTCCTGTATATCTCCATATATTTTTGTGTCATAAGTTTGACTAAACAAAATAATTATTGATTCAAAGCTAATTTGCTCATTGGTAGTTTTATCCAGGAATTAAGATTTTACCAGAAATTTTGCTTAAAAACAAAAGAAAGGAAAAAAGTGGCATATAACATTATTGTATAAAAAAAGAAGAGAGTTGAATACATTTGTTTATGTTAAACTGATTCATTTTGTTGTTACAGGCTGGTGCCTGGTTGCATTGTGGCAGCTTAGTACCTCCCGGTGCCCCTGTCAGCTATGATCCATCAGCAGGGCAAAATGGTGTCGGAACACCACATATTCTGCCTGCACTTGGACAGTATGGGCGACATTATAGTCCAGGGACTGTACAGGGTTACCAGCTACCGCCCACATCCTGGGTTCCTCAGTATGTGATGCAGCCACACTTGCCACAAGTTGAGGTTAGTAAGACCTTAAAAATTACCTTAAATAAAAGTAACGTTTTTGCAAGATGAGTGTTTTCAGTTGTGCTTGTAACTAGACAGATCGTGGGCTGTCAGTGAGGTACTTCTTAGTACTTCTGAAATAAAAACATTATAATAAACAATGTTTTGTCAAGTTTGTTTGGTGTGTTAGGGGAAGCAGTCTCAACCTAAACTTCCACACAAAAAAGACAGAAAGGAAATTGTGAGTGTGTTTTATTTGTCATAAAATGTACCAGAGTAACTAACATAACTTATTTGGAAAAGTGAGAATTCAGTGTGTACAAAAGAAACTTAAGATTGCAGATTGAAGAGCAGAGGAAAGCTGTATTATGAGAATTATGGAAAATGGAATCTGTCAGCAGTATATAGGCAGATAACTTTCTTAATACAACCATGATTTTTTACACATTAAAATGAAACTATTTTATTGTTATTGAGCTGATACACAATAAATGCAAGTTATTTGTGGTAATTCCACATGGATTTACAGAATGATAGTTTCTTGCGAAAGAGTCATTGCAATTACTTTTACTGTCAAATACCTTCTTCAATTTTTTTCTGATTTAATATTCCATTAAAGACAAACAGAACAAAAAACAACAGTTACAGTATAACTGATAAAAAATATTATTCATGTTTCTGCTCCTGTTGTCTTCTGGTCATAGCTGCCATTTAATTCCACACAGCCAGAGCATGTATCCCTGCAGATTTGCCATCAATTGTGTTAATATTTAATGTTCATTTCCAGGAACAGTTTGCTTGTCAGCTGGCACCCACCACACACATACATAGCTACAAAAATGACACACAACATTCAAGAGGCATCTCTGTGGTGAGTTATAGCTGTCATGGTCATTAAATGAAGTTACTATGTCTGTTAATGTTAAACAGATAATTAATAAATATGGTGAAAAATGTTGTGTGTGTGTGTGTGACAGTTAAAAGTAAATCCACATCATGTGAGTGATATACCACTGTATTCAAAACCAAATTACGTTATTTGATCATTGTAAATGCAAATAGGTCAAGAGCACACAAATTAATAGATCAATCTCACCTTGAGTTTTCTAATCAACGACTGACAGGAATAACAGTTGCGAAAGATGACGTATTATCTTCTCAGTGTACCCAAGAAAATGAAATTTTGACAGAAAATTTTTGGCCAGGTCACTATGGACCAGTCGTACAATACCCGAATAGCAGCCGCTTAAGTTCTATTCTGCAAGTAACACGGAAAACGTGTTGTAGGAACATGTAATAACACCTAATCGGAAAACAATTGCGGGATAGCTAAAGCTGTGATTCTGGCAGGGTTAGTGAAATTAATCAGCGAACAAATTTTGACAATGGCAGGAATAGGTGCAGAATTGGTGATGACAAGATTGATTGTTAGAACGAGGAAGAAGAAGAAACGGGGACATCACACAAATTATGGGAGAATAAGACGATTCCAAATTTATATAAAAATTTCTTAATACTACTGCTTGAGAAGCTGGTGCATATGAATCAAATGTGAAACTATTTCCTAACATAAAGATTTTTTGCTTATAGTAGGCCTAATAGGCATTTGATATTGGCACTTTGTGAATTATAGTCATGTTATAAAAGTGGCCATTTGTGCCAAAACAGTCTAGTTTATTTGGTGTATCTTACAAAATTGCTCTATATTAGAAATGCCTCTTTTGTTTTATCTAGCAGACAGTGACAAGATAGACGTAATCAGATTGAGAAACCACACCAGTCTTTGGTATTATTTGTGTTAACAGCTTTTTCAGTATTAGATAACGACATTTCGATTTTTCATGTAGCGAATCGTTTGACGAGCTTTGATGAGGTAATAGATTCTTTTGCAGAAAAGAAAGCACACCATGTAAAGCTGTAGCAAGATTAGAGAGAAAAAAATGCTAGGAGCTAAGGATTGAAGAAATGTGTACTTTTTTGCTTGTCTCTCTTCTTTATTGGTTTTATGTATCTTATATTTAATTTTATGTCACACAAAACAGCAAGTTATTAGCTAAGGGGCAATAAAGAGTGCAAATTTGCTGAAGAGTTCTTATTCTCCTGACTACAAATAATCCCATCCACTACTAATATGTGTGTGTGAAATCTTATGGGACTTAACTGCGAAGTTCATCAGTCCCTAAGCTTACACACTACTTAACCTAAATTATCCTAAGGACAAACACACACACCCATGCCCGAGGGAGGACTTGAACCTCTGCCAGGACCAGCCGCACAGTCCATGACTGCAGTGCCTTAGATCGCTCGCGCTACTAATAGCGAGATTTTTTTTCAAGAGGGGCAGGCTGTCAAACCGGCCGACTGGGAGCGGGAGACGCACCACAGGACATTTCAATTTCCACTGTCCTGAATATAGTTTGATGGCATCCATTACAAAATATACACGTTTCAATTCCACAGAGCGAAATACAGTGACGTGCTATAAAAGAATGCTGTATGAAGAGGCCTGGCACTGCACTTTGGCACACCTTAGACCAAATAACATGTCTTACATTTCCTCGAACACACGTTTTATGTTTCAGACTTTTCAGAAAGATGTGCGCTACAAGATGAACATATTTTTGAAAATTCAACTTTTTTTAGTATTGACCCGGTTCGCAAATATCGTAGATCCGAGGCTGATGTGCAGAGCAGTCTGAGTTAAAGTGGGTCGTCTCCACGTGACCCGTGTTTACATTTAGTGATTTTGCTGTTTCCCCTTCGTTTACTCTCGCGTCAAATGAAAACAGAACAGATATCTGTGGCCAGGACCTATCAAGTGCATTAAAATACATTCACATAATCACGGAAGGCTAAAATATGTCATTAGTTTCAGATTGCATTTTGTTTACACCTTTCTGACTGTCAAGCATTAATCGCCTTGCGGAACAGTTGAAGTTATTTTTGTCTGTTTGCTAAAGAAATTTGACTTTTATTAACCTTTTCCACAGAGGCAGTTAATGTATTTGAAACGAAATGGTTAATTCCACAGTACTGGCTAGTTTCAACTGTTGGCATTATGCCATGGTAAAGAACCAAACATGATATAATACAGTACTGGCGCTCCAAGAAAATTTACATCCCGAAAACCACACTGAAAAGCTAAAATCAGGTCGAGGTCTACTTGATGGGGAATCTGGACATGCACTTTAAATGTGCACAATTTAGAATGGTTCACGAAATTCTGATGCTCTTGGAGAATCCTCTGATGTCTTGTTTCTTTATGACATAATGTATGATCTTTCATTGTGTTACACGTACGAACATACGGGCTTCCTACGTTATGGTATCTGTGAAAGCGCTGTGTGGCCTGTTATCTGGCGCTCTCTGGCAACTGCTGAAACAAACCTATTTCTAACAAGTCGCAGGAAAATATTGCGAATGGTGGTTTGAAAAGCGTTACTTTAAAAGTAAATATCCTTTTATGTAAGTTGGACTATGTGCGAGAATGTACCATGAATTTCTTAAATCACAGAGCATTTGACTCTCATTTAAAAATCAGCCCTTTGATGACTAGCCATTTAGAAGAATTTCGAACCCTGAAGATCAGACATTTGTCATTATTAAAAATTTTACTGGCACATTTGTGTGATATATCTTAAAGTGTAGCACGCGCAAAAAAGATCATTATTATATGCAAAATCTTAGCTTCCCTTGCAGCTTATTAACCTTAGTGAGCAATATTATATGTGAAAGCTTTGCTTTTCTTGTAGCAACACTATGTATATTAATTTAAACTATTAACTTTCCCAGTTTGTGTGTTTGTGCTACGTAACAGTGATGATGCTGTTGGCTGACTAAATCAGATTTCCTATGCTCTGAATATCCGCTGCCATCGGCTGCCAAGATCACATGACCTGAGCTACGACTGGCTTACAGAAACGCATTTCAATCTCAATTTCAATGATTCGGAAAGTAACATACGCTGTTTGGTGGAATTTAAATGTATACTTTCGTAATACGAAAATACTAAACGTACATGTTGCTGCACATAAGATATTTCCAAGATGTGTCTTTTCCTCTGAGTTCCGTTTTTTAAAGTGCTGGGAAATTCTATGCCCGTGTTTAAAACCTTAACCATTCAAAGGATTGATAAGGGAGGAAATACTGTCACTTAACATGGAAACAGCGTGTTTTCACCTAGGAGAAAGTTTGTTTTTAACTGGGAAATTCGGGAAAAATCCGGGAATTTCTCTTCCTTGTCCGCCTATACAACCTGATAAAAAATGAGACCTAAAAAAATTCTTTTCCTCCCTTTTGTCCTAATGAAGTCTTCCATCAAATCCTGGAAGTCAAGAGAACTGGTCACCTTGTGTTCAGTCGAGAACAAGGCGAGAGCAGGAATGCATTCTTCTTGCATTTTAGCACTTAACTTGTTCTTGGTAAGGACTAATTTGGAGAATTCTCTCCAAGCTTCACAAATTGTGATTGGTATTGAGAGGAAGATTCAGTAAGCAAGTATCATATTTGGAAAAACATCACTAAGATCATTTTCAACCATTAATTCATATAACCCAACTGGTGAACTCCTTAGAAGCCTTTCTTTGAGGGAACACTGCAAATATTCAGTAAAATGAAGAATTCAACAACGCAAACATTCTTCATTGAGTTCACCTCAGTATTGTTCACCAATTTTTGACATTTCTGTTAAGAGTTCTTTAGCTTCTTGTGTTGCTTTATTGGTTGTTAAAGGTAGGAAATGATTGACTAGTTCACAGTACTTCTCTTCCCACATTTTTAGTTCTGCTTGTAGGTTATTGACAACTGCAAAAAATGCCACACAAAATTTAGAATATCCACTCAGTTCTTCTGCTTTTTTTTCCCCCCATCAGGGGATCCTCCTATTTTGCATTTCCTTTTGTCGCTGTATTCTTGATACACATGCTCAGTTAAGCTCATAGCTTTGTTTTCTTAGTTGTCATAATTTTTCCCTGACATGACTGAAAAACAGAATCAATAATCACAATGCCTGACACCTGCTAATTAAGTCTTGTCCAGGCTTATGCAAATATTTGTAAGTTTTGTCCATTCAGGACAACATGTCATTCCAGAAAACAACCAATATTGCTGCCTCCAACTTTTTGTTTTTAGTTTTTTCAAAAGCAATTCTGCATTTCCTATCCCTGCCTTTTCCTCTTTGTTCTTGATAATTTCTTCAAGTGATACATAAATGACATTGAAATTCTGTCAGACAATTGATAATGATTCCTCATGGCATGACCATCTGGTATCAAACAATGTTTTAAGTTGCCCATTACTCTTCAGAAGAATATGCCAACAATGAATAGAAGCTACAAAAAAATTTCTGGACCATGAGGTTTAGTAAGTGGGCAACACAAGGCACATAAAAAGCTAATGAATTCATATCCGTTATTTTTGAATTTAAAATTGAATATTTCCCACTCATAATACTGGCATTGTCGTAGGATTGCGAATGACAATCTTCTATCATAATATCATGTTTTCCAAAGAGATCAGGGATAACATTCCTAAGACTTTCTGCCATATGACTGTGTTCGCATCTCATAGTCTAGGGAGTAGCATTGCTGCCTCTGGATCATGGGGTCCTGGGTTCGACTCCCTGCCAGGTTGGGGATTTTCTCTGCCCGGGGATTGGATGTTTGTGTTGTCCTTATCATCTTACACTTACCGTCGTCTTTCATGACAGTGGCTAGATTGGACTTTGTAAAAATTGGACTACATAAAAATTGGGACTTTGTATGGGCAGTGATGACCAGACAGTTGAGTGCCCCACAAACCAAACATAATCATCACCACCATATGACAGTATGTGGGAACAAAACACACAAATTTTTCATGAACTCTTCCCTTGAAACAATATCTTACCAAAGCAGCTAATTGATCTTCATGTGCTGTGTCTGCCACTGAGTACCCAGCTAGTCCATAGTACTTTTCTGTTTGAATTTTACCAACTATTGGAGCATGTTCTTGGATGTGTTGTTTCAAAAAATGAATCAAAATAAGCAATTAATTTCAGGGAACTAAAATAATTTCCTTTATTTGGAGCTCCAAAAGTTTCGTCGTCATCACGAAAAGTGTCCTCTTATTGCCAAATGCTTAATTACTGCTACCACTTTCCAAAGCAGTTCTTGCCAATAATTTTTCTCCATTTTAGTCATATGCTGCAGTTAACTATTAGTACATCCCTTGTTCTTCAGTTGCAGAAGCCACATCACTGAATCTTTGTGATTGTTGGCACTGTTTCCATGAGATGTTGCTTTTTCTTCCCCCTTCTTCCACTTAGAAAATAAACAGGTAGAAAATGGAGTATGCATGTTGTCTAAGTCCGTGCTGTCATTCCTGTAGATTTGGAGTACAATAGTCATTT
This sequence comes from Schistocerca piceifrons, assembly GCF_021461385.2. Lineage (NCBI taxonomy): Eukaryota > Metazoa > Arthropoda > Insecta > Orthoptera > Acrididae > Schistocerca > Schistocerca piceifrons. The sequence goes on along the minus strand of NC_060140.1, from coordinate 261,617,942 downwards.
TCTTTCATTTTTTTTCTCCAATTAGGAGTTTTCTAAAGAACAAGTTCTTGGATGTGCACCTTTTTTGTGATTTGTAAACACATTCAGATTTACTTACATTATCTACATTGTTCTTAAAATAAATAAACCTTTCACTAAACACAGTTCCACAAATTCGTTTTTCATGTCCCTTCATTTTGCTGCATCTTTCTTGAGTATGGGGACTTCACTAATTCACTGTCGGTACTTTCACTAGGTTTAGTTTGCTGATTGCCTAGTTCAACATTCGCATTCATCACTGCCTCACTTACAAAATATTGATGTACAACAATTTCAGATTCACTGGAATTTGTCAAACACTCCTTAGAAGAAGTAAGCACAGGTACGGGCAGTTCTGGGTTCAGTACAAACTTCACTAACATTCCCAATGGAATAATCTTTCTTCGTAAAATACAAAGTTACTTGTGACAGTCTCTTCACAAATTTAGATCCTTATTTCTGTGCTTTTTTTAAGCTGGCACCACTGGAAAACTCACACACACAATGAGATTCCATTTCACACACTAACTGATTAGAATAAGTAGTGTCCCCCCCATATACTAACAACAGCCTATCTGCAAATATACTGTACATTACAACACTCTAAACAATACTGCCACATGAATTAACAGTACAGCTCTACAACAATAAACAAGTGATAAAAGCACTTAACATAAGAAGGAAAAGGATGAGGGGGGTGAGTGTATCTCACAGTACACAAACGTGTTTGAAATAATCTGCCTATTGCCCAACTCCACATGTACAGAGTTTATAAATAGATGGAACTTTTTGACATGAAAAAAATATATCCTATTGTGCAACTATGCAGTGACTTAATTTTTGATGGATTTGGACTGGAAAACAGTTGAATGAGAAAATATGAATCACAATTATCATGTACTATATTCAGTCTTTTTAAAATGGGTTTACGCCATTTTGTTAAGATGGTGGATGTAACAAATGAAGAATTTTGTTTCATATTTTACATCATTGCTCTTGTATCTTGATGATTCTTATTGGACAGCCAGTTGAGAAACTGATAAGAGTGGAGGCCCCCTGCCCACCTTGAGGCCTGGGTCTAGAGCCACCTAAGCCAACCCCACTCCCTCTTCTCCCTGATCTGGTCTTGGTGATTGGACAGCTCATTCAGTAGTGCACTTGCCTGCAAAAGGCAAAGGCACCAGGTTTGAGTGCCAGTCCTGCACACAGTTTCAATCTGCCAGGAAGTTTGATATCAGCACACATTCCACTGCTAAGTGAAAATTCATTCTGCAAGTACATGCTAACCATTCCTTACACTCCAGAACCACACTGTTGCAATGGTCGCAGGTTCGAATCCTGCCTCGGGCATGGATGTTTGTGATGTCTTTAGGTTATTTAGGTTTAAGTAGTTCTAAGTCTAGGGGACTGATGACCTCAGAAGTTAAGTCCCATAGTGCTTAGAGCCATTTGAACCATTCCTTACACTTATTGTCGGCACTTTTCTCTTTAGCTGGATGGGTGTCTCTTAGGAATCCCAAACGGTTGGCTGCTGCCTCAGTTTTTGTGTAAAACATGTGCTGCTGTGTTTAATAGTTATTAAGACTGCTTTGAATTGAATTTTTGTACCGTTTTCTGGGAGAGTTCTATACAAAGTAATTTCTGCTCAGAGATGAGAGAATGTGGTACTGGGCATCTGCAGATCTTTTTAAGGCAAAGATTCTCAATCTGTATCTGTAAAGTGCTGCCAGCCCAGTCCTGGGATTGCACTCAGTTTGTTGATAGATGCAACAGGGAACATCTTCGATCACTGTTCACATTTTAAAGCTGTTCTCTTCAGCAGTAGTCATTGCTAGCAGTTACCATCAGGTTTTCTCTTAAAGAGAGAGTTTCTTGCTTCTAAACTCTTCAGACTATTGGTAAAATAATACTTTGGAATGTGAATTGTTACAAAATACTTGCAGAAACTGTTTGAAGCATTGCTTTGTTTTCAGTTTTGTGTTATAATAAAATTATTGTTTGGAAGTCCTTTCATTTCATTTTGTGCTGTATCAGTCTAATAGAAACAGCAACAGAAACAGATTTAATGGTGCACACAATAGACCTGGCAAGCTGGAACTTATATGGTACAATAACAGTGAATGCCACAGTCAGCTTTCTTTCTTGAAAATGAAAGTATCAACAGCAATTCATGAACTCTCAAAACTTGTAAAATTTGTTCCCTGATCTTGAGTGTAAAAGAGTTGTTTGTATTTTTACTTGACTTCACAACTACTACTCCCTTTGTTGCCACTGCATTTATTTCACCTGAATAGAATTGTAGTGTGTCTTTAATAGTTGCTGATACAGGGTCAGTGTGTTTATAGATGTCAGATTTAGAAAAGGAGAATAATTAATGTACATTGAATTTCTTTTGGTTGGAAATTTTTAATTGCTAAAGGCATGGTTCTCTCTCTCTCTCTCTCTCTCTCTCTCTCTCTGTTTTTTTTTTTAAAAAAAAAGATGGGTGTGCTCTAAGGTGACAGAGGTGATGTGAGGAGCACTCAAAATGAACAGAATGTTGAATATAGGACCACCTCACATTTGGTGTAGTCTAGAACAGATTTTCTTGTTCTTTAATAAATGTGAGGCAGAATTGCTGGCTAATGCACCTTCAAAGACAAGATGTTTAGTACTGTCAAGACACTCACAAAAGTAATGACGTTATTTTAGCTTTTGAAATGATTAATTCTTCTCTCAGGGAAGAGAGAGGCACTATGCACCCAAGTTACCCACATTAGGGGTAGTCGCAGGAGTCAGTCCACCCAGACACTAAGATGAGAGGGATCCACTTGTAGTAATGACAAGACTAGACGAGGATGTAAGAGACTTCAGAGTGAATATGGGTCAGAGAGAGTGCATACGTAAACAGTGTGGTCCAGAGGTGATTGAGCAGAATGAGAAAGAAAGATATCCCTCTCCCTCCCTGAGGAAGGAAGTAAGAGTTCTGAAAGCTAGGTAATGTCTGCACTTTCACTTTTATATTTGTCTACCAGCAGCACTCAACATTTTGCCTCCTGTAGGTAATTAATAGCTACCAATTGTATCTCAAATTTATTAGTTTTCTTGACAAAATTTTTGTTTGATATAATTAACTGCTATTCTTGAAGTACTCTCTACTTCCTGGAGTTTGAAAACACAGATGATGGCAGAATATACAATCTACATGTACAGTGTTTCATACTACTGGATAATTTACAATGTATGGGAACTCAAACATCTATGCACCAGTACGGAACTGATGACATGTAAAGTTTTTCACTCTACACATGAAAGTAATTCTGATTTTGTTGTTGTTGTTTTTTTTTTTATATATACCCAGTGTTTAACTTAAGAGGCCCCATTGTTGAAATGCAAATGATGGACTGAGTTGGGTGAAATAATGGTTTATATTGTCAGTATGACTGGAACTCTAGGGGGGGGGGGGGGGGGGGGTGTTGTTTCTTGTACACTTAAGTTGTGCCGGTCACTGTTGAGCATTGGCTTTTGAACAAGATTGCATAATCATCTTGTGTTGTTTGTTAAAATGCATTTAACTGTTGAAGAACATGTATTCATGATTGAAATGTATTTTGTAAGAAAATCTCATAATGTGTGTTGGTGAAAGTTCACAGACATGTTTGAAAAAGAAGCACCAGTGAAAAGTGTTGTTCAGAAGTTAGTTAAAAATTATGTGAAACTTGTTCAGTGGTGTGCAAGAAACATGCCAGACCAAGGTAAGTTTTAATGACACTGGTCATTCAGGATATTAAAGCAGATGTTACATCGTCTCTCCACAAAATTTTTGTGTAGATTAAGGCAGGAAAAGAACATTATCTTGGTTCAGCCTACACTACAGTGAGAAGAATACTGAAATGTTGTTCGTACCACATGCAGGTTTTTCATGAACTGAATAATACTGATTATGTCAGAAGGGTTCACTAAAGTCAGTGGTTTAAGACCCTCATTAGAGACAACATTGGCATTTTAGATGCAGTGTTTTTCACAAATGAAACTTGGTTTCATCTTGGTGAGTATGTTAACAGCCAGAACTACCGGAACTGGGATACTGACAACCTGCACCCTTTCATTGAGTCTGCCCTACTCTACAAAAAATTGGCATATGGTGTGCAGTTTCAAGGCGATGAATAACAGGACCTTTGTTTTTTGAAGCAACTGCAGATGCTACCATCTACCAAGACGTTATCCAACAGTTCATAGCTTTACTGCAGGAGAATGAGCGTGCCTGCTGGTTGCAATGGGATGACATCTATTACCATACAGCTTACTTTGCTATGAAAATTCTGCCTTCCAAAATGCCACTAAATGCTGATGCTAAAGCGAAATCGACTCCTACACAGCAGGTGGGGACACTCAATAGCTGTTATAGCTGTTGCACTTTGCCAATGCCCTGTGCCCACATTTCTTTCATCACCTTTGCACATATGTCAACACAAAGTGTACACAGTTGGAAGCTCTCTATGTACTAACTACCTAAATAATGTTTTTACATGAATACCTTTCATCTAATCAAGTGGAAGAGATGGAAGGTGTTTTTCTGAATGAATAGCTTGTACCACCAAAGGTAACAATTTTATGTTGCAAATTACACCAGAGATTTTCAGTTTAGAAACCATAAAATTAATGATATTCCTCCCTAACATTTGTAATTTGTACAATTTCATGAGAACTCATTTGGCAACAAAGCAGTCTTATTTAACACCTTTTTTTTTCATTCAAAAAATATCATTAAGGCTGATCCCTGTGTATACTAATATTTCATAACCAAGGTCTTTTTTTACCTCTAATTTCACAATATAGTTAGTAAATTTAAGGGAATGTTTCTTTGTGAACAGTAAAATATGTAATTTTCATGTAATTGCTTTTCCAAATTAATTCATGAAGCTGTTGGTATGCAAGTGACAGAATGCATACCTAATATGCTCTGAAAAGCCACACGTAAAAACAGGATTTTCTGCTGTTCATACCTTGGGCATTATTGGTAATAAAAAGAGGATCAAGTGTTTTGGATCACCCTTTGGCTTATGGACCATTTGTATGCCTAACAGAAGGATTGTGTTAGTGTTGCTGTCTTACAGTACGGGGTCAATGTATGAATGCTGCAAACTTCCTCCTGCTTAGGCAAATGGAGCAAATCAGTTTGTTCTTTTTGCATTTGATGTAGTATATGCTGTTCACAGACTTACAGAGACATCTTTAGTTCCTGGCAGTTCTTTGAAAAACCCCAAAAAATGTTTTTTTTTCTTTTGTTATATTTTTACTGTCATCTGTGAACCAAAACCCAGACAACAATTCCAAGATGGATAAGCACAGCAAACAACTGAAATTTTTGCAATATACTTTCTAGGCATTTATCTAGAAGAGCCATCTCCATGTTTCCAAAACTCTTTTATCTGTTATCGAGAATTACCCCAAAATCTTATTTTTTGAGTACCAAAACAAGTCACAGATTCCAAGATGGCTATGCACAGCAAATAGCTGAAAGTTTTACAGTGTATTCCTAAGATCCTGGTCTTAAACAGCAATGAAAATTTTCTACATATCTTTGTGTCTCCTAGACACAGAGGTTCAAAGTTATCCCACTTTCACATGTAAAATACACATGTAAAATCTTGTGTGAGGCAAAAATGTTGTTTATAAAATGATGGTCTCTGTTATGATCATAAGGGTTCTGGGAATCCCACATTGTACTACTGAAGCATATGCATACTTTATCGGCACATAAAATGCCCCCCCCCCCCCCCCCCCCCCTCTCTCCAGCCCCTCGCTGGGTACGCCCATGGGCACAGTGGAAGTGGAACATTATTGGCAGCGACAGACCAGTGGTAGGAAAAGAGTGAAGATACAGTGCTGAGGGGGGAAGGGGGTTAATAAAGAAGAGAGAGAAATAGTGGAAGTAGATGAGAGCCAGTGCCAGTATAATGAGAGATGGAATATATGACTACGGGAACCAGGAAGAGAGAGATAGCAAGAAGAGACAGCAGCACTGGGAAGGAATGAAGGCAGTAGTAGCAGCAAGAGAAAGACAGAGAGAGGAAGACGTAGTAGTATGGTAGAAGGAAGGAGACTATGACTGTGACACAGGAAATAATGGCAGAGACACACAAAGAGATAATGTCGCTGAGTTGGGCTGGATGAGTGAGTGAGAAAGGGCAACTAGGAGTACATCTACATCTACATACATACTCCGCAATCCACCATATGGTGCGTGGCGGAGGGTACCTCGTACCACAACTAGGATCTTCTCTCCCTGTTCCACTCCCAAACAGAATGAGGGAAAAACGACTGCCTATTTGCCTCTGTACGAGCCCTGATCTCTCTTATCTTATCTTTGTGATCTTTCCGCAAAATGTAAGTTGGCGGCAGTAACATTGTACTGCAGTCAGCCTCTAATGCTGGTTCTCTAAATTTCCTCAGTAGCGATTCACAAAAATAATGCCTCCTTTTATCTAGAGACTCCAACTCAAGTTCCTGAAGCATTTCTGTAACACTCGCGTGATGATCAAACCTACCAGTAACTAATCTAGCAGCCCGCCTCTGAATTGCTTCTATGTCCTCCTTCAATCCTACCTGATAGGGATCCCAAACGCTCGAGCAGTACTCAAGAATAGGTCGTATTAATGTTTTATAAGCGGTCTCCTTTACAGATGAACCACACCTTCCCAAAATTCTACCAATGAACCGAAGACGACTATCCGCCTTCCCCACAACTGCCATTACATGCTTGTCCCACTTCATATCGCTCTGCAATGTTACGTCCAAATATTTAATCGACGTGACTGTGTCAAGCGCTACAATACTAATGGAGTATTCAAACATTACGGGATTCTTTTTCGTATTCATCTGCATTAATTTACATTTATCTATATTTAGAGTTAGCTGCCATTCTTTACACCAATCAAAAATCCTGTCCAAGTCATCTTGTATCCTCCTACAGTCACTCAACAACGACACCTTCCCGTACACCACAGCATCATCAGCAAACAGCCGCACATTGCTATCCACCCTATCCAAAAGATCATTTACGTAGATAGAAAACAACAGTGGACCTACCACACTTCCCTGGGGCACTCCAGATGATACCCTCACCTCCGATGAACACTCACCATCGAGGACAACGTACTGGGTTCTATTACTTAAGAAGTCTTCGAGCTACTCACATACTTGGGAACCAATCCCATATGCTCGTACCTTACTTACGAGTCTGCAGTGGGGAACAGAGTCAAACGCTTTCCGGAAGTCAAGATATATGGTATCCGTCAGATACCCTTCATCCATGGTTCCCAAGATATCATGTGAAAAAAGGGCGAGTTGCATTTCACAGGAGCGATTCTTTCTAAAGCCGTGCTGATGCATGGACAGCAACTTCTCTGTCTCAAGGAAATTCATTATATTCAAACTGAGAATATGTTCGAGAATCCTGCAACAAACCAATGTTAAGGATATTGGTCTGTAATTTTTTTTAGGATCTGTCCTTCTACCCTTCTTATATACAGGCGTCACCTGCACTTTTTTCCAGTCGCTCAGGACTTTACATTGGGCAAGAGATTCGCGATAAATGCAAGCTAAGTAAGGAGCCAATGCAGTAGAGTACTCTCTGTAACACCGAATTTGAATCCCATCAGGACCTGGCGATTTATTTATTTTCAACCCATTCAGTTGCTCCACAGCCCCAGGGATGCCTATCACTATGTCCTCCATACTCCTCCATACGGGAATCTGTACGAGACTCAAACAGTGGTATGTTTGTACGATCCTCCTGCGTGAAAGCTTTCTCAAATGCTAAATTTAAAATTTCAGCTTTCGTTTTGCTGTCTTCCGTTGCCACGCCAGACTGATCAGTGAGTGACTGGACGGAAGCCTTTGACCCGCTTACCGATTTTACGTAAGACCAGAATTTCCTTGGGTTTTCAGGAAGATCTTTTGCTAAAGTATGACGGTGGTAGTGGTTGAATGCTTTGTGCATCGCTCTTTTTACAGCAGCACGAATCTCTACTTACTTTTGCCTGACCTCATTCTCCCCATCTTTCTTCTACTGCGAGTGCAGCTGCCTTTGCTTCCTGAGCATTCTCCGAATTGCGCTGTTAAACCCCGGTGGGTCTTTTCCGCCCGTAACCCACTTTTTCGGCACATACTTGTCCAATGTGTTATTTACAATGTGTTTAAAATTTGCCCATAATTCTTCCACTTCCATCGTACTGTAAGTAAATGAAGTCGATTCATTTACTAAGTGGGATGCTAACAACTGCTTATCTGCTCTTTCTAGTAAGAATACTCCCCTAGCCTTCTTGACCGACTTTTTAACTTTTGTAACCATAGTCGTAATGACAACATCATGATCACTAATCCCTTTCTCAACACTGACACCGTCGATGAGGTCTGGTCTGTTTGTGGCTACCAGATCTAAAATATTTCCATTATGCGTTGGCTGTCGATTTAGCTGCTCAAGACAGTTTTTGGATAATGTGTTCAAAAGTAATTCACATGACGGCTTGTCTGTATCACCTGTAATGAATCCATAGACATCCCAGTGTATACTAGGTAGTTTGAAGTCGCCTCTGACTAATATAACATGATCCGGGTACTTCTGCGATGCAGAATGTAGACTCCCTTTGAATGATTCTAGAACTGTCACGGTGGAACCTGGTGGCTGGTAATAACACCCCACAATTAACTTTATTTCCCCTAGCCCTGTTAAACATGTCCAGATAACTTCACAATCACACTCTACTTCAACCTCAGTAGACACAATATTTTTGTCAACTGCAATGAAGACACCACCTCCAATCTGTCTTTCCAATACACGTTCCAACCCTCACTAAATATTTCAGAACTTCCTATCTCAGGGTTCAGCCAAGTCTCAGTCCCGAGAATAATTTGTTTGCCACATGCTTCCTGGAGGGCAGTAAATTCAGGAACTTTATTCCGAACACTCTGAAAATTTACTGCTAATATCTTGATAGCTGAAGTGTCTTTACACTGAGCACGTCCTGATTTCCCTGCCTGCACGTTGACTGGTGAGTGTTCATCAGGACACCTCGCACCACTGCCTAGCCTAAAAAACCCCCATGCCACAAGTACTCTGAGTAGCTGCTTCCTTTGTGTAGTGCACCCCTGATCTATCTAGGGGCGTCCTACAATTGCCCACCCAATAGCGCAAGTCTAGAAATCTGCAGCCAAGACCATCACAGAGTCGACGAAGCCTCTGGTTGAGACCCTCCACTCGGCTCCAAACCAAAGGACACTGATCCACTCTGGGAACGATGCAGCAAATAGAGAGCTCTGCTTGCACCCCGCGTGCGAGGCCAGCGGTCTTCACCAAATCTGCCAGCCGCCTGTACGAACCGAGGATCACCTCAGAACCCAAGCGACAGGCATCATTGGTGCCGATGTGAGCAACTACTTGCAGATGACTGCACCCCGAGTAGATAGTATGAGTGACTTAACAGTGGTGGACTGGTGGGTGTGAGTAAAATACAGTTAGGGGAGCCTGTGCATAGGAGTTTGGGGTGAGCTGTGTGTTAAAAAAAGCATAAATATGTTCACATGCCAAAATTTTTGGGAAAAGTTTTAAAGGTGCTGAAGAAAGAATGATGCAGCTGGTACCCCACTTTTCAGTCAGTCTTTTAAGAAAACACAAATATATTTGCATTTTTTGTACACAGACAGCAGCATTTTTCCACTGGTAACATATTACTTAAAATTAATTTTGTCAAAAATGGACTATCCAAAAACCAGATCATTATGTCTTTAATTATTATATATTAAATTCTCATTACCACTTTTGTCAGAAAAGCTGTCATTTACAAGCATTGTTACAATTTATTAGAACTGTAATGAATTTTATTATGTTATTTAGTCAGTCAGAACAGTTACATCACATACCCCAGTTGGTCCTTAAAGAATTTGCTGTGAAGTTCTTATTTTCAGTTTGACATATGCTACTCTTCAGTATTTTACTTTTTGATTTTGATTGTAAATTTAGTTGGTAGAATTTACATTTCTGACACTCTGCTGACACAATGCTTTTGTTTTGCAGATGATGCCATCAGCTGATCCAAGCTCTGTTCAGTATGGTTCTATGATTCCACCTCTCACTACTCATATGTCTGCCTTACAGATTGGTACCCCTAGCTCTGTAAGTAACATATGTCAGACTAGGATAGCAAAATAAAAATGTAAATGGAGAAAGAATTGCAAAACATGTTTAATACCTACTGTTCTCATTGGCACAAAACAAAGCATTATTTTGCATGCCATGCAGCTCTTTTATTTGTTGTTAATCCAAGAATTTGTGGTTTCAGTATATAGCAAGCCCTCATCCATATCCATTCTATCCTGGGCCAGGAGCATCTATCATACATGCTGTGCCAATACCTGACTCTGAGCAAACATCTAATGCTGCTTCACCGGATGATACCTATCAGCCCTACCAGACCAGTCAGCAACCAAAATAAGTACTGATTTGGTAAGATTCAGACATATACTTTATTTTCACACAGTCCATGTGTATCTTTTGGCTAGTAGTTATTGCACTGACTTTAATGTGAAGTGTTACAGTATTTTTTTTAAAATTATTATTTATTTATCCATGAATCATTCTCCTTCCTTTCTGCTGTTCTCACATCACTGTCGCATGTTTTGCATCAGCTGTACATTCCTCTGATACATTCCCTCCCTCAGATCAGTCTAATTGTTGCTTGAATATTTTGACTATTTCTTATTTAGGATGTGGTGTATAACACACCTCCAGTTAATACAGAGTTAAACATGATGAAAATTAAAAGTTAATAAAGTTGGATGAATTGAAACATCAGGTGCCAATATTTTTTGTGAGATCTTCTATAGTAAATCTTATTATGAAGAAAGCTTAACTAATGATTCAGAGCTTGAACTAGTCACTATTTCTTCCCAGTGGCATCCAAATATCAGAGACTCTCCTAATAAGCTGCATAACTGACATAGAAGGAAACACAACAGCCCCCAGGATGTTGCTGGGATGAATTTTGAACAAGTAGAGAAGACCAGAGAGACCTGTTGAACGTTTTTGTTGGTCCATTAATATGTTAGGATAGTGCAATAGGTTACAAATGCTTCATGAAAGCCAATTATATGAGTTTGAGCTTCAACTCTACACAAAACCTCACTGCAACATATACTGCCCCAAGAGCAAAAGCAAGGCATCTCAAAACTTGCTATAACATATTTACCAACATATTATATATTTTACATGTAGCTATTGATGTAATTCCACAGAAAGGACAAGTATAACCGCTTTACTTACAGTGTTACGAGAATTGTTTCACCAACTAATTTCACTACTCTATCTGAACTGGGAGATCTAGCAATATTGTGGATCAGATGGTGGATTTTAGGATATGTTAGAAAATTCACAAAAAAGAAATTTATGCGCTGTCAGTATTTAGATAGTCGGGAGGGTAGATGCGGGATGCGAATGCTGTTGTCAGGTTGTTGGTGTAATGGTTCAGGGATTCCGGACTGGAGCAGATTCGTTTGCCACGAAGACCTAGGCTGTAGGGAAGGGACCATTTGATGTGGAATGGGTGGCAGCTGTCATAATGGAGGTGCTGTTGCTTGTTGGTGGGTTTGATGTGGACGGACGTGTGAAGCTGGCCATTGGACAGGTGGAGGTCAACGTCAAGGAAAGTGGCATGGGATTTGGAGTAGGACCAGGTGAATCTGATGGAACCAAAGGAGTTGAGGTTGGAGAGGAAATTCTGGAGTCCTTCTTCACTGTGAGTCCAGATCATGAAGATGTCATCAATAAATCTGTACCAAACATTGGGTTGGCAGGCCTGGGTAACCAAGAAGGCTTCCTCTAAGCGTTGGCATTGGCATACGAGGGGGCCATCCTGGTACCCATTGCTGTTCCCTTTAATTGTTGGTATGTCTGGCCTTCAAAAGTGAAGAAGTTGTGGGTCAGGATGAAGCTGGGTAAGGTGATGAGGAAAGAGGTTTTAGGTAGGGTGGCAGGTGATCGGCGTGAAAGGAAATGCTCCATCGCAGCAAGGCCCTGGACGTGCGGAATATTTGTGTATAAGGAAGTGGCATCAATGGTTACAAGGATGGTTTCCGGGGGTAACACATTGGGTAAGGATTCCAGGCGTTCGAGAAAGTGGTTGGTGTCTTTGATGAAGGATGGGAGACATCCTCCGTCCACATGCACATATATATAGAAACAAAGATGATGTGACTTACCGAACGAAAGCGCTGGCAGGTCGATAGACACACAAACGAACACAAACATACACACAAAATTCTAGGTTTCGCAACAAACGGTTGCTTCGTCAGGAAAGAGGGAAGGAGAGGGAAAGACGAAAGGAAGTGAGTTTTAAGGGAGAGGGTAAGGAGTCATTCCAATCCCGGGAGCGGAAAGACTTACCTTAGGGGGAAAAAAGGACGGGTATACACTCGCGCGCGCACACACACACACACACACACACACACACACACACACACACACACACACACACACCCATCCACACATATACAGACACAAGCAGACATATTTAAAGACAAAGAGAGAGTGTGTGTGTGTGTGTGTGTGTGTGTGTGTGTGTGTGTGTGTGTGTGTGTGTATATATATATATATATATATATATATATATATATATATATATAAAATAAAACTCTCACACATGACTGCAGTCTCAGGCAACTGAGGCCACACTGCAGTGTGTGAGTGCAGTCGTGTGTGTGAGTTGCAATTGTGTGAGTGCGTATGTGTGTGTTTGTCGTCTAATTTTGAAGAAGACCTCACTGGCCAAAAGCTGTATTTGTGACAGCCTCTTTGTTATGTCTATGTGCGAGTCAGTATCCCCACTATATGGTGAATATTAAAAAAACAATATGACATAAAATGGTGAATGTTTAACTAAGAATGATTTTCAGGATGGCAATCTTACTTTAACATTCAGTTGATTTGATTGTCTATGCATCAGACTTCACCACCAAACTACAAAGTCATAATACTGAGTGTTTTAGTATTCAGATATATCTTATCGTTGTTCTACCCTTGGCTCTAACGTGCGACTTCAAGTGCCTATTCCACATCTGAAATTTTAGATATGGCACAAAGAAGAGTTTCCTGTGTGTCTGCACTCCATATGGTGTGTCAGTGTGGTGTAACTCCCTGAATTACAAATGTCTTTTACTCTTATGAGTAGTACTGTGATTGGTTCTTGTATAACATGCTGGGCAATTCAAATTTCAGCCACTGCCACTTATTGTGTTGGAATTTTACACTCTGATTTGTGTCAATTTTGCATTATTATGCTATGCTGTGAGAATGCAGTAAGTATTATAAACAAATTCTCTTACTTACCCAGTACCTGCGCAAAACCTAGACAAAAATAGCTGAGAAACTGTGAATGCTTTATAAGTATTGAGCACAGAGCACGCTGAAGAGGCGTGGCAATGCAGCAACCTGGCACAGCCACTAATATCGTACACAACAGTCAAAACTTTAAACATTTGAACTCCTGAGAATGAAACTCCTAAAATGTGTGCAGCTAATGAAAGTCTTTATTTCACACTTCACTTTCATCACTAGACAGTGTGCAGTTTTCGCTCACAGAGTACAAGGATGAGCCGCCATTGACACAATAGTCTGTCTAACATTACTTTAGGACTGATACTTTGGCAGGAGCATATGGAGGGGTGGAACAGTTTTTCCACGTCCCACATGGAAGTCCTGTGTTACCTTATGTTTCATTGAACTCACTCAAACAGGCGAAACTGTTCACTGTTGCATGAATGTGTTCTGGAAGAGTTACACTACATTCTGATTTTAGTTTTATCTGCAGCAACAAGTTTACAAAAACCATGTTTTCATGATATTACTGAATTTTTGACATGCAGGAAACTTTTTTGTTATTGAAGTTAAGTGCATACATTATGCAAATGAAACCGTAAGAATGCATCATATTTTCGAAACCAGAACTCTGCTGGAGATCTGTAATCGAGATAATTTGACGGATTGCTATAGGCTTCTAATGAAACTGTTATTAATTTTTCTGATCTGCCTACTTAATTCTAACATGACAAAAAGTAAGATTAAGTGTGTTTATCATGGTGGGAAAACTTATGTTACATAGGCCAACCTGTATTGTTTAGAAAGGAAAAAAGTGATATGAATAACAGGGCCTATATAACAGCAGTTATATTGTGAACAGTAATATTTATTTTGTATGATACAGTCGGAATTCGTGAGATGAATTTACTTTGGAATTTTTAATTACATGCTATTAAGGCCTTCTTGTAAAAATTTCATAACTTAGAATGATATATTTTATTATTTAGCTACTTGCAGGTGTAAACTGCCCACACGAAATGTGTAGCTGAATCTACCTGTGCGTCATATCTATGGTGATAATGGAAAAACTCCACTGATATTACTGTCATCGTAATGATGGATTCTTGAAGTGTCATTACTGTTGTCACTCTCATTGTTGTCATTTAATGAAATTATCATCTCTTCCACTGAACTTTCTAAAAGAGCTTCATTCTGCTATGTGCTGTCTGTGATACGCTGTGTACATTCAATGACTTTCTTCCAGTATTCAGAGGGGATGTCCCTGAAAGCTTCTCTTGTCAGTGCTTCAACTACAGAGAGGGTAAATTTATTATTATTCCTGGCAACTGGCAATTTGAGCCCACATTAACTTTATTCGGTTGAAATGGCAGTGGTAATGTGGTAACCTAACAACTGTGTGCCCGTGTTTTATTGCCAGTTAATTGATTTTGCAAAGGGGTAACTGTGCCTCATGGAGAGAGCTTTTTCCCCCCTGAGCTCCAGCTTTGTAAGGTCATCACTTACATCGATGTTGCGCCACTGATGCCAGTCAGTCATTTCCTCCTTTCAGTTTGCCTTGGTTGGTGCCTTGCCGACAAGGAGTGAATGGTAGGGAACATTATCTAGAACAATTGTTCTAACTACTTTGTAAATATAATGTGGTTTATTTCTTCATGAAAATCTCCTGTTTTCTTTGATTTAAAAAGCAGGAGACTATTTCAGAGAATACCTTGTGAAGTGCCTGCATGAAGAAGAATAAGTCTGCCCTGCCCCCCCTCCCCCCTCCCCTTTCCAGAAGGCATTGCCATTGTCCCTTTAGCTGTGTCATCTGTCCTGGCCTGCTTGACAGCATGACCAGGCTTGACCCACATTTCCTCAAGCCACACCTCTTCATCGATGCATGTTCCTTAAAAGTCTGCATTGCTGTGCAACTATATCCTCCCCCTCCGTCAGTTGCTTAAAGACACAAAAATGTCCATAGCGAAATCCTAGATTGTGTAAAACTGTGGACAAGGATGTATGACTGCCATGAAAAACTCTTGATTCCGTAAGTGTAACCAGTAGCTTCCAGAGCGTCACACATTCCTTCCTGCAATAATACTCATAAACATGCCAAAGAATTGCATCCTTTTCAAACAAATCTGCATTGGTAATCTGCATGTGCACATTACTTTTTTTTCCCCGGGATAATAAGTTTGTATGATTATACACCTTCCTTTTGTTTGTTGAATATTTCCTTCCCAGTCTTCACAACAGTGTTTGTGTTTATATTGGAAACTTTGTTAGCAGATAGCAGCAAGCCATCATGAAGTTTCTCATTAAGGTGGAATATAAAGAACAAATGATTTTTCTCAATTGCTGCCATACAGTAATACTCTGCCTAAGAGAATGGAACTTCCCTGATTACACGAGGGCAGTTCAATAAGTAATGCAACACATTTTTTTTCTGAAACAGGGGTTGTTTTATTCAGCATTGAAATACACCAGGTTATTCCCCAATCTTTTAGCTACACAACACTATTTTTCAACGTAATCTCCATTCAATGCTACGGCCTTACGCCACCTTGAAATGAGGGCCTGTATGCCTGCACAGTACCATTCCACTGGTCGATGTCGGAGCCAACGTCGTACTGCATCAATAACTTCTTCATCATCCGCTTAGTGCCTCCCACGGATTGCGTCCTTCATTGGGCCAAACATGTGGAAATCTGACGGTGCGAGATCGGGGCTGTAGGGTGCATGAGGAAGAGCAGTCCACTGAAGTTTTGTGAGCTCCTCTCAGGTGCGAAGACTTGTGTGAGGTCTTGCGTTGTCATGAAGAAGGAGAAGTTCGTTCAGATTTTTGTGCCTACGAACACGCTGAAGTCGTTTCTTCAATTTCTGAAGAGTAGCACAATACACTTCAGAGTTGATCGTTTGACCATGGGGAAGGACATCGAACAGAATAACCCCTTCAGCTTCCCAGAAGGCTGTACCCATGACTTTACCGGCTGAGGGTATGGCTTTAAACTTTTTCTTGGTAGGGGAGTGGGTGTGGCGCCACTCCATTGATTGCCGTTTTGTTTCAGGTTTGAAGTGATGAACCCATGTTTCATCGCCTGTAACAATCTTTGACAAGAAATTGTCACCCTCAGCCACATGACGAGCAAGCAATTCCGCACAGATGGTTCTCCTTTGCTCTTTATGGTGTTCGGTTAGACAACGAGGGACCCAGCGGGAACAAACCTTTGAATATCCCAACTGGTGAACAATTGTGACAGCACTACCAACAGAGATGTCAAGTTGAGCACTGAGTTGTTTGATGGTGATCCGTCGATCATCTCGAACGAGTGTGTTCGCACGCTCCACCATTGCAGGAGTCACAGCTGTGCACGGCCGGCCCGCACGCGGGAGATCAGACAGTCTTGCTTGACCTTGCGGCGATGATGACACACGCTTTGCCCAATGACTCACCGTGCTTTTGTCCACTGCCAGATCACCGTAGACATTCTGCAAGCGCCTATGAATATCTGAGATGCCCTGGTTTTCCCCCAAAACAAACTCGATCACTGCCCGTTGTTTGCATCGCACGTCCGTTACAGACGCCATTTTAACAGCTCCGTACAGCGCTGCCACCTGTCGGAAGTCAATGAAACTATATGAGACGAAGCGGGAATGTTTGAAAATATTCCACAAGAAATTTCCGGTTTTTTCAACCAAAATTGGCCGAGAAAAAAAATGTGTTGCATTACTTATTGAACTGCCCTCGTAATTTTCATCAAACTTTCCCCTGACCTCATTGAGTACTACACAATGAATAACAATGACAACACACAATAGTAACAGCAAGGAAAAGAATAACTCCTACAACTGTGAAAATGAGCACACGGAAAGTCACAGGGCACAGCAATCACACAGGACAGCAAGCTGATTGCAGTTGAAGCTCACTGCAAACAGGAAGTTTTGTGGTGTGGGGTGAAAGTTTGGCAACTTCAAGGGCTTAGCTGTAGCTGCAGGCAGGGTGGTATTGGTGGAAAGCAGCCTTAGCCTGCCACATGGGCTTCCCACCGTAGCACTTCTATTCTCACTGTCAACTCTAAAGTAGTTTTGGACAGACTGAAGTATTTTCAAATCAGAATGAGCATTTCCAACCAGAAAATTCTCCTGTACATGAATGATTTTTTCATGTTATTTGCTTTTTTCAAAAGGACATATTTGTTTGAAGTTGCCATGATACATTCCAGACTTAGCTACAAAAGAAGAGTTACTTGAAAATTAAAGAAGTTAATATTCTGCAGCAACTCAAGACTATGAACTGATTTTTGCAACATTGGGATCCTAAAAATTTGTCAGTCCTTAGAGGGCAGAGGTTCACACTTTAAGATGATGCTCCTGTCCCAAACAGTCTGAGAATAATTGCTACAAAAGTTTTTTGTGCCTGATTGTGGCCTTTACATAAGTTTTTTAATAATAAGAACTTACAGATGAGTGAATGGTCATGTATCTCATAGTTTATGGTGATCTCACCTTTTCACTGTATTACAAATCCAGTTTTGTTAGGTGCCATTTGTCTGACACTGAAATTATTCACATTATTTCCATTAGAATTGTACATTTGCATTTTCTTCATGGCCTTTGTTGCTTGTTAAAGAACATTTTACAATTTGTACAGAAACTAGGAGGGAGTTATAAGAGTTGATTGGCATGAAAGGGAAGCAGCAGTTGATACTATGCAAGCAGTAAAGGAAACAAAAGAAAAGTTTGGAATAGGAATTGAAGTCCAGGGAGAAGAAATAAAAACTTCAAGGTTTGCTGATGACATTGTAATTCTGTCAGAGACAGCAAAGGACTTGGAAGAGCAGTTGAACGGAATGGACAGTATCTTGACAGGACTATATAAGGTGAACATCAACTAAAGCAAAATGAGGATAATGAAATGACATCAAATTAAATCAGGTGATGCTGAAGGAATTAGATTAGGAAATGAGATGATTAAAGTAGTTGATGAGTTGTGCTATTTGGGAAGCAAAATAACTGACAATGGTTGAAGTACAGAGGATATAAAATGTGGGCTGACAATGTCAAGAAAAGCATTTCTGAAGAAGAGAAATTTGTTAACACAGAGTATAGATTTAAGTGGCAGGAAGTCTCTTCTGAAGTATTTGTATGAAGTGTAGCCATGTATGGAAGAGCAACATGGACAGTGAGCAGTTTAGACCAGAAGAGAATAGAAGCTACAGAAATGTGGTGCTAGAGAAGTATGCTGAAGATTAGGTAGTAAATCAAGTAACTAATGAGGAGGTACTGAATAGAATTGGGGA
This sequence comes from Schistocerca piceifrons, assembly GCF_021461385.2. NCBI lineage: Eukaryota > Metazoa > Arthropoda > Insecta > Orthoptera > Acrididae > Schistocerca > Schistocerca piceifrons. The sequence goes on along the minus strand of NC_060140.1, from coordinate 261,599,291 downwards.
GAAAAGACATTTATGGCTTAACCTGATTATAAGGGATTGGTTGATAGGACACATTTTGAGACATCAAGGGACCACCAATTTAATAGTGGAGGGAAGCATATGGGATAAAAATCATAGAGAGACCAAGAGATGAATACACTAAGCAGATTCATAAGGATGTAGTTTGCTGAAATATTCAGAGGTGAACGGGCTTGCACAGGATAGAACAGCACGGAGAGCTGCATCAAACCAGTGTTTGGACTGAAGACCATAACAACAAAATAATGCATGAATAAATTCTGTCACATAAATATTTAACCCAAATGCTAAATCACTGTATTGAAAACACCTTCCATTATACAAGAATGTGATTTACTTTCTTGAGTCAATTTTTAATGCAGTTTGGTAAAATACAGAAGGCAGTTCCAGGCTAGTCATGTATTTAATATCTTCAAATTTGTTAAATAATTCATCTGTATTTTCTGGGTGATTTGTTTCCCTTTTCAACTGTTTATTCAAATGTAAGGAGTCTAAAATGAGTCTTATTCACTCATATCCCTGTGAAATCACTACTAACAAGTTTTGTAGTGACGACTACTACTACTATTACTACTACCTAACATTTTCCAGTTTTACATCTTCTGAAGTAACATCTCTGACTTGCATTGATAATTTCCTACTCTCCTTATTTTTCATCAAAGCTGGCACAAAACTCACATAAAAATTTATTTAGTTCCCTTTTTTCCTTTGGAATCAGTTTCTCAGCTTCCCTTACCTTTTTGGCTATTAACTCACTGTATGATTCATTACCCTCATAACAATTCCTTTCATCCAACTGTTCCACCCCCTGATTTGATTACAGCTGTTGCAGATTTTTATCATTGCTATATCAGTCTCAGAACAAATTCCACTTTTTGGATCTGTGAATAATAATTTCATGTCACCCTCAATTGAAACCAACTTTTGCTTTTATAATCGAATCCATCCCTAAAATTAAACTTTTATTCCAGTCTTTTATCGCCAAACGTCCTTGGACAAATGAAACATTGTTTATTTTGAATGATAGCAAAACTTGTGTATTCACCAACTTACTGTACTCTCCTGTAGCACCTTCAATTCTAACCACAGCTATTGGAAGTGCAGCAAACTTTTCTCCACTTTTTACCCTATCCTTTAATTTTCCTGAGATTCTGCTTATAGGACTTCCATTGTCAACCAGTCCAGTTACCTGAAACTTCCTGGCAGATTAAAACTGTGTGCCAGGCCGAGACTCCAACTCGGGACCTTTGCCTTTAGCGGGCAAGTGCTCTACCACTGCAAAAGGCAAAGGTCCCGAGTTCGAGTCTTGGCCCAGCACACAGTTTTAATCTGCCAAGAAGTTTCATATCAGTGCACATTCCGCTGCAGAGTGAAAATCTCATTCTGGAATCCAATTACCTGTTTCCACACACACATGAGCTCCCTTGCACATCAATTCCATCTTTATGCTCATCTTCATCTAACAGATAACTTTATATTTCTTTAAATTCCAATCCGTTCTCTTCTTCAATTAACCCCTCTTTTAACATTGGTGGTTTTCAACCAAGTGTTCTGTGGAAATGTAAGTCCCATGGGATGTGCATAGATGGAAGAATTTGAAACATGGAGCCACTGAAGGATGGTAAATGACAAGGTATGAAAGCCCAAGGAATGGAAGAGAAGGGACTAGGAAGGAGGCTCTAGAGCCCCCAGAGGTACATTACTACACTACTGGTCATTAAAATTGCTACACCACAAAGATGACATGCTACAGATGTGAAATTTAACTGGCAGGAAGAAGATGCTATGATATGCAAATGATTACCTTTTCAGAGCATTCACACAAGGTTGGTGCCAGTGGCGACACCTAAAATGTGCTGACATGAGGAAAGTTTCCAATCGATTTCTCATACACAAACAGCAGTTGACCGGCGTTGCCTGGTGAAACGTTGTTGTGATGCCTCGTGTAAGGAGGAGAAATGTGTACCATCACGTTTCTGACTTTGATAAAGGTCAGATTTTAGTCTATCGCAATTGCGGTTAATCATATCGCGACATTGCTGCTCACGTTGGTTGAGATCCAATGACTGTTAGCAGAATATGGAATCGGTAGGTTCAGGAAGGTAATACGGAACACTGTGCCAGATCCCATCTTATCCACATGGCTGTAACGGATCGTGCAGCCACGTCTTCATCCCTGAGTCAACACATGAGGACGTTTGCAAGACAACAACCATCTGCATGAACAGTTTGACGACGTTTGCAGCAGCATGGACTATCAGCTCGGAGACCATGGCTGCGGTTACCCTTGACGCTGCATCACAGAGAGGAGCACCTGTGATGGTGTACTCAACAATGAACCTGGGTGCACAAATGGCATAACATCATTTTTTCGGAGGAATCCAGGTTCTGTTTACAGCATCATGATGGTCGCATCCGTGTTTGGCGACATCGCGGGGAATGCACATAGGAAGCGTGTATTCATCATCACCATAATGGCGTATCACCCGGTGTGATGGTATGGGATGCCATTGGTTACACGTCTGGGTCACCTCTTGTTCACATTGACGGCACTTTGAACAGTGGACATTACATTTCAGATGTGTTATGACCTGTGGCTCTACCCTTCATTCGATCCCTGCGAAACCCTACATTTCAGCAGGATAATGCACGACCGCAAATTGCAGGTCCTGTATGGGCTTTTCTGGATACAGAAAATGTTCGACTGCTGCCCTGGCCAGCACATTCTCCAGATTTCTCACCAATTGAAAACGTCTGGCCAATGATGGCCAAGCAACTGGCTTGTCACAATACGCCAGTCACGACTCTTGATGAACTGTGATATCGTGTTGAAGTTGCATGGGCAGCTGTAACTGTACACGCCATCCAAGCTCTGTTTGACTCAATGCCGAGGTGTATCAAGGTCATTATTATGGCCAGAGGTGTTTGTTCTGGGTATTGATTTCTCAGGATATATGCACCCAAATTGCGTGAAAATGTAATCACATGTCAGTTCTAGTATAATATATTTGTCCAATGAATACCCATTTATCATCTGCATTTCTTCTTGGTGTAGCAATTTTAATGGTCAGTAGTGTATTTGTTAATTTATTATTTATTTAGAATCTACGCCTACCTCCCCCCCCTTGTCTGCATGTAAATCCTGACAGACCTCTTTCAGAACTTTTTAAATGAAATCATTCCACTTTAGGCTGTTGAAACATTGTTTATTGTGATTACAGTTTTGATATGTTGTCATTTTCAAGCTTTCTGAAAATGGTATTATAATAAAAGTAATTATGAAATTGACGGAACATTGAAAGTGACAATTTTGAAGCTACTTACATATGTTATTGTAATCCATTGAATAACAGAAAGCTGTGACATGCTGTGTACAAGCAGTTGCAGTGGTGTTGTGAATTTATCAGCTGTTCCATATACCACACATAACAGTAAGCTGGTGAAATAATGATATAAACACTTGTTTATCAAGCAAAATAATCATTTTTTGAAAATTGATACATGAAAAATCTACTCTCAGAGCAGCGGCAGCAGGAGGAGAACACACACATAAAAAGGTATTACGTATGCGAGCTTTCATATGTGTTCTCCAGGTGTGGTAAATGGCTCACAAAATCAGCAAAAATAGAAACATACAAAGAATATGAGCTATGAAGTACAACGCTGCTAATATAGCGAGTCGGTATCATGTGGTTTGTGAACTGTGTGCATAGAATGGAGAAAGTGAAAGAAATACTTGTTAAATAAAAATAGAAGCCACAAATGATACTGTGGATGAAAGGTAGCTTGCTTAAGAATATTATTGCCAACACTAAAATTGGCTTAGACACGGCCCCGTTACCTTCTTTGAACAGAATAGAATCACAGTAAAGTTGCAGAGATTATTGCTGCTCAGATAGACAAGAGATAAAGAGAATAACAATCTCACAAGCAAAGAAAAATTGTTCATGAAATTGACAAAAAATTAGTTGAGGTCAATGTTATCATCCTCAAGGCAGATGTAGGGAATAGTTTGGTCATTATCAAGAGAGTTAATTATGTTAATAAAGCACACAATTGTCTTGTAAAGTTAAATAAAGATCCAGCTAACAAATTTAACACTTTAGTTAGAAAAGCAGTAAAGAAGTGTGATTTTATTTCTTGTGAAAAATATGTAAAAGAACTCTTGGTTATGGACCTGCACACCCCATGCTGAACCCAAGACCCATAAAAGTGATACCCCAATTTGTCCATTTGTTAATTATATAGACAGCCCATGTATAAAGTCCACAGAGAATTAGGTACACTACTCAAAGAATATTAAATTTTCAAAGAAAACTATACTTTTAAAAATTCACTTGAACCAACACCCAAAATTAAAGATATTTTCATTCCTGCTAATGGTTAATTTTCATCCTTTGACATAACTAATTTATTTACCAACATTCCCATTTAAGACACTATTGAAGTCATTGAACAGAAGCTTCTCCTGTGCAAGAAAGTCAGTGTACAAGAAATTAATGGCTCATTAGCATACTACATCTGATACTCTCCTACAACTATTTCAAGTTCAGTAATCAAATTTTTGGAGAACCTTAGGGCATTGCCATAGGTAGTTGTATAGTGATTATACTTGCTACCATTTTTGTTAACCATCTCAAAAATCAGTTCAACATTTCCCACCATAGCTAATAAAATTGAATATTATAGTAGGTACATGGATGACATGTTAGTGTTATTTAGAGGATCATTCATTGACATTGACATTATGTTAGCACAGTTTGATAGTGTGCACATGAACTTTAATTTTGCCACAGAATTAGTAAAACAATGTGCTTCTAACATTTTGGGTCTGACAATAAAGAACAAAAATGGTCTCCATAGATTTGTACTGTAAGCCTACTTTCACTGATAATTTCATCCACAATGATTCTGTGATTCGCAGGCTAATCAGTCTTCCCCTAGAACAAAGTGAAATTAACAAAGAACTGATGATCCTTAGATATACTGCACTGAACAATGGTTACTCTTCCCAAAACTTCTTACATCACAGTATCCAACACAATAAATGTTACACAAATTCTGGAGTTTGCAAAATCAGCTGTTCAGACTGCAATAACTTTTATATAGAGCAGACTGGTAGAAGTTTTGACATGCGTTTTAGAGAACACAGTATGTAAACCATATTTCGGTGACTAAACCTAAGTTAGATAACACTGAAAACTCTTTAGAAATTCTAATTACAATCTGAAAAGAAGACAGCTTGAATATGTAGGAGATATCTAAATTTATAGAGCATTTCAAGACCAGCCAGGATACATATCGAATGAACTGACTGACCTTAAAATTATGAAACTCCTGGACTGGTTCAGGAACATTTTATAATCAAATGTTTTTTAATATGACTGACTTCAGCTGTTTTAATCCTGACAAATATTCTAGACTATGCTACACTTTGTACTACTTGGTACCTGTTCCTTTTCTTTTTTGTATTACTTGCACTTGGTTTACGTATGTGGACTGTTATTTTTATTTGTATCTGAGATTTTAGATCCTCTTCTGTACTTTTTTTTTATATAAATCTGTATTCCCGGTGTCACTTGTGGATTCAGTTTTCATTCAAGACACATTTATGTCACTTTTCCTTTCCATGCACACATTCCCAAACCACCTGATACTTAATCCATATATGAACATCTTTGCATTCCATAGTGCATACCTTTTGTGCCTTCACGTCTTTGCTGATTTTGTGATCCATTTACCACACATGCTACATGAGAGTTAAACTTAAGTTTTAATATCATTATTACACCAGCTTTCTAATGTGTATGGTATATGGAAGAGCAGATAAATTCACAGTACCACATACAACTGCTCTTACACAGCATGTCACAGCTTTACATTATCAACTGGGCTACAACATCCCATCCAAATAGCTTTGAAATTTCCACCTTGAACTTTTGTCAGTTTCATAATTAAATGCATTATATTTGATGACTGACTGTCTTCAGAATGCATGAAAATATGACCAGTGTCAATAATAAATAATTTTTCAACAGCCTGTGGCAGAATAATTTCATTGAAAAATTTCACAAAGGCTGTGGATCCAGTCATCATCAAACTTCATTCAGAACACCTCATATTTGAAACTTCCTGGCAGATTAAAACTGTGTGCCGGTCCAGCACACAGTTTTAATCTGACAGGAAGTTTCATATCAGCACACACTCCGCTGCAGAGTGAAAATCTCATTCTGGACACCTCATATTTGATTACCATTGTTCTTTATCATTATAATTCTCCCATGTTACTTCAGTATTTTCTCACCACTGGGTTTGTTTTGGCTTTTAATATAAATTCAAGTTCAACACTATTTCATTGATGTCTGCAGGTATGAGCTGATTATCATGTACTTGCCTAACATTGCCCCGCTCTTTACTGCCACATTCAGCTGTGTTCCTAACATCATTTTTCATAATTTTGTCCTCCTTCAATTCTACATAAATCATCCCTTGTAATTCATCACAAAGTCAAACATCTTATTGACAGAATTCTCATTACCAATGCTATTATCCACACGTCTACCTGTATGTCCTTCATTGTCCTCTGTACAGGAATCACTAATATCCTCCTCAAAACAGCTACCTGTCCTGTTTTCTTCCCCCTCTACTACATAATTCTGTGTCTCCACTCCATCAACATCCGCGATAACATGTGCACAGGCCCCTCCTCTACATTTTCATTTTCCATTAATCTGACAATCTCATATTCATCAGGGCATTCATAAGGCTCTTCTACAGATACAGACTAGCTACTTGCTTCATCAAAAAGGTTTCTCAGAACATCTTCACCCAGTTGTAGTCCACTATTTTGATTGCTGTCTTCCTCATCTTTCATTTCACTTAGTTTGTCATCCTAAAATTCTTTGTTGAAATTAATTCCACTAACCTGTCATGTTATCCTGACATTCCTGTGGTGTAATCTTGTTTATGAATCATCTCTTCCTCTACATTTCCTATTCAACCACTACCTTCTTTGAAATTAGGTTAATTTAGAAGTTTACTTTTTGTTCTTGCTTGCTTAGTCTGACCAAAACTTCTTAAAAATTTTTTTTTGGAACTCACTACGAGCTATTTCTGAGCTAATAGTTTGGTTGCTTTCTAATCCAAAAACTGTTTTACAAGTATAATTTTTAAGGCTTTAGGCGGTCCAAACACAAAATTATCTTTCCATTGCTAAATGGAACCAGCAGGTTGCATCTTGTTTTCTCCTGGAAAACTCTTCATTTTCACACCACTCCCTACACTGCCACAACTACTACAAAATTCATTCCACAGATTTAATTCATGTTTGTTTGCTCCTATTTTAATTTTATTTTCTTATTTCTGTATGTCCAGCATACTTGAATGTTAAAACAGTTTTAGCACTTTATCCAGTATTACCTCAGATATCAGCTTATTCCATCACATTGTGAAGTTAAAACTGATTAATTCCAGATATTCCAACCACTTTGCAATGAAACATCTGCTTCTTTCAAGGAAAAATGACTTTGTGTAACTTGCTACAGTTGACAAAATGTTAACAGTCCACATGGGTGTGTATTTCAGGATACCTGCTTGTTATCCTGAGCTCTTCCTGAGAACTGGATTCATGTCTTAGGTTCCTTCAGCACGATATGTGGATTAAGGAAAAGATACACCTTCATAATTTTCATCGCATTTTTGTTGAACAAAGCAACATAGGTGGTGTGTCACAAAACCTCTGATCAACAGTGATGGCCAGTGAGCCAACTCCTGTTCTTATGTACATTTTAAACACTGTTTTCATTATTAATGTTACATTTTTTGATACTATAATTAAAAATTATCACATCTAATCGATCTGACATATGTACAGTGTAGTTTCAAACACACCTGACAGTTTTACACACACCATTCCACCAAATAATAATGTTATTACTGAAGTTTACATCAGATATGTAAAACAAACAATGAATTTCCTAGTTTTTTTAATTGGATGATGAGGAAATTAGATTCTGCATTCCTACCGTGTTTTTGTGTGTGTGTGTATGTGTGATTAGAGCTTATCTTTGATTAGACAGTAGTTCTGTCCTTCAGACTAAAAGACTTTTTGATAATTTTGCTGACATGTTTGATGGTGCATAATTTCACAGATTATTTGAAATGTTTTGAAAATTAAAGACTGATGTTATGTACAATTATTTTATAAATTGATAGTAGCAGTTCACATGTTATTTCAGGTGTTCTTGGCTAACAGATAAAAATGAGTGATATTGTATTACATGATTTCATTTCATGTTAATGACAACAGAATAAAATAATTTCAGATGTTCCTACCAATTGACAGAGTTTTTTAAATCAGATGTGTTGATGTTTCATATTTATTTATATTTCGTCTCATCCACGAAATAGAGATTCCTAGTTCTAACATTGTTCTGCCTTCACAGTATTTCTGTTTATTGAAGTCTGGGTGATTACTTGCCCTAAATGAACTGACAGCTGTGGTATCAATCAAAGAATTTCTGTTGATTTAAATCTGTGTAATAACTTGTCCTAAATGAACAAATAGCTGTGGTATCAATCAGTCCAATGTACTTCCAAAACTGGTTTCTGACATACTGAAGTCCTGATGAATAGCTTTGCAAGTCCTGGTAAATGATGGGTACTCCCACTTCACCATTTCATGTCAGGAACACACATAAACACAATAAAACTATACTATCACCAACACTAAGCATATTTGCTAAGGCGGCCTCTATATAATGATGCTTCTGTCATAATTAAATTGTGTGTGTGTGTGAGAGAGAGAGAGAGAGGATTAATGAATTTTTATGAGTAAGTAGAGATGTATTGATTATTATTTTTTTCTATTTTTCAGATGTTAGTTGATGCATTTCATACAATTTAGGTGAAAGGATGAAAAAAATAAACATTTTAAAAGGAAAATAGCATTGCAATTTCCTTCCTCTGGAAATTGTTAAGATCATCATTGAAAGAAAGGAAATCCATTCACTGATATGTACAAGAATTAAAGAAGAGTGAATTGAGTCAACAAGTACCTTTAAATGATGAAACTAGAGTTGAAGAATTCCCACTTTATATCCACGGACTTGCCACCATCTGTCAGCGGAAATAATATTAAAAATTAATAATAAATATAGTTTATTATTTTTTTACTGTAGAGTAAAATGTGTTTAGCTATGCTGTCTACAACCTCTTGTCCTGTACATTTTTTGTGAGAGTACCTTAGCATTGCATCAGTTGGTGTTGATAAAGACTTTTGGTTACCTAATGTCAATGAGTGTTAGCAAAGTGGTGATGTAAAGAGTTTTGGAGAGGAGGGGGTGGGGGGGTGGGGGGGGTGGGGGGTTAAGGTAGATGATACGTGGGGATACTACAGTTTGTAGTTCAAAAAGGAAGTCGGTAAAATTCTTGAATGAACCATGTCATTTTAATACCTGTAGTTTGTTAACAGCTCAGTTACTTATTGAGGTGCATCTTTTTGTATATAGTGTTCGGTCTGGATAGCAGATTCTGTGTGTTAATGAGTCCTGCTAAAAGTTACTGGACAACTGAGTTATTGTTATAAATAGTTAAAAATAAAATATCTTCTTTATATTGTGAAAATACTGGTATAGTATATTACAACAGAACTGACAGATTTCACCTATGCTGGACTTGTATTAATTTAAATACTACTCTGAATTTTCTCTGGTCCATAAATTAAAGTTTTAAGGAATTGTCAGTATTATTAATCTTCTCATTGAATTTGTAACTTAAAACAGTAAAGTCATGAATCCTCAATTCAATAAGAGGGTCATTTTCTCCAATGAGTTCTGCCCACGTATGAAAAGGGGGGCCGGCACTGAGCATTTCACTAACAATGGAAAAAACCTGTTATGTGATATGATTCCTCAGTTTTACATCCAGAAAGAGGACCATTCTGAAGCTGGTGCTTTATATAGAAAAAATAAGTTTCTTTAAAAAGTACAACTAGTAACAACGGTTTTAATTTTAGTTTACATTGTAATGCAGTAGTAACCTGTGAGTGACAGGCCTGTATGTAAAATATATCGGAATACTAGTAACACTTCCTGTCATTTGATATCTCTCTCTCTCTCTCTCTCTCTCTCTCTCTCTCTCTCTCTCTCTCTCTCTCTCTCTCGCTCTTGCTCTTGCTCTCGCTCTCGCTCTCCCCTTCCCCCTCCCCCCCTTGCCCCCCCTCCACCCTTGCCTCTCTCTCTCTCTCTCTCTCTCGCTCTCTCTCTCTCTCTCTCTCTCTCTCTCTCTCTCTCTCTCTCTCTCTCTCTCTCTCTCTCCCCCCCTCTCACTCACTCACTCACTCACTCACTCACTCACACACACACACACACACACACACACACAATACAAACTTTGTAAAGATAAATTATCTTTCCATACTTTAAGCACAACTTGAGTGGTTTTATCATGTTCAGCTTTCAATGACCACTGGAACAGAAGGGGATCATTTTAGATATTATTGTAATTGAATTAGCAGGTATTGATCTGCTGGTACTTTGATATTGTGGTATTTTGGCAAACTATTTTAATGTAGGGTGTAGGAAGATCTTTTTGAGTTTTGTAACTTTGTATACAACATTCCATGTTTTGTTTCCTGGTTTTCTTTTCAGAGATTAGGTGTGAGCTTTTGTATATAAAATATAGTAACATTGTCATTGGCATTAGGTGACCTATTGCACTAGAAGGAAGTAATAGTAGTGTAGTTTCAACCATGGTGAATGCTGCTCAGTTAACGGGAGTTCTTCCAACAAATCTTCCAAAGAAAAGTGCTGATTCTTAGTGGCTAACAGTAGTTTTCATTCTTTTCTTACCAATGAAGGGTTGCCATTAAATGGAAATCTGCGACTTCAAAATGCAGTAGTAGCAGCTCTCGTTCCTCTGTAACCGTGTGTTACAGAATACAAATTGATACAGCATATGGATAGGTAGTGTAATGTTGGATCTATAACAGTTGCCTTCACATCCCAGCATCATAGTGTCACAATTCAGTTATATTTCTTTCATCAACATTGAGTTTAATGCCAAATTTATGTCTGTCAGTTCTTACTCATAACATGTGCAATAATTGCCCTTGTTCCAATATTCTTTTGATTTGTCACTCACTGGTACATCATCACTTGGAATGTGTTTTATGAAATAGCTTTTTTTCTTTTCATTCCTTCGGTTTCATCTGGATATGACAATGACTGACTGCTGGGAAAATGTCACAGTCTCCAACATAGTATAGAAAATTTGTGTATAACAAATGTGGTAAGGTGCTACTATCCATGTATTTTGTATTTTCACATTCCAAATCCAAAGCAAGAATAAATATGTTGTGTAGTATTTTTTTCACTTTTGTCCCTACAATAATTCTAACTGATGTTAGTGTTGCATTTTTTACTTTTCCATCACATTTTATTTTTGAGAAAGCCTATTGTAAAATATAGAGAGAAATTATGAGATTTTACTACATAATTTTGTTCTTTGGATTTTTATAATGAAATTTTTTTTAGATATTGTGCCTTTTCATAATAATTCAAAGACAGGGAAAACTTTGTATATGAAATACTGTGAAGCCAAATTTAATGTCTAGTTATTGTTTCAGTCAGGTAGACATTTTAAAATGTGTGATTTGTGTTAGAATTGAAAGTAGATCTTTAAGAAAATGACCGAGAAGGTTGAAAATGTTTAAATTACTCCATGGAGTAATAGTACTGTTGAAGATTTTAAAAAAAGTTTTTCTATTGAGGAAGCTAGTCCAAAATATTACTTTGAGGAGGTTAATTTTATGTCCTTAGGGATTTTTAAATGATCTATTCCATAGCAGTTTTTTTTTCATATAGATATATACGGTATATATAGATATCTATCTTGAATGACTGTCCTATCATTTCCTATTTGTAATGACCATCAATAAAAAGAGGTAGATCAAGTGAGACTGTTACATGGCAAGTATTCAAAGCTGTCAACCAAAAATTAAAGAGTATAGGTATTTAGTGTGGTAAATAACCCATCATCTAACAGTTGTTACATAAAAACTTTGTTGTAGAATTGATAGTTAATTTTTTTTATTATTATTTTCCCGGAGAGCAGGGGGCATGGTTGTATGATGATGGTACATCATTCCTGAAAGGAGGTCCACTTTGAAGAATTTTAAAATACCATCTTCAGATGACCTTTCCTATGCTAGTTATTTTGTAAAACTTTTGATCATATTTGTAAAAAGTTTAGACATTTTTCATAGATCTGTAGCATCATACATTGTATTAATTGTATTGACGTTGTGGGAGAAACAATTTTACACTGTTAAATACACGAAGAAGTAAGCATGAAATGATATATTTAGTTTATTTTGGTACATCTGAATTTGATGGTGAAATGGTAACTATTTTTTAAAATGAATTAACCGAGAAGTCCATATTCAATTGTAATCATGTATATTTTACTTGCGTGTGTCATAATAAAGAAGAAAATTGTGAAAATTTTGAGGTAGGACAATATCCCTATCTTGACATTCTGGCTGTTTATGTGAAATAATGAGTTCTCCCTCTTGCTGCTCTGACTTAAAGGTACCCAGGTGATTCCAAGGGTACAACATGTCTGGAAGAAGTGTCATGAGAACAGTTGTAGACTATCTAAGCCTTTTCTGAAGCAGAAACAAACATTTGTTTCATTACTGGGAAACTGTAAGCTTTATGAAGCTTTTTTTTAAACAAAAAAACTTGCACCATATTTGGTGCAATAATGTATAGGCATAGGTTAGTATTAGTAATATAATGATTCTTGTAGAACAGTAGTAAAAGTGACCAGTTTGATTGAAGCTGAATGCCATTCTTTGTAGATTTAAGAAATGTTAGACAACTATCATTAAGATTTGAGAAATATGTTTGAAAGAGCGTTTGTAATACACAACACAGAATTTTAGATTTAAAGATGTTGATCAAACATGTACAGTTAGACTAAGCCTGATGCTTTATTTTGTACTGTTGATTGTTCTGATATGATCTTTAATTATTTGACTTTCTTTCATAAGCATTTGTTGATGAGTAATTACTTTTCCATCAACAAATTTGAAAATGAAATAAAAAATAGTTGTCGTGTTTGTCCACCTGTCATCTCAGTGTTCATTGTGTGAAAGAGAAACTGTAGTACATAGGAATTAGTTGCTGATGAGGGATGAAAGAAATTGTTCTTGTGGTAGTGTAGGTTTAATAGTGTAGAATTTTAGAATATTTATAGGTTCGTAGAAATTTTTCATTTGGATATGAGGCTGAGCCATAGTTAAAGGGAGGCAAATGAAATGAGTTGTGTCAAATAGTTGATTGGATGTTGATATTTGTTGCTGGAGCAGGTTGGTATTGTTGATGAAATGGCCAGTTTAATGTTTCTGGGGCACTAGGTATTTGTGTGTCCTTTATTTTTACCTTCCACTCCCATGCAATAGTTGGCTTACCTGATTTTTCAGTTTCTAATAAGCCACATTTCATTATTTGATGTCAATTTTTTTTACTAAGCATTTGGTATGAAAGCAATTTTGTTGTTTCTTGCCATAAAATTTCATATTTCAAACCAGTCAGTAGCTGAAATGATATATATTTGTTGTTGATATAGTGCCACATTTGAACCAGTTTTTTATTGTGTAACATAACCAGAAAATTAGATTATTGGTTATTAATTTAAGTTCAGCGCAGACTTTAAATTTCAGCTTTTGAAACTATGTTCTGTTGTGTATGTGGCATTGTTTGTTATTTGATTGTTAATGAAAGATGAACTTTATTTAAGATTGGTTGATGTGTAAATGTGTTTGATGACTGTTACATTTTATTTTTATTAAATTATTTTTATTTTATTTGATGTGGGTTGTGTCAGTCATTTTTGTTTCCATTTGATTGTTGTAAGGCTTTCCTGTTGTATGTTTTCCGTCTCTCTTTTTGATATTCAGACTACAAGGGACATTTTCCCCATAAAGTGTTGTATGCTACAGATACATAAACATAACAAAAGTATTTGAAATCTTGCAATTGTAAAAGAAAGAGTTTATTTTGTTACAAGTTTTCTTGTATCTTAAATGTGTAAGATGTTTCATAGACTAGAATTTCTTTTCCATGTATGTAAATGAATTTCTCAAGGTAGAAAGGGGGCACTACAGAATAATGCTGAGGAATTTTTTATCAGCACCTGAAACCCCAGAATTGTTTCAAAATTGAATTGTTAGATGTTAATTACTTAAGAGTAATGTTGATATTGGTTGACAATTATTTTTCTGAACGAGGTAAATTAAGAGCTAATAAACTTTTTGAGCTATTGCTGTTGTCAAGTTCCTTGTAAATATTGCAGTGCTATGTTTCAGCCTCAGTGTTTGTAGAAGATAAACAGTTGCAGGTCAGCATGTTAAAAAGTTCCCCATTCCCTCTTAAATGGACCTGCAATGTGGGACATGCATTCATGATTTTTCTCAAAGAAAAAAGAAGTGTCTGCATTTAAGTCTTCCTGTCTTCACTAAGTAAGCTACACCTCGTCCAAATGCAAAAAATGTGGAGATACCCAGTGTACTGTTCAGTTTTTGTGACTGTAGATAGTCAAGTGTAATAAAGAAACTACAATTTGAGATGTAGATAGATAGACAGCCTGTGTTAGGACATGGCACAGAATCTGATGAGAATTTCTTTACTCTGGAGCAAAGGACTATGTGGCTGAAGTATAATTTTATTTGTGCATATGAAATTTAATTTTATTTGAATGACAGTGATGCAGTGATATATATTTTTTTTTATGGTGTGCATGAAGACTTTGAGAAATAGAATAAGTGTGTAAATATGTGTAATATTTCTGTCTGCACTGGACTTTGTTCAATTTTTGCTTTTTTAAAGCAAAAGATAACATGAGAGAATTTCCTGCTAGAAGCATCATTGATGGGCAAACACAAGTCATTTTGCTTCATTAGGGGTGAATAATTTTGAAATCAGACTCCTCATTATTGATTAAAATCAATTTCAATGTAATATACACAGTTTCCTATGTTCAAAGATGTGGTTTGATTAAGGTTCATTAATGAAGTTCCTAAGAGATCTATGGTTCAGCTTATATGACCCAATGCTGATGTCTATTTTGCATTATCCCTCTTCTTTGAAAGCTTTCTGCTGCGTAGAAAATGATAAATTTGTTTGTACAATGTTGACTACTTTGTTAAGACCTGTCACTGACATGAAACTGCAAGAAACAGATTGCAGAAAAGAGCATACTAATTCAGATTATTTGTGAGCATTTGTTCCATGCTGTCAGTGAAATAACTGTTATGCAATCATGTCACAAACAAACAAGTTTTTCTGTATATTGACTGAATGTATGTAGAGAAATTCCAACAGATGAAACCAAAGTAAGGAAGAAAGGAAGGATCACTTGACTATGACACTAGCCAGTGTGTCATTTCCATCTTTGGCTTCATCTGGAAAAAAAATTCAGGCAAAGATAGTTACAAAAAAAAGTGCAACTTGTTATGTTGGTAAGTAAATTCTCTGTGAAGATCAATAAAGATCAGTTTTGGGATGAAAGGAATAGATTCAGTTTACATTGCCCTCATTCCATTTTGTTTAATATATGTTTGGTGTGAACTAAAACAGAATCAGAACAGGGGACCCATGGATTTCTGTAGAGTTTGTATCACTAGTTCTTAAGCTGTATGAAGGTGCAGCCACATCATGCCTTTTTTCTGTTCATTGTTACACATGCACATGAATTTCCAACATATATGTGCATTTAAGCAAGCATAATTTCTTGGAAATAGAGGCTGTGTGTAAAGTGCATTGCTTCCTGCCTTCAGTGGGGATCCTTGCACTTTTTAGCAGACAATAGGCTGCTAGGGCTCGTGTGTTTCTTTGTGTAGTGTGCTGAGATTTGCTGTGAAGTGATTTGTGTGTAATAATGTCACTTGACTCCAAAGAAAGCATGCTTAAGTTTACAGGTGATTAAAGACCAAATCAGGCATATGGAACGTCATTTCTAAAGATTATTTGAAAAAAATGTATATAAATAAATAAAAATTGGAATATGATGTGCTGAGTATCAGACATTAGATGATAAGTCTCTGATCATATTACTGTAAAGAATGAGATACTGTAATGTTTTGAAGTAGGAAAATGGAGAAAAATAAGCCAGAAATTTATGGAAAGTGTATATGACAACTGTGGAAGAATATTCATGCTATGCTGACTTAATAGTACAACAACAGAGGAAACTGATACCTGAACAAAAGAAATGATGGGGTATGCGTAGCTCCTCAAGAAACTACTAGAAATAGGAATGAAGTACATTGATGATGCAAAATATACAAAATTGGGAAAAACAGATTCAGTTCCAGTGGATTCTGACATCTATCAAATTCCCGAATTGTAGAGTCCAAGGATGTTACACTACACACAATTTTTCGTGATTAAAGTTGTGTAAACAACTTTCTTATGATATAAAAAAGAAATGATCAACTGAAGGCTAATTAATGTTCACATTACAACTAAGACCTTCCTTCAGTATTTCTCAGCTTCAGAAATAATCACTGAAATGCTATGTTTTGAAATACAGAATAAACAGTTAAAAGTCTATATAAGTTACAAGTCATTAGCTACTGAAATTATTGTCAGCCTTTTTGTTGCAGTTTTCCCAGCAGAAAATCTAAAATCTTCCTGTGATCTTCTCCTGAAATTTTCAAACAAAATGTTGTCGTCATTTTGTATTTCTCGTACCTCTGGTATTTAGATACTTCTTTACCTATAGTTGCTTTTGTATTTTCTTTTTCTGCACCTTTTCATCACAATAAATGCAGAACAAGCTACCAAGCAAAGAAAAGAATCCATACCTGACTGCTTGTGCAATAATTCAACATGTGCAATACATCCTGCCTTGGAGTGTTCCAACTGTTATGACAGGCTGTAGAAAACATGGTGCAGTATGATCCTATCAACAGATTAGTCACTGAAAACTGAAGTGACCTTATGACCAGATAAATATAGGAAATCTGTTAAAATAATAATAATAATAATAATAATAATAATAGTGCAGTTTTCTAACATAGATTTCATTTAAAAACGAAGACTTTGGGCAGAGATGTCAGTCAAGGCGGAAGTGCAGAGGCAAAGATGTTGAATGACTGGCCGTTCAGAGCATCCTCCTACAGGCCAACCGTAAATTAGAACAGCATGCCACCCTCCACCTCAAAAAACTATCCAATCTCCTGGTTTCCCACCTCCGGAAAGGCAACTCACTCACCCTTCACAACCTTTCCAGCAAACCTCAACCTCATCTCATTGCACACAAACCCAGTCTCTCCCATCTACTCAATCTCCCACTTCCAGCTCCACTCCCTCCAAAACCTCAAAATTCCAATCAACACAATCTGGAACCACAACACCCTAATTCAGTAGTTAACCTTTCCTCCAAACCTCTCTCCCAATCCGAAACCTCTGTCCTATCCAAAGGCCTCACCTTCAGCCCCACTCCCAGATTCAACCAAACAGCCCTCGTCAAAGATTTACTGTCCTACACTCGTACTCTCTGCTGGAAATATCACTTTGCCACGAAGAAAAATGATCCTAATCCTACTCCCAATGATCCAACTCCCCAGGACACTATCCAAATTGAACCCTGCCTGGAACAGTTCCGTCCTCCGTCGCAGCGGGACCCACCTCCTCTTCCTCAAAATCACCCTCTCCAAACCTTCCAGGAATTTCTGACTTCCAGCCTTGCATCTCAATCCTTCTTAAAAAACCTTAATCCTACTCCCAACATCACCACACTGCTGAAGCCCAGGCTATCCGTGATCTGAAGGCTGACCAATCCATCGTCATTCTTCCGGCGGACAAGCTTTCCACGACCGTGGTACTTGATCGTCGGGAGTATGTGGCTGAGGGACTGCGTCAGCTTTCAGACAACACCACATACAAAGTTTGCCAAGGTAATCCCATTCCCGATGTCCAGGCAGAGCTTCAAGGAATCCTCAGAACCTTAGGCCCCCTGCAAAACCTTTCACCTGACCCCATCAATCTCCTGACCCCACCGACACCCCGCACCCCTACCTTCTACCTAAAATTCACAAACCCAATCATCTCGGCCGCCCCATTGTAGCTGGTTACCAAGCCCCCACAGAACATATCTCTGCCTACGTAGATCCAACACCTTCAACCCATTACATGCAGTCTCCCATCCTTCATCAAAGACACCAACCACTTTCTCGAACGCCTGGAATCCTTACCCAATCTGTTACCCCCGGAAACCATCCTTGTAACCATTGATGCCACTTCCCTATAAACAAATATTCCGCACGTCCAGGGCCTCGCTGCGATGGAGCACTTCCTTTCACGCCGATCACCT
Organism: Schistocerca piceifrons; assembly: GCF_021461385.2. Taxonomy (NCBI): domain Eukaryota; kingdom Metazoa; phylum Arthropoda; class Insecta; order Orthoptera; family Acrididae; genus Schistocerca; species Schistocerca piceifrons. The sequence continues at coordinate 261,580,892 of NC_060140.1, read as the reverse complement.
GCCACCCTACCTAAGGTTGCATTTTGAAGAGGCTTGCATAGTCTGCTTGTCGTGAGCAAACATTAAATTTTTTGAACCACCCTCTATAATCACTGGAAGATGATTTATGTATAGAGGAGTCAAAAGCAAATCTTTTGGGATGCTACATGTTTTGTTCCCTCATTCTGCGGTCAATTTCATTCCTGTGATACAGTCTATTTGACTGTGCTGTATGTTATGAAAGGAGAGGGATACCATAATATTTTAGTTGCCAAGTAGAATTTTGTGTTCCACACACACAAAGGCATTGTAAGGTTACAGAATGTACCAATATTGTGATTTTTCTTATTTAAATGTGTGTGCTCTTGTATAGCTTTCTCATTGGAAAATCATTTAGGGAAGCCAAACTGACAGACAATTGAAAAATTTATCTCAGAAAAAAATGCAGCAATATTGTATGATAATGTCATTCTCCCAAAACTTTTGACAAGACTAAAAGCCATGAAATTTGCCTATAGGCAGATTTTCGTATCTGCAGTGTTATGAATGACTGTTATTACTGCATATTTGAGTCTGTCAGCAAATATGCTTAGTCACTGATTGATTACAAAAACAGTTTAAGTGTAAGCTTATCAAATCAGCTCAAGATTACAATAATTTGCTAGAAACACCATCATAATCATCAGAATTACTATGCTTTAGTAATCTGATGTATTTTTTAATCTCCTTAGGGGTTGTGTTTTTGAACCCAGTGTTAGCTCTCTGTGTCTGCCAAAGTAAATCTAACATATCTGTAGTTGGTTGGTATTTAGTGAATTAGTGTAATGTTTATTGCCATTGTGAGGAAGAATTCACTGAATTTGGTGGCCAATCATTTCTGTGTAACATCATTTCTTCAACAGATATTTTTTGGGAACTCAGTCTCATTTGCATTGTTGTTTTTGCTTATTTCTGTTTAATAATGATCCAAATTGATTTTACTTTGTTCTTGCAGTGCTTTATTGCTCTAGCATGTGTACCAAACTAGAAGATTTTACATGTGGTATTGGAATTTCAACTCTTGACTAAAGCTTGTTCTCAGAATTAGGTACAGTCATCTTTTGTTAGCACAAGATACTTGCATCCCTAGAGTTATCCATCACTTATCCTTGCTTCTGTTTGTCTTTGTTTCTCTAAGGAGAAAAGAGGACCGAGTCCTGTAGAACATCCTTGAAAAAATTTTTTTATCTACACTGCCTGCTTCATTAGTAAAAATCTGGTTCTAGCATGCTCACCATAATTTCTCTTTAATCACTGATGGAACCATGTTTTTGCTTCCATTGTGCAATATGTTTTCTTCTCTCAGATGTTAACTGAATTTATCAGTAATGACTATAACAGTGAAAACTATCAATTTTTGACAGAATAATTTAACTGAATGGATAAAAAATCTACACACCAAGTGATGGAAGAACACACACACACACACACACACACACACACACACAAAAGAAAGTTGTAATTGGGCAAGCTTTCGGAGCCAGTGGTTCTTTCTTCAGGCAGAAGGGTTGCAGGGAAAGGAAGAGGGTGAGGTAAAAGGACTGAAGAAGTCTAGAACAAGGGGTAGATTTTGGGAAAGTCACCAGGAACTGCAGGTCAGGGAAAACTGACTTTATGGTATTAGAAGGAAAGACTGATTGTTGGGGATTGCATTGGGTGAGATTTGAAAACCTGAGAGTTTAAGGGTGGAAGACAGGGTAATATGCAGGTCAGAGATTACTGTTTAATCATTATACATGAGTTAATAAGAGTGAAAAGCTAAGTGCATTGTACGTAACAGAGGATGGAGGGGGGCAGTGAAAAATAGGTGGGTAAGACAATTAAACATGTAGAAAACTAAAACCGAATGAATAAAAGGGTAGTTACTATTAAGAAATGCTGGGACAGAAGAAATTAACGTAAATTAAGGCGAGAAACAAGGACATGTTGTAGCGCTAGTTCTCACCTGCGGAGTTCTGAGAAACTGGTGTCTGGGGGAAGAATAAAGATGGTGCGTGTTGTGAAACAGGTGCCAAGGTCACAATTGTCATGTTGTAAAGCATGCTTTGCAACAGGGTATTGCGTGTTGCCAGTATACACCCTCTGCCTATGGTCATTCATCCTAATTGATGCCACTGTAAAAGTCCAGTGTTTATATAACAAAGGGTAAATGATGTATCATTTCACAGATGGCTCTCCCTCTGATAGTATATGTTTTGCCATTTACAGGGCTGCAATAGGCAGTGTTAAGAGGGGGCACAGGGCAAGTCTTGCGATGGGAACGGTCACAGAGGTAGGAGTCATAGAGTAGGGAGATGGGTGCAGAAGGAGCATTGGGTCTGACAAGAATACTGCAGAGATTGGGAGGGCAACGAAAAGCTATTCTAGATGTAGTACGCAAAATTTCAGACAGAATGGATCTCATTTCAGGGCATCATTTTAGGAAGCCATGGCCCTGTCATAGCTGATTAATACATTCCAGAACTGGATAATCCTGAGTACCATTGGTGTGCTCTGAAGTCATTTTTTTGGAGGGATTAGCAGTACCAGGTTTGGATGTGATGGCTCAGGAAATTTGCTTTTGACTAGGTTGGCAGAGTAATTACATGCAGTGAAGGCTGAGGTGAGAATGGTGGTGTATTGCTGTAAAGAGGCAGCATCCAAACAAAGACATTTGCCTCGGATACCAAGGCTATATGGGAGGGAACATTTGACATTGAAAGGATGGCAACTGTCAAAATGTAAGTACTGTTGTTTGTTGGTAGGGTTAATGTGGATGTAAGTGTGTAACTGGCCTTAGGAAAGTGGCATGGGATTCAAATTAGGACCATCTGAAATTTAATTGGGAGAAGGTATTCAGAGATTCCAGGAATTTTAACAAGTCACTGTCACCATGAGTCCATATGGTAAAAATGTCATCAATGTATCTAAACCCTCTCCAAGTGACCCATGTAATGTTTGGCATAGGAAGGAGCCATCTTGGTTACCATGGCTCTACCCATGATCTATTTGTATGTCTGCCCCTCAAAGGTGAAGTAGTTGTTCGTAAGTATAAAGTTGATTAAGATGAGTAGGAAGGGTATCATAGGCCTGGAATCAGGTGGGCACTGACTGAGGAGATGTTCAGTAGCACACAAACCACATACATGGGGGATGTTGGTACATAGGGAGGTGGCATCAATGATTACAAGCAATGTGTGTGATGGGAGTGGGACAGGTACAGATTTCAGTCAATCTAGGAAATGGTTGGTATCTTTGATATGGGAGTGGAGTCAGTGTACTATGGGTTGCAGGTGCTCATCCACTAAGGCAGACATATGTTTGTGGGGTGCTTTGAAGCCAGCAACTACAGGATAGTCAGGATGATTGGGTTTGTGGATCTTAGGAAGAAGATAAAAGGTTGGGGTGCGTGGCTTGGGTGGAGTGAAAAGTTCTGTGGATTTAGGTGTTTGCCCTTGTGAGGTCCCTGAGGTTTTAAGGAGGGACTGCAGGTCAGTTTGCATCACAGGGATGAGATCTTGATGTCACACACTGTGTAAAGGTACTACAGTGGTAGTAAAGTACTACATTGGTAGATCCTTTGTCTGCTGGGAGGATAATGATGGAGTCATCAGCTTTTAGGGAACACAGAGCCTGGAGTTCTGCAGAGGACTGTTTAGCGTAATTTTGTAGGGAACTGAGGAAGGGTTGCAAAGCAATGCTGGATGTGAGGAATTCTGGGAAGGCTTGTAAGGGATGATTTTGAGGTATTGGTGGTGTGTCAAATGTGGATTGTGGTCTGAACTCTTCAAGGCAGGGTTCAATGTCAGGTCTGTTGTTGGAAAGGTTTTGGAGATTGGGTTGCAAAGTGATATTTCCAATTGGGTTGCAAAGTGATATTTCCAATTGATACTACCAACATCCCCGATGTACATGGTCTGTTTGCTGCTGAACATTTCCTCAGTCAGCATCCATCTAATTCCAGATCTATGACATCCTTCCTACTCATCTTAATCAACAGTATACTTACCAACAACTACTTCACGTTTGAGGAGCACGTGTGTAAACTGATCACGGGTACAGCCATGGGAACCTGGATGGCTCCTTCCTATGTCAACCTTTTCATAGGTCGCTTGGAGGGAGCTTTCCTGGGGTCCATAAGTTTTCAGCCCCTGGTTTAGTTTACATACATTGATGACATTTTTATCATATGGAATCATGTTGAGGCTAATCTGTTAAAATTCCTGTAATCTCCGACTATCTTCTCCCAATTAAATTTCAGATGGTCCTATTCCAAATCCCATGCCACTTTCCTTGATGTAGATCTCGTCCTCACTGAAGGCCAGTTACATACTTCCATCCACATTAAACCTACCAACAGACAACAGTAGTTACATTTTGACAGTTGCCATCCTTTCCATGTCAAACGTCCCCTCCCACACAGCCTTAGCATCTGAAGCAAACGTAGTTGTTCAGATGCAGACTCTTTACAGCAGTACATAACCATTCTCACCTCAGCCTTCACTGCACATAATTACCCCACCATCCAAGTTCAAAAGCAAATATCCCGGGCCATCACATCCAATCTTGGTACTGCTGATTCCTCCAAAAAACAAAATTAGAACACTCCACTGGTGACTCAGTATTATCGTGGTCTGGAATGTATTAATCAGCTACTTCGACAGGTCCATGGCTTTCTAAAATCATGCCCTGAAATGAGATCCAGTATGTCTGAAATTTTGCGCACCACACCTAGAATTGCTTTCAGTCATGCTCTCAATCTCTGCAATATTCTTGTCAGACCCAATGCTCCTTCTGCACCTATCTCCCTATCCTATGACTCCTACGCCTGTGACCATCCCTGCTGCAAGACTTGCCTACGCACTCTCCTACCACTGCGTTTAGTAGTGCTTATCAAAGGGAGCGCCATCTGTGAAACGACACATCATATACCCTCTGTTATATAAACACTGTTTGGCCTTTTATGTTGGCATGACTAACACCAAATTATCAATTAGGATGAATGGGCATAGGCAGAGGGTGTATGTTGGGAACACGCAGTATCCTGTAGCGAAGCATGCTCTACAACATGACAATCATGACCTTGGAGCCCGTTCCATCATACGCACCATCTGGATTCTCCCCCCAGATGCCACTTTTTCAGAACTATGCAGGTGGGCGCTGACAAAAAAAGAAATATGCTGTAATGAATCCTGCCTGGTTGAAATGAATCTGCTTTTAATATTGTGACAGTAAAGGAAGGAGGAATAATTATGATAATTAAGCAAGGGCTTCAATACTTCCCCGACAAAATTTCGCTGATATATTTGGTTACTGTTACCATGAACAGAATTTACATTTTGGAAGTTATTCTGAAGTGCACAATACCATTATTAGTTACCCTGCTACATTCTACTCTGTATAGATACTCCACAAGCCACCATATGGTGCATTATGCAAGATTATGTTGGCAGCAGTAGAACGTTCTACATACAGTATGTCCAGTTCTCCAAACTTTCTAACGATGTATTCCAAAAAAGAAAAAAAAACTCACTTCACTCTACAGATTTTCATTTGAAATCTCACAGCATTTTGATAATACCTGTGTGCTAATAGAACTTACTGCTAACAAATCTAGCACTGCTCCTCTGAACTGCATTGATATCTTCTTTTAATCCAACCTGACAGCATCAACACTTGCAGATCTTGGCACTCGTGGAATAATGTGTTGGAAGCACTTGCACAATATTGTTACATACTTCCCATTGTATCAAGAATTAGGATTTTGTGCTCTTCTTCACCTAATCTCGTCTTTGCAGTCCTGGTGGAGCCATAAATAGGTAGCTGTAGAATAATTCTAGATTTTTCACTTTGCTGTGATTAGATAGAAATTTCACAGAATAGTTGGTGTCCGTATTTTAATATCTCAGTGTTGGATTTTCGGCATTACTGTGGCACTCTCCCATGACTCAGACCGACCTGTAACTGTTCGTGCTGCCATTATTCTGTACGTTAAAATGCCATTTAGTCCTATTAAATATGGGTCCTACACACTTGGACAAACCACGAATGATCTGCAAGACTGCCATCTGCTTTACCCCAGTTGAGTTGAAGTGGTAATTAAATCTCATGTACCCACAAATCATTACATCTATGTTTTTGGGTGAGTTGATTGATTCCAGTTGTCTCTCATTAATATTTGTAGCCCTAGGATAGTACTTTTTTGAAGTAGATACTTTTAATTTCTTTACATTTAAAGCAATCTTCACACCACTCTGAAATGTTATCAATATCTGTCTGGGTATTTGTACACCTTTTTTCAGACAGTATTGCATTACAAATAACAGCATCATCTGGGAAATGTCTGAGGTTTATGGAGTCACTAATACACAATTTGAACAACAGGGCTTCCAACACAGTGCTTTAGGAAATGTCTGAAATTTCTTCTACATCTGTTGATGACTCTCAATCCAAGGTAACATTCTGTGTACTCCCTACCAAGATATCCTCGATCTAGGTACTAATTTATATCAGTGTCCCATGTGACTGCTAAATCAAATGGTATTTGGAAGTCAAGAACTACTGCATCCACCTGAATGCCTTGATCAATGGCTGAAAGTGAGAGTTGAGTTTCACATGACCAATGTTTTCAGAATTCATGCTGGCTGGTGTGAATGTGGTCATTATGTTCAAGGTACTTCATTACATTTGAGCTCAGAATATGTTCTAAGATTGTATAACAGATTCCGTGATATTAAATGCTAGGTTTGTGGATTACATATGTTATCTTTCTTGTAGACAGGTTTGACCTATTTTCTACCTGCTGGATACAGTTTTTTGTTTGAGGGAATATGAGGTTGGCTTGATAAGTCTGGTAAAAAAAAAGCAAGAAAAAACGTTTGTTTCATAAACAACTTACCTTACTTTTCGACATAGCCTCCTTTGACACACTTGGTCCAGGGATCTTCCAGCTTTTTCATCCCATCAGAAAAATAAGTCCTGTCGTACTTTTCAAAATACTCATTGACAGCAACTGTCATTTCCTCATTTGATGCAAATTTCTTCCCAAAAAGCTAGAATTTCCAGTTAGGGAACAGGAAGAAGTCACTTGGGGCTTATTTTAGTGAGTAGGCTGGATGAGGAACCAATTCAAAACCTAGTTCATGCTGTTTAGCCATTGTTGTCAGTGATGTGTGATATGGTGCATTATTGTGGTGAGAAGGCACATTTTTGAGTGCCAACCTTGGTTTTTTCACCCAGGGCAAGTTTCAAGCCATCCAACAATGAAGCATAAAAGTGTCCAGTTATGGTTCTGCCTTTTTCCAAGTAATGTATGAGGATTACATCTTGGAACCCCAAAAAACAGTGCCCATAAACTTAACATCTGACAAAATGCTCTTTCCTCGTTTGGTGCACTTTCACCAGCCTTAGTCCTTTGTTTTGACTCTGGTGCATAATGACAGATCCAGGTTTCAACAACAGCCACAAATCAGTGCAAAAAGTCTCACAGATTGTGCCTAAATATCACCAGACATTGTGCTGGCATATTGTGCCAGATGCACTTTTGGTAGGCTGTGAGCAAACGCAGCATCCATCGTGCATGCAACATCAGTTTTCCATGCAGGATATTATGCTCTTGATCAGTTGAGATACATACATTCCTAGCAGTCTCATGAATCTTTATTCGGCAGTTTTGCATTACTGTGTCTTAGATTTTGTCAATGATTTCCTTTGCTCTGACTTCAGTTGGGTGGCTGGAGCATGTCTTGTCTTTGTTACTTGTCCGACCACATTTAAATTCATTACTTCAAAAGTATATGCTCTTCAGTCTATGCAGTCTCCGTGAACTTCATCTAATTCCATTTTGATTTGTGTGACAGTCTTTGTTGGCCAAAAGCTCATTTTCTGAAAGTCTTTTTGTTGTTCCTACCTGCGACTCAGTATCTCTACTCTATGGTGTATATTAACTGCCCTTTTCATAATATTGCATCAAAAATATTCCATTCATTCATGGAAATTTACCAGACTTAACAAACCACCCTTGTAATTTGGTTAGAAAGGGGAGTGCTTATTCAGCTGCAGATTCTCTATAGAATCTGACAGGGATTTTGATTGGTTTTAGAGATTTCTAGTATTTCTCAATGCCATTAATACTTCTATCACTTGTCTTTCAGTGGTGCAAGAATTAAGCTAGGATAACACCACTGTATCTTCCTTTCTATAGGACAGTTTGAAAACAGAGTTCATAATTTCTGCTTTTGCAGAGAGGGATACTAAATTGGACACTAAATTGGGAGTCACTGATAGCATTTCTTTGGGTTTTGTGAGTAATCTTTTGATAAAATGGTGCTGTGGCTACTGAAGGCTTCTGCATTGTCCTTTTAACAGCTAAATATGTTTCATTCAGCATGTATCTATCTACAGTTCTATGCTTTCATTTATTCCTGTTGTGCAGTAGTCACTGTTCCTATTTGTGCCCACCCTTGATACTGAGTCTTGGCAAAATGATTTCATATGCAACTTCAGCTTCTGTCTCGGCGGATTTGATTTCTTTGCCTATTGTGAAGGATATATCACTTCTGTTTCCCATTGCCCTATCTTTTCAAATAAACATAGATTTACCCAAAAAAGCTAACTAATTTCAATTTCGGATTTTAGCTAGCTTCTCATACTTAGAAATGTAAGCTGCACTGCTTTTTAAGAGTGCTTCAAACTCTATGGCTGTATTGTGAATGCTTTGGCAGTTGATCGCCAAGATTTTAATCATCTCATCTGTGGCAGAAAGGGGAGCGTTACTTTGGCCATTACGCTGATAGTTTGGGATCACGTACAGCTGTCATTATTTGAAGTGGATTGAATGAAGAGTTGACTAATTTTAAAAAAATGCTTGTATGCGTCCCACATACAGTCAGCTACCTGGTTAGCTACTTCTGATGTGTAGCGTATTGCTGGTGTATTTATGGAAACTGTACAGTTCTCACCCTTAAAGTACTACTGTGGTATGTCACCTCCTAGTTTGTCATAGAACCTTTGAAGTCTCTGGCTGAGTCCTTCTGGACAACTTGTATTGCAACCGTTACCTGTACAAGTGTGACATCAGTAGCTGCACTTTCTTCAAATCTGGCTGAAAATTTGGTGGTAAAGACAATACTACAAATAATGACCGAGCGAGGTGGCGCAGTGGTTAGCACACTGGACTCGCATTCGGGAGGACGACGGTTCAATCCCGTCTCCAGCCATCCTGATTTAGGTTTTCCGTGATTTCCCTAAATTGTTTCAGGCAAATGCCGGGATGGTTCCTTTGAAAGGGCATGGATTATTTCCTTCCCAATCCCGAGCTTGCGCTCCGTCTTTAATGACCTCATTGTTGACGGGACGTTAAACACTAACCACCACCACCACCACCACAAATAATGTGGCCCATACCAGGTTTACAGTTCAAAAACTTCACATGCTCTTTGATTGCTGAGTGAACTACTATCTATGGCCAGATTGAGTCTCATCTGTTATAATTCATGCACATATAAACAGTTAGCCACATACTACACTCAGTTGGTGTTCTATAATGTGATTAATTGAGCACAGTAAATTAACACAGATGTAACTGTTCACATGTGGCAAACATTTATAATTAACCCAGTCACAACACAAAATTCTTAAAACACTGTTCTAGAAATTTGGCAGTCATCTCAATGTGAAAACAGTGTTCACAGTAACTAACTATTGGAGATAACATTGTTCATAGTATAAATCTATTGTCACAGTGAACATTATTGCAGTTTGGCACAGTCCATAACAACAATTACACATTCACTGTCCAATTAATGATTAAAAACAATGACTAAATTACAGAATGATCTCCCAGATGAGAAATTTAGATAAAACTCGGCACACTGTACGAGTTGTAAATTGTGCTGATTCATCTGTGGTACATTTCCCATTACCAGTAGAGACAGATCTTACAGATACCATATCCTTTCACAGACTAACTAAATGGCTTCAGCTACTTCTCCTTTATAAGTTTGCAGTAATGAAAAATGAAATTTAGTTGTTCATTGGATTTTCATAAGTTGCAATTATAGATTTTCATTACAGAGTAAATGAACAGGAGCATAGTATTTCCCTAGATGAACACTTTTAGATACAATAATAATTTCTGTTGAATTACACTGTCTAGTTTGCAAAATGTGGTATTCTATTTCAGAAACAATATTTTCCTTAAGAATGCTAATTTCTCTGGCATTAAATGAGTGCAAATCTTTCTAACATATTTCCAACATTAAATGCATAAATGCCGTAGCTATTTACGTATCTCCTTCATCTATATCATCAGGAAGTTAGTGATTGGGTATATAGCAATGATAACGAAGTTTTAAAATTACTGGTGACTGTAGTTAGCACAGTTTTTAGGTAAAATAATTAGCTTATTAACTCCTTATAGCCAAAGCAATGTAATAAATACTGAAGAAAAGTTAGCAAAACCCTGTGTTACTGTTTGAGATTTTTAGATCCTGTGCAATCTCAGAATCAGGCAGCCTCAATGAGTTCCGTGGACAGTGTTGCAGAGTGAGAGTTTTGGTGGAATTAAGTGAGCAAGGCTCATCTTCTCAACCATTTTTCCCAATGATGCAAGTATGACCTCGAAGCCATCTAGGCGTGCCACAATAGGCAGTTGGTTGCACCCAGCTGCACCAGTAACTGCCAAGAAAAACCTCTAATGAGTGATGCCTCCAGACATACTGAATGCACAACATGATTCTTCCTATCCTTCGTGCAAGCAGTGGTCAAGTAAAGCAGGAAACCCACTCAAGTTTCAAGCCAGGCCTAAGGGAGATTTTCCAGCAAAAATCATGCTGTATCAGAAAAGGTCCCTAAACCATTGGTTTTTCCCAATACAATATGTCATGGCTGAGTATATTAACACTTTACTCTGAGAATCCAAAAAAAAACAATGGATTCGAGTTGGGAGACTTGGGAGTCAACATTGTTGGTTAACCATGACTGATACACTTGTCATCTAAGATTTGTTCTATGTATTCAAGAACAGCAACATGAAAGTGTGCTGGTGCTCCACCATGCATGTACACTCTATGCATCCTTTCACCATAAGGAACATCATCCAGATAGACATTAACAATGTTATAACATTGGCATGACTGCACTTGTGCGTACTTCATATCAGGAAAACCATTGGGATCTGGACTCATGTTTATTATGATTATTTGGTTGACTCATTGTCCTCTACTCAGCTGTTTCATGTGTACCTATCAAAGTCAAACACAATGTATATGTACAGGAAGAGGAAATCTGCTACTCTGATGAAACATCTGCTGCACTTATACAGCTCCGATGCTGTTTTTATCTAGTGCTATGTTTAGCCTCCATAGCTGTGAATCCAGTATATCTATTGCCATACAGAGGACTCAGGTTCAGTACCCAGTACTGCCAGGTAAATTTTCTTGGTGAGTGGACTGGAATGGAGAGCATTCAGCTTTGAATGGGGAGTGGCTGCAGGATCTGGAAAGCTGACTCCCATGTCCATCCATATTACCTCCAAATGATGCCTTTGACTGAGGATAGTTTAAATTATAGAAAAAGAAACTTCATTAATAAATTATAAGAGAGAATTCTGGCCAGTACTTGCCATTATCAGCCAAAATGTGCGATACTGTCAACAGACTGATATAAAAGTAAAAGTGAGAGAATTTCTAGCTTTCAAAACAAATATTTCCTTTCTTAAAGATATTGCACAAATATTAAAAGGAAGGACATGTTTCTCGGATATCAAGATGGGCAGGGCTCACCTGTGGTGAGGATAAGGGTAGACGAGGATGAAGGTGGAAGGCTTCAGAGAGGGCAGATGGGACAATGCACATTAGTGAGCACTATGCCAGCTTCAGTTCACAGGTGATATGGGCATAGTGAGGAGAAGAGTAAAGATAGATTAGGGGAAAGAGAGATGAATAGTGCAATTAAGAATTAGGACTGTGCTGGAGATTATGTCCAGAAGGGTGTCAGGATGCAAGGGTGTGTTGGAGTACAAGTTTCCATCTCCAGAGTTCAGGGAAACAAGTGGGAGGATCCAGATAGGCCATGTGATGTAGCAAGCACTCAGATCTCTTGAGTAATGTGCTGTAGAGCATGTCGAGCAACTGAGTACTGGCTGTCACCAAGACAGACCATTCCTCTGTGGCCATCTGTGTGCTCAGCTAGTTAAGTGGTGGTCAAACCTATACAAAAAGCTATGCAGTTGATAAAAGTTTCTTGATAAAAAAAATGCATGGCTTTTTGAGTTGCTTTGCCTTTGATATTGTACAGTCTACCAGCATTGGGGCTAGAGTAGGTGGCAGTGGGTGGCTCAGTGGGGCAGGTTGGGGTAATTGAAGGGCTAGGAACATTGATGTAAGGCTAATGGTCTGTGATACAAGATTTCAGGATAGAGGATGGGAAAACCTTTGAGCAGGTTGGGCCTAGGTGTTGAACACTTGAGTGGTAAGCCACTCAGCATTTATTAGACAATTCAGTTAACAATTATAAAGGCACATTTGCATGCCGAGCGTGAGTTTCCTCGGAAACGCGAAATATTAATTAAATAAATAATCAGTGACAAATAAATAAAGCCTATGGCACACAACTGCAGCGCTGTGTCGCTGATAAAACAAAAGCACAATTACGTTACTCTTATGTTTGATTAAAAAAAGAGAGAGCTCTGGTTGAAGTGGTGCGAGAAGCACATATTTTATTTTATTGTCTGGCACACCGCCATATTTCATGTTATAGAAGAATACTGCGAGTTGCAACCACACTAGGCACTCGATTCTGTAAAGAATTTATATTTATAAAAGTAAGTAGGATTATGAACTGTAGGCTTATTCATTGAATATATCTGATTTAACTAACTGTGTAACTTTTTTATGTTTAGTAGACAATCACCTCTGTACGACGTATTGGCATGGCTGGCAAATTATTGTAATATTGAGATTTAGATTATGAGTCCGCACCTACCGCAGCAGTCTTTGGAAACGATTTAATTACGAAGTCCGATTATTCAGTTTTATTTCACGGTCAACTACGAGTAACATTGCCTTTACGAAAAAGCCATTGTCAAGCGTCTGATACCGAATAATTAAACGTCCACGTTCCAGATAAGCAAATACAATTGCAATCACAATCACCATCATACAGATAGAATAATTAACATATTTAAAATAACATTTTTTATTTATTTTATTTATTTTATACAATCTATTAAAATCAACAGGGACAATTTCAACATTGGTACTTGCACACTACTTTAACAAAAGCTGACACATGATATACTACAGGATACAAGAAGGTAAGTCACAGTTAAACAAATATTTATTTGTTGTATGTAAGCGGAATATAGAAAATCCATGGGTGCAGGCCCTTATACAGAATTATTGCTGCCTGACACCCACTGGCAAGTGCAAAAAAATTTTACAATAACTTCAGCAAATGTCCTTTAGTTATTCATAAATGACACTCCACACGAAAGTTAAGTAAAATATTTTTAAAAAAGTTCATTATTTTTAAATAGCAAGAAATAACCATAGATGTTTATACTCAGAACTACACTAGAATCTTTTAACTAAAGGTATTTCAAAAAGGAGAAAATTATTGCACTTTATTAAACAGCAAATGCATTAAAAAGTTAACACACAATTTAACTAACAGTTCTAATGAGCAAGAATTTGAGGAAGACGGTTTACACAAATGTCAGCTGTCAGCACACAGGTAAAGATAACAAGCTGAATCAAATACTGAAAACACATTCTTACATGTCAGCCAACAGCAATTGACCGACAAACCAACAAGTTCTTAACATTAAAGCCTTCAAGTCTGAGTAGAGGCAGCTGTCAGTATTCAGATCCAACTCAAATTGTAGAGAAGTGCACAACATATTCATACAGGTAGTTCTCTCTTCTCCAAAGGTGTGTCTAATTTTGCTGTAGGCCATATCTATCTTACCCCTAGTGATATATGCCTCTACATCCTTGCATTTGTCCTCTAGCCATCCCTGCTTAGCCATTTTGCACTTCCTGTCAATCTAATTTTTGAGATGTTTATATTCCTTTTTGCCTGCTTCATGTACCACATTTTTATATTTTCTCCTTTCGTCAATTAAATTCAATATCTCTTCTGTCATCCAATGATTTTTACTAGCCCTCATCTTTTTACCTACTTGATCCTCTGCTGCCTGCACTATTTCAGCTCTCAAAGCTACCCATTCTACTTCTACTGTATTTCTTTCCCCTGTTCTTGTCAATCGTTCCCTAATGCTCTCTCCGATACTCTCTACAATTTCTGGTTCTTTCAGTTTATCCAGGTCCCATCTCCTTGAATTACTACCTTTTTGCACTTTCTTTAGTTTTAAGCTACAGTGAACAACCAATAAATTGTGGTCAGAATCCATATTGCCCCTGAGAATGTCTTACAATTTAAAACCTTGTTCCTAAATCTCTGTCTTGCCATTATATAAGGGGTGTTTAAAAAGAAACGAGCTGGAGACATAATTACAGAAACCAGTACCTGTATGTTAGAAGTATTGACCCTGACTGTTGAGGCACTTGTCCCACTGTGACACATGGCGGTGAATGGCTGTCTCATAAAATTCCCGGGGCTGCGCTGTTAACCAGTTCCGCACTTACAGCTGGACGTCATCATCAGAGGTGACCAACGTAATATAAGGGTTAAAAATAAAATAAAATAAAATAAAATATGGTATTGTGCCTTCTCAAGACGTATTGCATCATATTCCACTAAATTGAGAATGACATTTGCAGTGATAAACCCTCCTAGAATGTGTCCTTTGAAGAAAACCTCCAGCAAGCCTGAGTCGGTGACCCAAATAGAAGCACACCTATCCATTGTGCAAAGTGCCTGACTGCACCTCTCGGGAAAGGCATCATGGTTAAGGATTTGGTGGCTGGTGATAGGGAGCATAGCGAAGTAAATGTGGAGTCACAAGGAGATGAAAATGTGCTGGAAACAAGAAACACAGGCTCCAAATTGGTAGAATCATGTCACTTCTCCCTTAAAGAAAGGAACGGTAGCTATTAAGTGGTGCTAATGTTCATGTCACATTACCAGGAAAGAAAAGAATTTGACATTTCATGGGCTAGATAATAAGAAAGACAGAAGTTAATTTCATGTGAAAAAGGAACACTGAAACCATAATCATTTTCTGTAATCGCAGATGTTGCAGACACAATGGATATATCAAAAGAACAAATTGTCACAGAGCTGGAGCTGATATCTTGCAAATGAGGCAAGCATATTTTCTCTGACAATGATCTTGGTGCTGTGGAGTAAGACTGATTGTAATGAAACAAGTGTGTAAATCTGAGTGCACAGTTGTCAGTTGAAAATTTTGATTTTTCTTATTCATATATTTAAATGTCTTGGCCTATTTTTTTTAAATTTTGTAACTACAGTAGTGTTTCTACTTTTTAAACATAAAATTTTGATCATTGTAACCTGTGGAAAAATGTAGCACTGATAATCAAACAAAATAAACCCTTGATTGGAATTACTCCACACCATGGGGTAAAACTGATCAGCGATTTCTTTCTCATACTCATGATATATTTGCTTGTTTCAATTGTCTGTTGTTATCAAACAGACATGAAAGAGTCATGCATTTGAAATATAAAATTACATAAATATGGTGTCAATGGCATGGAAAATATCAGTAAGAAACAACCAAAAATGATTGGTATTTCCCCATTTTAAGGTATCTGTACATTTTTGTTCATAATAAACATGCTTTCATTGCTGACACTGATTTCAGATTTGTACCAGACTGTGATCAGATGTGACACTGTTTAGTGCAGATACAGGTTCCAGCTGTATTTACTTGCCAAACCATTCGCCACTGTGACAGACAACCATTCCTTATGCTGGCTGACCAGCCTGAAGGATCTGTCGGGTCAATTGGCAAGATGGGCATTGAGGTTTCAGGTGTAAGATGTCATAGTAGTATAAGAAAACAGAAGCAAACACAAGGGCACTGACTGTCTTTGGTGGAACACAGCAGCATGCATGAAATCTCAATCATCTCTCCATTGTATGACATTGCTGCTGAACAGAGGGAAGATCCAGTATTGGTGGAAACTATAGAAGCCTTGAAGGAGAAGGAACCAATCAAAATGGGATTCCGGTTAATAAATGGAACATTGCGTAAGAGGAACTATGATATGAGTGGGCAGAAATAGTTGCTCATCATTCCAGATCACCTGCGGCCAGCTATCCTTAAGTTTTACCACGATACTCCAACATGTGGTCACCTGGGATCTGTTAGGACTGTAGCCAGAATTGGAAGCATGTATTACTGGCCAGTCCTCTATCGATCCATTAGATGCTGTGTGAGCCACTATAAGGAATGCCAATGATGGAAGCATGTGCCACCATTACTCCCTGGACATTTAGTATCACTTCCACTTGGAGTAACCTCATTGCACTGAATTGGAAGCAACTTCTTGGGGAGGTTTCCAAAGCTGACAAACATAAATTGGAGGATAATAATAGTCTGCACTGACTACCTCATCTGTTATGCTGTCACCAGAGCACCATAAAAGGCAATTTTCCTTGTAGAACGCATCATGTTCAGGCAAGGAATACCCTGTGTGATAATCTCTGATCGTGGAAAAGTTTTTCCATCAACATCATATAAGAGGTAATTTCATGTTGCAACATGATCCACACGATGAAAACTGCCCACCACTCACACACAAGTGGCATCATAAAATTATTTAATAAGATGTTGGCACATATGCTCTCACCATATGTTGATGTTGAACAGAGAAATTTGGATACAACACAGAGGAGCAAGACACTACAGGTTTCAAACCATATTTTCTACTCACAGCCGCAAGGCCAAAACGACAAGGGATACATGGATCCCATTACATCTTGGTGTTATACATTATAACTATGTAAAATGCATCACACCAGGACTCAAGAAGCCTCATATACATATCTTGCATGCCTAGGAATAGGCTAGAGTGCACTATAATGCCAAGCTCCGACCAGTGTGATGCAGTGTGGGAGACTTGGTATGGATTTTCACCCCTGTGAGGAAAGTAGAACTATCAGAAAGTTACTAAAACTCCACTTTGGACTTTATGGCATCCTCATTGCTTGTCGGATATCACACATGAAGTTGAAGTTGACAATTACGACCCATCATCATGAAGAAAAAGTGCGCATAGACATGATCTAAGCTCTTCGTATGAAGCTCTACTGTAGACCTGAAGTACAGATAGACGGAGGGGTTTCTTGTTCAAAGAAACAACATAACCAACAGTTCAAACACAGCCATCATCAGTTATTTGCTGTTTAGTAGTTATCATTTCTGGAAAGTTCTCAAAATTCTATGTTCTGGAATACAAGATGTTTGTAGAGATAGCAGCCCTCTCCATCCAGGAGTTCACTCTGCTCTATCTTTGTGTCTTTGTTCACAATGAAAGGGGTTTTAAGAACTACCTGTTGTGCTTCACTTACCACATTGCTTTCAGATTTGGACTTGATTGTGGTCACGTCCTGACAACATTGATTTCGCTAGAGCATTCAAGGAGGAACATCATTGCTAGTTGTTGTCAGTGCCCTTTAAAATGTCCCATGTGTGGATACCACCACGACTACATCACTTACCATCCATGCCCTCTCTGTTATAACTGTAATAGAGAGAGCACCTTCCACCCTGGTTTCTGACAATTCCTGCAATTCAGAGGCCCTGCATCTCAGAAATTTTTTAAACAAAATGATTTGAGCATCTAACCACTGCCCCTTACCATCAAGGATCGAATTCTGAAGTAGAATGGATGGCCAGCATCTTCAAAATGCAGATTCTCAAGAGAATGGCAGCTGGCTTCAACAGAGTGCTCACCAGCTTCTTTGCAAAATACTGGCCCATTCCTCTAAATGGGCATATTCCTGCCAAAATTTTACAGATGTGCAGACCTTGCATCCTTTTCACCCTGCTGTGCCTCACACTCAGAAAGTCAGCTGCCCGTGCACTCTGCCGTATTTCCATGTGGGCTCTCACATATGGGCTTGCACTTTTGGCCAGAATCCTGACTGGGCCCAAGATGTTGTCACTGGAAACAGGGAGCCACAAAAGTTTGAAGTTGTGGCCAGCCATGGGCAGATAGTCAGACACTGAATTCTGCTCGAGTCCAGTCACAATGAGATGTAGCACCCCCTCCCACCCACCCACCCACCCGCCCCCCCCCTCCTCCCTCCCCCACTCCTCTCCCCACAATATCTCCCACACCCAACTTGGCATCACTCACACAGACACGGTTGGGATAGTCCTCCCAAAGAGCCTGCCACTGCTGAGACCACTGCCTTGGGGTGGAGGCCTCGACAGAGGGTCTACAATAACCACTGATGGGATTCAATACAGATGGAACCACTTCCAACCCCTAAGCCACTTTTGACTTTCACAAATTCCAGTGACACTCTCACCAAGCTGTTGGCAGAGGCTTAGGAAGAGTTGCCCATGGAGGCCAAACTATCGTCCCCATCTAGACCATGGCTGCCATTCACTCCCCTTCAGACACGACCAAGCAGCTTCTCAGAAACTCTCGATCAGCTGGCAATTCCACAGACAGCACTGACATCTGACCTGGTGAATCACATACAGGAATTTCAGCACGACTCTCACCTTTTCGTCAATGAAGTTGGCACAGGCTGGGCCATTTCTGGCCCCGCGTGCCAATGAAAAGGGGAGTGTTTAGGATCCAACAGTGATTCTGATTTCCCACCCAGCCTGAGTAATGACGTAGGGAGAAGGTCCAAGATACTCAGTGAGGTCAGCATGGTCACAGCTCACTGACTTGAAAGGCACTGCCAACCTGGGCATGTCATGTGGACCTGTCCACTGACAGTAGAGTACTATTTAACACCCTAGCCCTGACTTTGTCCCACAGTTTCTTGCTATTTTCTGATGTCATCAGTATGAAGCATTGACAGTAGAGTTATTGATCTTGCCAGTGTTGATGTTTCATGATTAGGATCGCATCCTGGACTGTTTTGTGCACATGTACGACTTTTCCTATGCTTTGGGCATTGAATCTGGCTATCCATTCACTTCATGAACTCCACTCTTATTGACCACAAGAACCACCTCATACTGGTCTCCTGTCATTACTGAGGTAGACTGTATACTACCTATGCAGAGCAGGATCGAAAAGTTTGGTTGTGGGTTTCAGTGAGGTGGAAGTCATTGTCAAGAAAAGTGACATTGGATTTAGAAAAGAGTAGGTGAATTTGAGTTGGAAAAGGAATTAAACTGTTGCAGGTAGTTGAGAAGATCATTCTAATTCTCTTCTTCTTTTCCTTCTACTACTACTACTACTATTACTACAACACCGTGAATCCTGACCACAAAGATGCCAATAAATCTGCATCACACCAATGGGCTCAGCTACTGTATCGTGAGGAATGCCTCTTCCACGTGGCCCATAGAAAAGTTGACATATTGGGTACTCAAAGCACAGTTGCCTGAGACTGCAGTTACATGCATGCGAGTGTGGGTGTGTGTGCACATGTGTATGTCTGTCTATTGTTGACGAAGGCTTTAATGACTGAAAGCTATAATTGTGAGTCTTTTTGTTGTGCTTATCTGTGACTGAGCAACTTTTCTTCTCATAATATTGTTAGATTCCATCCTGGATTTTGCATTGTTTGATTTTAACCTGTTAGGGGAAAATTCAAATGTAGACCATTCCACATGTTGTGCAAGCACGTGAGCAGTGACACATGAGTCACACCCATATGTGATTGCCGCCCCCCCCCCTTCCCTCCCCCTCTTAGGCAATTTCTGAAGCTCTGCATTTAGCTGCTATAAGAATTCATCGTGAATGATACAATCTTCACATTAGTGAGAGGAACATGATTAGTATCATGTTGGATGTTACCCTCAATTGAGTAATTAAAGTTAAGGTCAAAACTATTACCCCAAACTCCCAATATAATCAAGCCAGCAGAGAAAAATTAGGGGAAAATATTTGTGTAATGGCAAATGTTTGTGCATTGATAGCAGTGTGTGCCATGAACAAAACACTGAAAATCCTGACCAGTAGGGTGTGAGTGTGGGTGCATGTAAAGGTCTCTATTTTTTTAAAGTTTTTGGTGAATAACTCATAAACTACAGATACTATAAAAATGTTTCTGAGCATAAAATTAAACTACATTAAATTTCCTAAAAGAAAGGTTCAGTCCACTTTTTCTCTAAGGCTAACAGTTTCCACATTGCAGCAGATGTAAAAATCACAGATTATTAAAATAATGTTTGAAAGATATGAAATTAATATTTATTGTTACATGAAATGGGTTAAGAACAGACATTAAACATATGTACCAGGTCAAAGTGCAGTAGATCCATATTAAAATATAAATTGTGTTCTGGAGTAGTAGCAGGGAAGAGGTGGGAGTAGATGTGTGACGGAAAGTGGATTGTGTTTGTACACTTCCTTCCTCCATAGATCTGCAAACTGAAGACCGATCAGGTGACTCCTCACTCTCTGTCTGAGTGTGTCACAAGAAGCAACTAAGCGATTCTTCACAATGTTATACTGACCCTTCCGCCTTACGAGTCACTGGTGACGCAGTGTGCAATATGCCTTGGGGGTGTTTATTTTGTACAAAGTGCATTAACACTACATGTGATACATACAAGGGGCAGTCAAATGAAGATGTGACAGATTGAAAAAAAGGAAGTAAACTGTTTATGATTTCAGATGTAATCATAACAACTATAGTGAACAGATGCATTTGCCTGCAGGGGAACAGCAATCATTAGAAATTACAATTGTAGAGTGTGTACAAGTCAGATGTAACATTTCCTTTATTTTTACCTGTTTCACTCAATCAGTGCAAGCATCTTCAGAAATTTCGTAGCTGAGAGCCATGCATTACAAATACTTAGCTGGGTAAATGTCGCCATTATACATAAATATGTGTGTACTTTTTTATGTATGATGGCAGTGCTACACACAGCTCGATATTTGTAACATGCGGCCCTTGGGTTTATAATTTTTGAAGCTGCTTGGATTGGTCAAGTGCAACATGTAAAAATAAAGAAAATTTTCATGTGACTGTGGCTGCTTTCCAATTCTAATTGCAATAATTGTTTATACATTTAATCCACTGTGAGGCAAGACAGTCAACGCCTTCATGGAAAAAAGTGTGGGGTTGCCTATGGAACCATGATTGTACTGAGGTGTGCACCTCTTCACCTGAAGCAAACTTATGGCTGCAAATGCCTTTCTTCAGGGTTCCAAAGATATGGAAATCATGTAGGGAGAGATCGAAATTGTATCGAGGATGTGTAAAGGCTTCCCAGTGAAACTTATGCAGTGTAGTCAAAACAACTTTGGCAACATGTGGATGGACCAAACATTGCCAAGGCTCTTGTGTCTATGCAACAAAAGTCTCACTGGGAAGCCCTTACACATCCTCCATACAGCCTCAGTCTCTCAACATGTGATTTCCATCATTTTTAAGATTTGACAAAAGACATTCATGGCCACTAATTTGCTAAGAACGAATGCACACACTCACACATGAGTTCAACCATGGGTCCACAGGCAACCATAGACCTTTTCCTGTGATGGCATTGACCATCTCATCTCATAGTGGGATAAATATGTTAACAGTTATGATGATTGCATTTGAATTAATAAACAGTTTACTTATTTTTTTGCATTGTCTTATTTTCATTTGACTGCCCATTATATATGTTACTAATGATACTAATGCAAGAAACACCCATGGAAAGATTGTGCATAACTGTCTTCACACAACTGTACACTGCTAGAGAGTTAATTTATTCTTAGTCATCCTGTAGCGTGTTTCTGGGAGAGATCCCTAGCTGCACCACAAGAGATGCTCACTTTTCAGTTTACAGACAGAATATATCTCCACAGCATTACCTTTCCAGCTCTCTTATGAGTAGGCAAAATAACTTCACAGACATTATTCTTATATAATGCAGTTATTTTCATTTTGTTGAGTGAGTACTTATTTGCAGTTATTAAATGGGCTATTGTGTAAAAAAGCCAAGCAGCTGGAGCTGTCAACTATCTGCCACACTGAAGGCCTTG
Organism: Schistocerca piceifrons; assembly: GCF_021461385.2. Lineage (NCBI taxonomy): Eukaryota > Metazoa > Arthropoda > Insecta > Orthoptera > Acrididae > Schistocerca > Schistocerca piceifrons. The sequence continues at coordinate 261,558,786 of NC_060140.1, read as the reverse complement.
CTCCAAGTGTAACATGATGCCACTATGTAAACAACAATGCTCAGCTTCATTGCCTGCACTATCAATGGCTGGAATACATTTCACACATTGGAGTGGTGGCAGGGGTGGGGTGAGGGAGTAGCATCAAATGCATCACCCCAGCTTCAGCTCTCCCAACATCTGAAGAGGCCCAGAGCATTAAACTGGCCCCTCTGTAACAGAAGTAGATTACCTAGCCGTTATGTAACTTAAGATATTCCAACATAAGTCAAGCAATGCATTATAGCAAATTACTTTTCTAGACCTGAACATGATCAATCCTATTCCATCAGATATATTCACACCCACCTTGGAAGATATACTGTGGATGTGTAGTAACTGGCTCCACTCAATGTAGCAGATTCTACAAATGCCAGCAATTCCTGAATGGAAGAATTTATGCAACTACCAGCAACACATTAATTGTGAGAGAAGTGCTTTAACTTTCTGGTCATTCTTTAATTCACAACCAAATGACTACAACATTGTTAAGTGGCTTTACAATATGCCGTAAACAATTGTTACCAGCAAGGTGCCACATTTACCTATCCTATTCCATTCTCAGCAACACTGTGTATCATTGACAACATCAAATATACTAATTCAATGCTTCTCAGGTACTGTACATACATACATATTTTACATAAAAGCTCATTTAACAACTGCGAGCAAGTACTCACTTAGAAGCTTAGAAGCAAGCAAGTATTCACTTACAATACTGAAAATAAGTCCTCCATATAAACGCAATCACAGTGAAATGATTATGTCTACTCACGTAAGAGAACTGGACATAAAATGGTGGGGAGGTTCAGTCTTGTGTAAACAGAAAGGCGAGTAGTGCTCGAGATGCAGAGAAGTGGTCTTTCCAGAAACAAAGCTGTAACTGCCATATAGAATGACTAAGAGCTTCCCATTTAGCACTGTAGAAGTGTGTACAGATATCTACATGGAATCTGTCCATATGCATTTCTTATGTTAGTATTATTAGCAATTGGTGTATGTATGCCATGTAGAGTTTTTACTTTGAGTAAAGTAACCCCACTCCCCCACTAACATGTCTATACAGTGCAGTGCACCATTACCGATTCATAAGGCAAACTGTGGAAAAGTATGTATTACTTAGTGAAAAGCTTTGTAGTTGCTTCTTGTGATGCATTGGGGTATAGAGAGTACGGAGTCGGTTGATTGCTCTTTAGTTTGCAGATCCATGAACGAGGGAAGTACATGACCACAATCCAGCAATCCTTCACACATCTACCCTCACCTCCGCCCTATTACATCTCCAATTTACCACTTAATATGACTGTACTGCACATAGATGTGGTACACACATATAATATTTGTTCTTTTCTACTTCATTTCACAATAAACATTAATTTCATAGCTTTAAAACACTAGTTTTAATAATTGCAATTTTTCCACCCCTTGCAACATATTTGTCCAAGAGAAGAAATTAACTGTAGTTTAATTATACCAAGAAACATTTTCGCTGGAAGCCGTAAGTTTTGAGTCGTTCAACAAAAACTTTATAAAAAGATACATTTAAATGCACCTGACCGCCATGCTCACACTCAAACTATCAGGATTTTTAGTATGTTGTTTGTTTCACCCTCTCTTGCTACTGTACAAGAATTTGCAAGTAACCAATTTTTTTCTCTCATTCGATCTATTCTGGTCTTTGTTGACTGTGCTAATAATTACACAGTTTTATTTACTGAGATCACTCCCACAAAAAGCCTAATTCAAAGATACCATGGGGGAAATTTCCGAGTTCCGCACCTGGATTAAAATACTAGTTACCCAGTATTCACTACCCAAGGAATTATGTACTACGTCTGATCAAAAGTACTTGTTATTCAAAGTCTGTCACATTGCGCTACAGTGTTGCCACATTAGCTGTCAGCTACACAGTGGTTAAGGGCTCAGTAACTTATGATGTATCTACGCCACTTTAACCAAAAAAACTCATCACCACTGTCAAACACTCTTCGTGTTTAATGATGATGTTTAGCATAGTTCTAAACTACTGACATATTTATGTCATGTAATGAATAGGGTTTCTTCCTTCACATTTCCTAGATTTAAAATAGTAAATATTGCAGAGGCAATATGATTGCAATAGAAGAAGTTACTAGTAATGTTATATGGAAAGGATGCCCTTTTGCCTTTTGAGAACTGACTTAGGTGCACTATGGTGTTTTAGCAGTCCAGTCCAAGTGACACCAAACATATACAAGGAATTCACCCAAAGTTTTTCGTCAACATTGTGTGTTGCCAACACTGCCCAGCTCTGTGACGAAATGCATTGTGATGTAATCTGCAACTAGGAATGCAAGCCATTGGATGGCTGTGTATGAGCACCCTACATGATATTCAAAATCTTAAAGATTGTGCATTTATAGAAGTGGTAAAAGTGAAATTTGAAAAACCTCTCTCATTTTGGTTTAATATAATTTGTGTGTTGCCTACTATGTTATATACCCACATAGTGAGTGGAGTACTGAAATTTGCCACTTTAAGGCAAGCAACAAACAGTATCAAACAGTTAATTTCAGAATATTAATTTATGCCTACTGGAGTGTCACAGAGATTTAAGCTCTGAACTCTGTCTAACGCTGAGCAATGTAATACATACTGATTCTTCTTCTTAACTGTTACTTGGGCCTTGGAGACCATACGCGTTCTCTACATTCCTGTTCCAGTGCTCTCTGTTCCTGGCTTTTGTAGTCCATTTTCCTTTACTCAGGCCCATTGCCACCACATCCTCGTTGATGTCATCCTTCCATCTGGTTCATGGCCTTCCTCGCTTCCTTCTGCCCCCTATGGATCTGGAGAAAGCTACTGTAGGTAGTCATTCCTCCTCCATCCTAATTAGATCAGTCTCCTACTCTTCGTCCTTTGACTAATACCAGCCTGTTGATATAGCTCCTTCAGTTCTAGGTTTTTAAGTATTCTCCACTCCTGTGTTTCTGGGTCTCTATTGGGTACAAAAATTTTCCTTAATATTTTACTTTCAAAAACTAATAATTTTTGTTCATCTGCTTTTCTAAATGTGAAGCTTTCTGACCCATATAGAGCTACTGGCAAAATTACACTCTGATATAGCCTAAGTTTGAAGCTTCTGGAAACAGCTCGACTGGATAACGCATCTCGTAGGCCAAAATAAGCTTTATTCACTGCTGCTATCCTGGTTTTAATTTCAATTTACATTTTATTCTGTTTACTTATGATGCCATATGATTATTATATATGATATATTTTTTTAATAAATCCTATCAATGTGTATTACACTATCAGAACGTATTATTATATAATATAATCCATCATTTCGTATATCAAGATATATTTTTATAAATCCTCTCAGTATGTATTATTTTATATTATATTGTAATACATACTGATAGGATTTATAAAAATATATCTGGATATATGAAATCATAGATTTTTTGAATACATGTGATTATTTAAAGCAGTTTTTTTGTAATTTATCACCATTCAGTTCCTATTCTTAACAATGTGGTGGGTATCAGTTAATTTTTCAGTCCTGGTGAGCTGAAATGGGACAGATGGAATGGAGCTACTTTCTGTATATTCATCAAAGTAATCCACAAGCTCTTGTAATGGTAGGTGAAAACAGAGACGAGATAATCCTCAAACCTGCCACCCCAAAATCCAAATCATGTACCACCATCCATTCTCTCTCTCTCTCTCTCTCTCTCCCTCTCCCTCCCCATTCTCTCTCTCTCTCTCTCTCTCTCTCTCTCTCTCTCTCTCTCTCCCTCCCTCCCTCCCCCTCTCCCTCCCCAGAGTTAATGTTTGTTCTTTTATCTTATTATCATTTTCTTCTATTACTACTGGAATCTGCTACTCACCACTTTCTGCCTTCTATCTTCTATTATCAAGCCCCCTCCCATCACCCTTTTAGCTTTGTCATCCATTGATAAAAAGTCACCACAATCATTGATTTGTAGGCTTTATGTGCGTCAGAGAGAGATTCCCTCCTCTCAGTACCTTTTTCATAGTTTCATATGAAACCAACTGTTATCATTTTACTTTTATACAAAAGAATTCTAGCCCATTTTCCTTAGCAGAACATGTTAATTGCCATCTAGTCGAGAGTCACACTGACAAATTGTATGATTGGAATAAAACTAAAATTGGATTAGAGGAGCATTAAGTTTAGAGAAAAACATAGTTTAATAACTTACCCGTGCTGGCAGACTATCTACATAATTGACCTATTGGCTGTCAACCTCCATAAACAATCTTGCAAAGAATTTTCAGGATTGTTCAAAATCTGTAAAGCTTGTTGATGACACAAAATCATAGTAACCAAGGAAAAAAATATACTACACACAGCCCTAGTTACAGCTGGACAGCCCTGGAACTGATTAACAGTGAAAAGTTGAAACAAAACAAAAAGTTTTATGAAGCAATTTCAAACAATGAAATGAGCGTTAGGTGTCATTGGCCGGGAGGTCTCTTGCGGGGCAGGTCTGGCTGCCTTGGTGCAGGTCTTATTACATTCAACGCCACATTGGGCGACCTGCATGCTGGATGGGGATGAAATGATGATGAAGACAACATAACACCCAGTCCCTGAGCAGAGAAAATCCCCGACCCAGCCGGGAATTGAACCTGGGCCCGTTGGATGGCAATCCGTCATGCTGACCACTCGGCTATTTTTATTTTCGCCTATCAAAAATCATCAGCAGAAGCTGGAATCGAAGCCAGACCATGCGTATATGAATCTATCAGCAATCCAACTTTTTTTGTTTTGTTTTATTTTTAATTTTTCTGGAAATTCGCAGCTCCATAAAATAAATCAGAGAAAAGAGGTTGTACATGCTGGCCCCTACCATGGTTAGAACTGATGACTCATTGAGCCGTTGCGACACAAGACACAGGCGGTACCACGGGGCTATGTTTTTTATTTTTTATTTTTATTTTTCATAAGCATATCAACCTCTCATCAATCCAACTTTTTTTTGTCCTGCATCACTTAATAATAATAATAGTAACAATAACATTAATAATAATAATAATAATAATAATAATTTCATGTAGCTCAATTTTTTGTTTTTTCTTCCTTTTATTTTTTCTTTCTTTGTTTTCTTCTTTCTTTGTTTTCTTCTTTTATTGTTCCTCTTTTTATTTATTTTTTTAAATTAAATATAAGTACTTAAGCCACTGCAATGTCCGCGTGACGAGCATGGCAGGCAGGTGGCGGCAAGGAGGTCAGGGGTCAATTAGTCCGAGGCCTGGCCATGGTGCCGCCCCCATACCCGTCACCACTCACATTGACTGTAAAGGAACGTGTCTATGTTATTTTCAGAAGTCCTAGTTATAAGGGCGACTTGTTGACGAATGTATTGCCAATTGCACATGTGGTGATTGCAAGTATATCTGTGGAGAACAGTATCTACTTGGTGACAATCTGGACAATGGGCTGTGTTGCTTAGCCCAATTGCATGCAGGCGCTCATTTGTGCTGATAATGTTGTTGACCATTTTGTACCACGTCGACCTGACCAAGGACGGAAGTACACTGCTGCTGATGTTCGCCCACAGGACATCCCAATTGACACCAGTATGCTTTTGTTCGATTTTGTTCTTTCCCTCATATTGTTTCCTGTGCTCCAGTATGTCCTTGGCAGTTAAGGGGTGATGATGGAGAAGGACCTCACTCAAGTAGCTCTTTTCCAATTAATATGTGCGGATGTGGGAGAGCTGGTAGTCTATCGTCTGCACATTGATCGGCGGTTCTACGCTTTTTGGCGCGACTGTCTCAAACAACTTAGCTGTAAGGGTGTCAGAGTAACTTTGGATTAAGGATGTCAACCTTTTAATGAAAAAAGCCGTAGCTTTGGCGTTCAGATCGGTTAGACCCATACCGCCATGCTGAGGGTCGAGGGTCACAGTCTTCATGTCAACTCGATATATTTTCCCCGGTCACAGAAAATTGGTCAACTTGCTCATTATCTGTTTGGCTATGACAGTGGGGAGTGGAAAGACCTGTGCCACATAATATGCTTTCTACAGGATACATGTATTTATGAATTTAACCCTCTGAAATTGATCCATGCTGTGATGGACATTATCTATTAAAGCACCCTTGACTTTGAGTGAGACATCCTGCCAATTTGCCGTTATCATCTTTTGTGGGGGGACCGTCAGTATCGTCCCAAGAGATTTGTGTTCTGTAACATGGTTAGCCCATTCTAGGCTGACATCGTCAAGTACCCTTATACGGAGAAATTGGCTTTTAGTTTCATTCATTTTTGTGCCAGAAGTGGAACAATAGCTTCTGAGGTCTGCCTCCAGTTGAATCACATCTTACCTGTTCCTCATGATGATGCCAACATCGTCAGCATATGCACCAACTGCAGTTTTCTTCCCAGCGATCGTTATGCCCGTCATGTGCTCTTGTACTAGCCGCAGCAATGGTTCTGGTGAGATGACAAAGAGCAACATGGAAAGGGGGCTTCCTTGGGGGACACCCCTTGCGATGATAATTGGTCTTGTGAGCTGGCAGTTGATGGAGATCATGGCAGCCAGATGAGTGATCGTATTGCGCACGATAGCGATGGAGTCCTGCCGGAAACCCATCCTCCGCACGTGCATTGTTGACACAACACTTCCTCTCTGTGTGCCTGTTGTAGCGGCTGTTGTCCTTTGGGTGCGGCACGCAAAATTGGATGTTTCTGTTCATGACCTGGCATCTCAGAATTTGGCATCCCCTCAAGTCCATCCGCACTGGCTTCAAAGTCAACCCGCATAACATCATCTGGTACTAAATCCTCTCTGATTAATGGTTTTGGTTTCCAGGCTGCAGGAGTCATGTGAGATACTTCCTCATCTGAATGCTCATCACTATGTTCCAGTGGCCTTTTCTTTTGCTGAGATTCACTTTCAAGACAAACTGGCGCAGCAGTTTGCCGTCCTACGAATGGTGGAAACGCATCAGTGGTTGTGGGCGGTGTCTCGGAGGTAGTTACCTGGGGAGCATCAACATCAGGGTGTGCAGAACAACCAGAAGTATCTACTGCCATTACCTCATTAAGTGTCAATCTACGCCGCAGCTGGAGACTATTTTTCAAAACAAAAACTTGGCGGGGGCAGACCTGGCGAAGATGGCCTAATTCATTGCAGATATGGCAGGTGGGAGCCTGACCAGAATATATAATGTGAGCCTTATAACCATCGACCGTGATGTGAGAAGCAATGTTCATATTCACTTCCATGTCCACAGATCTAATCCCATTGAAACATTGTAATTTGTAGCGAGACAACCACTTTTCGTTGACAATTTCTTTAACCTCACCAAACTTAGAAAGTGCATCTTTAATTTTAGCATTATCAATCTCTATGGGCAAGTTAAGTACTTGAACTGTCTGAATCGAGGTATCGGCACGTGTTACAGTAACCATACTAGTGGTGCTGTCGCGATGAACAAAAGGGACTTGTTTGCCGATTTTTTCAATAAGTCGATCAACTGCTACTGGACTGAGAAACTTGACAAACACGCAATAATGATCAGAATCTAGCTGGGTGGTGTGCACAGAATCAGAAATGATGCCTATTACCTCAGTTAGCCAGTCATGAATCTCAAGGGCGGTCGGTTGAACTCGGCAGGTATCCTGGTCAAAGCCAAAAACCAGGGTGTTTTTCCAGATAGTGGTAGACATGGCGCTGCAGCTGTAGGGAATCCGGTCAATCCCGAATCCCGTACAAAATCAGCAAGTTGCTGATGAAAAGGATGACCACAAAAAAGTACAATACACGTTAATCACTCAGAACACAGAAACACACAACGGCAAACAGTAAACACTGGCAAGGACACCGACAATGTGGAGCAACCAGCGAGCACGTCCGACCGCGGCGACAGCTAAAGCCGGAATGCTATCGGGGAAGACATTTCAAATAAATAAAAAGCCTCTACTAATACGCGAATATACATTAAAGGCAGACATTAAATGAACCATGGTGTGAGAATTTCTTTGAGGGTAGGATGGGATAGGAAATGGGACAGATCCTTTTGCATGGGAACCATCTTGGTATATATCTTAAGCAATGAGTTTCATATGAGCTGTTATCTACACAATCTCAATAAAAGACACACAAATAATTTTCATGTAGATGTTATCTCCTTATCCACAGTTCAGATATGGATTCTATTTCCTGATGCCACAGGTTCTCATCAGATAAAAGCAGAAAACTGGGGATACTTATAAATCTATATATACACATAAAAATCAATTGCTGAATGTATGAGAGATCATCACTTGTAATGGGTCAACTGATTTGAGTCAGCCGCCCCCCTCCCCCCTAGCACAAGGTTTGCATGAGAGAAAATTTTTTGGAAAATCCACTGGAACAGATTTCAGTGTGTTATTGGTGGTGATCATATCTTTGGTGTGTTACAAAGATTGAATTGACATCATTCCATGGTAATTTGGTGACTTGCAAACATTCAATTGATATCAGTTTACAGTCTATGTCTTTGGAAAAATGTCACCAGTGAGGAGTCAAAATACCGGTCTGTATAAGCACAATGCAAGCCAACTACATGATCGTCGAATGTAGACAATGTTTGGAGGCAAACTGAATAAGAATTTCTTAAGCATGATTGATTACAACTCCAAAACAACAGATAAAATAGAGTTTGACTCGCTCAGCTTGAGTTTACACACAACATAATTCGGGATGTGGACAAAACAGATGGTGAAACATGACAATTCAAACTGAATGTTTGGCATTCAGATACGATCCAACAGTCAATTACCCAAGGATGTGTTAGTTGATTTTTGAACAATGAACAATGTTTATCAACACTGCCATGCTTTGAACTTTTGAAATGAACTGCCAGGATTATACTGTGCCACTGGATAAGTCATATTATCACAACTGACACTGCCACCAGAGCCATTGGCTTCACTGCTTTCTGGCCAAGAATATTAATTGAAGCATTTCTTCCAGAATATACAAAAGTACAACAGTTCTTCCCAAATGATATCATATGGGGCAAATATTATTGAAGAAAGAGCTTTTAATCCAGATTTTAAGGTAAATTATTTTTCCTCTGATGACATATCTTATATACAAACAAACATCAACGGTTCACAAAGTTTCGCCAAGGCTCACATATCAATAATTTGTCTTCATTTTTACAGATCTAAGCCAATGAACGATGATCACAAATTTTTTGAGATTTATTTACTCAGAAATTCTTACGATGAAATCAGTCAGCATTGTGCTATCAGTTGTGTGCTTAAGTTAGAGATTATTTCGCAACTACAACTCTTACATGAGCGCATCAATTGGTTAAATTGTTCAAGAGTGGACTATAAATGAAGCCTGTAGTGATGAATTCCATGATCGATCCACATGAAGTTGTCAATTATCCAACTGAATTCCTGAATTCATTGGATTTGCCAGGAATGCCACCACACAATTTGGAGCTCAAGGTCAGCTCTGTGATGATCATGTTAAACAATCTGAACCAACTGAAACAATGCAATGGACTGACTGACTGACAGACAACACACAACACACAGTTTAAACCATTACAGATATAGATGTTTTATTATAAACACCATCTGTTAAACCGTCAGTGTGAAAGAAATTGTTGAGCTGTGCTGTGAAAATGTGTGGTTTTGTTTTCCTTTTCACAGTCTTTTTAACAAAAAACAAGAAAGTTGTATTTATCACTAACTTTGTAACCCCACCTGTTCATAGATTAAAACCATGCAAAATACTGTCATTAAAGCTGCTGTCCTCACAGATACAGCAACTGGAAAGGCCTCTCTCCTACCCCTTGTAGTAAAGATTCCAAATGATTTACCTATTCATTTTGACTTCAATTCCCAATCAAGGTTACGTTTGAATAATAATAAAGTCAGAGGGGGCAGGAGGAGGAGGAGGAGGAGGAGGAGGAGGACATGGAGAGTGAAGGGGGGAGGAAACGGATAGAAAGAAGAATGTTGAGCCAAACATTGACGATAGACCACATTTGCATGTAGCCTGGGGAAGACTCCTACATATATCTCATGCTGCTATGATAAAAGACCTGTGCCAAATATAACACCTATTCTCAAGCACAGTTAAATTTTATAAATCACTCCTTTCTAATTGCATTTCCAAAGATATAGTATCAAGTACAACTAGAAATGGAGTGCTAAATAATTTCAATTAGGTTACACAGGTCATGACTTGGCTCAAAATTCTGAACAAATTACACAGTATTTTGTTCATAGATAATGGAACACAAGTCTGGAGGTAATTGTAGAGATGAAAGACATTTTAAAAAGTTACAGTTTCTCTATTGATCCACTTTTCTAGTAGCCGAAGTTTGTCCAAAAATTCTATCATTTTCTTGCAGACATTAATAATCAGTACATCCTTTAAATGACTTGGACCGTAAGGGAGAAGGGCTGTGTGGGGACACTCAATAAATTTTTGACTTACAATACTTTTCAGCTGTATTAGATTTTGGTAATTTGTTTTCAAACAGAACTAGGTTCATAAAATAACGACCAATGGTACTTTCACCTTTTTCTTCATCATCGATGTTTCAATTGGTTGGCATCCCTACACCTATTAGAAATGAATTTCATTTCTGCATGATCAGACTCCAGAATTATGTACAACTTCCAGAATGAACTTTTCACTCTTCAGCACAGTGTGCCCTGATATGAAACTTCCCAACAGACTGAAACTTGTGTTGGACTGGGACTCAAACCTGGGACCTTTGCCTTTCGCAGGCAAGTGTTCTAGTACCTGAGTTCCCCAAGCACAACACACAACCCATCCTCACAGCTTCACTTCCAGCAGTATCTCATCTCTAACCTTCTAAACTTCACAGAAGTTCTCTTGCAAAACTTGTAGCAGTAGCACTCCTGTGAGAAAGTATTTTGCAGAGACATGGCTAAAACAAGTTGTAAGGTGATCAAGACTAACAAAGAAAATACACTCACCATGAGAGAGATACTTTGTTTCTGGGTCTAATGCTTTGAGCAGTTCATCAGCCCCTGTTTCCATTTGTTCTACTTTTTTTTCTATTCCTATTTCTGAATCATAATACAATTCTTCACTATATTGTTTCTATGTGTTAGCTACATCCTCATTTTATACGAATCCTTTCCTCCTTGGAGCACAATTGAATTGTTGTTATTTTCTTTTTCAAAATGCTTTCTTATTGGGCTGTGTGTCTTTCCTCTTTTTTTTAATTTTCTTTTTTTTTTATCTTCATCGTACAGAGGAACCTCACATAGCGAGTGTAATTCATTATATAATCTTACTCGTAGTGCGAAACACTCATTAAGCAAAACAATTTATACTATAAAAATTAATGTAAAACTATGAATATGCACTCCATACAGAAAAAGTACTAAATGTTTTGTCTTATTCATGTCATTTATTCAAAGGAAAATTATACATACAGTATTATTACTTCATTATTCACAATACATAACTAGGAAACTATCTATAGTCATTTGTTTCTGCCGACACAGCAAATAAATTTGTAGTGCATATAGCCACTGCTTTATTGGCATGACCATTTTCAGTGTAAGATGCAGCATTTTCTCTTATTGAGCCATAAGACTGCTGCTTTGTTGTTACCATCTCCTCCTCCTCCTCTGAAGAACTCGTCCCCACATATCGTTGTTTTCCACTTCTAGTACCATGCTCTTGATCAAAGACACAGTCTAGTTGACTGCAGGCTCTACAGGTACTGACTCAAATGTCTCAGAGTCACATTCAATAACGCACTTCAGCCAAAGCTTCTTCCAAGCAGACATTAGAGTTCTCTTGGTAACCCCTTCCCACACCTTTTCGATCATGTCGACATGGGCAACAATATTGAAGTGATATTTCCAAAACTCTCTGGAAGTGAGTGGTAGCTTCAGTCAACTCAAAGCAATGCTCGAACAGTGCTTTAGCATAGACCTTCTTAAAGTTAGAAATAATCTGCTGGTCAATAGGTTGGAGAAACAGATTGGTGTTGGGAGGCAGAAATTGGATCTTGATGAATTGAAATTCTCCAAGGAAGTGGTCTCATAGGCCTGGAGAATGAGGAGGAGTGTTGTTCATAACAAGCAAGTCATGGAGTGGCAGATTCATCTCATGCAAATATTTTTTCAGCAAAGGACCAAACGCTTCTGGTACAATCACAAAAAAGAACAAGTGTCACCCAAGCCTTGATATTGGAACTCCATATCACAATTAACCTATTATTCTGGACTTTACACTTCCTGAAGGTTTATGGAGTTTCTGATTGGTAAACAAGCAATGGTTTAATTTTCAAATCATTGCTTGCATTGGTACAGAATAGCAAGGGGAGATGATATTTCTTTGGCTTGTGACCGGACAATGCGTTCTCCTTTGCTGTTATAAAAGTACACTTTGGCATCTTTTTCCTGAATAGCCACATCTCTCACAATTAAAACACTTGTTGCGGCAGATAACACTCAGAATGTATGAGCATCTTAAAGTTGCTGATGAAGTTCTCTGCTGACTTTGTTTCGGAGCTGGCTGCTTCACTGAGCCTCACAACGCTGTGGATGCGGGTGCTTGTCTTAAACTTCTTGAACCACCTACAGCTTCCTTTAAACACTTCTTTGGGTGCTGATGATCCTGTTGTCTTCTTAACTAGGTCAGTAAAAATCATTCTCGCCTTCTCACAAATAATTTTCTCGTTAATAGTGTCACCCTGCAATTGGTTTTCATTTATCCATATAAGGAGCAACCTTTCAGCATCGTCCAGAATACGAAACTGATGTTTAGGTACCCTTGTCACGCCTTTTGAGGCATCTATCTCCTTAATCTTGTCCTTATTGATAGTGAAAATAGTTGATGTAGACCGATTGTATGTGCCTTTGGGGACATTTCTACAAAGGTTATTAAAAATTTGCGCGCACACACACACACACACACACACACACACACACACACACACACACACAAACCACTGTGTGAATGCTAGTTTACAAAAATCTGTGATCACGAGCTGCACTAAGATAGTAGCACAAAGAGCGCTAAACGCAGGCTGCAGTATGTATTAAAGACACTATTCATATGCCACTGTCGACAATGAAAGATATTCATATTGTTGAAAGTTTCCCCCACCGCGCGCGAACGATTGGTGACGTCATACTAAATCGTTGACACTTATGTGAAACATCGCTCTGTAAGCTAGTCATTTTTATGCAATTTGTTTTGTTCGTTATGCGAATTGTTAAGTTCATACCCACACATATGAATTGTTTCATGATTCTTTAGTTAGGTGAACAACAGTGAGAGACTTTTGTGTGGCTGGCTCTACTCCAGAAGTCCCTTAAACTACTTTATCAGCTATTTCATGGTTGTGTATTTGTGCATGGCCAGATACTTAACAAAAAGCGATTACATGCCCTTCAGTAGCTGGCAAGGGCAAAAAACGAAGTAATGTGTTAGAACAAGAGAGGAGTGCAAACCCCATTGTGTCTCCACACAAATACTTGCATGTATAAGACTGATTAACAGTAACTAGAACCAATTTATTGCAATACCTAGAGACCGGAAAAATTCGCATTTTGTGATAAATGCGAAATAGATGCGAATTCTGTCTCAAAATGTGAAAACGCTGTTTCATAGCAAATTTTATACAGATATTCTATCTATCACAGATAGTTCAAAATAGCTTTATTTTCTGCATACAGTATCGAAAAATGAAAGCAGTTACTGGCATTTTACTTCATCTGGCGAAGCCTAATTTGGAAAGTTAATGTGCACAAAAACCTACTTGCAAAATAAAGTGTACGAACGCAACGATATATAGCGCTCAATGATATGGTGCCATGCAAACTGTGAATGGCTGAATCGTCTTTTAAGATACACGTCGAGTAATGAAACGTAGAAATCAGCCATGGGACCAAGGCACGGCAGTTCGCCAAACAGCTAAATATCATTCTCTGGTACCGCATGCCGCGGAATTTGAATCCGTGCCAGACGTCATGGAAGTCGAAGACCCATAGAGGTCTCTGCACCATCGTGCCATAAACTGTGGCGGCGTGCGCCTCCTGGCCCACTTTTAGTGTGAAGACGCCACAGTGGAACACGTGGTCCCAGCGGCCAATAGCAGTGCCCCCAATAGCATACTTAAGTGCCTGCCTCGCGCTCAGCCAGCAGTCTGATATTGCGTTGCGTGACATATCATCTCAGACAGTGTATTGACTTCGAGTTTCTATTCCAGTGTACGTGGTTGTCTTGTTAGGTTCGTTACTCTGTTGTCTGTTCTTGTTGTGCCGTAAGGTCCTCCGTTGGTCGTGTCCGTCCTCTCCCGTTGTGTTGTTGTTCGCGGACCGCTACGCAGGTCCCGCCGCGTTTCGGTCACTCCTACCCTGCGACCGTTCCGGTCACCGTTACAACATTTTGGTGACGAGGTAAAAGGCGGTCGTTGTTGGTATGGAGGCAAAGTTGGTCTGTCTGCTGGAGCAACAGCAGCAGCTCCTGCAGCAGCAGCAGCTCCAGTTAGACATCTTACAAAACTCGCTGCAGTTAGCTAACGGACAAAGTCGATGCCCAGGACACGTTACCGCAACAGCTTCTGAGTCCTCGGGTGTCCGATGCTTTCCCGCATTCGCCGTTGTTCCCACCCTTTAATGACACAAAGAGGGCTGGGAAACCTACTTACATTGGCTGAAACAACATTTCACGGCATTCCAAGTCAAGGACGAGTCCTTGCAGCAGTTGTTATTTTTGTCATGGGCCTCTCCGGACACGTTCTTTCTTCTCCGTAAGTTGGCACCATTGTCTGATCCTGTGGCTCTCTCTTTTCAGGAGATCTGCCTTTTGCTGGCAAACTATTATTCCCAACGCTACCATGTGGTCGCCTCTCGTCTGGAGTTCCACCTGTACCAGCCTGGTCAATGGTATCGTTCCTGGGTCACGGACTTGCAGGGTCTCAGCCGTCGATGCGATTTTACGTGCACCAATCAGCAGTGTAAGGCTTCATATGCGGACTCCCTGATCCGGGATGTGGTGGTTCAGCTGGCTCCCGATCCTGAGGTCCATACTGCAGCATTGAAACTAGACAACCCCTCCTTGGAAGAGATTCTCCGCTTTGCCCACTCCTTTGAAATTGCTCAAGCGGCTAACAAGCATCTTATGGCACGACTGCAGGTAGCGGTGATCACGGCGTCTTGACGGGTTTTGCCCTTGCAACGTTGACGTGGCTTGGCTGACAGGGGCCGGCGCCGTCAGGACTTGTCATTGTCCGACGTCTGTATGGCATCGGCGCCTTCGGTTGCCCTCGTCGCTTGTCGCGCGGCCCACTTCCATCTTGCCCAGAGTGCTTTACTGCCCGTTTGCGGGCTGATTGTCCCCACCGCTGGAAAACACGCACGCTGTGTCACAAGGTGGGCCACATCCGATCGGTTTGTCGTAGTCACTCGACTCGATCCAGTCCTGCCCCTCAAGGGCCTCAAGATACCATCCATGCTCTGCAATCGGTCGTCCCACAGGATGACCCATCAGCGCGGAAGCATTTCCTCAAGCTCCGCATTTTCACAGAGGATGTCAGTTTTCCAGTCAACACTGGGGCCACCGTCTCCCTGATTAATATGGCGACATATACGCGGCTGGGCTTTCCTGGGTTGTCGCCTCCCTCTCGCCATTTGGTCGCCTACGGAGACAGTTCCTTTCCCCTTCGTGGGTACTTCGTCATCCAGGTGACGTACAAGCAGGTTCCACAGCTCCTTACCCTCTTTGTTGTCGACCATCCGTCAGCTTCGAATATTTTAGGCCTGGATGTGTTTCAACTGTTTGGCTTTATCAATTTCTGACGAAGTTAATGTCATTTCCACGGCTGTTCCCTTTCAGGACTTAGATGATCTGTGCTCCGCTTTTGCGTCGTCGTTTGCACCAGATCTCGGATGTGCTTCCGGCTTTCAGGCACACATCACCCTACAGCTGGATGCACAGCCTTGCTTTTTCCGGGCCCGGCCCCTTTTGGTGGCCTTACGGCCAGCGGTCAAGCAGGAACTTGATCGGCTCCAGGCCGCTGGCGTGCTGGAACCTGTAACTTACAGTGCATGGGCAGCACCCCTGGTGGTCATACGGAAACCTAATCGGTCCCTTTGGCTGTGTGGGGACTTCAGTGCTACAGTCAGTCCTCAGTCTCTCGTTGACACTTACCTCATTCCCCGACAGGTAGACCTTCTTGCCAGACTTGCCCGGGGAGGGGGGGGGGGGGGGGGGGTGCATTTTTCCAAGATCGACCTGGTTAAAGGATACCACATACCACCAGTTGCCCTTGAATGCTGAATCTCAGAACATCATGGTTATTAACACGCCTTTCGGATTGTATAAGTACAAGCACCTTCCCTTTGGTGTCTCTTCGGTGCTGGCCATTTTCCAGCGATTCCTGGAGCAGCTTACACAGCCTATCCCTGCATATGTGAATTATCTGGATGACATCTTAGTCACTGGACGTTCCCGCCAGGAACATTTTCAAATCCTCAATGCCTTATTTCACACTCTGCAGTCTGCTGGTCTCCGCTGTTGGCTAGACACATTTTTTTCAACTGGAAGTGGAATACTTAGGCCACTGGCTTAGCAAACATGGCATTCGCCCTTTGGGTCATAATGTCGCGGCCACTGAGGCCCTTCCTCGTCCCAAGGACTTATCTGAACTGCAGGACTTTTGGGCTCCATTCTCACCATCCCGAGCTGATGGCTCAATGTCTCCAGCGCTGGGCATTGTTTTTACATAATTACACTTACACCATCCGGTATAAGACCACCGCCCAGCACGCTAATGCAGACGCTATGTCGCTTCTCCCAGCAGGCCCCGATCCTGCCTTTGATCAACAGGAGGTCCTCTGCTTTCACATTGATTCTGCCCGCCAGGATGCGCTGGACAGTCTTCCTCTTATGGCTGCTGATGATGCTGCGGCTACCCGCCGCGACCCTGTCTTGCGGCAGGTTCTCAAATATGTGGTCCACGGGTGGCCATCCTATGTTACTTGTCAGATGCAGTCCGATTTCAGCCCCTGGTGCCACCTGTCCCACAGGCTCTCTGTGGTCGATGATGTCCTTTTGTTGGCCACGGTGTCGGATGACCACCGGATGGTCATCCCTCCGGAATTGCAGCTTCGGGTGCTTAGTTTGTTAAACCGTGGGCACTGGGGTATGTCCCATATGAAAGTTTTGGCTCGCCGGCATGTGTATTGGACCAGCATTGATGGCGATATTGAGCACCTGGTCCGTGGGCGTACTGTCTGTGCGCATCACCAGGCAAGCCCCCCTCAGTCGTTTGCACCCTGGCCAACGGTTCTTGCCATTGAGGGCCTGCCCCACACATTGGTCTCCAATAATGGTCCCCAGTTCACGGCATCCTCCTTCCATGACTTCTGTCAGGCCAACAGTATCAAACATATCCATAGCCCTCCTTTCCACCCTTTGTCCAATGGCGCGGCAGAGAGGCTTGTCTGCACCTTTAAACACTAGTTGACTAAAGCGGTCGATACATCCCCAACCACATTGGCGCTCTCCCTGTTTCTGAGCACCTATCACACTACGCCCATTGACGGATGCAGTCCAGCAGAGCTCCTTCATGGGCGACAGCTGCGCACCCAGCTCCATTTGCTGATGCCATCCTCCTCCCGCCCCCACTCCCAGCCCTCGCAGCGGTATGCCCCTGGCAGGGCCGTGTGGGCCCACGAGTACGGGCGCAAGGCAGGTTGGACACCCGCCATGGTCGTTGCGGCCCATGGGCGGCGTGTGACGTCAGTGCAGACGTCGAAAGGGTTGGAGCGCCACCATCATAATCAGCTCCGCCCTTGTGCTGCCTCGGGACTCACACCGCCACCTCTTTCCCTACCTCCTTTGGGTATGGACGTGGTCCTCGAGTCACCGTCCCAGCCCCTTGTAGCCGTCTTGCTGTGGGCCTGCCACTGGCCCTCTCCGCCTCCGGATCGATCAGCGGCTCCCTCCCCTGCCCTGGACTCTGGATCAGCTGTCATGGATACCTTGGGCGCCCCTTCCTCCCCGCCAATTGTGGTTGATACGTCCAGTTGCGCTTCCCACTGCTGCCCACCTTGGCACCATCTGGGGCATTTCTGCCCCTACATGCAAGTTTCAGGGAGACGGATCTGGTACTGCGTGCAGCGGAATTTGAATCCGCGCCAGACGTCATGGACGTCGAAGACCCATAGAGGTTTCTGTGCCATTGCGCCGTAAGCTGAGGTGGTGCGTGCCTCCTGGCCCACTTTTAGTGTGAGGGTGCCACAGTGGAACACGTGGTCCCAGCGGCCAATACCGGCGCTCCCAATAGCATACTTCAGTACCTGCCTCGCACTCAGCCAGCAGTCTGACATCGTGTTGTGTCTCAGGACAAATTGTCTCAGACAGCGTATTGACTTCGTGTTTCCATTCCAGTGGATGTGATTGTCTTGTTTGGTTCGTTACTCTGTTGTCTGTTCTTGTTGTGTCATGTCTGTCCTCTGCCGTTGTGTTGCGTGTTCTGTCACTACTATCCCATGACCGTTCCGGTCGCTGTTACAACACATTCAATACCTTACCCTACTCTTTGATGAAATGTTCAAAACAGTAAATGTGGTTCCAGTGAAAGATTAACACCAAACTATGACAACTGTAAGGTATTTTCTGTGGAGCAGGAGAAGGAATTAGTGGAGTATTTGTTGCATTCTTGTAAGATATGCAGGCGCTTAGCAAGTGAGCTGGCTTTGAAAAATGGTCTGAAATGTCCTGAGAACCGGACGGAGGAAATGGCTGGTGTAGACTGGTTCTATGGGTTCATGAAATGAAATCCCAGTTTAAGTATCCGAACCCCAGAGGGCTGCAGCTTATCCAGAGCAACATCCTTTAATCAGTATACTGTTTCGCATTTCCTAAAAAACTTTAAATACCTTTACCAGAGATACCCTACTTTTGCTGATGGTACAAGGGTTTTCAATCTGGATGAAACCAGTACCTTAACTGTACTGCTTCCAAAGGTAGTGGCACAAAAGGGAAGTAAACAGATTTCTCAAGCTACTAGTGGAGAATGTGGTGTCTTAGTGACCACCTGTTGCATAATCAGTGCACGTGGTACTCTCCTGCCCCCAGCAATGATATTTCCTCGAGTACATTTTACTTACATATGGTAAGTAATGCACCAACAGGCACCCTGGGGTTAGCAACAAAGATTGGCTGGATGAATAGTGAACTTTTTGTGGATGTCATGAAACATTTCATCCACAAACCCAGTAGTAGCAAAGACAATCCTGCGCTTCTAATTTTAGACAATCATGAAAGCCATCTGTCAACTGAAGTAATAGATGTAGCAAAAGCCAATGGGGTGGTTATGCTGACTATACCCCCTCGTACCTCAAACAAACTGCATCCTCTAGATGTAGGAGTGTTCTCTTCATTCAAGGGAACTTATTACTCAGCATTAAATTCAAAACTCCTACACAGGAAAGACACTCTTCTCACTATTTATGATGTAGCTGCATGTGTCAAAATTGCTCATGACAGATCAATGACACCCACTAACTTATGTTCAGCTTTCAAGAAATGTGGAATATTTCCATTTGATGAAGACATCTTCAATGACGAAGACTTTATGGTCAGCAAAGTAACAGACAGGGTCGTGGAGACAAACAGAACAACTTCAGATGTTAATTCTCTCCATCATATCAAGGATGCACAATCTGCTGGACAAGCCTCAGTCGATGTCAGCCAGTCATAAGATCTGCAGCAAGCAGGACCATCTGCAGTGCTTAACAGCCAAACAGCTTTTCCTAGTGGAGTTTCTTCTGAAATAATTCGGGGATATCCAAAAGCAGAGAACAATAAATGTAAGAGAGGACGAAGTTTAATTGCAACTGATACACCGGAGAAAGATTTGCTGCAAGCCACAAAACATCCCAATAAAAAGGTCAACTGGAAGTTTTATGAGCAGGAATCAGATGATGACATTAGTGAGGCACATTATGAAGAGAGTGATGCCAACGTGGATGTGTGTGGTGAATCCGAGTACAACTTTGAAGACTTGGACAAATTACCAGAAACAGACGATTTCATTTTGACCAAATTTGAACTGAAAAACAACACACCAGTTTACTGTGAGGGGAAGATTTTGAAACCGAAGGATGAGGCAGGAGACTATCAGGTATCATTTTTGAGACAAAGTGAAAAAATGGGAGGGAAGTTCTATTTTCCTCAGGTAAAAGATGAAGCTTTTGTTCCAGCTAGCAACATACTTTATGTGCTCCCACGACCTGCTACTGATGGTGTGACAAAGAGACAAAAATCATATTTCAGATTTGGAATCAGTTTCGAGTCCATTAATGTTCGGTAATTCCAAAATGAGTTACATGATTGAGTGGCTACAGATTTAATTATATGAGTCACACGTGGAATATATGTAAACATTATGTTTACAGCACATTTACACTTACTATGTATGCTAAATAGGTTCTCTCAATGAACCTGTTTAAAGTGGTTCATTGTACCCCACATGTGGAGCACAATGAACCATTTACCAAATTTTCCTCAAAGGCATGCAGCTAAAAACAATTAATGACAATGCAATCATATAAGGCCATTTGATACTTGAATGATTAAACTGTAACATCTGTAAATCACAATTCTGTAATAAAGTTATTGGATGAGTAACACGGAGAAATATTTTTTATCGTTCAATGTGCCCTACTCTCCCCTATTTCTGAATGCAGAGTTCCGGTTTCAAATTTGTTAAGTGGTCCCTACAATATACCACAGCTTATTTAATGTCTCCCATTCTCATTTGAAAATATCAGAAATATTCTGACAAACCTGTTGTATTGTTACTTGTCCTGCACTCTGATGAAATCTGGAAATTAGGAGTGCTCCCTTAGGTTTCTTTTAGTAGCTGATATAATTGTCACTGACAGCCCACTGACAACTTAAATCTTTCCTAACAATTCTTCACTAAGCACTACACATGGGACCATAGTCAGCTTACTGATACACCATCTATGACGTTATTCTTCAAAATACGAAGGAAGATTGCAATATTATTACAATTTTGCTATGTTGCATGAAACTGATGATCGCTTTCCCCACTATTTAGGAATAAGTAATTAATAATGCAACTGCACAAAATTATAGGCCGTACTTCTGAACCTATGAATACCTTAATAAAGACAGGCAGGTCAAGCATGAGATCTCTTTTGAGCCTTTAACAGGATTTATGCAGTGATGGACATCTGTGACTGTCAATACTGTGTGCGGATCCACCACAAAATTTCAGCTTGTCTTAAAAATTCAGCTCAACTGCTCTAACAATGTGTCTGCAGTTATCATGATTGATGGGCAGAAGATTTTACATTCAAAGTCTTTCTTCAATTGCAATTTCTGACAGTCATCTTCATAGGAAAGGATAGAAAGAGATTAAATTTCATATAAAATAGAGGGTAATTACAAAGTTGATGAAATTTATCAAAATAAATGGCCAAGAACAACACAGCAAATGGGCATACATCTATTCAATAGCCAAATTCTTCCCATACCCTACCCAGTGTATCAGGAGTGACAGTAACACCAGCGCCGTGATGACTTCTTGTTAAGTCTGCATAGTTCTATGATAGAGGTGAAACACTACTCCTGATGTACCTCACAAGGAAAAATAAAATCACAAGGTATCAAGTCCAGTGACCACTACCCAACTTGCTGAAAGATGAAATCACTGCTACCAGTTTCAAATTGTGACACAAGCCGTAGTTGTGGCGTGTTGAGATAGGTTATTCAATCGACAGTTCTCTCAGGGAGGGAGGAGGAGCCATAGACTTTCTTGTTGGATACGGCACAGAATATGTTCTCTTTCTTAGAATGCCAAATGTGTGTCGACAGTTGAACGTGGATTCTCTTCCCAAATATGTGTGTGTTGCGTCATTTGAAGTTTTCTGAAAGGTGAAAAGTGGCTTTGTCATTGAAGATTAATGTGCTTACAAAATTGTAATTTTCAAGATGGTCCTGCAGACTGATGCAGAAATGCAGATACCATAATTTAACATCATTGTTTACAGCTTGCAGGAGCTGCAATTTGTACAGCTTCATTTCAATTTTTACAGCTTCACTATTAATTACTTGTGAAGCATTTTCCACACTGTTGGCTGAGGGATGTTAAATTCTGCAATAGCTTCATGTCCCTCACACGGTCCACTATGTGTTCTGACACACTCGGTCAGCCCGAACATTCTGCACCATACAAACACTCCTCAACTTGTGAGACTTGTTATGGAAAGCATTTTCCACACACACTACTGATTGAAAATGAGTAAATTACCACACACATTTTGAGAAATACAGGTGGTGGTACCAGGGGCAGTGGTTTTCCAACCTGACCTACTGACAGCATGTTCCATAAACAAACTTTGAGAGTTTGTGTTTCACATGCTGTACCATTTGATACGTTATGTTCAGCCATTAACCTAAAATGATTTTTCAAAATGTTTCATCAGATTTACAGATGCCCCTGTACTTTTGTAAAGCCTGGTTTACACAAGTGCGAACGAGAATTCTCTCTCATGTAAGCGGTAGACATGTGTGAGAACTGCATTCGGTCGCATTTGGTTTACATATGCTAATGTTTTTCATTTTCTGCTGGTTGTCGGTCTTTCAGCAAACTATCAAAGGAAGTTTGTATACTCTTCACTTCCATGCTAGAGATCCAGAAAGCTTTCATCTGCTGTCTTCTCTATTTTTGTTGCTGACATGAGTTGCATGAGCAATGAATAGAATATAATGTTGCTGACAGAAGAAAATAGGTATCACAGATGTTACTGAAATCCAAGAGATCCACATCACAAACACAATGGGTAGAAAATTGCTAAGGCACTGAAGTCATACTGTGGACACAAGAAAAATGATAAATTTATTAGATGCTTACATTTAGATACAGACAGAGTGAATAAGCACAAGCATAGTGTTTCTTTTCATTCAAAAGGTAAAGCACAATAAATTTCTTAGAAAGCAAACAAATGTAAATTGTACCTATTATACTGTTTAAAATATACAAAATACATCATCATTCTCATTGCTTATGTTGATGGTGGCTGTAATTACATTTCTGAAGTGAGTAGCCTATGTGATAGGCCATATTGTAACTTACTGGCCTGGACCGTAAGCACTGTTCATAACTCTTGTAGAATGTCTGCTTTATTCTCCTTCCCATGTTTACTGATGGTGGTGAACTGTTATTAAATGATGTACATAGCACAGTATATTTGTTTTCATTTCTCTACATACTTATTACCATACAGTTAACTTTGATGATCAACTTTGAAAAACTACAGTAGGACATCACTATTTTTGCATGTCAGTAAGCTACACAAACTTCGAGAATATTCCAAATTCTGACAAGGGACAATAATCATTGAAACAGATTCATAAGTTATAAATTTCACTGTGAACTTACTATTCACTCTGGATGTCCAAACACAAGCACACTTACATTTATACTTTCTAACTGCAAGGTTCTGAATGACTTAGTGACTATACTATTTAACTAGCAGGTGAGAACTTGCTGAGACAATGACTATACTGACTGAATACCAACTGCAGACTCACTGAGACAATACGTCAATGCCTATTACAAATCGGTAAAATACTAAGCTGTTCCATTTTTGATATGAATACAAAAGACAGAAAAATTAAAAGGGAAAAGATATAATAGACATTGAATGATGTTTAACACTTTCGCTGCGGCATCGGTGCAGGCGCGCAACTCTCCAGTACGGCCCGGCAACGTGCGAGTGCGGGCCGGTAACACTCTGAAACGGCAGGTACTGCTCGTAGCCGACACCCTTAAGCCCACCTAAACTACAGCCTTGTAAGATCTGTAGGATCACGTTCCATAATGACTTAATGATGAAACCTTAGGTGCATTACTTCAAATAAGCTTCGACTGTATTGTGGTCATGTTTTAAAGTCTGTTTACTGTCTGACACCTATAGGGGTCAGAGGCGTCAAAGGAAAAAGTAAACTGGATTCATTTGAAATTATATTTACTTCAAATGCGCATTTTTAAGATTGACTCTGATAGAGGTCGTCAATTTAGTAGCATGTTTGCTCCCGGTATGAGAGAATTAGCCATCTACATTTATTATAGACGCCCAGATGTGTAGAAATTAGTAAGCGAAACACACCCTTCGTGGAGGCTTCTCTCGTGTCCCTCATCATTTCAATTGCGATGCTATTAAAACAAATTTAGCACAACAAATTCTTTCACAAAAAACTGAAGTGAACGTTTTACAACGCAATAAGAAATAAGTCGACTTAACACAAAAGAAAACCTCATTTTCTGAGTACTCGTGAAAAAAGTTCTAACGTTTCACGTCATAAAAAGAAACATTGCAATGTCAAAAGAAATAAAAGAAGTTGTCTTTGATAATTGGAATTTCCCCGATATTATCGCGTTTTTGCCACTTGTGGGAAATTATACAGCAGTTTAAGCAGTATCCAGGTTTGTCTGTGTAGGTTGTACACTCGTACGGTGTATCAGTGCACTTGCCTTGTTCCGCGCACTTCTTACACCGCTTTCTCATAACTTGCTTCTTCCCTGCAGTAGCTTCCCGCTTTTGCACAACGTGTTCTTCTTTGTGATGTTTTTTGCTCACATTCCATGGAACCTCCATTGGTGGAAGGAAGTCCTTTGAATGTTCATTCTGTAATCGTACATCATCATTTCATTTACTGAGTACGGTATTTGTTGTACAGATATAGAGAATTGAAAACTAGCATGTCTATGACATGCAAGAATAGTTTTTTCAGCCATTGGATAGTCTTTTGTTCACATAAATAATACGATAACATCTGATCTTGTTTATCAGTCCCAGACATACGCGCATTGCACCTAGTAATAGGCAAAGGTTTCGTGACTATTTGCTGGTGCGCATTCGTCACTTGCTCCATAAAATTTAGATGTTCTGTGGAAATGTAGGAAACCTCTCGCTGACCCTTCCATTTTCCATTCATAACTCCATTGGAATACCGCTCAGTTGTCTCTCCTCTGCCAAGTTTTGCCGATACAACGTCTTCGGGGATATACTTCCAATTTAATCTCAGAGTACCTGTGGAAACTGTTTTTAGGTTCAACAGAGTTGTAGCTAAATGAAAACTGTTATAATAATTGTCCAAGTAAATGTGATGACCAAGATGCAAGCCGCATCTTCTTCCATCAAATGCAAAACGACCTTTTCAGCGTGACCTTTTCCCCCATATCTACACTACTTCCCGTGTACACAGCACACTTATTTATGAAACCGTCTGGATTGTTGAGCATGTACATCTTAATGCCATATTTATTACATTTGCTTTTTATGTATTGTCTAAATGACAATCTTCCCCTCCAAAGAATCATTGATTCATCTATTGATAAATCTCTTCCCGGGTAATACACTTGAGACATTCTCGTGTTAAAATAATCCAATATAGATCGTATCTTATATAAACGATCATCTGGTTTCGGGTTTCCTGGAAGTGGATTTTTTTGCAAAATGATCAAATACCGGTCTACATCTACATCTACATCTATACTCCGCGAGCCACCTTACGGTGTGTGGCGGAGGGTACTTATTGTACCACTATCTGATCCCCCCTTCCCTGTTCCATTCACGAATTGTGCGTGGGAAGAACGACTGCTTGTAAGTCTCCGTATTTGCTCTAATTTCTCGGATCTTTTCGTTGTGATCATTACGCGAGATATATGTGGGCGGTAGTAATATGTTGCCCATCTCTTCCCGGAATGTGCTCTCTCTGCTAATACTCATCGCTATTCCTCTATTCTCAAACAGCGGTTCTTTCTTCCAGTAGGCTTGTAATCGCAGATATTTAACGTTACCCATATGTAACGAAACACCCAGGAAAACTAATAATTCACCTATGCTTAGAGATTTCCATTTACAGATCCTAGATTCCTCATTTGTATTTTTGCTCAGCAATACTTTCACTGCGTTATCGTTCGTTTCGTCAACTACAAGTTGCAACAATTAGTCTGTTACCAATAATCTGAAGAAATCTATAGGAGAAATGCCAGCAGGATGGATTTGCAAAACTTCTTCCTTCGTAAATGGGTGATACTGCATATTACGTGGTTCTTTACGCCAGGACTCGCCTGGATAATCTCCGTATGACAGGTCGGGCTCTTTTTCGTCGTCGATTTCCACACAATCGTCGTGATCTGTATTGTCGGATTCGGAACTGCCACGAAACAGATTCGAAAGCTGGGCTTCCATGCTATCATCACTCTGCAAATCTTCTGCAGCCTCTAAATGACAATCTCCGTGGTATGTCTCGTCCTCACTATACAGAAAATCACCGTCGTCTAGTACACTAAGGAACTGTTCCTCTGTCAATTTGACACTTTTCCTGCTCCTTTTAACATTGGAAGATCCAGGTGTCAGTTCATCAGCCACCATTACGAACAATATATGTTCGATAACTGACCACACAAAACAAAAGTTTACACGCTTTGATGCTAGCTTAGATGCTGCAACTAGACTGAGTAATCCGACAGTGAGCGCGGACGCTTATAAGCGTCAGCCACACTGGCTCGTGGCTTGTTCAGTCGCAGCAAAAGTGTTAACTACTAGCTGTATAATACCAAAATGACAATTGTCAGAACTGTTTTATGGAAGAGCGATGCTAATGTGCATGAGGATAAGCAAAGTTTCCCAAAAAAAGTTCCGAGAAAGTGAAATTTCCTGACTGGAATAATTAACAAACTAACAGGTTGTTTAAGTAAAGCATATACTTTTGGAAAGAATAACATTTTGAGATTGGAATATTCTGGAACACAAAAATTTTAAATAGAACTAATTTTTGAAATTTTTCAGGAATATTACAACGTTCGTTTGAAAGAGGAGAACAGGGGCTTTCGGATGTTCTAGGTCACTCTTAAAACAAATAACTTTCACTGTCAATGAAATTTGTATTCACATGATTTGCAGGTACAGTAAATCATGAATATTTCTTGAATGTTTCCATAAGGCCTAAATATACTATTTTCATTAGCAATCATTAAATTATGCATGGAAATATTGCATGAATAAGGAATTAATTATTTTGTGTAACTACATTATACATACTTTTAATGAAACAAGATCACAAAAGAAAAAAATAAAACCGACATCACGAGTGGTATAACAAATAGGATAAGTTAAAAGCCCAACTTACTCTGTTACAATATGTATATTTCACATTTCATTAATAGTATTTTAAGGGCATTGTCTTCATTTTTATATGTCGTTTTAATCCTTCTGATTGATAGTTTCCACACACATGCCTAGCCTGCTGATGGTACACAAATTGCAGTGTTACAGTCAAATAACTCCAGTGCGGAAATTATTCGTTCCATAGTAATGAATTTTTCAGGAATTGTTAATATTATATCTTTATTATGAATAAAACATGCGTTGTCACCCAAAATGAAGTTTCGGTATTGTATATCTTGAGGCAATCCTCAAAACAAACACTTACACCATAGTCTCTGCATGAGAATGATGTTTCCCTTTGTTTTCATGTCATCCTCCAGCATCTGTACCTCTCTTTTTGGGCTTGCTCTTCTTCTTTGCAGGTGTGATTTTCTCAACGAAATGCTTTGCTATTAGCTGTTCAGGTGCAGGAGTTTCTGAAGACCATCCACATTGAGGCGGAACTACACTCTTTCTGTGAATTTTCAGCAGTTACAGTATAAGAAGAAGCCTGTGTCCTCTCACTGGCTTTACAAAAAATACAAGCTTTGTGCACTGTAATACTCACTAGCCTTCTAAACATTTTTATGTACCATTTAACACCTTTTTTTCCTTTCAATGAGAAAATGTTGCAGTTTCAGACCCTTGAAATCTACACCACCCATATACAAATTGCACTCTGTAGTGCACTGAGGTTTATTTTTTTTTTTTTTTTTTACCCCCTTTGGTTGCTGTAACAACTGCATCAATATTGAGTGCTGAAATGAATACCACTTGTTTTTTTATATATCCATTTTTGCACTATAACGTCCTGTTAATGATATGCTATGAGTTCATCTTTCTTGAGTCTTGCACTTTTCAACACATCTGGTACATTCTTCCTACATTACTGGTCATTATAGTTGCTACACCACGAAGATGATGTGCTACAGACGCAAAATTTAACCGACAGGAAGAAAATGTCGTGATATGCAAATGATTAGCCTTTTAGAGCATTCACACAAGGTTGGCGCCAGTGGCGACACCTACAATGTGCTGACATGAGGAAAGTTTCCAACCGATTTCTCACACACAAACAGCAGTTGACCGGCATTGCCTGGTGAAATGTTGTTGTGATGCCTCATGTAAGGAGGAGAAATGCATACCATTACATTTCTGACTTTGATAAAGGTCGGATTGTAGCCTATCGCGATTGCGGTTCATCGTATCGCGACATTGCTGCTCGCGTTGGTCGAGATCCTATGACTGTTAGCAGAATATGGAATCTGTGGGTTCAGGAGGGTAAAACGGAACGCCGTGCTGGATCCCAACAGCCTCGTATCACTAGCAGTCAAGATAACAGGTATCTTATCCACATGGCTGTAACAGCTCGTGCTGCCACGTCTCGATCCCTGAGTCAACAGATGGGAACGTTTGCAAGACAACAACCATCTGCATGAACAGTTTGACGACGTTTGCAGCAGCAATGACTATCAGCTCGGACACCGTGGCTGCGGTTACCCTTGACGCTGCATCACAGACAGGAGTGCCTGCGATGGTGTACTCAATGACGAACCTGGGTGCACGAACGGCAAAACATTTTTTCGGATGAATCCAGGTTCTGTTTACAGCATCATGATGGTTGCATCCGTGTTTGGCGACATCGCGGTGAACGCACATTGGAAACGTGTATTCATCATCGCCGGACTGGCGTACCACGTGTAGTGATTGTATGGGATGCCATTGGTTACATGTCTCGGTCACCTCTTGTTCGCATTGACGGCACTTTGAACAGTGGACGTTACATTTCAGATATGTTACGACCCGTTGCTCTATCTTTCATTCGATCCCTGCGAAATCCTACATTTCAGGAGGATAATGCATGACCGCATGTTGCAGGTCCTGTACGGGCCTTTCTGAATACAGAAAATGTTCGACCGTGCCCAGGCGTATCAAGGCCGTTATTACGGCCAGAGGCGGTTGTTCTGGGTACTGATTTCTCAGGATCGATGCACCCAAACTGCGTGAAAATGTAATCACACGTCAGTTCTAGTATAATACATTTGTCCAATGAATACCCGTTTATCATCTGCATTTCTTCTTGGTGTAGCAATTTTAATGGCCAGTAGTGTATTTAGTCTATGCGTTCCAGCTACATTCGTATCTCTTTCCTTCATGAACTGACACAAATGCACACTGCTGCAGCAATTGTCCACCAAGAGCTTATGGACTAAGTTGAGAAGAGGCTCCGCAAGGTTTAATACAATCTGTCTTATTTTCAGAGTATCTGCAGAAAGAAATTTCATTTCTGTTTCATTGGAGCTTCCTATGCATATAATGAACTGCCATACATGTCTTGTGGATCATTCAGATTTCATATGACTTTATTCAAAATTGTGCTGCATTTGGAGCAAGGTAGATTTTTATTGCCAGCCTTCCTTTCCCTAACATAAGCGATTTGTCCACAGAAATTTTTAAATGTATCATTCAAGAGTTGAATGACCGAGTCCAAAGTTGGATACACTTTTATTCCCATCACATGCACGATGTTCATCATTGTTTAGTCTTAATTTAATAAAATTAACAAATATTACATTTGACAGTGATGTAATTATTATTTTAGTCATTTCAGGGGTTAGTTTATTAAAGTATCGGTTTTGGGGACCGATGATGGATAGCTCTGCCACCCTTGAAGTTTTAAAAGTGAGACTAGACTTACTTCTGGTTTACAAGACCGGCATTTTTTTCTCTGTTTTTACTTCTTTATTGATTTATTTTGCTAGTGTTTATGTTTTGTCTTTTAAATGTAAACATTTATTGATGGTTTTGTTGAGATTAGAGTGTATTGTTCTTTCTTTATTTATAATTATTGTTCTTATTGAATTTGATGACGATTATTTTTTTCCTGTTATTTTTTTAGTTTTTTCTGTTTGTGAGGGAGCTTTAGTCTTTCTATGTTGGTTTCGACGATTCGATCTCATGGTAATGATTTTTTTTAATTCTTGTTTTTCTTTATGTCAAAATATTTATTCATGACTGTTTTTTGATCCCTTTTTGTTTATTAGATAATTGTTGATGGCCGGTTCATTCTTTGATGTTTCTGTCAAGTTGTTTTTATAATATGCTGATCTTAGTAGATCAGATAGATATAGTTAGATATTATTTTGGAGTTGATTGTTTTTCTTTTAGTCTAATTTTATTAAGTTTTTGGATTTGTTCCTTAACACTCTAAGCGCCAAGCCCGTAAAATTTACGGGCCTGGGATCGCGCGAAAATCACCAAGCCCGTAAAATTTACGGGCCGCTACATTTAATTTCATTCAAAACACTGCAACGTTATTTCTACGGGTTTGGCCAGCGCTATACGTTTTTCAGATGTTTATTAACAAAATGCGTCCATAGATGTCACGGCAGCGCTGTAATTCATGTTAAAACTTATCTTTGCGTTCTCAGTCTGTATATCATTCAGTTGTTTGTCATCATGTTTCGGCGCGGTTTATCAGACGCAGAAATTGCGGATTTGATCAATCATAGCGACACTCTGGATAATGTAGAGAGTGATTCAGACGATTCTGAATGCAATGGTGTGTTTGAAGGTACGTATTTCCGAATTTTCCACGTAATTGTGCAGTACGCACATATCTGTTGAACATGTGTAAACGATGTATGTAGTTACACATAATGTGATATTCTTTTTAGAAGACGAGATTGATGACAGTTTGTCTTCAGATGAAGACGAGAATGATGTTGAAGGTGTTGCTTCAAATCCAGCAGCTGTGCCGTATCCGAAAGACAGTGAGTGGACTGCAGTTGACACCTACCGACCTCTGCCTGTCAACACGACACCCAGGCAGATACTAGTGGATATTGATGAGTCGAGTTCTGTACTGGATTGCAGTAAAGTGTTCCTTACTGACAGTGACGTAAATGAACTCAAGAGACAGACAAATTTGTATGCATCACAGACAATACAGAAGAAAAGAAGAGGAAATAATCTGAAGCCCCATTCAGTTTTGAGTTCGTGGAAGCCAGTGACTATAAGTGAGATGAGGCGTTTCTTGGGTATTATTTTCCACATGTGTGTTTCGAAAAAGCCAAAAATTGCGGACCATTGGAGCACTAATCCTGTTCTTAGTTGTAACTTTTGTCCCCATGTCATGAGCCGTTTGCGTTTCACTCAGATACTGTCATGCTTGCATCTTGTTGACAATTCAAATCAGAAAAAACCAGGCGAAGATGGATTTCATCCACTTTACAAAGTTTTGCCATATTATAATAATTTGAAGGAGCGATGTATCCAGGCATATCGTCCCTCAGAAAAAGTGACAATTGATGAAGGAATTTGCCCATTTCGAGGTCGTGTGAGTTTCCGTGTTTACATGCAAAATAAGCCTCATAAGTATGGACTGAAAGTATATGCTGTTGCTGAAGCCAGTAGTGGCTATGTTGTAAATTTTGAAGTTTATGCTGGTAAGCATATTGTTGACAATTCTTCGTCTGCGGTTATTTTGCGATTGTTGTCTGACAGCAGCTTGCTGAACAAAGGCCACACTGTGTATTTAGATCGATTTTATTCCAGTCCAGAGCTATTTCAGCAACTGGCAGAGAAAGGCACTGGAGCTGTTGGTACTGTGAACAAATCCAGGAAAGGATTGCCTAAAGATTTAGTATCTGCTAAGCTGAAAAAGGGCGAAATGTCTTTTCGGCGTAAAGATAATGTATTGGCAATGAAGTGGAAAGATAAGAGAGATGTGTATACATTGTCTACAAGGCATCAAGCAACATTTGGTACGCATACTAAGAGAAATGGGTCTGTAGTATTGAAACCACTTCAGGTACTTGATTACAACCTCAATAAAATTGGAGTGGATATTGGAGACCAACGCCTGCAGTACAATCCGTTCCAGCACAGAACTGTGAAATGGTGGCGAAAATTATATTTCCATTTGCTGCTTATGGGAGTATCAAATGCATTTTGGCTGTACAATGCAGTGCACAGGAAGAAAATTACAATAACAGACTTTATAACAGTGCTTGCAGTTCAGCTTGTTGAAGACGACACACTTGAATTCATTCCAAGAAATGAAGGAACTGTAGGTCGGCTAACAAAGAGACATTTTTTGCAGCACATACCTGCAACTACTAAGAAGTATGCTGCTCGTGTGTGTCACGTGTGCAGTTCCAGGAGCAAGAAACAGAGTGGCAAGGCTTCTCGCAAAGAGACACGATACGAATGTGAACAGTGTGGCGTTGCACTCTGCCTGGAACCTTGCTTTAAAATTTTCCACACTAAAAAACAATATGATTCTGTGTGAAATTTATATGTAATACTGTATACTATCAGAAACATGTAATGTAGTGCCACAATTTTGGTTAAAAATAAATCACAATTGTATTCCCTTATTCGTATGACTTTTTCTAAATTCTTAAAACATCTAAGTGATTTCTATAACTGTACCTTAAAGCTGTGCATTGTAAAGTAGTTTCTTTCACTCAGAATTAAAGTAGAAATGTGCAGCTTCAAGATGGTACCAAATTTGCCACAATCCAAACAGTAGATTTGATGCAGTAATTTTTTTAATATTGGTAAAATTGCCCGGTTTCTAGGGACGGGTGCATAAAATAGGCCTGGTACAGAGAGTGTTAATAATTACTGCCAGAGGTTCAGTTTATTCATACCATTCTAATTTTTTTTTATTTTTGTGGTTTTGATTTTAATAATTATACTTTATTGCTCATTTGCTAGATTAAGTCTTCTTTCTTTTTATGCTTTTTTTGAGGCTAGATTGGTCTCTACTTTACTTTTAATTTTGGGTTGGTGTTACCAACCCGAGTGTTTACAGGCTGGGGTTTGATTATTTATACTTTGGTTGCTAGACTGCCTTTATTATTGGTTTTATTTAAGGTTTATGAATTTGCTAATACTTTATACTTTTCTTTATTGTTTGATTTTGGTTATTATTATTTTATGTTTTTATAATTTTGGCTTTGTTTGTTAAGATACCTATGTTTTTGGTTCTTTTGTACTTCCTAAGGCTCATGTGGAGGCCCCTATTTCTGGCAGAATAATTCTTGCAGGTGTTTTGTTTAAGTTAGATGGTTACAGTATTTATCAGGTGATAAAGGTTATTTCTTATTTGGTTTTAAAGTTTGATTATTTCTGGAAACTTTAGATTTGTCTGGTGGTGTTATTGTTAGATTTATTTATTTTTGTCTGGTTCATTTAAAGTCTTTAATTGCTTACTCTTCTGTTGCTCGTAGGAGAATGGTTATTGGTTGTTTAATGACTATAAATTCATGAGGTTGTATAGGTTCACTTTCTTTAATGGTTGTCATGGATTATGTTCTTCTGGTTTATTTTGTCTAATATTATTTATGAGACTTTAGGTAGAAGAAGATCATTAATTAATAGTGGTATAATTAATTTAACATCTAGAATGGCTTTGTGGTGATTCCTTTTGAGATCATCAAATATGGCTGCTGCCCCTCCATTAAATTTGGTAGATGGGTTGAGATTATTAAATAGGATTATATCTTGATCTGCTTTTAGATTTTTGGTTCTTGTTTTTTTATTTCTTTCTTTATCTTTTTTTTTTTTGAGCTGTTTATACTTTATACATATTTTCTTATTCTCAGCATGGTAATTATTATTCTGGGGTTTATACTAGTTCTCTTGGTTAGTTTTGGGAATATCATCTTTTACTTTTACACTGATTGCCTTTGAATATTCTTTGTTTAAATTTTAATTAATTTAAAATTTTAATAAATTCCAATTAAAAATATTCTTTTGTGGGAGCAGTGATATGAAGTTTTTCATTTTAGACTGTGTATTTATTTTCTATTTGTTCTTTGAGGTATTTTCTCTCTCTCTCTTTTTTTTTTTTTTTGAACTGTAATTTTTATTTTGGGTATTTATTTAATAGTTGATTATAGAATTTTTGTTGAATGAGAACTTTTTAATTTAAATGATTCTATGGTTGTGATGACTTTAATTTTGGATTGAATCTCTCTTATTTTTATGTATTTTGTTTTATATATTTCTTATTCGGTAATTTATTATAGAGAGGATTATATATCAAGTGAGAAGAATATAAGACTTTTTATTATTATTGTTTTAATCTTTATTCTTTCAATAGGGTTTTTAATTATTTGCCCTAATTTGATCACAATCTTATTGGGTTGAGATAGTCTGGGGTTGGTTTCTTATTGTTTAGTTATTTATTATCAAAATGTAAAATTTTACAGTGCTGGTATATGAACTGCTTTATCTAATTGGATTGATGTTGCTATTTTAATTTCTATTGCTTGAATATTAAATTTTGTTTGTTAAAATTAAATTTTGTTTGTTAAAATTACATTTATTATTATGACTTTATTTCGAGTTCTTTTGAAATAAAGGTTATTACTATATTAATTGTTCTAGCTGCTATAACTAAGAGCTCAGATTCCCTTTTCTTCTTAACTTCCTGCTGCTATGGCTGCTCCTACTCCTGTTTCTGCTTTGGTTCATTCTTCTACTCTTGTTACTGCTGGAGTTTATTTATTAATTTGGTTTAGTCCAATATTAGACTTATAATTGTGGTTGGTTTTTACTTTTGATTGGATTGTTAACTATATTTATGGCTGGCTTGGGGGCTAATTTTGAGTTTGATTTAAAAAAGATTATTGCTCTTTCTACTTTAAGACAATTTAGTTTAATAGTGAGAATTTTGGCTACAGGCTACCCAAAGCTTTCCTTCTTTCATTTGTTAGCTCACGCTCTGTTTAAGGCTTTATTATTTATATGCGCAGGTTCAATGACTCATAATTTAAAGGATTCTCCGGATATTCATTTTATGGGCTCTATTGTTGATTTTATACCTTTAACTTTTGTTTGTTTTAATGTTTCTAGTTTGTCTTTGTGTGGTATGCCTTTTTGGCTGGCTTTTATTCAAAGGATTTAATTCTTGTGATGGTTTGTTTAAGATGAATTAATTGTTTGATATTTTCCTTAACTTTTTTTCTACACTTTTAACTCCTTAGCGTTTTCGTTTATTTTATTATTCAATATTTGGGGATAATTTTTATTGTAGATTTTATTTAGGTGATAGGGATTATTATATTTCATTTGGTATAACTGGTTTATTATTTGTTGCTGTTTTTGGAGGTAGCCTTTTGTCTTGATTGATTTTTTCCTATTCCTCATATGATTGCTTTGCTTTATTGTTTGATTTTTCTCATAATTTATTTTCTTTAAATATATTGTCTTCTGTTAGATTTGCTGGTTCTATACGATTTATACCTTTCCTTTCAAGTAAGTTTGTTACATATACACTTTAAAATTAGGTGGTCAAAGTTTATATAGCTTGTTTATTTATTCAATTAATTATATTCAAGGTTCGTATGATTCAAATTTTAAGATTTATCTTTTATTTTTTGAATATTTATTTTAGTAGAGTTGTTTTTCTTATACTTAAATAGCTTATAATTAGAGCATGACACTGAAGATGGAGATATTTTTTTAGGTATTTATAAATATAATTATATTATTTTTACAGTGAAAATGTAATGTTTTATTTAAACTATATAAATGTTAATGGAGTTAAACTGCTAATATAAATGTTTGCAGCTTTTGTGTTGGATTTACATTTCCTTAATTGGAACTTTATAATACAGTTATATTATTAACAGTAATACACCACTTTTTGGCTTCAATCAATGAAGAATAAGGGTAATTATTTACCAACCTTTCAGATCAAAACTGACTGCAATATTTCGCTTCTTATTCTGTTTAAGATTGATTGGTTATATCAATACTTTTTTAATGCAACCCAAATTCTGTTCATTGTAAAGCCCCTTGATTTCATTCATGGTATAGTCCTCCTAATAGGACTAGGATGAAGAATATGTTGATATTGTTCATAATATAATGCCTGATGTTTTTATAATAATTACAGGTGGTAGAATTAATGCAATTTCTACATCAAAGATTAAAAAAATTACTGCAATTAGAAAGAATCGAAGGGAGAACAGTATTCATGCTGATCTTTTCGGATCAAATCCACATTCAAATTGTGATCTTTTTCCTCGGCCATTAATTAATTTTTTTGTTAGTGTTCTGGAGAGGATTATAACAATTACTGGGATAATAGATCTAATAAAAATTCTTGCAGGGAATCACTAGGATTGTTTTTCTTGATTTATATCAATCTTTCTGTTTGGAAGTCAAATGTACTATTTACACTGGATAAATATTTATCTGCCTCATCAATAAATTGAGATATATAGAAACAATTGTACTACATCTACGAAGTGTCAATATCATGCTGCTACTTCAAATCCAAAGTGGTGTCTTGGTGAGAATTGATTTATTGAATGCCAAAGTAAACATGTTGTTAAGAAGATGGTTCCAATAATTACACGAAGTCCATGAAAGCCTCTTGTAACAATGAAAGTTGATCCGTATACCACATCAGCAATAGTGAACGGTGCTTCTCAATATTCGTATGCTCGAAGCATTGTGAAATATAACCCTAATAATACTGTAAAGTATAGTCCTTGTGTGTGATTCGATTTTGTAAGTCTGTGGTGTGCTCATGTTACAGTTACTCCTGAAGCTAAAAGAATTGTATAAAATTGAAGGGTTGGATTCATATTGGTGGTCATAATATTCCTAATTCAATTGTTGGGACCAGTCTTCTGCTGAAGAAGGCTCAGAAGAATGATACAAAGAATAAAACTTCAGATGCAATAAATAAAATTGTTCCTCATTGAAAGCTGGTAGATACAAATCCTGTATGTAATCCTTGATATGTTCCTTCAAAAACTACATATCATTAAATTATTGTTAACCCAGTAATTCCAAATCCAATTATGAATAGGTTAATATTAAATAGATGAAGCCATTTTGCTAATCGTGATACTAAAACTATTGCTCCAATTGCTCCTGTTAGTGGTCAAGGTCTATAATCCACTAAGTGGAATAGGTGGTTTGGGTGAGTTGTTAACATAACTTTATTATACTTCTCTAGAATATAAAGTTCTTAAAATTGAGAGAACATAACCTAGATTAGAGCTACTGCTGACTCTAGAATTAATAGAAGTATTTGTCCAATAATTAATAATGAGATTAAATTTATTGCTATAGATGGTACTGTGTTCCCTAATAAGGTTAATAAGTGTCCAGCAATTATATTTGCTGCTAGTTGTACTGCTGGTGTACCTGGCCGAATAACATTTCTAATTTTTTCAATTAGTACTATAAACGATATTAGTTCAGGTGGTGTACCTTGAGGGACAAGGTGTGTAAATATATGATTAGTGTGACAGATTCATCCAAATAATATAAATCTTAGTCATATAGGTAAGGTTATTGCGAATGTTAGTTCTAGATGTCTTGTTCTAGTGAAGATATAAGGGAATAGTCCTATGAAATTATTAAATAATATTAAATGATTTTGGGCCTAATAATGCTTTAAATTCATTACATAATGTTACATTTTTAGATAATGTTCATTTGTGATGCTGTTAAGTCAAAATAATAATGGGATTAATAATAGTCCTAAGAATGTTCTAGTTCAATTTAACAGCGCAATTCGGAGAATGCTCAGGACGCAAAGGCAGTTGCATTCACAGTGCAAGAGAGATCAGGAGAATGAGGGCAGGCAAAAGTTACTAGAGATTCGTGCTGCTGTAAAAAGAGCGATGCGCGAAGCATTCAATCACTACCACCGTCATACCTTAGCAAAAGATCTTGCTGAAAACCCAAGGAAATTCTGGTCTTACGTAAAATCGGTAAGTGGTCGAAGGCTTCCATCCAGTCACTCACTGATCAGTCTGGCCTGGCAACGGAAGACAGCAAAGCGAAAGCTGAATTTTTAAATTTAGCATCTGAGAAATCTTTCACGCAGGACGATCGTACAAACATACCGCCGTTTGAGTCTCGTACAGATTCCCGTATGGAGGACATAGTGATAGACATCCCTGGGGTTGTGAAGCAGGTGAATGGGTTGAAAATAAATAAATCACCAGGTCCTGATGGGATTCCAATTCGGTTTTACAGAGAGTACTTTACTGCATTGTCTCCTTACTTAGCATGCATTTATCGTGAATCTCTTGCCCAACGTACAGTCTCGAGCGACTGCAAAAAGCGCAGGTGACCCCTGTATATAAGAAGGGTAGAAGGACGGATCCTCAAAATTACAGACCAATATCCTTAACATCGGTTTGCTGCAGGATTTTCAAACATATACTCAGTTTGAAAATAACGAATTTCCTTGAGACAGAGAAGTTGCTGTCCTTGCATCAGCACGGCTTTAGAAAGCATCGCTCCTGCGAAACGCAACTCGCCCTTTTTTCACGATATCTTGCGAACCATGGATGAAGGGTATCAGACGGATGCCATATTCTTTGACTTCCGGAAAGCATTTGACTCGGTGCCCCACTGCAGACTCCTAAGGTATAAGCATATGGGATTGGTTCCCAAGTATGTGAGTGGCTCGAAGACTTCTTAAGTAATAGAACACAGTACGTTGTCCTCTCTGGTGAGTGTTCATCGAAGGTGAGGGTATCATCTGGAGTGCCCCAGGGAAGTGTGGTAGGTCCGCTGTTGTTTTCTATCTACATAAATGATCTTTTGGATAGGGTGGATAGCAATGTGCGGCTGTTTGCTGCTGATGCTGTGGTGTATGGGAAGGTGTCGTCGTCGAGTGACTGTAGGAGGATACAAGATGACTTGGACAGGATTTGTGATTGGTGTAAAGAATGGCAGCTAACTCTAAATATAGATAAATGTAAATTAATGCAAATGAATAGGAAAAAGAATCCTATAATGTTTGAATATTCCATTAGTAGTGTAGCACTTGACACAGTCACGTCAAATATTTGGGCGTAACATTGCAGAGCTATATGAAGTGGGACAAGCATATAATGGCAGTTGTGGGGAAGGCGGATAGTCGTCGTCCGGTACATTGGCAGAATTGCTCGAGCGTTTGAGATCCCTATCAGGTCGGATTTAGGGAGGACATAGAAGCAATGCAGAGGCAGGCTGCTAGATTTGTTACTGGTAGGTTTGATGATCACGCGAGCGTTACGGAAATGCTTCAGGAACTCGGGTGGGAGTCTCTAGAGGAAAGGACGTGTTATTTTCGTGAATCGCTATTGAGGAAATTTAGGGAACCAGCACTTGAGGCTGACTGCAGTACAATTTTCCTGACGCCAACTTACATTTCACGGAAAGACCACGAAGATAAGATAAGAGAGATTAGGGCTCGGACAGAGGCATATAGGCAGTCATTTTTCCCTCGTTCTGTTTGGGAGTGGAACAGGGAGAGAATATGCTAGTTGTGGTACGAGGTACCTCCGCCATGCACCATATGGTGGATTGCGGAGTATGTATGTAGATGTAGGTCAAATGTTGAGAATAGATTTGTTTTCATTTTCAGGTTAGATTTTTTATCTCAATTGTTTTATTTTCTGATCTTTTTTAAAAAGATTAGGTTTAAAAGAGGAAAAGTTATTTGATTGAATAAAATTAAAGTGACTGAAAATATAATGAATAGAGAGAATCTCATGAGACGGTGATATTTGAGGAATATGAATTAAAAATTCCTCATCAGTAGTGGGTGTTAATTTTCTATTACTTGGTTTAAGAGACCATTACTTACTTTCAAGTCATCTGATACTTCATGGTGTACTAATTGTTTACTTATTTTAGATTAACACTCTAATGTTATGTATATTAACTAACTCCTTAAATTATCTTAGATAATCACTTGATAAATAGATTTACTGAAGTTCTTTCAATTACCATTGTTAAGAATCTGTGGTTTGCTCCACAAATTTCTGAGCATTGACCAAAGAATAGTCCAGGTCAATTTATTGTAAATGTTCCTTGATTTAGTCCACCAGGTATACCATCAGTTTTAACTCAGAGCAGGTACTGCTCATGAGTGAAGAACATCTGAAGCTCTTGTTAATACTCATACTTCTGTATTTATGGGTAGAATTGTGCAATCGTCTACATCTAATAATCGAAATGCTTCATTTTCTAGGTCTTGTTGTGGTGTTATGTATGTATCAAATTCTACTTCTAAGAACTCTGAATAATCTTATCTTCAGTATTATTATTAGCCAATTGTTTTAACTGTAATTATTGAATCTACTGAATCATCAAGTTAATATAATACGAGGGCGGTTCAGAAAGTAACCTCCGATTGGTCACAGTGCGGGTTGTGGGGGGAGTAGCGACGCCATCTGTGCGTTCACGCACTCAACAGGTCAGTCGGCATCAAGCCGTGGTCGAGTGAACGTCGTACCTGCGCTAGTTTAGTTTTTGTGGCAGTTGGAAATGTGTGCTGCAATAGAAAACCCCGCCAAATGTGAAGTGCGTGCTGTCATAAGGTTTTTTACAGCCAAAGGATATTCTGCAGCAGCTATTC
This sequence comes from Schistocerca piceifrons, assembly GCF_021461385.2. NCBI lineage: Eukaryota > Metazoa > Arthropoda > Insecta > Orthoptera > Acrididae > Schistocerca > Schistocerca piceifrons. The sequence goes on along the minus strand of NC_060140.1, from coordinate 261,518,152 downwards.
ATCGTGAGCTTTGTGCCGTGTACAGACCAAGAGTTATGAGTGAAGGAGTTGTCCGTGAATGGGTACGTTTATTTAAAAGTGGACGAGAAAACGTTCATGATGAAGAGAGGAGTGGTAGACCATCATTGGTGACTGACAAACTCGTTCAGACAGTTGATGCAAAAGTTCGTGAAAATCGACGTTTCTCAATGTCGGAGTTGTCTACCGGTTTTCCACAGATTTCTAAGACTCTCTTGTACGAGATAGTGACAGCAAGATTGGGTTACCGTAAGTTCTGTGCACAATGGGTGCCCAAAATTCTTACCGACCACCACGAAACTCAAAGAATGGCCTCTGCATTAGACTTTCTGTCACGTTATGAGGACGAAGGAGAACCATTGTTAAACAGAATCATGACCGGTGACGAAACCTGGATTAAGTACGTGAACCCTGAGACAAAAGAACAATCAAAGATGTGGGCACATTCAAATTGGCCTACCAAACCAAGAAAAGCCTCGCAAGATTTTTCTACCAGAAAACTGATGGCAATGGTGTTTTGGGATGCCAAAGGGGTGTTGTTGGTTGAATTCATGGAACGTGGTACGACCATTAATCAAGACGTGTACTGTGAAACAATAAAAAAGTTACGACGGGCTATACAGAACAAACGCCGTGGTATGCTGACTTCCGGTATCGTTTTTTTGCACGATAACGCCCGTCCTCACTCTGCTCGCAGAACAACGGCCCTTCTTGAGTCCTTCAAGTGGGACGTTATCAACCATCCACCTTACAGCCCAGACCCGGCACCAAGTGATTATCACCTCTTCATGCATTTGAAGAAATGGCTCGGGTCACAGCGGTTTGATGACGACGAAGAGCTCAAAGATGCGGTCACAGGCTGGCTCCAGGCACAAGCGGGTGATTTTTATGCAGAAGGAATTTCAAAGCTTGTGAAGAGATACGATAAGTGCCTCAATCGCTATGGAGACTATGTAGAAAAATAGTGCAAAGATGTAGTTGTAAGATGTATATATTAAAATATTTTTATTTAACTTGGTGTATTTTTTTAAATCAACTGGAGGTTACTTTCTGAACGGCCCTCGTAGTTGTAATGAGGAAAATCCAATAAAGAGTAGAGTAACTGCTGGTAATGCTCTTCAAATAATTTCAATTAGGTGTCCATGAAGTATATTTCAGTTTTTGTAGGCAATAAATAGTACATATCTTAGGGTATAACCTGTGATTAGCAATAATACAACTATAGTATGGGCATGGAAAAATGATAATCGCTCCATTAATTGTGAAGCTCCATCTTGAAGTGATAAATTTGATCATGTTGCCGATTTCTAATAAAACGTCAAACCTTTATTTGTAGAGCTTAATTCTACAGCACTACTCTGCCAGATTAGAATCTAGAAATTAATGATAATTCTGAATAACTATGTTCTGCAGCGAGGGTTATTTTGTAACCATTCTGTTGATCTCCTTATATTAGCACTAAATATAATTGCTCAATTTGTAACCATTCTTTCTCATATAATTACAATAGATATGATGATTCCTACCATGGAGATTGTTGGTCCAATTCTTGAGACTACATGTCATGATGTATGTGTGTCTGGGTAGTCTGACTATCTTCGTGGTATTCCTGCTAGACCTAGGAAGTGTTGAGGGGAAAAAGGTTAAAATTATTGCAATAACTATAATTGTAAATTGAATTTTTAATCATGTATTGTTCATGGTTAGTCCTGTAAATAATGGGTGTCGTTGGATACCACCACCTATAATTGCAAATACTGCTCCTATGGGTAATACATAGTGGAAGTGTGCTACTACATAATATGTATCACGGAGTACAATATCAAGGGATGAATTTGCTAATATCAGACCTGTTAATCCACCAATTGTGAATAAAAAATGAATCTTAGACCTCATAATAATAGTGGGTTGAAGTTTAATTTAGTTCCATAAAATTTAGCTAATCATCTAAATACCTTAATACCAGTTGGTACAGCAATAATTATTATGGCTGATGTGAAATATGCTCGTGTATCAACAGCCATTCCTACTGTGAATATATGATGTGTTCATACAATAAATCCTATTAATCCAATTGATAATATGGCATAAATTATACCTAATGTTCCAAATGATTCAATTGTTCCTCTTCCTTGACACACAATATGTGAGATAATTCCAAATCCTGGAAGAATTAAAATGTTAACCTCTGGGTGTACAAAGAATCATAAGTGTTCATACAGAATTGGGTCTCCCCATCTTGCAGGGCCAAAGAACAATGTATTTAGGTTTTGGTCTGTTAACAGTACAGTAATAGCTCCTGTTAAAACAGGAAGTGGAAGAAGAAGAAGAAGAAGAAGGAGGATGGCTGTAACTGCAACAGATCAAGCAAATAAGGGTTTTTGTTCTTGAGTTATACTTTCTGATCGTATATTGATTGCTGTTGTAATAAATTTTTCTGCACCAAGAATAGATGAAACACCTGCTACGTGTAATGAGAAAAAAGTTAGGTCTACTGATGTGCCCCCGTGTGCAATAGCTCCTACTAGGGGGAGGGGAGGGGGGGTAAACAGTCCAACCTGTACGAGCACCATTATCTACACTACTGGCCATTAAAATTGCTACACCACGAAGATGATGTGCTACAGACGCGAAATTTAACCGACAGGAAGAAAATGTCGTGATATGCAAATGATTAGCCTTTTAGAGCATTCACACAAGGTTGGCGCCAGTGGCGACACCTACAATGTGCTGACGTGAGGAAAGTTTCCTAGCGATTTCTCATACCAAACAGCAGTTGACCAGCGTTGCCTGGTGAAACTTCATTGTGATGCCTCGTGTAAGGAGGAGAAATGCGTACCATCACGTTTCCGACTTTGATAAAGGTCGGATTATACCCTATCACGATTGCAGTTTATCATATCGCGACATTGCTGCTCGCGTTGGTCGAGATCCAATGACTGTTAGCGGAATATTGAATCCGTGGGTTCAGGAGGGTAATACGGAATGTCGTGCTGGATCCCAACGGCCTCATGTCACTAGCAATGGAGATGACAGGCATCTTATCCGCACGGCTGTAACGGATCGTGCAGCCACGTATCGATCCCCGAGTCAACAGATGGGGACGTTTGCAAGACAACAACCATCTTCATGAACAGTTCTACGACGTTGCAGCAGCATGGACTATCAGCTCGGAGACCATGGCTGTGGTTACCCTTGACGCTGCATCACAGTCAGGAGTGCCTGCGATAGTGTACTCAACGACGAACCTGGGTGCACAAATGGCTAAATGTCATTTTTTCGGATGAATCCAGGTTCTGTTTACCGCATCATGATGGTTGCATCTGTGTTTGGCGACATCGCGGTGAACGCACATTGGAAGCGGTATTTGTTATCGCCATACTACCGTATCACCCGTAGTGATGGTATGGGGTGCCATTGGTTACACGTCTCAGTCACCTCTTGTTCTCACTGATGGCACTTTGAACAGTGGACGTTACATTTCAGCTGTGTTACGACCCGTGCCTCCACCCTTCATTCGATCCTTGCGAAATCCTACATTTCAGCAGGATAATGCACAACCACATGTTGCAGGTAATGTATGGGCCTTTCTGGATACAGAAAATGTTTGACTGCTGCCCTGGCCAGCACATTCTCCAGACCTCTCACCAATTGAAAACGTCTCGTCAATGGTGGCCGAGCAACTGGCACGTCACAATATGCCAGTCACTACTCTTGATGAACTGTGGTATCGTGTTGAAGCTGCATGGGCAGCTGTACCTGTACACGCCATCCAAGCTCTGTCTGACTCAATGCTCAGGCGTATTAAGGCCATTATTACGGCCAGAGGTGGTTGTTCTGGGTACTGATTTCTCAGGATCTAGGCACCTAAACTGCGTAAAATGTAATCACATGTCAGTTCTAGTATAATATATTTGTCCAATGAATACCCATTTATCATCTGCATTTCTTCTTGGTGTAGCAATTTTAATGGCCAGTAGTGTACTATAGAAAGTATCCAGCCACTCCATCGGTAATGCTGGAATTTAATATGGTGTTGGCTCATCCTTAGCCTTGATGACAGGTTCCACTCTCGCAGGCATACATTCAATCAGATGCTGGAAGGTTTCTTGGGGAATGGCAGTCCATTCTTCATGGACTGCTGCACTGAGGAGAGGTATCGTTGTCTGTTGATGTCGCCTGGCACGAAGTCGGCTTTATAAAACATCTCAAAGGTGTTCTACAGGATTCACGTCAGGACTCTGTGCAGTCCAGTCCATAACAAGCATGTTATCGTGCAACCACTCCGACACAGGACGTGCATTACAAACAGGTGCTCAATCGTGTTGAAACATTGCCATCCCCAAATTGCTCTTCAACAGTGGGAAGCAAAAAGGTGCTTAAAACATCAATGTGCTGTGATAGTGCCAAAAAAACAACAAGGGGTGCAAGACTCCTCCATGAAAAACACAATGAAACCATAACACCACCACCTCCGAATTTTACTGTTGGCACTACACGCACTGGCAGGTGATGTCACTGAGCATTTGCCATACCCATACCCTGCCATCGGATCGCCACATTGTGTACCATGATTCGTCACTCCGCACAACGTTTTTACACTATTCAATTGTCCAATGTTTACACTCCCTACACCAAGTGAGGTATTGTTTGGCATTTACTGGCGTGATGTGTGGCTTACGAGCAGCCACTCGGCCATGAAATCCAAGTTTTCTCACCTCCCGACTAACAGTCATAGTACTTGCAGTGGATCCTGATGCAGTTTGTAATTTCTGTGTGACAGTCTGGATAGATGTCTGCCTATTACACATTACGAACCTCTTCAACTGTTGGCTGTCTCTGTCAGTCAACAGATGAGGTCGGCCTGGACACTTTTGTGCTGTATGTGTTCCTTCATGTTTCCACTTCATTATCACATCGGAAACAGTGGACCTAGGGATGTTGAGGAGTGTGGAAATCTCACGTACAGACGTATGACACAAATGAGACCCAATCACTTGACAACATTCGACGTCCATGAGTTCCACGGAGCACCCCATTCTGCTCTCTCACGACGTCTAATGACTACTGAAGTCACTGATCTGGAGTACCTGGCAGTAGGTGGCAGCACAATGCACCTAATATGAAAAACGTTTTTCGGGGTGTCCGGATACTTTTGATCACATAGTGTAGCTTAAATCTGTCTCTGTGCAGTCTCATAAAAAAATGGGTGTGTTCAAAAGCAGGTGCTTGCTGAAATAAGATTTTATGGATGGCTTCTGAAAAATTTCCAACAACTACAATGGGAAAAAAGCTCATCTGTATCAATATCTACCCAGTTGAGAAGCCTAGATTGTGGTTGTAGAACAGTCTGTTACTGAATAAAGTCTGCAGCACAGCAGTTAGCTTCACAACCAATTGATTCTACAACTATTTCACCACCAATGCAGCTGTCAATTTCTTCCCATTTCCAACCTTCTCCACATTGTGCATGTTTCACTGATGAAACTCATCTTAGTTCATCCTTTCAACCAGCCATTTCTTCTTCACTTTCTTCAGGCATTTTTTAGAAACAGTCAGTATCATTGTCTTTATCACTACATAGATCACTTCCACTGTCATTTATACTAATTTATTTGTCCATTGGTCCACTGAGCCATGCTTAAATGGTGTTATTATACTCAAAACACTTCTAGCAGTATAAAAACAAATGAATATTGTTGTGGCCACACACACACAATTTTTAAAAGTTTTTCCAAGCATATACACTTCACTGAAGCCCAGTAACTTGTGAACTACTGACAGATACAAATCTTAACTGTCAAATATGGAACACTTTTATTCAGCTCAAGTGCTGGCAGGCAAATTCTCAAATTTATATAAATTGTAAAGATGGGGACATAACAAATATATAATGCCCAGTTCACATTTTGTGATGTAACACAGGAGACAGGTAAATAATGGAACAAGGATATTCTCTCTCTCTCTCTCTCTCTCTCTCTCTCTCTCTCTCGATTAAAACAGTATAAAATTTAAAATCGTTTCACAACACAATACTATATTCATGGTTCAATACATGTTTTGAAATTAAATTTACTGTACTTCAACTGAGATGTCTGTTGGCCTCATCTTTAACTATATACATTTATTATTGCATGGTACTGTAATTACCGTAGCTCATCTTGGTTATACACCTACTGTGTAGTGTTGTCTTTTGCACATTATTAGCACTTTAAGATCTGTTACTTATTACATCTCTTCTACCTTGATATGTTTTGTTTTAAAAATACGGACAGTGTTATCTGCACCACCTGACACCACAAGATCAGGTCTTGACCAATCACAGCATAGCACCTTGTCTTCATGTCCACTCATATCATACAAAGGTGCCTTTGGACTGCAACAAAAAGTACATCCACAGCTTCAGCAAAAACTACAACATTATTAGAATTACATGCATTTTCATTAGTACATAAGGTCATAAAAATGGAAAGGAAACTACAACCAGTCAATGACTTTTCACACAAAGAAATGGATAAAATGAGATAAATAACTGTACACTCACACGCTGTAGAAAAGTACTGTTTCCAAATATAAATGTCAGAGTCTACTGGACAGTGCATAGTGCAAAATACACGTTATCACATTTGTTCACTCACTTTCATCTTTCATTCATACACACTGTATGCACAGGATCTCTCTCATTTGGTTGTTACCATAATTTTGTGAGACGCATTACGGAAGTCATGGAATTAAATGTTAAATATTGGTTCTCAAAATTTACTAAATAATATTTAATGGTATAACAGTATCCTTTGCCAACTGTACAGAATCAAATAACTTGAAGCATCACCCAAAAAATTTACGACTGACGAAACCAACTGATTCTTACTTTGTCAGCATGACTTCGAATTATTTCATGTTAACGTCTCGGCAGTATCTCAAAAATTGCAGTAGCAGACATGTTGCAAAAAATTCTGATTACTTGGGATATCTGACCTCTGCATCTACATGGATATTCTGCAAATCACATGTAAGTGTCTGGCAGAGGGTTCATTGAACCACCTTCACAATTCTCTATTTTTCCAATCTCGTATAGTGTGCGGGAAGAACGAACACATATATCTTTCTGTATGAGCTCTGATTTCAGCTCTGATTTCCCTTATTTTATCGTGGTGATCGTTTCTCCCTATGTAGGTCAGTGTCTACAAAATATTTTCACATTCGGAGGAAAAAGTTGGTGATTGGAATTTCGTGAGATGATTCCATCGCAATGAAAAATGCCTATCTTTTAATGATGTCCACCCCCAAATTCTGTATCATTTCTGTGACACTCTCTCCCATATTTCACAATAATACAAAACGTGCTGCCTTCTTTGAACTTTTTCAATGTACTCCGTCAGTCCTACCTGGTAAGGATCCCACACCGCGCAGCAATATTCTAAACGAGGACGGACAAGCATAGTGTAGGCAGTCTCCTTAGTAGATCTGTTACATGTTCTAAGTGACCTGCCAATAAAACACAGACGTTTTCCCAGGTTCATCTTGACAAACTCTGGTCCTCCATTTAACCTCTACATAACAGATTTTATGAATCTGCTTCACTTGATAACACTTCATAAATATACTATTAGTTATTTAACAAATGAGAATCTAAAAGTTCCTTGACCAAATAATAGCGAATCCTTTTTCTCCCAAACACCTATAAATAACATGATAGCATTGTTCAATGAACAAGGCAGTCATTAAAGTTGATATACTGCAGTATTCCATAACATGGTATTTTCTTTAATTTATTTGTTGATGCTGATGGGATTTTACACAGGCTCGAATTGAATTACAAAGGTTTGCCCCACTTACAAGGAAAAATGTACCTCTCTGCCACCCACAATTGTAAAAGGGTACCTACCAAATGCATTACATAATGATAGTTTATGTTTTATATTACTTTGCTACCATAACAGAACAGTGAAAGACCCAGGCTTACCTTCTTGTGTCCCAAAGCTTCATATCCTGATCATAGCTTCCAGATGCAAAAAGGTGTTCATCAGTTTTAGACCAACATACACTCTGCACCCATTGTGTGTGTGAGGTAAATGTGTTTTTGATTAAGGAACCCTCTGTAACATGGGCAGGAAGCGTAAAGCAATATTAATTCACTTTTTCAGCAACATTCCTGTATGCTCAAGAAAAATATATAATGAAGTAATTCCAGTTACAGAGTCAACATGATTCCTGACAAAAATTAGCCTCAAAAATTTTCAGTTTTTCTTTTTTTTCCAGAGGAATCTCAATTGTTAAAGTACACATGCCATTTGCGTAACAAACAAATTGGTATGTGATTATCATAAAACTGTCGACTGATGGAATCATGAATGTTAATCTCAAAATCAGAGTATTGTTGTCATTTTAACAAGTTCCTTACATGAGGGCATTTCTATACAAACTCATCAACACTAAAAATTATTAGCAATCATTCTTGATAGCCTCAACAAATTGCAACCATAATTTATGCAGACAACATATTATCTACACATATGAGAAAAAAACCCCATCAATAATTTTTACACATACAATAGGTTACGTTTATACCACACTGTTTTGAGGCATATGAAAGACTAAGAAACCCAACTTTTCTCAGGTATTTATTTATTTATTTATCTATAGCTGTGTTTGAGACTTCAAACTTGTGGATTTTATTTCTGACTTATAAGGTTTCTTTGTACAAAACATCTGAAGTAGTGTGACTGGGGGACATGAATGAAGAGCTGGTTTGCTTCACTTACACAGGGGAGGGCCCTGTAGAGCTGGCTGTCCAAAAAGCAGCTGACACTAAGGTCCACACCTGCTACATGCAGCACCTGGCCTTGTTTTTGTTTATGGTCATGGGAAATTGTAAACGTTTAAAATGAAATGGTAAATTGTTGGGAATAAGTTGCTTGGCTGACTGGGGTTTAAGGGACCAAACAGCAAGGTTATCAATCCCTTGTGTCGGACGGATTTACATCTCAAAAGAGTCATAACAATAAAAGGTAAACGGCTAAAAAAATGTAAAAGTGCAGTTGTGTTGTCAATGGTGAAAACAAAAGGAGGGAAGTCAGCAAGTGGGCAACCCCAAGGCTATGCTAGAGGCAAGAAATATCCCACCTCTGATGCAGTACAGGCAAGACCACCTGCTATTCAAAAGCGTTCAACCACTAGAATGTAGAAGTGCGTATTGTAAAAGGAGACTAACCGAATCTAAAAAGCAATAAAAACAGAGTAAAAGGGAGAGAAAAGAGGATCTTGGCCAGGGAGGGGAGTCAGGAATCTCCAAATACAACTTACAGTGAGAGAGACCCCAACCTTCTCCACCCTGCCCCTACTCCAGAGGGAGATTAAAAACCTTAGAACTGGAAATAAAAAACCAGTTTCACGGAGGAAACAGAGAACCTGTTCAACCGTCTGGGAATCGTCTGCCACTATTAAGGGTAAAGTGCGGGGTGGGCTACTGACTGGAAGGCTCCACAACCACAAAGTGGGGGTGGCTCATTCTGCAAAAGAAAACCATGGGTCAGCCTGATATGGCTGATGTGGAGACGACATAGGGTGGTAAAGTCCTTTCGAGAGGGGCAGAAGGAAGAACACCACGGGACATGGGTCACCTTAATCGCATGAAGTTTATTAGACAGGGAGGTAGCCTCCCAAGAGTTGGCCCATGATTGTGTGAAGTGGGATTTGATATGAAGCTGTATATCCACCGCAGCAGGGATTACAGAAGAAGGTGGGTAACTGACTGCTCCCCCAGCCAAACAATCAACAAAAACATTACCTGGGATACCCACAAGGCCAGGGACCCAAAGGAAGTCAACCGAACAAGCAGCATGGTGAAGATCATTGAGATGGTCATGGATGGTGAAGACCAAGGGATGGTGGGAAAAACAACAGTCAATAGGCTGAAGGCTACTCATTGAGCCCATACATAACAAAAATGCGGTTGAGTTGGGACCGATTGATAAAGGTAAGGGCCTGGGAAATTGCCATCAATTCCGCAGTAAACACCACACATGCAGTTTGCAGGAGATGATTTTCCACGCCAACAGAGCACGTGAAGGCATAATCTACAAGATCAGCAGATTTACAGCCATCGGTGTAAAAAACAACAGCATACCGAAACTCCTATAAAATTCGGCAGAAAAAACAACGCAACACCATCGGGGGAATGGATTCTTTTGGACCTTGGCAGAGATCCATTCAAATCCGCGGCCAAGGAACTAATCAGGAGGGGGGGGGGGGGGATGTAAGAGAGAGGACAAAGAAGGAAGCTGAAAATCACAGTGAAAAGACACAAGGCGGAGCCCATCCGGCAAACCCACCCGAGGGCAGGAATCAGGTGGGCAATGATCTTGGGCTGGGAACAGGATAGAATAGCAACGATGAGTGGGAGAGGAACGGACAACGATTGCATAATAAACCAGAAGCTGGGACCACCAAACAGAAAGGGGGGGAGGGGGGATTCCCAGCTTCAACCAAGAGACTATCAACAGGGCTAGTAGGGAAGGCACTGGTGGCCAAACGGATACCACGATGGTGGACCGGATCCAGGAGGTGCAGTGTGGAAGGAGCAGCTGAACCATAAACTTGACAAACAGAGTCCAAGCGAGACAGCACTAAAGCCCAATAAAGGCGGAGGAGAGTGGAACGATCCGCACCCCAAGAGGTGTGGGCAAAGAAGTGAAAGACATTGAGTTTACGAAAACATCTTATCTTCAGAAGTCTGATATGAGGCAGTCAAGTGAGCTGCTTGTTGAAAAGAAGACCCAGGAAACGAAACTGTGGGACCACAGGTAATCATGCACTGAGGTAGAGCTCTGGATCAGGGTGTACCATAGTATGGCAACAGAAGTGGACCACCCGCGATTTTAAAGGAGAGAACTGAAACCCGTGTGAGAGGATCCATGAAGAGGCACACAGCATAGCACCCTGGAACTGCTGCACTGCAGAGGCCATGAAAGAGGAACTAACCCAAATGCAGAAATCATCCACATACAGAGCAGGGGTGACCAAAGGACGGACAGAGGCCACAAGTCCATCTATAGTAATGAGGAAAAGAAGTACACTCAATATGGAACCTTATGGGATGCCATACTCCTGGGTCATTGGAGAACTAAAAACAGTACCAACCCGAACCGTGAATGACCAATGGAACAGGAACTGGCGGATAAAAATCAGGAGTGGGCCCCAAAGACCCCACTCATGAAGTGTAAGATAGGATGGCTCCGAGCCGAGTCATAGGCTTTGTGAAGGTTGAAAAATACTGCAACGAAATGGTGGTACTGGGAAAAAGCCTGTCAAACTGTGGATTCCAAGGGAAGTAAATGATCGATCGGAGACTGTCCCTCTCAGAAGCCACACAGGTAAGGGGACAAATAGAGCCCGAGATTCAAGGACCCAATTGAGCTGACGGGCTACCATCTGTTCAAGTAACTTGCAAACAACGTTTGTCGGACTAATTGGCTGATAGCTTTCAACAAACAGTGGGCTCTTACCAGGCTTAAGGATGGGAACCACGATGCTATCCCTCCATTGAGAAGGGAAGTCACATTGGAGCCAAATATGGTTAAACACCGAGAGATGATGCTGTCATTGTGGAGCACTGAGATGTTGAAGCAATTGGTTATGAATGGAGTCTGGGCCAGGGGCCGTATCATGAGAAGAAGAAAGTGCGGAAAGAAGTTCCCATTCAGTAGAAGGTTCGTTGTAAGATTCTGACTGAAAAGGGGTAAAACGTAAGGCGGAAGCTTTGGCCTGCTGTTCCTGGAAAGCAGCCGGATAGGAGGTTGATGCTGATGCAAAATGGGTTGCTAGATGTTCCGCGAGAATCAACGGGTCCGTGCAAAGACCATCTGGGAGGGGAAGGCCCGGGAGGGTAGACGGCCAATGGCAACCTTGGAGAGAGCAAAGTGTAGCCCATACCCGCAACATAGAACCGAGAACAGTAGAACCGAGGGAAGAAACAAACCGTTCCCAACACACACATTTGCTCCATTTGATTAAGTAATGGTCTTTGGCGCGGAAGTGTTTAAAGGTAATAAGATTGGCAGTTGATGGGTGCCTCTTAATGTGTTGCAAAGCTCGATGGCGATCATAGATGGCAATGGCAATGGCCGTACTCCACCACGGGACTGGTCAGCAGCGAAATGGTCCAAATGAGCGTGGGATAGCAAGGCTAGCAGCTCAAACAATCGCATCAGACACGTCACGTAGGACGTCATCAATACAACCCAACAAAGAGGGAGAAAAAATGACCTGTGCAGTATACAGAGGCCAATTGGCGCATCGGAAAGACCAACAAGGTAACCTGTCCATCGGGGAGTGGGAAGGGAGCGAGAGAATCAACAAGAAGTGGTCACTATCGCGAAGGTGGTCGTGTGGCGACCAGTATAATGAAGGGAGGAGGGAGGGGAAAAGAAAGAGAAAGATCAATGGCAGAAAAGGTACCATGACCAGCACTGAAATGGTAGGGGAGCCATAACTAAGAACACATAAGTCGTAGTCTGCAAGAAACTGGTCTATGAGAAGACCCCGACTAGATGGAAGTGCACTGCCCCACAAGGAATGATGAGCATTAAAATCCCCGAGAAGGAGGAAGGGAGGAGGAAGTTGCTGAAGAATGGCAGTTAAGGCAGCAGGTGTAAGAGTCCTGTCAGGAGAGAAATAAAGATTGCTAACTGTGACCCCAGAGTCCAGGTGGACCCTAACAGCAACCGCTTCCAATGTAGTTTGAAGAGGAATCCATATGCTAGCAATGTACATATGGACCAAAATACAAACGCCACCAGAGGCCCGCAGGGGGACGACTTGATTGCGATGGAACCCACAGAGGGCCGGCGAGTGATCATCAGTAAAATGAGATTCCTGTAGAACCACACAAGCTGCAGAGTAAAACGAAATAAGGGATTTCAACTCCTGAAGATGATGGTATCCTTTACAATTCCATTGGAGAACCACAGAACGATGATTCAAATAGGGGGTGAACAGGGTAAAGCCAGTCATGCCGCCTGGTCACCATCTGTCACCAACAACGAGGGGACGACATCCATGAACAGCAGGTCAGAGTCAGGTTGCGAAGGTGGGGAGAGGACCTCTGGCGACACCAGAGGCTCCTTGTCCCAGGACTTATGTTTGTTGTTCTTTTCTGTTAGAGTTCGAGGAGGGCTGTGCTGCAAAAGGGAGCTAGCTGCAGCAAGATGTGGAACAGAATGAGAGCGGGTTACCTGAGGGCCCACAGACTGTGGTTCTCGTGGTTGTCATGTGGCAGCAGATCTTTGCTCTGGAAGGTGCAGGGAAGAGGGGGAAGGGGGGGGGGGTCCCAGGAGGGGGGCCCTTGACCGGCAGATGCTGAAGAAGTGGGACACTCTTCTCCAGCTGGGAAGGAGGAGCGGCACCAGGAGGGGAGGGTGTGGGAACTGCAGGGGAGGGGGGAAGGTGAGGGGTTCGTGACTGGTGTAAGGAAGGGGTGAAAATTTAACTAAAGCCTAGCTAGAAGTCATTGACGTCTCGCACAAACGAAAAAATGGCTGACATCAAAATAAGTGTCCAAGGAATAGAAAAGCAACTGGAATCACTCAATAGAGGAAAGTCCACTGGACCTGAAGGGATACCAATTCGATTCTACACAGAGTACGCGAAAGAACTTGCCCCCCTTCTAACAGCCATGTACCGCAAGTCTCTAGAGGAACGGAGGGTTCCAAATGATTGGAAAAGAGCACAGATAGTCCCAGTCTTCAAGAAGGGTCGTCGAGCAGATGCGCAAAACTATAGACCTATATCTCTTACGTCGATCTCTTGTAGAATTTTAGAACATGTTTTTTGCTCGCGTATCATGTCATTTCTGGAAACCCAGAATCTACTTTGTAGGAATCAACATGGATTCCGGAAACAGCGATCGTGTGAGACCCAACTCGCCTTATTTGTTCATGAGACCCAGAAAATATTAGATACAGGCTCCCAGGTAGATGCTATTTTTCTTGACTTCCGGAAGGCGTTCGATACAGTTCCGCACTGTCACCTGATAAACAAAGTAAGAGCCTACGGAATATCAGACCAGCTGTGTGGCTGGATTGAAGAGTTTTTAGCAAACAGAACACAGCATGTTGTCATCAATGGAGAGACGTCTACAGACATTAAAGTAACCTCTGGCGTGCCACAGGGGAGTGCTATGGGACCATTGCTTTTCACAATATATATAAATGACTTAGTAGATAGTGTCGGAAGTTCCATGCGGCTTTTCGCGGATGATGCTGTAGTATACAGAGAAGTTGCAGCATTAGAAAATTGTAGCGAAATGCAGGAAGATCTGCAGCGGATAGGCACTTGGTTCAGGGAGTGGCAACTGACCCTTAACATAGACAAATGTAATGTATTGCGAATACATAGAAAGAAGGATCCTTTATTGTATGATTATATGATAGCGGAACATACACTGGTAGCAGTTACTTCTGTAAAATATCTGGGAGTATGCGTGCGGAACGATTTGAAGTGGAATGATCATATAAAATTAATTGTTGGTAAGGCGGGTACCAGGTTGAGATTCATTGCTTAGAAAATGTAGTCCATCAACAAAGGAGGTGGCTTACAAAACACTCGTTCGACCTATACTTGAGTATTGCTCATTAGTGTGGGATCCGTACCAGATCGGTCTGAAGGAGGAGATAGAGAAGATCCAAAGAAGAGCGGCGCGTTTCGTCACAGGGTTATTTGGTAACCGTGATAGCGTTACGGAGATGTTTAATAAACTCAAGTGGCAGACTCTGCAAGAGAGGCGCTCTGCATCGCGGTGTAGCTTGCTCGCCAGGTTTCGAGAGGGTGCGTTTCTGGATGAGGTATCGAATATATTGCTTCCCCCTACTTATACCTCCCGAGGAGATCACGAATGTAAAATTAGAGAGATTAGAGCGCGCACGGAGGCTTTCAGACAGTCGTTCTTCCCGCGAACCATACGCGACTGGAACAGAAAAGGGAGGTAATGACAGTGGCACGTAAAGTGCCCTCCGCCACACACCGTTGGGTGGCTTGCGGAGTATCAATGTAGATGTAGATCCTCATTGTAGCCTAAATGATCAAGGGACTTATACTCCTGTATCTTCTTTTCCTTCTTATAAGCTGGGCAATCTGGTGAACCTGGAGAATGATTGCCATGACAATTAACACACACAGGAGGGGGAACACAGGAACTCCCCTCATGGAGTGGATGTTTAAAGTCACCACAGAGAGGGGTCTGCAAACAGTGGAAAGACCTTCTCATGGAATGTATCCCCTTCAAAGGCTAGGATAAAGACACCAATATCAACGTGATTGTCCTTCAGGCCCTTCTGAACACGCCGAACAAAGTGAACACCCCGCTGTCCTAGATTGTCCCTAAGTTCCTCATCAATTTGAAGTATGATGTCCCTGTGAAAAATTACACCTTGTACCATATTCAAAGACTGGTGTGTGTGTGTGTGTGGGGGGGGGGGGGGGGGGGTAATGGACACAGCAATTGTGCCAAGATGGTAACAGGCATGAAGGGCCACAGACCTGGCAGCTGAAGCAGTTTTGATCAACAACGAACCCAACCGCATCTTGCTCAGAGAGTCCACTTCGCCAAACTTGTCTTCAATGTGTTACACAAAAAATAAAGATTTAGTATTGGTGAAACATCCCCATCTGTCCTGGTGCAAACCAGATAGCAGGGGAAAGGATTCGCACTAGCCGACCAGCCTGATCCTCCTCCCAGGGGGTAACCAGGGAAGGGATGGCTGAAGGGGAAGAAGAAGCAGCACTAAAAGAATCAGTTCCATTCAAAGAGACGGTCATAGAAGAACGGCCCGAGTTCTGAACCCTTATACATTTTATTTGCATAGTGTCCGCCCTGATACCAACCACTCCGATCAGGGGCTCTCCACACGGGCGCCACCCAGCCACAGCAAAGGGCCACCTGGCACAGCGGCCATTGCCGGGAGTTCCGATGCTCCAGGATGACAAGCAACCATTCCTAGGCTTACATGAGAAGGTCACAGCTCAGGTATCAGAAGTGTGATCCCTGTGGTTTCAGGGGGCTCAACCAAAAGGGTACATAGAGACCACACCACATGGGCTGGCTACCGTGCTGGCTATGTACCCTAGCATCAGACAATGACGTTAAGGAACTAGGACGGCACACGTTGGAGAAACTATGTAAGGTGCTCTTCCCCAAATGGCTCACACTACGGAACAGAAATTTAATTTAGTAATGGAGGTCAAACTCCAGAGGATGCCAAAAGGATGAGGTAATCACGCAACAAAACCAAATCGTATAGCCAACATAACCAGGAGGCTAGCAGGGCCAACATAAACAAGGACACCAAGAGAGGGAGAGGAGAGGGCGGAGGGGAAGGAGCAAGGACAGGAAAGGAGGGGAAGGGAAAGGAAATGCAGCCTGAGAAAGGAAGGAAGGCTGCAATAGCTCAGGGCCCCGTGCTCGTCACGCACGTGCTGACGAAAGGACCGTGAACACCCTGGGGGGGTTTGGAATAAGTGTGACTAGGAACATAAAAACTCGTGTGCCTGAGCCACTTCCCATCAAAATTCCTTCTTCTATGATGTTACTTTGGAGGGAAGTAACTTCAAGGCTCTGTGAGTGAGAGGTTCTGAGGAGTGAGATAACGTATGGTCCTATCAATCAAGCGTTTCCAAAGAGCGAGTTAAAGCCTGATGGTCTCGAGTTGCAACAAGTTTCACTCACAATCTTCATGGGACTCTCCAGACTGCATATCCCTCAATGTTTTAGCCATTCTAGTATATTCAATAAGACTACCATTTTACAGGTTTATTTTATTTGTAAACAGAACAAAATCAAAATGTAATGAGTAGGCACCCAAATCACAAAGCAAATTTACTTAATTTGTTTTCCCTACATAAGAAACAGTGGGTCTTTGGTGTATACCAACAGGATGATTAAAACATCTAAATTACTATGCTGAGCAGAAGGTTTTATATAAATCATGACATCTTCCCCCTCCCCCTACCAATCCAATTTTGATGAAATAAAGCCTGCGTGCTGCCCTGAGTTATGCTCAAATTATGTGTGAAAACTTCATGAATATCTGTCCTGTTGTTTTGGAGAGCAGCGTGTTTAACAGACACAACAGTTAGTGCCCATGTCATAACCTTACAACACTATTAAGAAAAATAAGTTAAAAGCAACTACACATTATGCCCTATCAAGTGGGAAAAAAGAGAGCTAAAAACAAAGACTTCCACTAGGAGAAAGGTCTAGAAAATATGTCATAGAGACAGCAGAGGTCCCAGACCAAAGATTAAATGTTCTTTGAAACATTGCTACAAAGGATAAAAAGTAAAACACAGTTGACAGCCCACACATTATTCGCTAAAATGGCCAATAACTCAGACACAAACATACACTAGAGCATAACTGGTTAAAAGGGGGGGGGGGGGGGGGGCATTCAGTGGGGTATGGCAAACTGTCAAAGGTTGATGACAACTAGCACAAAGTGGTGGGGGATCACCACTTAACAAATGTGATGGCTAAAAAGACAGTAACCAATGCACAACCTAGTTAAAATGATCTCCTAGCAACATGAGGGCCAAGAGCAGGTCGGCCAAGCTGTTGGGAGAGGTTTGATTTCCTGGAGGTTGTTCCTGTGAGGGGATCATTGGTGATGCCAAAGTGACACCACCTGCTGACAGACGGCGATATGGAGCCCATCCAGAGGGATGGAAGGGTTACCAGGCTGAGGTAGGAGGACTGCAGCCTTGGCAGCAGCGTCAGCAGCCTAATTTTCCATCAGACCTATGTGATCAGGAACCCACATGAACATCATAGGGGCCCCGTAACAGCGAGCAACTGGAAGTTTTCTTGGACCAGTTGCACTAAGGGATGGACTGTGTACAGCACACAGAGGCTCTGAAGGGTGCTGAAAGAATCTGATGGTATGACACAATTAAAAACAATGTGTGTTTGTAGGTACTGGGTGGCCTGATAGCGGCGAAGAACTTCGTTGTGAATACTGAGCAGTGTTCTAGAAGTCAATACCCGACACCAAAGTCAGTCTTAGAGCCATCAATATACACAAAGGTGCTAACGCTAAGTTTCGTGCAAAGTGAGAAACTTACAGTGATACATCGAATCCAGAGTAGTTTCCTTGGGAAGTAAATGAAGTCCAAGATGAACACGGGTCACTGCATGAAGTCAAGGCAGTGAAGGGTTCACACTCATCGGGAACATGGCAGGTAACGTGAAGTTAAGCTGCCGGAACAGCATCTGAAAGCAAACCCTGGGAGGTAACAGAGAAAAAGGGCATGGTCCATACTTGCAGTCAAGGGAGTCATCGAAAAAGAGGGCACAGGATGGGTGGATGAGCATGGTATACAAATGGCATGTGTTTCCACTGAGGAGGTATCATGCCAGTATGGGAGTGGTAGTTTGATGGTTTCTGTGTAGAGACACTCTACAGGGATAGTGTAAAAGGCACCAGTGGCCAAACATACTCCATGATGGTGGATTATACAAAGACGGCATAAGATGGTCGGATGTGCAGACAAATAAATGAAACACCATAGTATAGCTTCAAATGGACAAGGGACTGGTACAAACAGAGGAGGGTAGTCTGATCCGCACCCCAGGAAGTACTGCTTACAACATGTAGGACACTGATGGACTGTGTGCAGCGTGCAGCCAGGTAAGACACGTGGCAGGACCAAGAAGTTCTTTAACAAGCATGAGCCCCAGGAACTTTGTACTTTCAGTGAACAAAAGAGCAATAGGCTCAACATGTAAAGACAGTGGAAGAAACCCATTGCTGATGCGCCACAAGTAAAGACAATCAAGACATTGCTGAAGAAGCCACTCAAGGAGACAAGTCTGTGGGGAACTGCAATAGACTGCAAAGTCCTCGGCGAAAAGGGAGCCAGAGATGCCTGGCAGGAGACAACCATAACAGGGTTATTTACTGTAGCGAAGAGGATGACACCCTGTTCTGAATGACATCATCTGCTACAGCAGACCAGAAATTGGGGAATGCGCACCCAACTGTTTATAATGGATGCAGTTCATCATCATAGGACGATGATTAAAAAAGCGGAGAACACGTTTGCGCATGCGAATTGTGTCGCTGCACATGTCAGTCCACCAGGAGACCAGGACATGGCACAGTAAAGATGAAGGGTGAGGTATGAAACATTCTGCAGCAGTAAGGATAACATTCATAGGGTATTCCAGCTGGTCATCACAACTGGCAAAATGTTGTTTGTCAAAGGTTGTCAGAGTAAAGTAAAGCCTCCAGTTGGCCTTAGAAAACTGCCAATTGGGTTTACACAAAGGTAGGGTAGGAGTCAGCAAATGGATGTGCATGGGAAATGGTCACTTTATAGCATGTGACAGAAAACAAACGATTCAAGACAACCGGCAAGCTGGTCAATGCAGAACGAGAGGTCCAAACAGGAATGTGTGAATTGAGTCTGAAAGGAATATGGGAGCTCCAGTGTTAAAGAAAGATGAGGTTGAGTTGATTGAGAAGGTCAGCCAAGAGGGCACCTCTCTGACAGCTTCTTACAGAGCCCCAATGGGGATGGTGCATGTTAAAGTCACCAAGCAGCAAAAAGAGGTGAGGGAGTTGACCAATAAACTGAACGAAGTCCAACTATGTGACACAGAATGATGGAGGGACATAGACATTACAAAGTGAAAAGGTGAAGTGAGGAAAGAAAATGTGGACTGCAACAGCCTGCAGCTGAGTGTTCAGTAAGATGGTTTGGCTATGGACATCATCCCAAATCATCAGCATGACTTGCCCCTGAGATGGAATGCCATCCTAGGGGGGAAGGTCAAAGCGGTCATAAAGATACGATTCTTTTTCTTGGAGGCAGAACATAAGCTGATGCTATGATTCCATGAGCAGCTGTAATTCCTCCTTGTTGGATCTAATGCTACTACCATTCCATTGGAGAAGAGTCAACTTGAGAAGAGCCATAATGGGGAATGGAGAGAAGGGAACAATATGATAGTCACCAGGGCTGCACCTTTAAAGATTCCTTGCTGCAGGGCGCAGAGGCTGGGGGGGATCCATGAGATCTACAGAGACATTGGCATTCTACCTTGGTCGGCCTATGGGTTTCAGGGCAGAAGAACAGTAGACAGTACACAACAGTGAAATGGAGGTCATCCAGATGAGGGTATCTCACAGCGAGCCTGTTGAAGACAATCTCCAAGTTGAGGAAGGAGACTGTTTGCCTTTATTAGATTTCTTAGAGCCTTTACGGTTGGCAGATGAAGACTCAGATGTTTGTTGGCTGAAGAGATGTAAAAAGTCTTCATGGGAGTATACCTTCTGTCCTTTCCGGTCTGTGGATTGCATAACAGGTGATTTTGCCACCAAGAGTGAAAATTTAGTGGCTTCTTGTGCAGCTGTAGGAGGGGAGACAGGGGTGTTACTGCAATACTGGGCAATTTTGCAACTGCAGTGCTGAATTGGAGACCACAAGTCTGCATTGCCATGTCCTTCATGGAGCAACGCATAACAAGAATGGTACTACAGGTGCCATATGGCAAAATGCAGGACTTTCAACAAGCCAACAACTTCCGAGCAATAGGATGAGGTACTTTTTCCCTTCACCTGGATCTCCTGGATGACCCACTCTTCAAGATACAGGGGACATTCACTGGATGGGGCAGCATGGTTGCCATTACAACTGATATAGCATGGAAAGGATGTGGGCATTCATCTTCATGAGCATCCCTACCACAAGTAAAACATTTGGTCACGTTTTGACAGGACATGCGAGTGTGGTTGCAATGCATTGGGTCCAGCTGTGAGGACTTCATCTGCAATGGAAGTACTACTTGATCAAACAAGAGAAAAATAATGTGCATAGGACTAAGGTGGCCTCAACCTTTTTCATTACCTGAGGACTGCAGGGACACCCCCCCCCCCCCCATTCTCTCTCTCTCTCTCTCTCTCTCTCTCTCTCTCTCTCTGTGTGTGTGTGTGTGTGTGTGTGTGTGTGTGTGTGTGTGTGTGTGTCATCAGCACACTTACAAAAACAAACAAATGTGGAGATGAACTACAAGTGTTGTACACACATGGAGCTGCAAGGAACTTACACGCCTGATGTACCATGAGGAGCTCGCACCGGACGGTGAGTGCCAGTTCCCCCGCATCAGCACAGATGCTAGGTATGGGAATGGTCCAATAAGCACATGTGGCCAGCCGAATCCCCCCATGATGGACTGTGACAATGACCCGTAAGTAAGTGGGGCCATGCTGACTTATACACCGTGCAACCGTAGTTCAGCTGCAAATGCACAAGAGACCGATAAAACTGATGGAGACGCACGCTGTCCGCTCCACAAGACCTGTATCTAAGGCACTTGATGATCAGTGCCTTCAGGGTTCTGGCTTTCAGGTTTTGCAGCTGTGGTAACCACGACAATTGGGAGTAAAACACGAGGCCCAGAAACCGCATTGTGTCTTGCACCTGTGCCCACATACTTGTCTGCAGAAAACTGAAAACCTGTCTTTGCAGTCCACTCCTCTAACCACTGCAGTGTAAGTTGCAATCGACGGCTCGCCGTTACAACACTGGAGGAGGAACACAAAACAGCAAAATTATCTACAAATAAGGAGCACTGCACAGGACTCCCTACTATAGATGCGATACTGTTGGTGGCTACGGCAAAGAGGGTAACACTTAAAACACTGCCCTGAGGAACACCATTCTCCTGCACAAATCGATCAGACAGTGTGTTGTGTCACCAACTCGGGTCTTAAAAAACTGCTGGGACAGGAAGGAAAGACCATATGAAGATGGGGAGGTGACCATGAAGCAGTTGTGTGAGAATACAGTGTCTCCAAGTAGTATCGTATGCCTTACTTATATCGAAGAACATGCCGATACAGTGATGCTTATGGAGGAAAGCCTGCTGAATAGCTGCCTCTATGAGGGTCAGATTGTCGACAGTGGACTGAACTCTTCGGACTCCACACAGAGCGGCTAAGGAGTTGCCTGGTCTCTAACAACCAGACCAGAGGACTGTTAACCATTTGTTCCTGGGTCTTTCCTACACAGCTCGTTGAGGCGATACTCCGATAACTACTGGGATATGTGCAGTCCTGAATTGTCTCCCTCCACGAGTTGGAGTTAGATTAAAACACTCGAGGAGGATTTCCTTTGATGTCACTAGCAAATGTCGAAGCATGCAGTACTGGTTTTTGATCACGACTGGGTGCAGTGTCATGAATCTCAGTCAGTGCCGATTCGAGCTCCCACATGGAGAAAGGGGAGTTGTAGGTTTCAGAACTGTTGGACCTGAAGTCCAACTTCTCCCTCTCTACAGTTGCACTATAGTGACAAAATGCTGGCTCCTGGCTTGCAATGGCAGTAGTTTGTGCAGAACGTTCAGCCAACGGCTGAGCAATGTCTCTGGGTGTGTTTGGAGGCAACCCCCCCCCCCCCCCTTTCAGCACTGCTGCTATCAGTAAATGGCTGCATTTACCAGAAATCCTCTGGATGGCTTCCCACACTTTTATAGAAGAGGTAGAATGATTGATAGAATCCAGGAACACTTACCATTGTCTTTTCTTACATGTCAAACCTTGGCCCTTGCGACTCTAAAGGTCCTAATACTGTATGCTGTCAGTCGGCACTTAAAATGATTAAGAGCCGCATGCCTTTCCTGGATCGCGGAACGGCACTCATCTGTCCACCAAAGTACTGGTCACCTCCAAAGGTGATCTAAGGACTGTGGGACGGAGAGGTCAGTGGCATGATGGATCACTCATGTGATGTGGTCCACCCATCCTTGGACCCTGTCCCGGTGTTCGAACACAGCCAAATGGCTCGAACGCCTCCAGTTAGCCCTGCTGACCACCCATTTTGGGGGCTTAACTTCATGGGGCGAGCCATTTAGTAGGTGAAGATGGATTGAGAAATGGTCACTGGAATGGAAGTTGTAAATGACCTCCCATTGAACAGAGCCTGTGAGGGCAGGAGAACAGAAAGAGAGGTCGATGGCTGAGAATGACCCAGTAGCAGTAGAGAAATGTGTGTGAGTACCCATATTGAGGATGCACAGCTCGTGAGATGTCATGAGGCACTCTAAAACCCGACCCCGAGGGCAAGTATTGGTCGAGCCCCCAGGACATGATGGGCATTGAAGTCTCACAGGAGGAGGAATAGTTGTGGGAGTTGTGAGAGCCTCAGTCTAGTGCGTCTTGCGGAGAGAAATACAGCAAGCAAACAGTGATCCTTTGACACACATGAATTTGAACTGCAACTGCTTGAAGGTCAGTAGCCATGACGAGAGCAGAGGAGTAGTGACAAACACTGCGACACCTCCCTTGGCCCTTTCCCCCTGATAGGTCATCCTCGTGGTATAGCATATATTCCTGTAGCACAGGGACATCAGTATCTTTATAATGCGTTTCTTGCACAACAAAAGCACAAGGGACATGCCTGTGCTAGGAGTTTCAGTTCCTCCACGTGAGTCCTAAACATTCATGTTCCACTGCAGTATGGAAGCCATGCCATCGGTGCAGTTTTAATTAACCCCTATTTTTGCATTGGGGAGGTGAAGCACTGGAAGAGCGAGGGGGAGTGGAGGGGCTGCCTGGATACAATGCATCTAACTCCATGATATCTCCCTTATGAGTCAGATGGGAAAGAATGATGTCCAGCAGCATTTGGGACAGCTTTTGATCCCAATGTCGTGAGCTTTTCCCTGCACCCTGTCCCTTTGAGGATGAGGGGAAGTGGACGCTAAGAGGCACTCTCCTTTTCTTGTACCTTCTGTATGCTCAGTGCAGAACTGTTGTCGGTATTTCATTGTGAAGCTGGCTGGATTGCTCTGTCCTTACTCTTTTCCCCTTGATGTGTACACACGTAAGTACAGGTGCTTGTGGTGGATACAGGCACACTAGGCATCGTCTATGTCTAAGTGTTCGCCTTAGGAATAGTTTTCTGCACCATGGAAGAACATCAGGTGACAAAGACAGAGGGTTTCGTCACCTTATATTCTTTTTTGGTTTCGGCATAGGGGATCTGCTTGGTCATGTATCTCCTGTATTTTGCATTCTTCAGCAAGAAGAGGGCAGTCTCGGCTCCAGACTGGGTGGTTCCCCAGAGCAGTTGATGCAGATCACTCGAGACAGGCAGTCAGTCCCAGCGTCATAAGCGGCTTTTCCACAGTTCGAGATATTGTTGAGGTGTCATCATTACTGTTCAACGTAGTACAGATTACAAAACTGCATGTACTGACAGAGGTCCTACAAAGAGCACAGGGAGTAGCTATACCACAGGCAAAAACTGGGTGGGGACAGAAACAACTGTGGTCAACAGAACTGGCAAGACTAAGGAAGGATTCACAGGACAAAAGAAAGTACTAATAACAAGCAAAGACAGCTCCTGAAAGACAGATAAGACTTGATCTGTATTGTGATGCTAAACAAATACCAAAAACAACTGAAGACAACAAGGCAAGACTACTGGACCAATTTTGTAAAAACCCAGCTACAAAACGACATCTGGGGGGCAACCATTCAAGATAGAAACAGAATGAGTTAAGACAACAACAGTTCTGTTAACACTAAAACAAGCTGATGGCACAATGACCAGAGGATGGAGAAGCACAGCAGAATATCTTCTGAAGAGGCTCCTCCCAGATGACGACCCCACACACGACGAGCGACACCATGCTGACCTAAGAGAGAGCATGAGGCAACCATACATCAGTGACAGTGTAACCGTGCCATTCACACAAGAAGTTGCTACGGCAATCAGAAAGCTTAAAAACCGAAAAGCATCCGGCCCAGACAAAATACTTTCAGAAACATTAAAACAAACAGTAACACAAATCACACCTTTTCTTACTAACATGTTCTATGAGGCACTACTAACAGGCATAATTCCAAACCTCTGGAAAACTGTTAATGTAGTAATAATCAGGAAATCACAAGACAAAGAGCCAACAGAACGCAAAACGTACCAACCGATCTGTCTCTTGAACACTCTCGGCAAGGTACAGGAAAGGCTCCTGTGTGACCATTTACAATCACACAGACACCTCCTCGGCCTAACACCCAATCAATTTGGCTTCAGGGAAGGTAGATCAATAGAAGCGCCGTTGACCAAGCACTGGCAATTACAAATAGCATCAGTGACAAATACGCAGCCACCATTCTAATCAACATAGCTGAGGCTTTTGACAATTTGTGGTGGCAGTCCCTTTTCGCCAGGTTAAGGGAAATGAGGCTATCAGCTTCCCTCTACAATAGCCTCCTCGACTACTGCAGAGGCAGAGTGGCAGAGTGGAGGGCTGGTACACGGAAGGTTGTCAAGAGAATAACAAAGGGATGTCCACAGGACTCGATCTGCGGAACAATATTCTGGGATATCGCAATCGAGCCCTTGCTGAACACCCTGGACAGTGACGATAGGGTAAGAGGTGTGGTGGCTTACGCAGATGACCTGCTCGTAGTGGTGTCAGCCAACTCGAAAGCAGCACTAGAGACAAAAGGTATGCAACTGCTTCAGAAAATTAACAGTTGGTGCAAAGAAAATAAATTAAAAGTAGCTCCCAACAAAACTGTATATTTACTGCTCAGAGGGACCTGACAGAGGAATCCAATTTAGACAATACAAGCATACAGAGGAAGCAAGCCACACGTTATCTCGGACTGCATCTAGATGAAAAACAGACTTTCAACCATCATTTAAAATTGAAAACTGACAAAGCCTTCAAAATTATGCACAAACTAGCAAGACTAAACACAACTCAGTACAAATTACCTATTAAGCTGATAAGGACCTACCACATAGAATATTTGAATCCATCGCATGCTTCGCCGCACATGCTTGAGCTCACAGACTGAACATACAGACTAACAAGACAATTGCAAGATGAGGTCAACGTAGTGTACTCCTGAGAATGAGTGGAGCCTTCGACACCACAACATTAGAGGCACATTGCGTTGTGATGGGGACCTGCTCTATAGACATAACAATACATTATAAAGCTGCACTTTACTGGTTTAAGAGGGACAGATTGGGACTAACTAACGATGAAGTATGCGTATGCAGAGAAACTGGGACAACAAAACATGTCACACACAACGACAATGACATCGCCACTATAATACGTAATCCTGATGACTGGAAAACAGTAAATAGCGTAGACGGTACTGTATCCAACACTCTGCATGAAGATTGCCAGAATCTCCAACGGCATGTTTCGTTTCTTCCAAGTCACAACTCTCAGACGGGAGTGGGGGCTCACCCATCTTAGGTGGTCGTTCACAACTCAGGTCATACCTCCAACTCCTGACCGTGGGACCAATCAGCAATTGGGTAGGTGACTGCTCAGGCAATCAACCCTCCCTGGGCCTGGACTGTACCAGGGGGTTTGTGTGAGGCGTACCGGTCCACCTTAGGCTGGGAATTGTGTGTTACCCAGTCACCTATTACATGTCAAACGCATGAACCAGCATTCACGAGCACAAAGGTAGGAAGAAGAAACTTCAAATGCTGAAGCAGAGGTACAGGAGGAGATGGAGATGAAGACAGATAGAAAAACATGAGGGATTGTTCTGATATTGGGCTACTGCAACATCCACTTCCAAAAATATACAAGACATGTTCTCCAAGGGAGGGGAAAAAGAAGGAAAAGGAAGAAGGAAAAATAGGAGGAGGAGGAGGAGGAGGAGGAGGAGGAGGAGGATGAGGATGAGGAGAGACAAGCAGCACGGAAAGGAAGAGGTGCTGCAAAGGCTGGGGGCTCGTGGTAGCTAAGCACAAACTCACCAAAGAGTGGTGAGCTCCCTGGAAGCGAGGCACTCGTGTGTGTATGTGTGTGTGTGTGTGTGTGTGTGTGTTTTTTTGCTCATGAAGGCTGTGACTGAAAGCTTTGTGTACGTGTCTTTCATTGTGCCTGTCTGCAATGTAACATATATTTTTTATGGTAAGCAGCACTCTACCTTTACCTACTTTGTTGATAAAATAAATATATAATGTGACTGGTATCCGTTTAACGTAAGTTTTCCTTTTTTGCCCCTCGCCCACAGATCACTTTTGATATCTACCTAAAAAACTTGTTAGGAGACAAAAATCTTTTAAAGTATTAATATCACACTAAGTTGGTACAAACAAAAATAACTTAACTTTTGAGTTGTATCAACATTCATGAAATAATAGTTTGAGATTGTTCAATGCTCACCTTTTGACCTCGGGTCATATAAACGCACATGCCTGTCAGCTGAGGCTGTTACAAGTGTTTTGTTCAATGGGGACCAATCAGCATCAAAAAATGGCTTGTTCCCAACAAGTTCAGTTTTAATGCCACCAAGTTCAGCATCCCATGTTCTTAATGTGTGATCCCAAGAGGAAGTGCATATTTCACTGGAGTCAATCCACAAGGCAGAAGAAATGCACTCTTTATGGCCTTTTAAAGTAAGTACAGGAGTCTGAAAGTGAATCAACAGTATAACGAAACATTTTTCAAAATAAACTGCCATAGAAAAATACATACTTTCTATATACATACAGTAAAAACTTCAAAGGGAAAGAATATGCGGGTCAGAACATCTCCATATGGTCTTACAATTAACGGAGGTGGTTACTTCCTATGAAATGATGTACAGCACATATCTGGGTAAGATGGGTGAATGGTTACAAAATGAAGTTTTTATCTGAGTGGTTGCAGTTAGTATCGACTAAAAATGTTCAACAGTGAAATATAGTGCTAACACAAGCCCACTTCAGTAAAAATATACATAATATGAACAAAATACTAAGGAACCTATCAATTTTTAGCTTCTGAGTAATTAATATGACACTTGGCTTTTATCTTTCAGTAAAGTTCATTTTAATGGCCTCTACAAATCTTTACTGGGGTGGGACTGTTTTCAAACTACAGGGCTGAATTTAGAGATTTGTTGGAACTCAGTTCTTAACTAAAACTGAAACCTTACAAATGCCCAATAATTACTCTTTAAAATATTATCATTAATGCATGACATGATGCAGTGGACGTTACAGTTAGTGCAACAAACATATGAACAATAATGTTAATATATCCATGCCCCTACACATGTACTTTGTACTATATAGCTATGACAATAAAAGTGAGGCATGTAACGAATATTAAATATCTCATGAAAATTTCTCCTCCAAATTGTTGGTAATTCCTGCAATGGAACAGAAATTACTCACTTTGAAGCATACGAATGAACTAATTGACAGAACGATGCAACTTTAACTATATAATGGCTCCACGATACTAAATACAGTATTATTATAATTAATAGTTACTAAGGTTTTTCCAGTGGTTTCACTTGTGTACATGTTCAACATATATACTGCTCCTATTGGACCTAGGAGGATATAATTAGCAATTTCCCTAACAGCCGTAATTTTTCCTGAAGGCATGCAGCTTTATTGTATGATTAAATGATGATGGCGTCCTCTTGGGTAAAATATTCCGGAGGTAAAATAGTCCCTCATTCGGATCTCCGGGCGGGGACTACTCAGGAGGACGTTGTTATCGGGAGAAAGAAAACTGGCGTTCTACGGATCGGAGCGTGGAATGTCAGATCCCTTAATCGGGCAGGCAGGTTAGAAAATTTAAAAAGGGAAATGGATAGGTTAAAGTTAGATATAGTGGGAGTTAGTGAAGTTCGGTGGCAGGAGGAACAAGACTTCTGGTCAGGTGAATACAGGGTTATAAATACAAAATCAAATAGGGGTAATGCAGGAGTAGGTTTAACAATGAATAAAAAATAGGTGTATGGGTAAGCTACTACAAACAGCATAATGAACGCATTATTGTGGCCAAGATACACACGAAGCACACGCCTACTACAGTAGTACAAATTTATATGCCAACTAGCTCTGCAGATGACGAAGAAATTGATGAAATGTATGATGAGATAAAAGAAATTATTCAGGTAGTGAAGGGAGACGAAAATTTAATAGCCATGGGTGACTGCAATTCGTCAGTAGGAAAAGGGAGAGAAGGAAACATAGTAGGTGAATATGGATTGGGGCTAAGAAATGAAAGAGGAAGCTGTCTGGTAGAATTTTGCGCAGAGCATAACTTAATCATAGCTAATACTTGGTTTAAGAATCATGAAAGAAGGTTG
Organism: Schistocerca piceifrons; assembly: GCF_021461385.2. Lineage (NCBI taxonomy): Eukaryota > Metazoa > Arthropoda > Insecta > Orthoptera > Acrididae > Schistocerca > Schistocerca piceifrons. The sequence goes on along the minus strand of NC_060140.1, from coordinate 261,489,005 downwards.
TATACATGGAAGAACCCCGGAGATACTAAAAGGTATCAGATTATATAATGGTAAGACAGAGATTTAGGAACCAGGTTTTAAATTGTAAGACATTTCCAGGGGCAGATGTGGACTCTGACCAAAATCTATTGGTTATGAACTGTAGATTAAAACTGAAGAAACTGCAAAAAGGTGGGAATTTAAGGAGATGGGACCTGGATAACTGAAAGAACCAAAGGTTGTACAGAGTTTCAGGGAGAGCATAAGGGAACAATTGACAGGAAGGGGGGAAAGAAATACAGTAGAAGAAGAATGGGTAGCTTTGAGGGATGAAATAGTGAAGGCAGTAGAGGATCAAATAGGTAGTAGAAATCCTTGGGTAACAGAAGAAATATTGAATTTAATTGATGAAAGGAGAAAATATAAAAATGCAGTACATGAAGCAGGCAAAAGGAATACAAACGTCTCAAAAATGATATCGACAGGAAGTGCAAAATGGCTAAGCAGGGATGGCTAGAGGACAAATTTAAGGATGTAGAGGCTTATCTCACTAGGGGTAAGATAGATACTGCCTACAGGAAAATTTAACAGACCTTTGGAGAAAGGAGAACCACTTGCATGAATATCAAGAGCTTTGATGGAAACCCAGTTCTAAGCAAAGAAGGGAAAGTAGAAAGGTGGAAGTAGTATATAGAGGGCCTATATAAGGGTGATGTACTTGAGGACAATATTATGGAAATGGAAGAGGATGTAGATGTAGATGAAGTGGGAAACATGATATTGCGTGAAGAGTTTGACAGAGCACTGAAAGACCTAAGTCGAAACAAGGCCTCCGGAGTAGACAACATTCCATTAGAACTACTGACAACCTTGGGAGAGCCAGTCCTGACAAAACTCTACCATCTGGTGAGCAAGATGTACGAGACAGGCGAAATACCCTCAGACTTCAAGAAGAATATAATAATTCCAATACCAAAGAAAGAAGGTGTTCACAGATGTGAAAATTACCGAACTATCAGTTTAATAAGTCACAGCTGCAAAATACTAACGCGAATTCTTTACAGGCGAATGGAAAAAATGATAGAAGCCAACCTCGGGGAAGATCAGTTTGGATTCCGTAGAAATGTTGGAACACGTGAGGCAATACTGACCCTACGACTTATCTTAGAAGAAAGATTAAGGAAAGGCAAACCTACGTTTCTAGCATTTGTAGACTTAGAGAAAGCTTTTGACAATGTTGATTGGAATACTCTCTTTCAAATTCTGAAGGTGGCAGGGGTAAAATACAGAGAGCGAAAGGCTATTTACAATTTGTACAGAAAGCAGATGGCAATTATAAGAGTCGAGGGGTATGAAAGGGAAGCAGTGGTTGGGAAGGGAGTGAGACAGGGTTGTAGCCTATCCTCGATGTTATTCAATCTGTATATTGAGCAAGCAATAAAGGAAACAAAAGTAAAGTTCGGAGTAGGTATTAAAATCCTTGGAGAAGAAGTAAAAACTTTGAGGTTTGCCGGTGACATTGTAATTCTGTCAAAGACAGCAAAGGACTTGGAAGAGCAGTTGAATGGAATGGACAGTGTCTTGAAAGGAGGGTAAAGATGAACGTCAACAAAAGCAAAACGAGGATAATGGAATGTAGTTGAATTAAGTCGGGTGATGCTGAGGGAATTAGATTAGGAAATGAGACACTTAAAGAAGTAAAGGTGTTTTGCTATTTGGGGAGCAAAATAACTGATGATGGTCGAAGTAGAGAGGATATAAAATGTAGACTGGCAATGGCAAGGAAAGTGTTTCTGAAGAAGAAAAATTTGTTAAGATTGAGTATAAATTTAAATGTCAGGAAGTCATTTCTGAAAGTATTTGTATGGAGTGGACGATAAATAGTTTAGACAAGAAGAGAATAGAAGCTTTTGAAATGTGGTGCTACAGAAGAATGCTGAAGATTAAATGGGTAGATCACATAACTAATGAGGAGGTATTGAACAGAACTGGGGAGAAGAGGAGCTTGTGGCACAACTTGACTAGAAGAAGGGATCGGTTGGTAGGACATGTTCTGGGGCATCAAGGGATCACCAGTTTAGTATTGGAGGGCAGCGTGGAGGGTAAAAATCATAGAGGGAGACCAATGGATGAATACACTAAGCATATTCAGAAGGATGTAGGTTGCAATAGGTACTGGGAAATGAAGAAGCTTGCACAGGATAGAGTAGCATGGAGAGCTGCATCAAACCAGTCTCGGGACTGAAGACCACAATAACAACAATGTATATAACATATAATGTGCACATCTCTTCTTGCCCCTCCCCTCTCCGCGGCCATTGCCTCTCTATCTGTCAATCTCATTCTCCCATCTCTCCCCATTCATGCCCTCCCCTCTTTCTGTCCATCTTGTCTTCCTCTTAATTTGTTCATCTAATCCTCAACCCCCCCCTCTCTTTCCATCTCCTCCTCCCCCTCCCTCTTCATTTTTACGTATCATCCTACCCTCTCCCTCACTACCCCTACCCTCCTGGTCCTCTCCCCCTAACCAAACCCTCCTCCGCCCTCTCAACCTGCCCCCAAGGCATGCCCTTCCACAAGTGTAGCCCCAGCAAGAGAGGTTGATAAAGTAGACTGGCATCACTCTCACAACACGCCTCTTGTTAAGTACAGCTTGCATGCCAAGGGCTTGGAAACACTATCTGACAGCGTGTAGGCTGCCATGCAAAGCAGGCCAATACTACTTCAATACAACACACTGGTCAGCATACCTGCCGTGGAATTGAAAAGAGTTTCTTGCCCCTGATGTGTAGGTTGCTCTGCAAAGCAGGTGAATACTGTTCCCACACTATTCACCTGTCATGCAGGGTAGCCTATACAGCAAGAGCTATTTCACTGAAACAGTCTTTATGTTGATCGTCTCAGGGCATGGAGTTTGTGTGTCAAATTTGGCTTACTTCGGTCCAGCAGCCTGGGAAGAGTTCTTATCCATCCATCCGGAATTTTGGCCCATTCAGGAGTAAGGAATCCAGCAATCAAGTGATTTATAAAGAGTTAGTGTAGTGCATGCATTTTAAATTTGTCGATTTTAAGGGGGGGGGGGGGGGGGGAGGTGCTTGGTGTGTGTGTGTGTGTGTGTGTGTGTGTGTGTGTGTGTGTGTGTGTGTGTGTGTGTGAAACAAGTATCACTGAGGACAGAAGTGGTGCAGAGGAAGTACATTTTGTAGCAAGTGTCTACCGTCACTGTCAATAGTTAGTTTTCTTTTCTCAGAAGGAATTTTAGGTAGCATTCACAATCCACCACGAACTGCTTTTCTAAAACACACACTCTAATATAACACAGCACATTGGAAAGAAATGTGGCATCCCAGATTTACAGATGTGAATATAGGTTATCGACTATGATAACGATGAAAACGAAAATAAGGAACTAAACGGACTTTGAACACAACTTATGATGTGCCTTGACTGACAACAAATCAAATATAAAAAAAGGTTGTTAGACATATAGAGTAAGCAATTGTGCCATTGAATAATTAGTTCTTGGTTTAGTTAAACACCAACCCAATCAAACATCATTTACCTTTTGAAAGTTAAAAAAGTTTTAAAAACATTTCTTTTCATATTAAAGTTTAATTATGAACTAATGTTGGTGATGGTAGAGCAGGGTGGTGGAGTGTTTATAAGCTGGTATCTGATTTCAGTCAGGGGTAAAAAGGGTGGGAATCACTGGTCTAAAGGATGCAAATTACTTATTGTTTTCTTATTTGACTTTCCTTTGCCCATGAATGAAAGAGTTGGCAAAGCAACTGATACATAAGGGTGCACAGTAACTTTGGTGTGAATTCGAATCAGCATTAATCTGGATCAAATACAGACTATTTTAAGTGTAAAAAATGGCTCTGAGCACTATGGGATTTAACATATGTGGTCATCAGTCCCCTAGAACTTAGAACTACTTAAACCTAACTAACCTAAGGACATCACACACATCCATGCTCGAGGCAGGATTCGAACCTGCGACCGTAACGGTCACGCAGTTCCAGACTGAAGTGCCTAGAACCGCACGGCCACACTGGCCAGCCCATTCTACGTGTAATCTTGCACAAGTTTCATAACATCAAGCAATTACAGGACATGATACTTTTAATTCCTTGAAACATTTGAAGCCAATATGAATGTAATGCTAACTGTGTTTGCTGTTGTATTTAGAGGTGCAGCAAATTAAAGATTGAAATATGATCTCTGAGATACTTTACACCCGACTAATTGTGGTATGTTTCCAGATTTTCCACTTGATTTGACAAAAGTCAAATGGTGTCATTGATTAGGCTGGAAACTGAATAACACTGCAAGTTTAATTTTGATTAAAGTTTACAGTAAATACACCGCAAAAAGAAGAAGAAGAAGAAGAAGAAGAAGAAGAAGAAGAAGAGAGGGACAACATTTTAAACACATATTATTTTTCAGGAAATTAATGGAGTGAAACAATGAAACAAACTTTTGTTTTGGAAAATGAAACCTTTATTTGACAGAAAAGTATACATCTTCTCATCACACATGTTTGGTGTTATATTTGGCTGGTTGTTTGCTTTAATGATTAAAGGGACCAAATTACGAGGTCACCAGTCCCTCCTACCTGGAACAGGCAAGCGAATGAAATTACACACCAAAGGATGGCCTAGTGTGCTAAACCCAAGGAAAGAAAATCCCAAGCTCTAACGAAGGTCAACAAAACCTAGAGAAAGAAATAAGGAAATAGAAAAAGGGGAAAGGAAGAAAGGCAAGCGAGGTGCCCCGTCCAGACAGCAGCTGGAGGCCCCCAAAGGCAGAAAGTGTGATGGCTGATATATCAACCCCCCCCCCCTCCCCCCCGCTCCCCAATTACAAGAAGCACCTAACCCAACAATAACCATAAAAGACAAGCAACAAGGACATGTGAGAGCAGCACACACAAACAGAAGAAGAACACCAAGTCGTGTGTGTGTGTGTGTGTGTGTGTGTGTGTGTGTGTGTGTGTGGAGATGATGGGTGCCCAACAGCACGGTCATCAGTGCCCTTTTACTTATAAAAACAAACGAATGTGGAGATAAAAGTGTTGTACAGCATGCACTTGAAATGACCACACAGTCACTCTGTATCACAAGCACTCTCACATGCACTAAAGTCAATTAGAAGGGAAGAGAGCTAATCAAGAAATTAAAACACAGAGATAACAAAACACAGAAGAACTAAAAGAAAAGCACTGGGAAATGTGACTGGCTGACCACTTACAAAAAAACTAGGGTGAGCTAGCCACCCTTTGACACATAAAGAACATCTCCTTAAAATCTTCTTAAAAATGCTGGACAATTTACAAAACTAAGACCCTAACCACATTAGTTTGATCATTACATAAAATAGACGGCAGATCCACTGGCAAATCCACCACAGTCTGCTGGCTGGCAAATAAAATGCAGTCCAATAAAATGGGGCGCACCGTGATCTGCACACCACAAGCACCACACATTGAAGGGTCCTCTCATCAGAATAAGAATCCATGTGTCATGTGTCATGGGGCTGTGGCCTATGAGAAGACGAGTAAAGAAGGACCTCGTACCGCCGACATGGCTGGAAGGAAGGACTCCATGGCAGAGTTATGGGCTTAATGGCATGGAGCTTGTTATCGGTCACTGCCAGCCACTCATCTTCCCATTGACACATGACTTTGTACCTCAACAATGAGGTGATAACATGCAGTGGGATAGCACTCTGAAATACCAGAGGATCATGAAATGCCTCCTTGGCTGCTTGATCCACCCTTTCATTCCCTGCAATTCCAATGTACCCAGGTACCCAGCAGAAAGACACCTACTACTCCAGTTGTAGTTGTAGGAGGACATTCTGGATTACTCTTTGGATTATTCTATCTGCTGGCTACGAACACCGGAGAGAGTAAACGGCGCTCGGAGAATCGAGCAGATGAGAAATCTAACACAGGGAAAATGTCTCCTCTTCTCCAGTGCTCGCAAGATTGCATATAATTCTGCATCAAAGATAGTTAATTCTGGAGGCAGTCTGACCTGGAGGACACGATCTGGCAAAATGACAGAGCAACCAATAGTGATCCCCTGCCTAGACCCATCTGCTAAAACAGTTACATGGTCGTGGTACTCAGATAAAATATCAGAGAACATTGCATTACAAATGAAAGCAAGAGTGCCCTCTCCTATACCACACCAAATCTAAAATCACTCTGGGCCCCTCCAGTAACCAGGGCAGCTGGCAGTTAAAACTCTGGATTTGGGTTTGTACTGTCTCCAAACCGAGTGACTCCAGCACACGCTGCACGCGGATCCCAAATAGCATCATGGCTTGTGCATGGTTGGAAGAAAGGCATCCCAGAGGTGGATGAGCAGCTGAAGTTGCAGCTGCAAGGAACTTACATGACTGACACGCCATGAGGAACTGGCAGTTCCCCCATCTCAGCACAGATGCTAGGTATGGGACTGGTCTGATAAGCACATGTGGCTAGCCGAATCCTCCCATGATGGACCGCGACAATGAGCCACATGTAAGAGGGCCTTGCTGACCCATACACCGTGCAACTGTAGTCCAGCCGCGAACACACGAAAGATCAATTAAACTGAAGGAGATGTGCCCTGTCCACTCCCCAAGACCTGTGGCTAATGCACTTGATAATGTTCAGTGCCTTCAGGGTTAAAACTGACAACCCATCTTTGCAGCCCACTCCTCTAACCCCCGCCATGTAAGTCGCAACTAACGGCTCGCCGTTGCAACACTGAAGGAGGAACAGAAAACTGCAGATTCATCTACAAATAAGGAACACTGTACATGACTCCTTACCACAGCTGTGATACTGTTGATGGCTTTGGCAAAAAGGGTAACACTTAAAACACTGCCCTGAGGAACACCATTCTCCTGCTCAAACTGATCATACAGCGTGTCACCAACTCGCATCCTAAAAAACTACTTAGACAGGAAAGACTGTATGAAGATGGGGAGGTGGCCACGAAAGTCCCATTGATGCAGTTGTGCGAGACTACAGTGTCTCCAAGTAGTATCATTTGCCTCCACATGAGTCCTGAACCCATTCATGTTCCACTGTAGTATGGAAGCCATGTCATTGGTGCATTTTAATTTACCCCTACCTTTGAACCGGGGAGGTGAAGCACTTTAAGAGCAACGGGGAGTGGAGGGGCTGCCTCCTCATAAGTCAGACTGGAAAGAATGACATCTGATGGCACTCAGGACAGCTCTTGACCCAAACGTCGTAAGCCTTTCTGTGCATCCTGATCCTTCGAGGATGAGGGGGAAAGAGGGCATGTATTGGGTCCAGCATCTGCACCATTGAACATGATGCCCAGCTTTATGCAAGACTCCCGTAACCTCGATGGAATTACATAAATGCTGCGTACAGCCGTATCAGAGTAGAGCGGTCCGCACCACAGATTGCATTGTTGAGGCATCAAAGAGTATTGAGGTGCAACCAACATGTCCATTTTAGTTGACTATGGTGGGGTAGCCACATCAACTGAGCTAGCATCAAAGACCCATTGCAAAAAACGACCAGAGTCCACAATGTTGAAGTACTGGCCATCAATGAAGAGATTTGGATGGGAATAGACTGTACAGTGATGACAGATATGCATAATATAGTCATTGGCAGCTAAACAATGAAAGCCATGAGTGAGAGCCCAAGACTGCACTCAGTGTATCGCTCTCTGTAGTGTGTCCAGCGATGCCCATCATGGACAAATAAAAATGAATGCTAAAATCATCAGCATACAAAGAGGCAGAAGCTGTAGGCCCTGCAGTCACCACAAGACAATTGATAGCCACTAAAAAGAAAGGGACACTCAAAACAGAACCCTACAGAACACTATTCTCCTGAAGAGAAAATGTGCTAGTGGGGGTGCCAACCTGTACCTCAAAAGTGCAACCTGAAAGAAAGTTCTAGATAAAAATCGGGAGCAGGTCATCGAGGCCCCACTCGTGTAAGAAGGCAAGGATGTTGTGACACTATGTGGTATATACTTTATGCAGATCAAATAAGACTGCAATGAGGCGTCGACTCAGGGCAAAAGTCATTCGGATAATACACTCCAGGTGGACTAAATTATCTACAATAAAGAGGCCTTGGCGAAAACCACCCTAGGTGAAAGTCAAATGTCCGGAGCTTCATGGATCCAATACAGTCTTTGACACACCATACATTCACGTAACTTGCAGAGGACATCAGTTAAATTTATCAAATGATAATGTCAAGTTGAAGTGATGGTTTAGCCAATTTCGCAACTGGAGTAATGACACTTTCATTAAAAAGGACAAGTATGTGACACTGGTTAGTCACCAGTGTTGAAGCATTTGGTTGTGCAGTTGGTCCTGTACAGGGGTCATGTTGGTGCAGAGAGCGAGGGCACTGGCAAATTCCCACTTACTAAATGGGCCATCATAAAGCTCCAGGTGGCGGGAAACAAAAGATAAATGGTGACATTTCAGACAGTGAGAAAATGGAATGCGGGCAGATAGTGGATTGACACTGAGGCATGTGTGAAATGGCAACCAAATTGCTCAGCAACAGAGTCCAGACTGGTGAGGGTAACACCATTCAGGAAAATTTTTGGGACCCATGTAAGAGGACAGCGGCCAAAAATGTGCCTCATCTTTGCCCACAACTGCGAATAAAAAAATCCGTTTTTCAAATTTAATACAATAACAGCCCGGACATGAAGCTGTTTAAAGGCCAAGAAGTGTTCGAGAGATGGATGCCATTTGTAGAGTTGGAAGGCACAATTTGGGGGGGGGGGGGGGGGGGGGAGGTCTTTAATAACCACAGCAGTTGTAGGATCCACCAGGGACAGTCTTCGGTTGGGGAGAACCTGAGGAAGAAGCGCTCACTGAAGCAGCTGCTGAAAGGGTCTTGTCAGTCAAACTCCATACAGACTCATCAATACCATCATGTGGTAGAGTGGTTAGAATGGCAACCAAGGAAAAGGCATCCAAATCTACATTAGTAAAGGCTCATCTGAGAGGGTGTCCAGGCAAGTGATGTCAGAGAAAAGATAAGACGATTAGAAAATGAGTGCTGTCACACAAATTGCCATGAACTCCCCACTGAAGAGAGATGAGGAATCCAAGGCTACAGAGGGAAAGACCAATAGCCGAGAATGTGATGTGTGCCCCACTAAAGTGTGTGGGGGCTTCAGCATTGAGGAGGCAGAGGTTGAGTCCTTCCCGCAAGTCTTCAACAATCCTGCCCCAGTCGGTTGCAGCAATATCACCCCATGGGGGTTATGGAAATTAAAACCCTGAAAGAGAAGGTGGGAGGGAGGCACTGAGGAGAGAGGGGGCAAGAAGAGCAGCAAGCATAGGAGGCTGGTCTGGGGGGAGATAAAGATTGCATATTGTTACCGCAGAGTCTAAATGGTTCTAAACGGCCACCACTTCCAGTGCAGTATGAAGAGGAACCGAGGAACTATCAGCGTCCATGTGGACCGATGAGTGGACACCACCGAATGCTCACAAAGGCACCAGAAGGTTTGGACACACACCACAAAGTATCGATGAATGAGAACCAACAAAATGAGATTCCTGCAATACAATACACGCTACAAAGTAGAGAGAAAGAAGAGGCTGCACTTCCAGAAGGTGAAAATCAGTACAATTCTACTGGAGGAGAGTAATACAATAGGCTGGATGAACATCGAACGGGCCTGAAGCGGTCATAGTGCTGGGTCAAGTATGTGGCCAGTAAGAATGGAGTGGCATCTATGAATATATGATTGGAACCAGATTGAGTGGGAGTGGGGACAGTTCTGGGATGATGGGGGGGGCACCTCTTCCTATTTTACATACCCTCCTCTTCTCTTTCGGAGGGCAAGAAGGAGATGTGGTCAGGAAGAGAACAAGTCGCAGCTGTATCAGGCTACAAAAGAGAATGAGCAGCCTTGAGGCTCAAAGTGTGTAGGTCCCACATTCAACTCTAAGTAACAGGCTTCTTGTACTGGAGATGCCAGAGAGGGAAGTTCTTAGAGAGAATCTCAGCCTACCTCCGGTGGGTGTTAGAGAAGGTTTCTACTTTGGCCAAGAAGAAGAAGCGGTTCCATGAGGGGACAGAATGGGAACCACCAGGGAGGAGGAAAGGGATGGACGACAGGACAGAGGTAAGGAGGAATGAGGAGGAGGAGGAGGAGGAGGAAAGCACTCAACAGAAGCTACGGTAAATGTTAAAAGCTATCAGTTGGAGACTGTTGAATTTGTCAGGTAGGGTAGACAGTTGTGTTTTGAATTCTTTAATCCTCCTTTCATTTTTATACATCAAACAAACAGTACACACACTTGGGCGGTGAGCTGTAAGGAGACCCCACATGGAGAGGGTGGCTGTAGTCGTCGCAAATAGGGTCTGCCTCGCATAATAAAGACATGCGACCAAAACGGAGACACTGGGAACAGTGCAAGGAAAGTGGGATATAGGATTACTGTGACTTTTTCCAGAAGGGTATCTCCTTGAAATGGCAGGATTGAAGCTCCGAAATCAATTGCTTTTAGGACCTCAGGACGATATGATCCCCGTGCTATGCTAGATTAGTCCTGAGTTCCTCATCAGATTGAAGGAGTCCCTATGAAAGATAATGCCCTGGATCATAATTAAGGACTGGTAAAGAGTGATGCTCATCAGGATGCCTCCTAAATGCTTGCAAGCACAAACAGAAGCTGATTGACTGACAGAAGAAGTTTTGATCAGTAGGGAGCCAGTTCGCATGTTAGCGAGTAAGTCAACTTCACCAAACTTATCTTCAACATATTCTGCAAAGACAAGTGGTTTGGCAGCAGTGAAAGTCTCCCTGTCTGTTCTGGAACAAAATAAGGAATCCTTTGCCCTTGAGGGGAAAGGTTTCTGAGCCCCACAACTGTGCGGCATCAAAATCTGTCCATTTCCTGGACTGCTCCTTCAGTATAACATTAGCTACTATGATGATATTACATATACGTCCACCATATTGTGTTAGATGAAAGAAGGACTCCTCTGTAAACAATACAGTGCACCAGGGACACAGCAAATCGAAGTCTATCTCTCATGTGCTGACCAGTTAGTCAAGATATACGGTGAGGTGGTCTTAAGTCTAAAAATGGCCAATTGGAGTCCGTTGTATATTGTTTGGTCACTGACACTGCAGCTACCTGCTGAACTTAGATAATTTTGTAGATCACAGGCAACCACAGTGCACCAGTGGAAAGAAAAATTAACCACATATTGGTCATCTCTTGTCAAAGTTTTCCGTTTCCTCTCTTACCCTTGCTTTCTTTAGTACGTGTCAGTTTCACAAAATTGTTTCCAAACCCTCACAACAGAAGATAAAGCCACATTAAGCACTGTAGGCACTGCACGAATAGTCTAAACCTTCCTCTAGTAATGCCATTGCCCAAACATGTTCTGCATCGGTAAGATGCCTCATGTTGACTGGTGAAATGTGCACAAAGAGTTCGGAGACTCACTTGTTACTTACACTCACTAGATGGGAAGGTGAGACATTGCTCATCCATTTCACTCTTAGGCATAGCATGATATGTTTGAATAATGGCACTAAGCCAAGGCTTTCAAATGTATTGAGAGGACTGTTCTCATCATTAAAACACATGGGAAAACTAAGAGCAAAAGAATATATCTTAATCACAGACTACATATGTGGTACACTCAATCCAATTCTTGTCCTTCAGTTGTTTTGAGCATTGTAGTTACACATTCAAGAGAGATTTACTTCGATTTGATTAGAGGTGGAGGGGATTATTGTTCATCATCGCGCTGACAACAAGATCATTAGAGATGGAGCACAAGCTCGGATTAGGGAAGGATGGAGAAGGAAAGCAGCTGTGCCCTTTTGAAGGAATCATTCCGGCATTTGCCTTAGGCAATTTACGGAAATCATGGCAAATCTAAATCGGGATTGCTGGACATTGGTTTGAACTGCCGTCCTCCTGAACTGAATGCAAGTTCAGTGTGCTAACCTCTGCAGTTTGATTTGATTAATATGCCATTTCCCCATATTTGATATTTTTTTTTTAATTAGATGGCTGTAAATCTCATTTAGTGACATTCTATGTTTGGTTGGGAAAATAAACTATGCATAGAGAGTAAAATTTTGAAAGTACGAAAGATGTACTGACAAAATTGAAGCTGTCTAATGGATCACAAGTCATACATGGATAACTCAGTAAGCACTGTCCATCACAGGCAAGATTCTGGGTTTGACTCCTCATCTGACACACAGTTTTAATCTGCCAAGAGGTTTCAATAAAGCAGATAAGCACTTATCATATAAAAATTACTTCGTAGTTGTTTCTGGCATCTACATTCCACTCACTATCCTTGTGCTGAAATGTCATACCAATAGCCAGAATAATGTGAGACACAATTCGAGTGACAAACATCAAATTACTTCATTTGCCATGGTGACAGGATAGCTCCTGCTCAGTCTCAAACACAATAGCTAACTCAATTGCTTGTGAACACATGGGAGAAGTGTCTTAACCATTGTTAGGGTAGTTCATAAAGGCATAAGGAAGGAAATGAAAAGAAGGAAAGCGGGAGGTCAAATTCCTCTCGAATAATCCATATTCTCACTTCATCTTATATGGAAATGATGGTTTCTCTTTTCTGCAAACATATCAATAACTAACTTACACATAAGATAAAGGAAATGCAACCACTGACCTACAGTGAACCAAAGCATGGAGCACAGAGACATGTAACAAGAATCAGTATTCACACTGGCTTTTAAGCTGTAGCTCTTTTCTTAGCATAAGTACATAAACTGACACAGCAGACACACCACACAGCCAGCTGGATGCACACTCCTTGGCCTACAGTGAGACTGGTTATTGATACTCTATTATTGAAAGCAGTTGCACAAACTGATGGAGGTGGGGAGATGATAGGGAAGGATGCAAGGAGGGGATGGCAGGAAATAGGCAGATCTTTTTAAACGGGTGACTCCAAAGCCTCACAACAAGATGAACAGAATACAGAGAATAGAGTGAATAGAGACACAGGAACAGGGAGGGGTGGGGAGAGAAAGTGGAGATGAACATGCAGGAGAGGGGTAGGAAAAGTGGAGGGAGGGGAGGAGAGAGGAGGGAGGTGTGTGTGTGTGTGTGTGTGTGTGTGTGTGTGTGTGTGTGTGTGTGTGAGAGAGAGAGAGAGAGAGAGAGAGAGAGAGAGAGAGAGAGAGAGAGAGAGAGAGTTTGTTTTATTGCTCCACTATTATGAAAATTTTTATAGCAGAATACACATACCCTAATTTGTGATTTTCCATGTTCTCCTTTAAACCTCTTAGTGGATGAAACGCCATCTGTATGTGTTTGCTCCTCCAGTGCTTCAAACAGAAATATTACAAACACGTTAAAACAAATATTGTTCTTAGTAATGATACTTAAAATCATTCAATGCTTACAAAATGAAAAATATTGATCACACTAATGTTGGAACACAGTAAACCACATTTATTTATTCTATTTATTGCAATAGTGTTTCTAGTAAGGACATTTTAATTTTCAGAGGGAATAAAAATATTGAAAGTGTGCACCATAAAATGTGGAACTCAGCACTGCTGGATGACCCCCTCACCACCTACTTCCCGTTTGTACCAAAACCCTAATTTTATTATCAGAACACTATTTGAAATTCACATCTCACTAGTAATCCACAAGACACAATAATTTAGTAGCTGCATCAGTATATGACAACTTAAATGGGCCTACTTTTTCATAATGAGCAATTAAACAACCCAGCTTGAAGGAAACGTCAGAAGATTACAGTAAAACAAAAAATACTTCACGGAAAGGTTTGTTAAAAAATGACTAGATCAAGCACTGCCTTCTGGATTATGTAAGCCTTTCTGAAACTCAGATTTTTATCACAGCACGTTAATTTCCCAGCTAAACCTCTCACAAAAATAAGAAAGGAAATGTGGTTATGGTAAAACATACCTCAGCACAGCTCAATCTCTACTACTTTATGACATTGTAACAGGGCTGAAACTACACTGCTCCAGCACACTTTGACTTATCATTTAGCACATCTCACACCTATTTTTGCACAAATTTTTACCTAGAACACTGACGGATGCTGTGTTACCATACTACTATTTTCATTAGCTCCTGAATATAACGTAAATAAATACATCATTCCATGACAATAAAAAACTGCTTACTGCTTTGACTCAGTAGTTGAAAATAGATATTAGTATTAATAATAGAGAAAAATACTTGACCCTTTGCATATAATCACTTCCTTATATCCTTTAACTTTTCAAGAAATATTAAGAACGTCTATCACTTTTCCTTACTGAAAGTGCTTGCTTCCCCTGTATTAGTTACTAAATTGCTAAATTTTACTAACTGGAGCTTTTCATTATCTCTCCATACCTAAATAGTTATTATACTTGCAATAAGCCAATAAGACTTTATTACTATGTCTCTACATCGAATCACAAGTTGTCACTATTCAAACTACTTTCTCTCAACCTAAAAATCTTTTAATGTGTTCCTGTAAAGAGAGAAGAAGTGTGAGTCACTTAGAAGAAAACACGTATTTGCGTATCTTAGCAATGCCAAATTTTGTCAACTATTCTGGGCAGAAGTGCCAACTTGAATGTTACCAAAAAGTCTGCCTTTATCTTCCAAACTCACAGACTTGTATTTTGTCTCCTAATGCTCACTTTGCACATTGTATTGTACTGTACTGTACTTCACTACTACACTTTTAGGTGACCACAGTACACATATAATTTAATATGATTTGGCATATGGGTTTCAGCAAGTAATCCTTGTGGTGTGCACGTGACAAACAATGATACAAATATTGCTCGTTAATGGCCATGGTGAAGTGAATGCAAAGGGAGGGGATGTATTCAACATTTTTCACTAAGTGAGCTTAGTGCAGATGTCCTCTACAGAATGGCAACATTCCACTTCGCAATAAGAAACCAGTCTGAATTACCACAAATCTGAATTTGTGGTGGTTTACTGCAGTTATTAACCTCTGCTTGTAATAATGGTGCCATCTAAATTGTGTGACACACTCCAGCCCCAAACACATGCTCCAGTACTTCTATGGCAGCAAATATCAACAATTAAGAAACACAACAGTATAATATTTCACATTAAATATAATAAACGATATCAATATAACAGAAGGAAACATTCCACGTGGGAAAAATTATATATAAAAACAAAGATGAGGTGACTTACCGAACGAAAGCGCTGGCAGGTCGATAGACACACAAACAAACACAAACATACACACAAAATTCAAGCTTTCGCAACAAACTGTTGCCTCATCAGGAAAGAGGGAAGGAGGGGGGAAGACGAAAGGAAGTGGGTTTTAAGGGAGAGGGTAAGGAGTCATTCCAATCCCGGGAGCGGAAAGACTTACCTTAGGGGGAAAAAAGGACAGGTATACACTCGCACACATGCACATATCCATCCACACATACAGACACAAGCAGACATATTTAAAGGTCTTTAAATATGTCTGCTTGTGTCTGTATGTGTGGATGGATATGTGCGTGTGTGCGAGTGTATACCTGTCCTTTTTTCCCCCTAAGGTAAGTCTTTCCGCTCCCGGGATTGGAATGACTCCTTACCCTCTCCCTTAAAACCCACTTCCTTTCGTCTTCCCCCCTCCTTCCCTCTTTCCTGATGAGGCAACAGTTTGTTGCGAAAGCTTGAATTTTGTGTGTATGTTTGTGTTTGTTTGTGTGTCTATCGACCTGCCAGCGCTTTCGTTCGGTAAGTCATCTCAACTTTGTTTTTATATATAAATATAATAAACATATAATATGAAACCAAAGCTAAGTTAGTTAATAGAAATCCATACATACAAGCTGACCAAATCTTCAGCATTGCATCCCAACCTCCAGTTGCTAAAAGAACAGCATTTGGGCTCACTCCAATGCATTCCACAGACCTTTCATGTCCGCGACAAATGTGAATACATTCAACAGAATTGTTTGAGACATTCCATTCCCATATCATAGCAGTCTGATCTTGAGATGCACTACAACAATGATCAAGTACCAGCATTGACAGAATGTAAAGAATTTCATAAGATGTGTTGATGTCTTGTCATACTAACCTGACAAATGATGCTCGATTGTCATCAAGTGAAATCCATGAGAGAGCTTTTACTGGTCCTGTGTGCCCAGGTATTGTTAATTTGTGTTTTCCTTTGCTTGTCCATATGTGCAAAGTGTTGTCATAGCAACCTGAGAGAATCCTAACAGAAAGCAGACACACTTTATGATTGAGCAATCCAAACATTGAAACAGTGAGGTGGAGGTGCTTCAGTGGTGAAAAGAACAGCTGAAACAACTTTTATACGTAAATCAAACAAGCTTTTTTTATATATAAAACACTGAGCCCTAAATTAACTAACACCATAAACCTAATTTGGACTGGCAATAGTACTATAATACTGTTTATGTATGTGTGGGTGTGATTTTGTGCAACTGATCTAAGGCATTTTAATCTACTAACAAATAAAGGAAATCATTATGGAAGACAAATTACTTTTCAGTGAATTCTGTGACTCAGTAAATAATTAGTTTACTTATCTTTGGGCAAAAAAGATTGTAAAAAGTTACATCAAATAGTTCAAGTAATTGACACAAGGAAGGAAGGGCACACAGAGCAGAACACTGTGTTGGCCACGAAGTCAACAGGGACTGAGCACAAGCTCAGATTGGGAAATAGATATTGGCAATAGTTCCTAAATTATTTAGGAAATTTTAATCTGAATAGGTGGACAGGGGTCTGAACAGCAATCCTAACAAATGTGAGTCACATGTCAACCACTGCGCCACACTGCATGGATAATTCACAAATCAGGTGATTTGCACAGTGAGAAAATGCTCTGCAAGGTTTGGTTACGGATCATCTTATCTTCCTCACTACAAGTTAATGACAAATCTGGCAGATGGAAAGTCCCAAGCCAAAACAAGGCATCTGGAATAGACAACATTCCCTCAAAATTATTGAGATCCTTTGAAGAGATACACAAGACAAAACTTATTCTAGCTGTTATGCAAGATATAGGTGAAATTATAATAATCCCAATTTGAAGGAAGGCAGTACTGAAAGCTTGAAAAGTGATACAAATTTTTATAGAAATATGGAAAGACTGGTAGAAGCCAACATTGTAAAAGGTCATTTGGTGTTCTGGAGAATTGTAGGAACCTGGGAGGCAATACTGACCCTATGAGCTATCTTACAGGAAAGACTGAAGAAAGAAGAAAGGCAAAACTACATTTATATCATTTGTAAATTTTGAATTTTTTTTTAAACTTCAAAAGATTGACTGGAAAAACTCTTTGAATTCTGAAGGAAGCAGGGACAAAATATGTGGAGCACAACATTAGCTGCAACTTTTACAGAAACCAGGTTGCAGTTGTAAAAGGCAAAGGATATGAAAGAGATGCAGTAGTTGAGAAGGGAGTGAGGTTTGGTTGTAGCACATCTTCCACATTATTCAATACTTAGATTGTACTAGCACTAAAGAAAAACCAAAGATAAATTTGGAAGAGGGATTTAAGCTCATGGAGATGAAATTAAATCTTTAACGATTGCCAATGACATTGTAGTTCTGTCCGAGGTGCCAAAGAACTTGGATGAGAATGCAAACAGAATGGTTAGTGCCTTGAGGAAAAGTTATACAATGAACATCAACTAAAATAAAACAAAGGTAACGTAGTCAAATGAAATCAGGCAATGGTGAGGGAGACACATCAGGAAATGACACACCAAAAAATATAGAACAACTTTGTTATTTGGGCAACAAAATAACTGATGACAGACAAGGCAGAAAGTATGTAAAATGCACACTGGGAATATTAGTAATTAATGTGTTTCTAAAAAATAGAGATTTATTAACAACAAATACAAAAAAATCCCCCCCCCCCCATGAACCATGGACCTTGCCGTTGGTGGGGAGGCTTGCGTGCCTCAGCGATACAGATAGCCGTACCGTAGGTGCAACCACAACGGAGGGGTATCTGTTGAGAGGCCAGACAAACATGTGGTTCCTGAAGAGAGGCAGCAGCCATTTCAGTAGTTGCAAGGGCAACAGTCTGGATGATTGACTGACCTGGCCTTGTAACAATAACCAAAACGGCCTTGCTGTGCTGGTACTGCGAACGCCTGAAAGCAAGGGGAAACTACAGCCGTAATTTTTCCCGAGGGCATGCAGCTTTACTGTATGATTACATGATGATGGCGTCCTCTTGGGTAAAATATTCCGGAGGTAAAATAGCCCCCATTCTGATCTCCGGGCGGGGACTACTCAAGAGGCTGTCGTTATCAGGAGAAAGAAAACTGGCGTCCTACGGATCGGAGCGTGGAATGTCAGATCCCTTATCGGGCAGGTAGGTTAGAAAATTTAAAAAGGGAAATGGATAGGTTGAAGTTAGATATAGTGGGAATTAGTGAATTTCGGTGGCAGGAGGAACAAGACTTCTGGTCAGGTGACTACAGGGTTATAAACACAAAATCAAATAGGGGTAATGCAGGAGTAGATTTAATAATGAATAGGAAAATAGGAATGCGGGTAAGCTACTACAAACAGCATAGTGAACGCATTATTGTGGCCAAGATAGATACGAAGCCCACACCTACTACAGTAGTACAAGTTTATATGCCAACGAGTTCTGCAGATGACGAAGAAATTGAAGAAATGTATGATGAAAGAAAAGAAATTATTCAGATTGTGAAGGGAGATGAAAATTTAATAGTCACGGGTGACTGGAATTCGAGTGTAGGAAAAGGGAGAGAAGGAAACATAGTAGGTGAATATGGATTGGGGCTAAGAAATGAAAAGAGGAAGCCGCCTGGTAGAATTTTGCACAGAGCACAACATAATCATAACTAACACTTGGTTTAAGAATCATGAAAGAAGGTTGTATACATGGAAGAACCCTGGAGATACTAAAAGGTATCAGATAGATTATGTAGTGGTAAGACAGAGATTTAGGAACCAGGTTTTAAATTGTAAGGCATTTCCAGGGGCAGATGTGGACTCTGACCAAAATCTATTGGTTATGAACTGTAGATTAAAACTGAAGAAACTGCAAAAAGGTGGGAATTTAAGGAGATGGGACCTGGATAAACTAAAAGAACCAGAGGCTGTACAGAGATTCAGGGAGAGCATAAGGGAGCAATTGACAGGAATGGGGGAAATAAATACAGTAGAAGAAGAATGGGTAGCTTTGAGGGATGAAGTAGTGAAGGCAGCAGAGGATCAAGTAGGTAAAAAGACGAGGGCTAGTAGAAATCCTTGGGTAACAGAAGAAATATTAAATTTAATTGATGAAAGGAGAAAATATAAAAATGCAGTAAGTGAAACAGGCAAAAAGGAATACAAACGTCTCAAAAATGAGATCGACAGGAAGTGCAAAATGGCTAAGCAGGGACGGCTAGAGGACAAATGTAAGGATGTAGATGCCTATCTCACTAGGGTAAGATAGATACCGCCTACAGGAAAATTAAAGAGACCTTTGGAGATAAGAGAACGACTTGCATGAATATCAAGAGCTCAGATGGAAACCCAGTTCTAAGCAAAGAAGGGAAAGCAGAAAGGTGGAAGGAGTATATAGAGGGTCTATACAAGGGTGATGTACTTGAGGACAATATTATGGAAATGGAAGAGGATGTAGATGAAGATGAAATGGGAGATATGATACTGCGTGAAGAGTTTGACAGAGCACTGAAAGACCTGAGTCGAAACAAGGCCCCCGGAGTAGACAATATTCCATTGGACCTACTGACGGCCGTGGGAAAGCCAGTCCTGACAAAACTCCACCATCTAGTGAGCAAGATGTATGAAACAGGCGGAGTACCCTCAGACTTCAGGAAGAATATAATAATTCCAATCCCAAAGAAAGAAGGTGTTGACAGATGTGAAAATTACCGAACTATCAGTTTAATAAGTCACAGCTGCAAAATACTAACACGAATTCTTTACAGACGAATGGAAAAACTAGTAGAAGCCAACCTCGGGGAAGATCAGTTTGGATTCCGTAGAAACACTGGAACACGTGAGGCAATACTGACCTTACGACTTATCTTAGAAGAAAGATTAAGGAAAGGCAAACCTACATTTCTAGCATTTGTAGACTTAGAGAAAGCTTTTGACAATGTTGACTGGAATACTCTCTTTCAAATTCTGAAGGTGGCAGGGGTAAAATACAGGGAGCAAAAGGCTATCTACAATTTGTACAGAAACCAGATGGCAGTTGTAAGAGTCGAGGGGCATGAAAGGGAAGCAGTGGTTGGGTTAGGGAGTAAGACAGGGTTGTAGCCTCTCCCCGATGTTGTTCAATCTGTATATTGAGCAAGCAGTAAAGGATACAAAAGAAAAATTCGGAGTAGGTATTAAAATTCATGGAGAAGAAATAAAAACTTTGAGGTTCGCCGATGACATTGTAATTCTGTCAGAGACAGCAAAGGACTTGGAAGAGCAGTTGAATGGAATGGACAGTGTCTTGAAAGGAGGATATAAGATGAACATCAACAAAAGCAAAACAAGGATAATGCAATGTAGTCGAATTAAGTCGGGTGATGCTGAGGGAATTAGATTAGGAAATGAGGCACTTAAAGTAGTAAAGGAGTTTTGCTATTTGGGGAGCAAAATAACTGATGATGGTCGAAGTAGAGAGGATATAAAATGTAGGCTGGCAATGGCAAGGAAAGCGTTTCTGAAGAAGAGAAATTTGTTAACATCCAGTATTGATTTAAGTGTTAGGAAGTCATTTCTGAAAGTATTTGTATGGAGTGTAGCCATGTATGGAAGTGAAACATGGACGATAAATAGTTTGGACAAGAAGAGAATAAAAGCTTTCGAAATGTGGTGCTACAGAAGAATGCTGAAGATTAGATGGGTAGATCACATAACTAATGAGGAAGTATTGAATAGGATTGGGGAGAAGAGAAGTTTGTGGCACAACTTGACCAGAAGAAGGGATCGGTTGGTAGGACATGTTCTGAGGCATCAAGGGATCACCAATTTAGTATTGGAGGGCAGCGTGGAGGGTAAAAATCGTAGAGGGAGACCAAGAGATGAATACACTAAGCAGATTCAGAAGGATGTAGGTTGCAGTAGGTACTGGGAGATGAAAAAGCTTGCACAGGATAGAGTAGCATGGAGAGCTGCATCAAACCAGTCGCAGGACTGAAGACCACAACAACAACAACATAAATTTAACTGTCAGGAAGTCTTGTGTGGAAATATTCATCCCAACTGTAGCCTTACAACAGGGTGAAATGGACAATACACAATACAGACAAGAGAAGCTTTTGAAATGTGATGTTACAGAAGGTTAGATGAATAGATCAAATAAATGATGAAGTGGTACTACATGGAAATGGGAAAAAAAGAGAGCATTATGGCACAACATGACTGAAAGAATAGAAGACACCCAGAGGCATAAAGAAACAGTAAATCTGGTTATGAAGTGACAAAAATTGACAACAGTAGATAGGTTTCAAGTGGGTGCATGTTGAAATAGTTGTGCAGAGAAGAAGAGGCTCGCACAGGATTGGCTAGCTTGGAAAGCTGTAACAAATCATTCATCAGTTGGTAGGCTGAAAAAGGTTGCAGCGAGGGGTTTAAGAGACCAAACAGCAACATCATCAGCCCTGCAATCACATGGAGTTATTGATGTCTGCCAGAAATTTTATCAAAACATTGAAGAACTGAGGGATTAAAAGCAATACTGATGCTACAGCCGAGAAGTAATTAATGGAGGTAAAAGTATTTGAGTTGGTCTGGTATGCAGGTTAGAGAGCTGACAAGGGCTCCTCCAGGGCTTATCTGTGCCATTAGAAATCTCACCAGCATCTGATTCCCACTAACCCAAATAAGGGCAAAGACATTTACTGAGTTAAAAATGCCTTCCAGCTAGAAAGGGAACAGCAATGCAACCAATGGTAATAAAATAATATGACCATGTTGAGGTTCTTAAAGTATGTCTTTCTATGTATGCAATCACAGATGCACAGGAATAAAAGGAATGAAATAACACACAAAAATTTGCAGAAAGAATGCATACATGCACGAGTGTTCTCGTGTCTACATGCTGCCTCGTTGCACAAGCTGTCTGCTACAGATTCTCTTTTTCGCTTGTGCTGTGTTTATTGTAATGAAAAGGTGACAGAAAAAGGAAACACAAAAGCAATTGTAGGTAAAGAAGTATCTAAATAACAGAGGTATGAGAAATAGAGACAATGTTTTGCTTGCAAATTTCAGGAGGTGGTCACAGTGAGATTTTAGATTTTCTGTCAATGAAACTGCAGCAACAAGACTGATAACATATCGTTAGCTACTGACTGTGATTTATATGCTGGTATCAGTTCTAACTATTTAATTCATATTTCAAAATGAAAGCATTTCAGTGATTAATCTTGAAACTACGAAATGCTTAAGGGGGGTTCTTAGTCGTTACGTGAAGGCCAATTGACTTTCAATATATCACTTGTATTTTATTTTATAAACATAGTTGTTTACACAACTTTTAATCATGAAAGAGAATGGAGGTTGTTTTCCAGTTTCATATCTTTTGCATCATCAGTGTCCTTCATTCATACTTCTAGTGTTTACTTTGAGGAGCTACACATCCCCATCATTTCTTCTGTGCAAATTTCAGGCTCCTCAGCTGTTGTGCTATTGAGTTTTCATAGCATGAATCTTCGCCCACAGTTTCCATATACAATTCTCGTAAAATTCTAGCTTCATATTCTCTGTTCCCTGAAACTTACAGTAATATGATCAGAGATTTTTTATCTAACACTTGACGCCCAGAGCATTACATATCAAATTTTTATTATAATCTTTAGAAACGACACTCCATAAAAGTTTTCTTTGTCTGCAATCAGTTGTAAATGTATGTGGGCTTTCAGTCGGGTCAACAGACAATATGCAGCTAAACTGTTTTCCAACCGAAGCTGGAAAGCAATGGGCTTTACGTATAGCCTCCATTTCCACGAAATTACACTTGTACAAAAGCATATGCATAATTTTGCTGTTAAATATGTTTGCACATGCACAATGTTGAACAGAAAAAAGAAATCAGCTGGACGTACCTATAAGGGAGGTTATGGTAAAAGGTACACCACCAAGGTGTTTATAAGAGATTAATGACTGGGACTGGATAGGTTTCGCTGTCTTAATTAAGACAGACTTTGCAATTTACTAAGGGAAGAGAGTTCACAAATACATTGCCAATATTCTCCACAAAGAACAGTGGCTTAGTAGAAAGAAAGGACTCTCCATCCATTCAGGTGCAAACCAGGAATTGAGGAGAGAAAGGGTCTGCTAGTCACTTGGTCACATGGTTTTGTGTTCCTCACATAGTGTGGCAACAAAACCAAGTTCCTAGGGTCTATAATGAATTGTGGTCTGTCTGAAGAGATTGCCAGAACCTTGCACCCACCAGCTGTTGTTGTTGTTGGCTTCAGTTGAGACTGGTCTGATGCAGCTCTCCATGCTACTCTATCCTGTGCCAGCTTCTTCACTCCAAGTAACTACTGCAACCTACATCCTTCTGAATCTGCTTAGTGTATTTGTCTCTTGGTGTACCTCTAAGATTTTTACCCTCCACGATTCCCTCCAATACTAAATTGGTGATACCTTGGTGCCTCAGAACGTGTCCTACCAACCGGTCCCTTCTTTTAGTCAGATTGTGCCACAATTTCCTCTTCTCCTCAGTTCTATTCAGTACCACCTCATTAGTTACATGATCCACCCATCTAATTTTCAGCATTCTTCAGTAGCACCACATTTTGAAAGCTTCTATTCTCTTCTTGTCTAAACTATTTATCATCCATGTTCACTTCCATACATGGCTGCATACACTCCATACAAATACTTTCAGAAAAGACTTCCTGACACCTAAAACTATACTCGAGGTTAACAAATCTCTCTTCTTCAGAAACACTTCCCTTGCCAAAGCCAGTCTACATTTTTTATCCTCTCTACGTCAACCATCATCAGTTATATTGCTCCCAAAATAGCAAAACTCATCTACTACTATAAGTGTTTCATTTCCTAATCTAATTCTCTCGGCACCACTTGACTTCATTTCGACTGCGTTCCATTATCCTCATTTTGCTTTTATTTATGTTCATCATCCTTTGAAGACACTGTCCATTCCGTTCACCTGCTCTTCCAAATGCTTTTCTGTCTGACAGAACTACAGTGTCATTGGCAAACCTCAAAGTTTGTATTTCTTCTCTATGGATTTTAATTCCTACTTCAAATTTTTCTTTTGTTTCCTTTACCACTTGCTCAGATTGAATAACAATGGGTACAAGCTACAACCCCGACTCACTCCCTTCCCAACCACTGCTCCCGTTTCATGCTCCTTGACTCATATAACTGCCATCTGGTTTTTGTACAAATTGAAAGTAGCCTTTTGCTCCCTGTATTTTACCCGTCACCTTCAGCGTTTTAAAGAGAGTATTCCAGTCAACATTGTCAAAAGCTTTCTCCAAGTCTAAAAATGCTAGAAAAGTAGGTTTACCTTTCCTTAATCTATCTTCTAAGATAAGTTGTTGGGTCAGTATTGCCAGTGTTCCAACATTTCTACGGAATCCAAACTGTTCTTCCCCAAGTTAAGCTTCTACCAGGTTTTCCATTCTTCTGTACAGAATTCGTGTTAGTATTTTGCAGCCATGACCTTTTAAACCAATAGTTTGGTAATTTTCACACCTGTCGACATCTGCTTTCTTTGTGATTGGACAACTGGTAACTGATGCCTAATATCTACCACGATGATACCTACGCTGAATGAGGGCTCTCCCCACAGATGCCACAAAGTTAGAGCAAAGGCGACCCGTTTAGTAAGTTCTCACATCCCAACTTGAGAGCAGCAGAATATTATACAATTGCTAGAACAACAAGGTCCTTTCAAATTACTAGAAATACCAAAATTTAATCCATATTATTCGAATTCTTTCGACAAACAAGACAATCTCAGACTCTGTCAACAAAATTTCAAGAGATTAGTCAGGGATATTTCCAGAATGTTTTGGTATAAGAACCTGTGGTCTCCTATGGCTTATTATGGAGTTACTTGGTTTGCTATCACCAATTACATTTATTTCAGTGGAAATATGTTCACAGCAGTAAAAAAAAACCTGTAATATGCAATCAACAAAATTTGCAACACTAAACAAGCCTCATTTGTGAAAGTACTATGATGTTCCAGCCATTGCACGAACAGCTCAGCACTGTGTCACTACACTGCTATTCCAAAGCATTCTGTGAACCTAATCACAAGGTGCACATGCATCAACTCTTCACTGTAAATCTATTCATACCATTAAGTAACACAGTTAACCAGAATAAATTTTTCCTTCTGCAGTGAAATGTGTATTGCTATGAAACTTCCTGGCTAATTAAAACTTTTTATGGAATCTGGACATGACCCTGGGATCTTTGCCTTTCGCGGGCTAACCAAGCACGCTCATGACCCTTCCTATAAGCTTTACCTCCAGTAGTATCTCATCTAATACCTTCCACATTTCATAATCCTCCTGCAAAACTTGTGAGACTAGTGCTCCTGGAAGGTGGGAGAAGAGGTGCTTAGTATAAGTAAAGCAGTGTGGACATGTAAAAGTTGTGGTTTGATAGTTCAGTCAGTATAGCACTTGCCCGTGAAAGGCAAACATCCTAGATTTGAGCCCAAGTCCAGCATGCAGTTTTAAGATGACAGGAAGTTTAAACACTGTTAATGCACAACTAACAATGACAAGCAAATAAACTTAAGATGGAACCAAAGAACTCAGAATACAAGTTGAGAGTAAAGTGGGCATTACTGTTGTTAACAGCAAGTATCAAGCGTGAGCGAAACACTTTTTTTTTCCTTCCACACAAGACAGACAGTGCATAAAATGGACATATGCACTTTTGTGCAGATATTTCCAGTGCGACTCAGTATAACATGAGTAAGAAATTACTCTATGAAAAACCACCAGGGGATCCTTTTGCCAAAATTTTCAGAAAATATCCCTGAACAACTTTCGAAATCTTGTCAGTGGAGTTTTGGTTCTTCCTATATGATGTACTGGGCATTACAAATTATTTATAATGAAAGAAATTAACATTAAAATTTATTATCTGAATGACGAGATTTCTGGCTCATGCATAACAAAGTTAGACCTATATGTTTATGACATACCATTTATTTTTAATTTGTACAGCGGAAACCCAGTCGTCGTGTAGAAGACAGTCCTTCGGTTCTGGCGCTGGGAAACGTTCCACATATTCTATGTCAACTGTGCCTTCACTAGATATAACTCTTTCTTCAAGATGTTCCAGAAGCGAAACACGAAGGAATTCTCCGGATAGCAAGAAATCGAACTCTACATCATGCCACTCTGACGTCCTGTTTTCTAATTCGCGAAAGATACAGAAAAATTAATTACTGTTTCATGCCATTACTGAGATATCCAAAGCATATTTTACAAACCTCTTAGCAGCTCGTTGACCAATGCGTTTAGTTCGACGCACGTTACATTGGAAGCAACAGAAAACGGCGTGTCTGGAACTGCATACCTGCACAATGTGTCATTGCGTCAGTAGCATTTACAATGGTAAATATTAGTTGATATTAACATCATAAATGCTTTTTCCTGTAAACCACCTGTACTTACTGACTTTGTTTCGTAAACAACCGCACCTGCAGCTCTGCCACAGCCATCATTTAAACCACTAACAAAGACAAACCAATCCAAAGACTTTCGCAAGTTACTTCAATAATCTACGAACTTCAAAAACTTGCTAAGAAACATACTCCAGCCAAATTGTTAGCTAATGTTGCCGTCAATGATCTCTGATTGCAACGTACTCCAAGGTTGCAAGCGTGCAACCATAGAGGATACAAATTTATGGAGTGAGCATTTAGATGTCCAGAACGAGAATTCTGTCCGCAATATCTGCTGCAGATCAAGTCACGTGATTTCGGGACGGCTCATTTTAGCCCTACAGCGCTTAGTATATTTTGAGTGTTATTACTTCACTGCTATAGAGAGATAAGCTTCGGAAGTACAAGGAACTTAACAATTGATGCCGGGAAATGATGTTGGCTTACAGATGTGAAGAACAATGGTACTGTGCTATTTTGCCACAGTATATAGTGCAGGTTTCGCTATATTTTCGTTTTTTCGGTAACGGGATAAGAAGTGACAGTAAAAAATATTTTTGTTACGTTTTCTGTTGCATTTATTCATATCGTTCAATCTCTGTTGTAATTAATTACATTACAATGACACTGTAGACGGCGCTGAAATGTCACGAAAAAACAAAGCATCTGGAACAAAGAAATTGTTACAGTAAACATGGAAAACGATTTGCACCACGTGACTGTCGGTTATTATATTATTTTACAGACAAGGTAAAATATGTATGGAATTTTTTCATCATCACATCAGAAATGTAAAACCATATACTATGTAAAAAAATAAAAAATACGAGATCGGTGCTGGCATTTTGGAGTAATAAAAGAAGTGACAGCCAACAGAATTTATTTTTTATTTTTGCTATTGTGCTGATTCCTACTGTACTATCTGCGCTAATCAGGTATATTACAGTGACACTGTACAGGAAACTTTCTCACACTGAAATACTTATAGACACACAAGAATTTGAGAACCTACATAAATTGGAGGAAATTAGAATGTCATGTGTAAATTTTACATGCATATGAACATTGCACTGATATGTATACACTGACTGGTAGTTTACTCAAACACACTTCCAACTTTCTCTACCACTAGTCTCGTAAACACAAGGCCACAAAATAGTACAAATTATCTCTACAATAGCCCACCCGGTTAGCCGTGCAGTCTAATGCACTGCTTTCTGGGCAGGAAGGCGTGCCAATCCCTGGTATGAATTCGCTTGGCGGATTAGTGTCGAAATCTGGAGTGCCGGCCAGTCTGTGTATGGTTTTTAAGGCAGTTTTCCATCTGCCTCGGCGAATGCAGCTGGTTCCCCTTATTCCGTCCTCAGTTACACTATGTCGGCGATTGCTGCGTAAACACTTTCTCCACGTATGCATACACCATAATTATTCTACCACACAAACATTGGGGTTGGATTCATCTGGTGTGAGACATACCTGGGTGGGGAGAGCGAACCGCACAATAACCCTCGGTTCGGCGTGGGGCGATGGTGGGGTGTGTAGACTGCTGTAGCCTGTTGTGGGGTTGTGAACCACTGAGGGCTACAGCGGGGATGAAGCCTCTCTGTCGTTTCTAGGCCCCCAGTTCCATACAATACAGTACAATATGTACAATACAAGACCTTATAATACCATATCTCGATATTTTTCGAAAAAGTGCCTCATATCAATATGACATTCACAAATATATATCTGTTATACATACCTACGAAAAGTGCCTGGTCCTTCTTCAACATACTTTTCATCTATATCGACGACAGTACTGTACTATTGGTATTACTAAAACTCAAACATGCAGAAACATACATAAAACAAGAAGAATACACTTAACATTTAAGATTCACCATTACTGCAAACTATAGACAAGCTGTGTCATCCCAGAATCACGTGACTAGCCTGGTTTGATGTTGAAAGCAAGCACAGTAGGCTAAGCTAAAGCCACAGATATATATACTACATGGCTGAAACATGGTCCAACATCAAACCGTGCTAGTCACGTAATTTTGGGACATGCCTGTTTGTCTACATTTTGCGGTAGTAACGAAACTTTAATATTACATGTATTCGCCTTGTTTTATATCTGTTACTGTACTTTTGAGTATTAGTAACAGATGTGATGCAATATTGTTGTTGCAGTGGATGTAAAGACAAGTATGTGAAAAGAAGACTGGTTACTTTTCATAGCTATGTACAACGAAGTATAACTGTAAATGTTGCGCTGATGTGATGCACTTTGTATGTTGCAAAAATGTCAAGACATGTTACTATAAAGTCTTGTACTGTAGAGCTAATTTCTGCACTTATGAGACAAGTGCTAGACAAATTTTTCAAATGTGTTTGAGTAAACTGCCAATAAGTGTGTACATACTTGTGCTTTGTTCATATGTAGATAAAATTTATTTATTTTATTATATTTATATTTATTATTCTATAAATGATGGTCTTATTAATTTCTTCCAAATTATGCAGGCATGTGTATATAACTAGTTCTGCATGAGATAGTTTACTTGTGTTCTAGTTTCCTGAAGCATGAATAAAGAGTCAAATATCTGAAAATAATAGTGGATAAACAGGTAATGTGATAAGCTTATTTTTGGTAACAATTTCATAGTTACAAATGCATTCTTTTTATGTGACATTTCGATGTCTGGTACAGTGTCATTGTAAGGTAATTCAGTAAAACAGATTTGACAGTATAAATAAGTCCAACAACAACATAAAAGAATGTTGTTGGATATTACATCTTCCCGTAATCGAAAAAAAACGCGGTTAAAGAGAAATTCGAGCTAAGACATTGTGGCCATAAAACACAACACTCTTGCTCATCATATTTTTAAGCTGACTTCAGTTTCACATATCAGACTGTTAAGATGTTTATGAAACAAGTATACAAAGTTCTGCAGAACTTCTGAAGGTGATCTATCTCTACTAGAGAAGTAATAACACTCAATATATGGCAAGCACTATATGGACTGAAATGCACCATGCCAAAATCACTTGACTTGAACTGCAGGAGATGTTTGTGAACATCTGAATGCTCACTCCATACATATTTAGACTGAACCACCAAAGAAACTGGTATAGGTATTCATATTCCAATAGACAGATATGTAAACAGGCACAATATGGCACTGCGGTCAGCAATGCCTATATAAGACAACAAGTGTCTGGCACAGTTGTGAGATCAGTTACTGCTACTACAACGGCTGTTTATGAAGATTTAAGTGAGTTTGAAAGTGGTGTTACACTTGTCACACGAGCGATGGGACACAGCGTCTTCAAGGTAGCAATGAAGTGGGCATTTTGCCATATGACCATTTCACAAGTGTACTGTGAACATCATGAATCCTGTGAAACATCAAATCTGCAACATCGCTGCGGCCAGAAAAACATCCTGCTAGAACGGCACCAACAATGACTGAAGAGAATCGTTCAATGTGACAGAAGTGCAACCCTGCAAATTGCTGTAGATTTCAATGCTGGGCCATCAACAAGTGTCAGCACGCAAACCACTAAACGAAACATTATCAATATGGTTTTCAGAGCCGAAGGCCCACTTGTGTACCCTTCAGGATTGCACAGTACAAAGCAACACTGACATTGGACTGTTGATGACTGGAAACATGTTGTTTGGTAGGATGGGTCTCCTTTCAAATTGTATCAAGTGGTTTTCTGACCCATATGTAAGCATCCTGTCTGATCCCCTGCATCAATTCATGTCCATTGTGAATTCCAATGGACTTGGGCAATTCCAGCAGGACAATGCCACAGCTCACACATCCAAAATTGCTACAGAGTGGCTCAAGGAACACTCTTCTGAGTTTAAACACTTCTGCTGGCCACCACACTCACCAGACATGAACATTACTGAGCATATTTGGAATGCCTTGCAACATGCTATTCAGAAGAGATCTCTCCACCCATTCGTATTGTTACGGATTTATGTACAGCCCTGCAGGATTCATGGTGGCAATTCCCTCCAGCACTACTTCAGACATTAATCTAGTCCATGCCATGTCGTTGTGGCACTTCTGCGTGCTTGTAGGGGCCCTACACGGTATTATGCAGGTGTACCACTTTCTTTGGGTCTTCAGTGTATATTCCATATTTTACTCCAGTGAACATTATTATTTGCAGGTACAAATCGGTGATGGTTCACATAAGCGATTACCCTGTGCATTGATTGCAAATGTGCATTTGGTTGTGTTCATTCAGTGTAAAGGCTTTATTGTAGTCATAGTGCATTACTGCTGCTGTATGTTCTTAGCGTCTGTTGTAATGGATAGTCATTGCTCAGATGTGGCCTATTAGGGCCAGCTCAGTCTGGAACAAGAATAACCAATATCATTACAGGGTAGTTAGAGCCAATAGGATAACTGTCCCCGTTGATGTGTATCAACACCTGTCGGCAGCGTATGGTCTTGATTTAATTGTCATTTCATTCTGGAGGGCTGCATGGTCACCAATGGTATTTGTTCTTTTGGACATGTCCGAAAGAACAGATACCATCTTCATATATAGTTCAGGCTAATCAATCATTGACCTTCTTCTTCTGTGCAGATACACATGTATTGCCCGAACTCTTACAGGACTTGGTAAGATTGTCTGCCATGAGTAATGAGTGTAATGGACAGGAGCTACGAATGAAGTGTGTGGACATTAAATTTGGAATGTGGGTCTCATGTGGTGCATGCCAGGGTTAAGTCCCTGCAATCGTCCTGTCCTGCACACATTTTCAATTGTCCCCATTGATGTATATCAATGGCTGTCAGCAGCATAGAGTCTGATTTAATTATCATTTGACACAGTGGTCTATTGGGATACACACGTTTTTATGTACCTATATTTTAAATATATTAAACACATATATTTATGTAAATTTAATAATGAAGAAATGTTGTTACAAAAAATCTCAAAAGTTATGTATATGTACAGTACACATCATATATTTAAGAAATAGATCCTAAAAACACACCTGTTTTAGAATGCAACATTGGTCAAAATTGTTAAGCAATTAGTCTAGCACTTTCGCAAATTAACGATTTTGAACAAACAAACATAACATTTTTATTTATATAGTTTGTTCATCTCATTGTTTTTCTGTCCAAGAATGTGATAATAGAAGGAATGTTTGTTTTATCTGCTGCTAGTATATCAAGTACAGTTCAGGAACCATGCAACATTTTGACTGATTTCAGTTATATAGCTTGTACGTCATTCAAAACAACACTAGCAGAACATGTCAACAGTTCACTAAAAAATTAGCTAAAACAGCAGTTGCAAAGAGACAGGTTATAAAACTATTGATAAACACTTCATTTTCATACGAGAAGTTCATGTCTTTAAATTTATAAAAACCAGTTCTGCAGAAATAACTTTAAGGAAATCAAACCACTGACAGTGCCTATACTGTACACATATGAAAAACTATGTTCTTTTAAAAAACTCTACAACTTTGCAGAAAAAATATATCCCATTACTGAGGATAACCAAAAAACTTAAGTGACAAGATCCTGAAATGGGATGATGCATATTTTATAACAAACTCCCATGCATCATCAAGAACTTAAAAATACTGTCTATAGTCAAACAAAAACTAAAAATTCACCTGGTCTCTGGTAGTTGTGACAGTGTAAGGGGTTTCTTAGAACCAAGTATACAACATCATTGCATGAAAGATTCCTCTACTAACAAGGAAACATTCACAGGTGTTAGTAAACGATCTTGATGAAACTTGGCAGATATGTAGAGTGCTCAAAGCAATGTAATACATATTGTTTCTGAGGTTAAAGACATGACGAAAAGGTATTTGCAGTAATAGGTTTAGGGGGAATATCTTTGAAACGACTTGTATATTCTAGCTCACTTTTCCAAAAATGAGCAAAATTGTCAAATTTCAAGCAAAATCGAGAAAAAATGAAGCAAAAATACCTAAAAAACATTTTTACCAAAATACAAAACATGTTTTACATCTGTGCCCAAAGGAAAAATAAGCAAAACAGCCTTTTTTCAAGCATTTTTTACTGTTTTACCTCACTTTTGGAAAAATAAGAACTCTTAAGAAATAAAAAGCCAACTTGAAGCAAAGCAGAAAAAAGAAGAATTTGTGTCAAGAAATCAGTGTCATGAATTTTCTCTATGTTGCTTCTTCCTTTAGTATCTCAGTTTAATGCTTCCATCTTCAAAAAATTCAAAATCAAGCCCACTCAGTAGTTGCAAACATCTGTTTAGTAAAATGATATTAAACTCTTTATTGAGCTACACACAAATTTTTTCTCCATATCTAGTGTTCAAGTAATCTCAGCCAGTAATGTTACATAAAACATTTAGTTCTAGTTCACTAATTTCTTAAAAACTGTTTAGTATTGCTTGTGTTGTTGAGCTTCTTCAGCAAAGCCTCCACTTGTATACAAAAAATTAACTAAGATAAAAAATAGCAAAACTTCAGTCCTGTTGGAGAAACCCAGAGGCTTTTCCTGATGTTGTTGGTATATTTTTGTTTCACATTCCTTGGGGAACAATATGCTGATGTTTGTCACACCGTGCATCAATCACTGTAACCCCTAGAGCAAATGTGCTTTCTGATGACTGTAATTCATTAAGCTCTAAGTTACAGACAGATACGGATCACACAAGGCTTGGGAAGCCGGCCGGAGTGGCCGAGCGGTTCTAGGTGCTCCAGTCTGGAACCGCGCGACCGCTACGGTCACAGATTCGAATCCTGCCTCGGTCATGGATGTGTGTGATGTCATTAGGTTAGTTAGGTTTAAGTAGTTTTAAGTTCTAGAGGACTGATGACCTCAGAAGTTAAGTCCCATAGTGCTCAGAACCATTTTTTTTCACATTCCGGGTTTCCTACTGCTGCTATATTGTGACTGGTTGCAAGCTTCATTCTTCATCTTCTTGCTGTTTCTTGGCATCTACACCCAGTTGTAAATGGAAGAGATATCAAGGTAATCAGGGTGGTGCGCTGCAGTCTTGGATGTTGATAGCAGATGCTGTAGAATTGGCTGGCCAAACCAGTATCTATAGCGTCAGCCACGTCCATCATGACAAATCTAGTAATTTTATAATGAGTACATATATCGCAAAATGCTCAAAAAACATTGAAAAAGGAGGAAAACAGCGTATTTTTAAAGTTTAAATCACTGAAATCGTTAATAAACACATGAACATCATTAAAAGTTTTGTGTATTGTTGGAGGTCATGCACGTTAAACAGTCAATCCCAACTGTCTTATCATAAAATATAATCCTCCATGTCTTTTTATATGTGAGATGTTACCTCCAAGCAAACATTATGCTCCACCTAAGTCACTTTATAGAACCACCAAAGCAAACTGTTGACACCCAAAGATACCTTAACGTGCACTCACTAAAATATGTGGTGCTGTAATGTTGCTTTGCTGTAACAAGATGACGAATGGAGCAATTGATAACACAAACTCCATCGTAAATATTATAGGGAAGTGTTACAATGTTTGATTGCAAAAATTGTTTCACATGTGTCGTCATCTTACCCTTTCCTAAAGACTGAAGAGTAGTCCTTCAGATTTTGGAACACAGATCAAAGAAAAAAACCGCATAATATACAGGGAGTGAAATCTCCAGATGGTTGTGTTTTTAAGTTATCACATTGTGGCATTACTGATGAATTTTACAGTTTTTTTCCTCTGAATTTTAGTAATGTAAATGTGTGGAAACTGACACTGTAAATTGTGCAAACGAAAAGCTATAACCATAAATGTAATCTTTAAACAGACAAAGATAATTGACAGAAGTGACTATATAAATCATTATCCTAGGGTCATCAGTCTCACTTTTTGCTTAATTTGCTTGTTCACTTTGTTTGATCTATTGTTAATTTAACTGGGTGTTCAGCTTGAACTCTTATCTGGAGATTAAATATTTAATCTTATTCTGGGAGTAATTAAATGTATTATATAAAAGTATAATGTTCATGGATATTTTTTAGTTTTTCTGTCATAACTATAGATTAGTCAGTTTGATGGCCAAGTGTAATTTACGTGTCAATTACTTCGAAAATACATTCTTAAATTCAGTTTTTATTTAATTTGAATTACAAATATATTCCTTAAAAGAATAGTAATTTGGAATAAGTAAATATGGAAGTTTTTTATTTTTATTTACTTATTTATTTTTTGCTCTATCTAATTTTGAAGTGTCATCTCATGTGAAGCTATCTTTTATCTTTAAATTCCGGTAGAATCTGGAATCATTTTTACATTATGTAATCTGATGACATATTCCACATTCTTCAAAAAAAAGACATTAAATTTCACAGTCAGTTTATAGAATACCAAAAGAACTTTCTTTCAAACTAACTGTGAGCCATAGCTATTTTAAAGTTGTTTCTGAACTTGTTTAATAATTTACATAACAGCATTAAAATAGAATCAAACAAATTATGTTTCATGAAAAGAGGCCCAAGTTTTCTTTAACGTTGCTGTCAGTGCTAGTTATTTCAGTTCAGAATTAATAGAAAGTTAATATTTTCATTTCTTAGTTGTTTTACATAATTAAAATTCATTTAAAGAGATGCAGTGACATTAAATTGGCAACCTTGGTCGAAAACAGCCAATTAAAAGCAGGAATATAATTTTGTGTTCCATATTTAGTTTGTAAAATTTTTTATTTTGATTTGTATTATGTATTGTCTGTTTCGTGTATAAAAACCTGTTTGAGATAATAGGAAAAGGTACGGAGAAAAAACAGCATATAGAATCCAAGAAGCAAGGTGATAGTAGATCCCAGGAAACCTAATCTATGAGTGAAAAACGTTTGTGCTCTGAAAATAAGATGGCCAAAATGTATGGTCATGTACCCATTTTCTTTTTAACTATTTCATCAGAAAAGCGTGTGATGTTTTATTTAGTAGAAATCTTAATTGAAAGACATGACACAAGATGGTGAAGTTTTGCTAAAGTGAAGACATAATGTCAAAGTGCGACTGGATTGTTTTTCTTTTTTAGAGAATTAGTGAATCAGAAAATTGTATTTTGTGTAATGAGTTTGTTGTACGAAACGTGAATATTTTGATTTTAATAACTTATTTGAGAAAGCAATGGAGATCGGTAAAGTCAGCAAAATTCGTGTAATTGCAGAAGAGGATGATACGCAGGTTTGGGAATGAACTGTTGAAGATTGGCAGATTCCTGATCAAGAAATCGAAGGAACAACTTTTGCTGTGGATAATGTACATTTACCAGCGGAATCTGAAGAAGACATTGTATTGTCATGTCCCCCACACTAGATCCATTTGTTGAGATATGCAGAAAGCTAGCCACAATGATACAGAAAAACTCTGTCCATCCTGCTAGGGAAGAAATGATACACATCAGTACGTGTATTCAAAAACAGTTGAATGAAAATTTTAAACAGTTACAGCTGAACAGATGGTACAAATAAGAACAGCAGTTCAACAGCAAATGAACGATAACTTCGAACATTTGAGCAAACTGTGCTGATTAATAAATGTATGAAGCAGAAAATGAGTGAATATTGTAAGCATTTAGTAGAAGAGCAATATGCTTAAGTTACTAGACTGAAAGCTAATCTAGAAACAGTCATGAATGAGTAAGCAAATTACAAAATTGCGTATAAAAGTTTACCAGAATGAGAAATGCCAATGAAATCTGATGTTAAAGAATTGAAAGATACCCAGTCTGCGTTACAGAGTACTGTACAACAGATATCTTCCCACTGTAACCAGATGAAAGATGAATTTGTTACCTCATTATATAACAAATATGAACAAGTTACCGAATGTTTAACTAAACAATGTGATAGAATTAACATCTAATTTGTCAACTGGTTGCTTCATAAAGATGGCCAAGTCAGTGAAACGTTAAAAAGCAAATTTCGTACAGTAAGAAAAAAACTCATGTGCACATCTTCTGACCAATCATAAAGAAGATAACGATGAAGCCAAAACAGAATTATTTCAATTGAAATCTATGTTGACACATGAACTTCCGAAATGGAAACAAGGTGTGAAAGCTCACTTAAATAAGTGAGCTATCTGCTGCAAGCAGTAATGTGTGAGATTCCAGCAGCGGTAGCCACCAACAGCAATCAATACTTCGCTTCACCGCAACTTGTAATGTTGTATGGGGAAGTAAATCATGATCCTAATCTGTATACAAATTACTTGCAGTGCGAGACGAGGGCTGCAAATTCTTTATCCAGAATACTGATGTAAGAAAGTCTTCTAAAGCATTGTCAGTTTCAAGTGTATACACCCAATAAGAAATTGGGACCTCATCCATTAATTTTCATAAAGAGTTTTTGAGTGGTGCTGCCCAGAACATGAACAGATACTGAGAAGATAAAACTTGTGGCTTCACATATTCAATATGGTGGTGCCCTCTGGCATTGGAAATTACAGGTTAGTGTGAAACTTATGAGCAGTTTGAAAGAGCTTATCTTGACAAATATTGGTCTCACCACGTTAAAGAGGAGTTACTTACAGAAGTTTATTCCTGAGAAGTTCACTATAGCAAGTAGGAAAAATTACGTAAACATTTTGAAAAGTGCTTAAACAAAACTGAGTATTGGGATGACACAATATCAATAGAAGACATAATGCGAATTTTCAAGGCGAAACTGCCTTGGGAACTGAAATGAAAATTGTTGCGTATATTTGTAACACATAGAACAATCCTGCACACAGAAATAATAACAGTATCCATAATAATAACATTATGAGGTGAGACTGTAGCATAGCAAGTTATTACAGGATAATATTCAGTGCAGTAAAGCATGCAGCCATGTAGCTCGGGGGCTGCAGGATTGTGTCTTTGCTATCACTCACAGTGCAGCTGATGCTACTAGACTTGAGAACAGTCTCAAGTAACATCTAGTCAGAATGCAAATTCATACCCCCTACGAATCTAAATAAATCATGGTAATTATCAATCGATTTTGTTCAAACTTGGTGTACCATCTTTTGTTATTAAGAAATGAACCCTGTCAAAATTTCAGATTTTTATCTCATATCGTTCCAGAGACTGAGAAAATTACTTAAACGTCCAAAAACCGACACATGTTTCAAAACTCAGTTAGGAACAATAGCAGTTTGCATTTTATTATCATCTAAAGTCATAACCCGAATTCTCAGTGTATAAAATCACTTAATTGGAATTTTTCTTTTCAAAACTTTAATTACACTGCAATTTCGTAGTGTAAAAAAGTCATTCAGAATTATTATTGGCTTATTATTTTGTTGTGTGTATACAGGGGAATGAATGAGCAAGTGTCTGTGGGACATACGTGAAAACTGAATACTATTTTATGTAAAAACGTATGAAATTGAATTGTGGGAAGATTGTGGTGCAACCATGAAGCAGATGACATATGGCAATGTTTGCTTGCTTTTGTAAGAAAGCAGCCAGAATAGAAGTCGTGGTGCAACAATAAAGCTGATGACATATGGCGATGTGTGCTTGCTTTTGTAAGAAATCAGCCAGAATAGAAGTTCGAGTGGAATAAATTTATAAATTAATTTAAAGCTTATTTTACATTTTGGTCTATTTTATTAAATATTATATTAGAAATTTGCATTGGAATGATGTAAATGATTTTCTGATTAGTGATTGGCTCAGGCAAGTTTTGCCGCTAGAATGATCTAGAAGGATCATTCTGATTGGTCATTCAAACCATTAGCCAATCGAAATTAAGCTGTTCCCGCGTGCAGAAAGTTAGATAGGCATAGAGTGGGGTGGCATCGAGGGAGTCGCTCGCCAACCTTCGTATGTGTAACATCATGCTAAATGTCACACAGAAAATCACTTGTAAAATGAAGAACTGTTGAGTTCATTGCTGTTAGGAAGTGTCGTGACTCAGGCAGTTACGAGCATTTTGAGGACAATTTGATTAAGTAACCGATGTGTTATGAGTGTGTGATATTTCGGTCTTAGTGAAATTCCGCATGGCATATTCCATATACTTTATGGAATTCTCGGGTGAGCACTTCTAACTGTGAAGATCACTGATACGATCAAAGTTTCAACTTGCTATAGTAGTGGGTCAGTGACTGTCAGATCTAACATTAATCGGGTCGGACTGATAGATATTCTGGCTGCTTTTTTCGTGTGAGAACATTTTGGACTGAATGTGAAATGGGAGTGATAGAGCAATGAATATAGTAAATTCGGACTTGATGGAAAATTTATGTGTTTCCTCAAGAATAAAAAAACAGTTTACTAAAATTTCCAAAGGCTTACTACAGGTAAACTGCATTTCCCCATCACCCGAAATTTGTTAAGATGAACTTACAGCAACTGATTCGCAACTTGAGTTACGAGGCCTCTGTGTGGTAAATGTTAGCTCATGGCTTCATCAACGCTGCTTTACATGGCCTAGTGAGTATCTACTACTGCAGAGTGAAGGGACATCGTAAGGAAGCTGCACTGAGCTAGGTGGATAATGAATGAGAGACTATATGAACGAGCAACAACGACAAACCCCACCGCGCCACAAGATGCTTGGAAAGGTAATGTCCAAAGTAATAGAATAGTGTGCCGCAGAACAGTGGTCCACGGACTTCAAATCACAATGAGAACCAAAATAATAACAATCATCCGAACTGGAGAACACAAAACCAACCAATGAGACTTTTTGAAGTTATCGAAAGTAATCATCCATGTAACAGTAACTAAGCAAAGTAATTTGCCCTCAAGATAAAGGCTTTGTGTGTGCAAGAGAGAAGGTGGAAGGGCAGTAAGGCAAAGATCTTAGCTGAAGGCTATAAGCTACTTTATAGTAGTGCAAGCCCGGAATCAAGAAATGGAGATGGAGTTATTTTGCACAGAGAGCTTCAAGAAGAGGTATGTGAAGTCAGCAGAGTAAATGATAGGATCATGTATGTTAAGATAATATTTGGCAGAGAAATGGTAACAGTGCTGACAGCCTATGCACCACAAGCGGGATGTTCGGAGGATGAGAAGGAAAAATTTTGGAGAGATTTGGATGGAGTAATGGTTGGAATACCAGAGAATGAAAGAGTGATAGTCGGAGGGGATCTAAATGGTCATGTTGGCGGAAGGAAAGGTAGGGAAGAGAGGTGGCATGGAGGATGGGGGTATGGCGAGAGAAATGAGGAAGGAAAAAAGATAGTGGAGTTTGCAGTGGCCTTTGATCTAGTGATTACGAATACCTACTTCCAAAGAAAAAGAGAAAAACTAATAACATACAGGAGTGGCGAAAATAAAAGCCAAATTGATTACATATTATGTAGAAGGAAAAATAGTGGGGGGGGGGGGGGTGCGAAATACTAAGGTCATATACGGTGAAGGAATAGCAACACACCATAGGGTGATTGTAGCGGATTGTGAGATGAAAGTATGTAAAACATAGAGGCACATGAATCAATGTGAAAGGAAAATTAAGTGGTGGAGATTAAAGGATAAAAATTTGAGAGAGAAGTTTAGTGAAAAAGTACTGGAAAAGGTAAAGGCAGAGAGTGTGCAGGAGTGGTGGAAAATGCATAGTGCTGTTATAAGGAAGACCAGGGAGGAAGTGTTTGGGTTAACATCTGGGAGAGGGATGGCAAAAAGATAAGGAAGCATGGTGATGGAATGTAGAGGTGCAGAAGGTTGTGAAAGAAAAGAAAGATGTTAAGAGGAAGTGGGATATGTCCGGAAGTGCTGAGGATGGGCAAGCGTAAAACGAGCCATGGCTAAAGCTAAAGCTGAATCAGTAAGGGAGACATACGAACAACTACAGAAAAATCAGGATATGAGACAACTGGTACAGATAGGCAAATCAAGAGATAAAGCTTCTAAGGATCTAACAGCAATAAAACAAATGAAAGATGAAACAGGAAGAATTCTGCATGACCATGGAAAAATAATCCAAAGGTGGTTGAATTATTTTGAGAAATTGCTGAATGAAGAAAAAGTAAGAGTGAAAACTGAGGAAGGAGGGGCAAACGAAGGATTAATAATGAATATAAGTAGAGATGAAGTCAAACGGGCACTTGAAAAGATGAAAAATGGGAAGGCAGTTGGCCCAGACCAGATCCCCGCTGAGGTATGAGAGTGTCTCGGTAAAAAGGGAATTGAGCTCGTTTGGGATTTAATGAAGAAGATTTGGTGGCCGGCCGCGGTGGCCGTGCGGTTCTGGCGCTGCAGTCCGGAACCGCGGGACTGCTACGGTCGCAGGTTCGAATCCTGCCTCGGGCATGGGTGTGTGTGATGTCCTTAGGTTAGTTAGGTTTAAGTAGTTCTAAGTTCTAGGGGACTTATGACCTAAGATGTTGAGTCCCATAGTGCTCAGAGCCATTTGAACCATTTGAAGATTTGGCGACAGGAGGAGATGCCAGACGAGTGGAGAACTAGTGTACTGATACCAATATTTACGGGGAAAGGTGGTGTGCAGGACTGCAGTAACTATAGAGGTATTAAACTGATGACACACACAATGAAAATACGGGAAAGAGTTATAGAGGCAAGATTACGCGAGGAGAGTGTGGTGTGTGAAGAACAGTTTGGGTTCATGCCTGGAAGAGGAACGACTGATGCAATACATGCTTTAAGGCGGATAGTAGAGAGACACGGGGAGCTACAAACCGATCTACATATGGCTTCCATTGATTTGGAGAAAGCATATGACAGGGTCCCAAGGGATGAAATATCGAGAAGCATGAGAGAGCAGTGCGCGCCAGAGAAGTATGTGAGGTTAGTGAAGAAAATGTACAGAGGAACAATGAGACAGGTGAGAAGTAGTAAGGGCATGACAAAGGAGTTTCCAGTAAAAGTAGAGTTACATCAAGGGTCTGTGCTTAGTGCCTACCTCTAGGACCTGATTATGGATGTGCTGGTGAAAGATGTGAAGGAGGAACCGCCATGGAATATGATGTTTGAGGATGATGTGGTTCTTTGTGAGCAGAGCATCGACAGACTTGAGGAAAAGCTGGAGGATTGGAGGAAGGCACTAGAAGAAAGAGGAATGAAAATTAGCAGGACAAAGTCAGAATATTTAGCACTGAAGGATGTGCAGATGAGGTCTTGCAAGATCCAGGATAATGAGCTGAAATCAGTCTGCAGATTTGAATTCCTGGGGTTGTACATACAGAGGGACGGAGGACTGGAAAGCAAGATACAACACCGAATAAATTGCGGTTGGAACAACTGGAGGAAAATGAGTGGAGTGTCGTGTGCCAAAAAGGTGAGCATTTTGCTGAAAGGGAAAGTGTAAAATTTGGTGGTAAGGCCTGCTATGATATATGGGGAAGAGATATGGCCAATGACAGTAGCCCAGGAAAGGAAGATGGAATTGGTGGAAATGAGGATGCTGAGGTGGATGTGTGGGATAGCAAGGAAGGACAGGATTAGAAATGAATTTGTTAGAAGAGCTGTGAAAGTGGGACCCATGGGGAAGAAGATACAAGAGAGCAGACTAAGGTGGTACGGACACTTACAGAGAAAGGGGGAAGAGTATATCGGAAACAGAGTTGAAGATATAAAGATTGAAGAAGCGAGAAGGAGAGGAAGACCGAAGATGAGGTGGAAGGATAAGATATCAGGGTTTCTGCTGAGAACTGCTGTAAGGAAGAAAATAATACTGTAATTCAAGGTGAATTTGCAGTTGTAGTGGGTGAGGTACATACCATAGTAATTACAGACACAGATGCATCATCAAATGTACTTTACCTCAACTGATGTAAGTAAATTGTGAGAGGGATACATGCACCTCCTGCATTACCAGTTCAGAACTGCAGTATAGTGGGTGACAATAAATGCGCTGGATTGTAGAATGTTAGCTGACAGTCAAAGATGGCAACTTTTACAGGAAATGGAGCATTTAAGGGCTTGTTGCTCATAGTGAAGACTGTCAGGCATCTGTATATCAGGAATAGAATTTGTACAAGAGTGGGGGGGGGGGGGGTGCAAAAATTGACCTCTCTCTAGGTAAATTACTGGACAGTAAGAATTGCTTCTGGACTTGATTAAAACGAAAGGTTAAGTTAGTGGGTACTGAAACAACGTTAATAGGTAATCTTTCAGTTACTCAAGCTGATGACACTAAGGGCACCAATAACATTAGTGACATGCAAGATGTCAGTAGTAGTACAGGGCAAGATCCTAGAGTCTGGATATTTAGCTGAACTACAAAGGAATGAACTCAGTATTCTCTTGAACAAATACAGATATTCACTGAAAAACTGAATATAACCAAAGGTTACATATATGATATGCAAGCAAAACAACATGAAACATACTGCTGGGCCAACTAATCAATTCCCTGGACCAACAGAGGCAGTAAATAAGGGCATTAGGAAAATGTTAGATTGGGCAATTGTAGAAACACCACTTTCTCGCTACAGTAGTCCCTTACTATCAGTAGCAAACTCAGACAGTACACTTGGTGTCGAATGCAAGAGCTATAAACAAAATCATAATACACTGCCTGAAAATATCCATTAACAAATACTAAAGTTTTATAGTGTACGTTATTAATCTTCAATCCATCTGAGAAGTTCGTATTGGCAGGTCCTGCTATAGGACAAATCCAGAAATTACACGTCATCCATTTCAACGGTAGAAGCTATCTACCATTTTGTCTAAATGTGAGTATGGATGTATTTATTACTGCCTTATACGCAGTACTAGGACAGAGCCACTTCATAAAGTTGCAGTGTACGTAGATGACCTACTAATAGCTATATTAACATGGAAAGAACACCTTGAATTTCTAGGAAGGGTATTTTAGAAGTTTCAGAATGCTGGTGTCACTGTGAACTAAATTTTTCATAGACGGGATCAAGGTTTTAGATCACATTATCATGCCTCACAGTATCAAACCAGACCCAAGTAAAGAAGATGCATTAAAGAACACATAACCTTCTTATGGTAAAAAACCAATGAAAGCTTTCTTAGGACTCACTTCTTTATTTTGTCGTTTTACACCCTATCAGTTGCTTTTATAGTGGACCTCTGTTAAACTTGCTAAGAGAGAATACACATTGGTGTTGGACAAACGATTGTCAAACTGCATATGGTAAGATTAAGCATGTCCTAGTAAATGCACAAATCTTGCATCACCCTAATATGAGCAAAGACTTCTGTTTGTCAATTGATACATCATTTTCTGGCTTAGGGTCTTGTCTATTTCAAATACAAAACAATGGTAGAGTGGGACAAATAAAAGTGGCCTGGGCAAGTGGATAAAACTGGATGCGGAGATATGCATATAACCACACCATATGACGCGCATGTCACATGTACGCCCATCACGTGATCCACACTGGTTCAGAACGTAGTGTGACCTGTGTCAGCGTGAGTGGAGCAGTGCTAAGGGCACGTGATACTCACAGTGGAGCTGCAGTGTTCGTTCTGGAAAGTTACATGAGAACAAAGTGTGGAAA
Source organism: Schistocerca piceifrons (assembly GCF_021461385.2). NCBI lineage: Eukaryota > Metazoa > Arthropoda > Insecta > Orthoptera > Acrididae > Schistocerca > Schistocerca piceifrons. The sequence continues at coordinate 261,444,924 of NC_060140.1, read as the reverse complement.
CGGTATGTTGAGTTGTTTGCTGAGAAGTTTAATTATGTCAAAGTGCCAGCAAATAGTGCCATGCAATCCTTAGTCCGAAAATGGCGTCAAACAGGACCTGTTTTGAACAAGTCAAAAAAATTCAGAAACGTGCCTGCACAACAGAAAATGTGCCTGCAGTTTACCATAAAATGCTTCAGAGTATTGGAATATCAACCTGACACCTGTCACAAGAGACTGGCATATCATGTCGATCATGTGGACGAATACTCCACCTGGACCTGCACGTGCATCCCTACTGTGCCTGTTGTTCATGAATTAAAACCAGCAGATGCTCCTTGTCACCTCCAGTTTTGTGAGCGGCTGTTTACTGAGATAACAATGAATGGCTTGGACTTGGATCTGTTCTTTATGTCTGATGAAGCCAAGTTTTACCTGAGTGATTATGTCAGCTCGCAGAACCATAGATTCTGGGCAGAAGAGAATCATCATAACTTCCACAAAACAGCATTGCACGATCAGAGGGTTGGGGTTTGCTGTGCAGTATTTGCACGACACATTATTGGTCCCATCTCCTTTAATCAGATGCTGACTTCGGCGTGTTACATTTCCAACATTTTGAAACCATTTGTGGCAACATTAATAGAGGAGGAAAAGACCTACAGTTTCCTCCAACAGGTCGGAACAATTGTCCATACAGCTGGTCGAACCTTGGAGCACATATATATAATCTTCATGCCTGACATAGTTTTAAGCAGAGGCCAATCTGGTCGTAGCCCTAGCTGGCCAGCCAGTTCGCCTAATCTGTCAGTGTGCAAATCCTCTGTGTGTGGAATGCTCATGTCTAAGGTGTAATGCAATAGCCCTCTAGTCTTCAAGCTGCAGCAGAAGATTTCGGATGAGACTGCAGCTATTCCAGCAGTCCAGCTTCAATCTGCCTCCAGCAACTTGCTGGCTAGTGCCCAAAAGTGCCAAGAGTTGAATGGTAGTCACTTTAAACATCTGCTAAAGTCAAGTTAATACTGTATTTCCTTTCCTCCTCTGTGTTTCTTTGTACCATGGAACTATGGACCACTTTTATTTGCCCCACCCGATAGTAACATAGAAGTTATAGTAATAGAATTTGCTAAAAGAACACCCTCTGGATGCGGAAGATATTCTGCCACAGAAGTTGAAGCCTCAGACGTATTTGGTCATTACAGAAATTTAATTATTGCATTCACAACAAAGTGAAGTTTTTCTGCAATATTCAAATTTTAAGTTTCCTAACGAGTTGCAAATTGTTACAGCAGTGCTTAGCACAGTGGTGACTAATATTACAAGATTATCACTTGGAAATAATGCTTACCAGCACTAAGGGAAACATTGCAGCTGATGTGTTATCTCGCCTTCTACAAGCTTTACATGATTACCTAGAAGTAGTCCAGCTGACTACCGAATTTGAAGTATGGCTAATCAAAGAGCCTACCTATAGGTAATCATACTTGAACATGTGTAGTAATATACAAGATCTACAATAAACAGACCCTAGGTGGGCACCAATCAGAGAATCACTAGAACACTATCCTGAAAACGAAACTTACCAACATGCACTCTGTATAACGACGGTATATTTTACCATTGAAACATACAGAGAGATGAGTGGTATGTGTGCATTCCCTTAGACTACTAAGAACCATTAGTCTGGTATACTCATTACGTTTGGGGACACTATGGAATAAACAAGTGCACTCAAAAATTAAAACTCTGCTGCCATTTTCCTAACATGAAGTGGTACATATATAAGCTGTTGAGATCATTTTCAACTTTTCAGAAAGCAAAACCCATAATTGTGTGCTGCCAGACTCAATTACATGCGATACTACCACGTAAACCACGTGAAGCAATGGCAGTCGCTGGTCCTTGTTCCAGGTCATGTGGTGGCGTAACATATATGGGAGCCTTACTGGATGTACATACAAAATACATGAAACAATATGGAACCAAGATGACCACTTTGGTTCCTATTATAAAACAAATTGTGAATGATTACGTACCAAATGCAGGTAAACTAGGAACTATGCTTTCTGACATCACTGCAAATTTTACGAGTCATAAATGGAAATCCTTTTTACAAGAACAAAACTTTAAACAGATATTGACATCCCGTTTCTACCCTTGAGGGAAATCCTATCGATGCACATTTTAGGAATTTAACAGGTTTATAAGAACATACATACCAAATAACAAGGTAAAATGTGAAGAATACATGGAACCTTGCGAGAAAATCGCAAATAACTTGCCTCAAACTTCTACCACTTTTACACCTGTGCAGTTAATGTTCAGAAAGCAAGAAAACAATGAGTGGATTAAACTTATTCCATGTCTGCCAAGGAGAGGTATTGTGGAAAGAGAAAATAGAAACAACTTTCGCCTCATTAGCATACCAGGCACATTTGGCAATGAACGAATATGACCAAAATCTAGGAAAAGTACAAAAATACCAGATTGGTGATTAAGTTTTATTGGAATCTCATCCACAACCCTGTCTGTCACAGAAGAAAGACAAGAAGTGGCGACTAAAATGCACTTGTCTTCATAAAGATCTAAAGAAAAATGTGCAGTGACCATGAAACTTTAATGACCTATGTTGTCTACAGTGGTAGTACAAACATTGTGTTTATCTTGTATATACATTGATAGTAGTGCTATTAAACCTTTGGTACACTAGAGAAGGTGTTCACAGTTTAATAGTGTTGCCCATGAAAGATAAAGACAAAATAATAGGTTAAAGCTAAAGACAATATTAGTCACCCTAGATACAGAACTTCTTTAATGCAAAATGCCTGTGAAACAGAAGAAAATCTTCTTCAGAGACCATCTAAATAGAGTTACAGAGCACAGCACTTGATAATGTTAGAATCAGTATAAGTTTCAAAGTTTTGTAGACATTCTGAATTGGTATTACACTCCTGGAAATTGAAATAAGAACACCGTGAATTCATTGTCCCAGGAAGGGGAAACTTTATTGACACATTCCTGGGGTCAGATACATCACATGATCACACTGACAGAACCACAGGCACATAGACACAGGCAACAGAGCATGCACAATGTCGGCACTAGTACAGTGTATATCCACCTTTCGCAGCAATGCAGGCTGCTATTCTCCCATGGAGACGATCGTAGAGATGCTGGATGTAGTCCTGTGGAACGGCTTGCCATGCCATTTCCACCTGGCGCCTCAGTTGGACCAGCGTTCGTGCTGGACGTGCAGACCGCGTGAGACGACGCTTCATCCAGTCCCAAACATGCTCAATGGAGGACAGATCCGGAGATCTTGCTGGCCAGGGTAGTTGACTTACACCTTCTAGAGCACGTTGGGTGGCACGGGATACATGCGGACGTGCATTGTCCTGTTGGAACAGCAAGTTCCCTTGCCGGTCTAGGAATGGTAGAACGATGGGTTCGATGACGGTTTGGATGTACCGTGCACTATTCAGTGTCCCCTCGACGATCACCAGTGGTGTACGGCCAGTGTAGGAGATCGCTCCCCACACCATGATGCCGGGTGTTGGCCCTGTGTGCCTCGGTCGTATGCAGTCCTGATTGTGGCGCTCACCTGCACGGCGCCAAACACGCATACGACCATCATTGGCACCAAGGCAGAAGCGACTCCCATCGCTGAAGACGACACGTCTCCATTCGTCCCTCCATCCACGACTGTCGCGGCACCACTGGAGGCGGGCTGCACGATGTTGGGGCGTGAGCGGAAGACGGCCTAACGGTGTGCGGGACCGTAGCCCAGCTTCATGGAGACGGTTGCGAATGGTCCTCGCCGATACCCCAGGAGCAACAGTGTCCCTAATTTGCTGGGAAGTGGCGGTGCGGTCCCCTACGGCACTGCGTAGGATCCTACGGTCTTGGCGTGCATCCGTGCGTCGCTGCGGTCCGGTCCCAGGTCGACGGGCACGTGCACCTTCCGCCGACCACTGGCGACAACATCGATGTACTGTGGAGACCTCACGCCCCACGTGTTGAGCAATTCGGCGGTACGTCCACCCGGCCTCCCGCATGCCCACTATACGCCCTCGCTCAAAGTCCGTCAACTGCACATACGGTTCACGTCCACGCTGTCGCGGCATGCTACCAGTGTTAAAGACTGCGATGGAGCTCCGTATGCCACGGCAAACTGGCTGACACTGACGGCGGCGGTGCACAAATGCTGCGCAGCTAGCGCCATTCGACGGCCAACACCGCGGTTCCTGGTGTGTCCGCTGTGCCGTGCGTGTGATCATTGCTTGTACAGCCCTCTCGCAGTGTCCGGAGCAAGTATGGTGGGCCTGACACACCGGTGTCAATGTGTTCTTTTTTCCATTTCCAGGAGTGTATTTATATTTGTATTTTATATATATATATATATATATATATATATATATATATATATGCCTTTTAGTGTGTATGTGTGTGCTGTATATGAAAGTACGTTACTAAACCAGAATATGAACTAAACAATTTAAATACTTAACGAACTGAAGTTAGAAGTGTCAGAGTAGATAATTTTTGCTGAATGATGATGTTGATGATGATGATTTTACGTGAGGGGCTATCGACATCATGGTCATCAGCGCCCTAATTTCATGGGTGGAGATGAAGGCTGTCCCCACACATGGAGCAGTTTATAATGTATTAAAATCTGCCTCCCTTTCTCACCAATTTACGAATGAGGCCTGACGGTTCACAAAATTTCTCCATCCTTGTAACACTGGAATTAGTATCTGTGAGGATGGTGGGCAGATCTCCATCTAGACTGAGGGCTTCTCTAATATCAGTATATAGGACACAGGTTGCACAATATGCTGAACTGAAAGTGGTATGCCATGAACTTCGCAGAGTGGTGGATCCTCCCGCCACAGGAGGAAGCCATGTGTTAAAGGTCTGTGTCTGCAGTCTGGTAAGCAGAACCTAGTGGTGGGCAGGAAATCGCGTATCTGTTAGAAATCACAGTGACTGAGAAGCCACAGATATCACAGTAGCAACTTTACAAAATCTAACTGCGATTTCGGTCACAGTTAGCAGTCGTAAGTAGTATTTCACATTCAAAGACGTGAGCCATCTATTGGTCGAATTTAGCACTGCTTTCTGCGATTTCAGTGACAAGTCGCAACTAAGAGTCGCAAGTAGCAACTAAAAAGCGCGGTTAACAGTGCCATATGTGGGTCAAAGTTCGTACTACGCCCATCTCTGCGATACACTATTGAGTCCAACTGCGATTTCCGTGACAAGTCGCAACTAAGAGTCGCAAGTAGCAACTAAAAAGCGCAGTTAGCACTGCCATCTGTTGAGCAAAGTTCATACTACGCTATTCCCTACCGAGTTAAACTGCGATTTCTGTGACAAATCGCAACTAAGAGTCGCAAGTAGCAACTAAAAAGCGCAGTTAACATACTTTTCCTAGTGTCATCTGTTGACCGACGTACGTACTTCGTTATGAGAGCCTTGTGCCTCACGAGATCGATGTGCTGTGTGTGCATATGGAGGGCTTATTTCAATAGTGGTACAAGTCAATTTTTGTTCATTTTGAGATACAGAGTCATAAAGTTCAATGAGCGCTGAAAAATCTGCAGTTGAGATACCAGAAATATTCAAGCATATGGCTTCTTGCTAGAGATGAACCTTTATTTATGTTTGTTTGGATCACAAATTTCAGAAGCATTATAGACAGAAAAGTGGAGGTAATGGACTTGTACCACTATTGAAATTAGCCCTTCATATTATATGACGACATGCACATTCAGCATTAGCTATGGTTGGTCAGATACTGCTGTGACTGATTGTATTATATTAATTAGAAGCAACATTGCCTTTTTCTCCTGAAAATATCAAGTAACGTAACAAATGTGTTTGATTCTGCTTCCAATATGACAGTTTTGGTTAATACTCCACATGCCTACAGGACTTTGCAATGTTAACACAGCAGAACTCAGACTTCTGTATAAGTGTAGAGAAATGAAAACAGTCATATGAATGCCTCACTTTTGTTCCGACACAGTTCAAGACTCGGGAGTAAAGTTTTACAACTTCACACACAAGAACTTTTTGCCGACACTACTACCACCTACATAAGTAAGCTTTTCCTGTGTTACTTTCAAGTAATGCACTTAAGCTATTCCTGATTTAACTGGAAGCTCTGTACTTCCCACTTTCATATCAACAGCCTCAAAATGCACATTGTAGACTTCGGGATATGTTACAGGTCAGTGTCACACCAAGATTGTGGAGAAAGGGGGGGGGGCGGCATGTCACTCTCCAACAAGTGTTTACCAATAAGTAAGTGGCGGAAAATTATGGGTATAGGACGGCTTAAACATGTAGAAAATGAGATTTTTATTATTCACTCACTGTATTTGACATTTATTATTTATTTAAAATCGCACAACAACTTCAATAAAACACAGTTTAATCATTCACACACTTATTTCACAATTATTTCACTTTTAAACTGCAAATCCTCTAAGAGCTGTCTTGAATCTTCACGAGTCTCTCTCAACAGCCTTGATGTGGATAGATACGTACAGCAACCAGTAATCAGAGTCAGAATTGAGTCTGCAAAAACACAAGGATTATTAAACAATTTTTGCTGTCATTAATTACTAGCAATATAATTGACAGAGTAGATTGCTAATATTTGCTATAATGAATATCACATTTGCAAGAACGATCTCACTGAAGTAATTAAGTCCATCGAAACGCTTAGAAACTAACCTCTCGTCTGACGAAAACGGTCTAAAGACGCAGTGGCTATTTCTTCAGATCTGTTGACAATAATATTTTGAGTTATCACTTTACTGAGTGACTGAAATGTAGCTCAGGTACCTGTGAACATAACAATATGTTAGAATTCATTTTCTAAATACGAACTATTACGGTACTGTACGGCTACTTACATATTAATTACATTATTAATATTTTCACAGTTGTTTCTTTAATACAAAATTAAAGCCAACGGAAGAAAAAACGTAAAACATACTTGCCAATGACAGGTTTGTTGAGATGCAATTTTCTGTGTTGACAGATGTAACTTCTTCATACGGTGGTAAGTCGCAGAAATCGCAGGAATCACAGAAATCGCAGAAGTAGCAGAAGTCACAGAAATCGCAGAAGTAGCAGAAATCGCGGAAGTAGCAGAAATCGCAGAAATAGCAGTGGCGGAGGGATACACGACCTATGTTCCTTAACTGCGACTCTTAACTGCGACAAATCACAGTTAAGAGTAACAGATACTGAAAAGTGGCATTCATAGAAATCACTGATACCGGAAAATAGCAGTTTAGCCCATCACTAGGCAGAACCTCCTTCCAGCAGTGAGGTTGACACGAAATTCGCCATGTCTGTGTGGTCCATTTCAGTGACCACAGTTTGTTTTCTGTCACCTGCAACCATTCTGTCTCCCACTGATGCGTGATGCATCTGTCAGAAAATGAGATGATGGCATGCAATGTGATGGGACATTGATGGACAGCACCATCCCAACATGCTTCCTTGGTGGCTTTGTTGGCCATGCCGCTGCCCTGTATTGCGATGTGGCCGGATACCCAGCAAAAGATCACCCCCTTGACATGCTGTTAGAGCCACTGAATCAGCTGTTCTACTGGCTACATTTAGTGAGGCGCTTACAGTGCATTAAGCAAGTTGGAACAGACAATCAACATCCAACATCTTCAGGTAGGAAGGACGGGCTGATCTGTAGACCATGCTGCCATAATCTAAACATAATCGATCAAATGCCCTATAAAACTGCAGGATGGTGGACCTGTCAGCTCCCCATATCTTTCCACTTAGGCATTTCAAAATATTCAGTGACTGGAAGGCCTTTGTTAGTAGGTCTTTCAGGTGTGGGAGCCAAGTTAATTTCGATTCATATAATAAACCCAAAAAAACGCATATTTTCTTGAAAACGTAAAATATGGTCCGCCACTGTGAGAATTGGTGGGTTAAAACTTCGACGATCACAGTTAAAATTGACGGTTGTGGTTTTCTAGGGGTGGGAACCGATAAACCAGTTGTTGTGGTCCGGGTTTCCAGCTGTAGCTGCCTCGCCGTTGTTATAAGACTGGAGGAAGAGTAGAAGATTGCAAAGTTATCCACAAGCAATGAGCGATTGTCAGGGCTCCTGACTGTGTAGGAAGGGTTATTGATAGCGATGGCAGACAATGTGGTACTGAGGACACTGCCTTGGGAGACCCCAATCTCTTGAAAATCGCAGATGGGCAAGGCATCGCCAACGCGATATCGAAAACGTCAGTCCCCGAGGAAGGATTAGATAAGAAGTGACAGGCGTCCACGTAGTCTCCATTCATGAAATTGGCAAAGGATGTTGTATCTCCAGGTAGTTTCATATGCTTTTTCGAGGTCAAAAAACACAGAAACCAAGTGGTTCCAGCATAAGAAGGACTCCTGTATCGCCATCTCCAGTAGAATTTAGTTGTCAAGGGTGAAACGGTTTCGCCAGAAACCGCACTGGGAGTGGCTCAGGTGACCTTGGGATTCGAGCATCCAGACGAGGTGGCAGTTGACCATGCATTCAAGAGTCTTATCCACATGACTGGTAAGGTCTATACGCCACCAACAGCTAGGGACGCTCCAGTCCTTGCCTGGTTTTCAGAACAGAATTAATATTGCCTCCTTCAAAGTAATGAGATACTGTCCATCAAACAAGATCTGTTTGAAACAAGAGAGGAGCTGTCCTTTCGATTCAGGGCACAAGTGACGAAGCATGGCAGAATGGATTTCATCAGGTCCTGGAGCAGTGTATCTGGCTACAGACAAAGCTGATTCCAGTTCCAACATGGAGAACAGAAGGTTATAGACTTCCCCATTATGCGAGAAGAAATTGAACTTCCTCATCTCTGCAGTCCTATTAAACAGGAGCTTGTCTGGATGATGTAGTAACAGTAAAGAAGTGTTCAGCTAAAACCTAAGCCATGTCTTCTGGCCAGTCCACCAAGACGTGGCGAGGAGGACTAAACGTTAGAATAAATATTGCCGGTTTTTCCAATGTGCCATTGACTCTCCTCAAATGGTTCTACACTTCCGTGAAACCCATATTTTTCCATTCTTCACTTAACTCCGTGGAGTCCATCTCTATTATGTCGGATCAGGTACTCATACCCTTACTAAAGTTAAGAGTGTTACGCAACTCAGACTAAACTGGTTAGTCACCTAAGGCCTTACATCCCAGGAGCTTAGATATTTCGGTTGAGTTAGTAGTTTCAACTAGTAGTGTCCCATTAAGAAGTCGTTTCACACTTTTTAGAGACCTAGCAATACCTTCCAATTCCTTGTGAATATAGAAAGGGGATGCCATCTCAAAGGTTCCACCTGTTCACACCTGTTCATACTAATGCCCTGTTACTCTGATTCTGAGACTTGTTTTCAGACAGACTGGCCAACCGGGCTCTCTTTGATGAGTGGGTGTAGGTACTACTTGATGGTACATCCATCCCACCAGGAGTACTAGTTTGATGAGACCATTCCATAGGGAAAGAGACACTAGGGAAACAACTGTCGACCCAGGCAGAGCCCTGCATGCCTGAGCAAGCCTTGTACAACTGGGGGCAGCAGGTGCCCCAAAGGTTGCCCACTAGAGACTGTTTTACGTCAACAACCAATCACCTCATCAGCACATAGCATTCCTTGAGGTTGAGGTTTTTTTTATAGAGGTGCACACCTTCCTCGCAGTCCATGTGGTGAAGACAATACCCCCCTTCTCCAAGACACACGATATTCCACCGCTGCGCCACGAAGTAGTCGCTGAAGCATGTCCAGAGCTAACAGTCACAGGGGGCTGGCAGCGCTTACCAGTCCCCAGCTCAGGAACCCCTGGGTTGGCATGTCCTACCCAGCAAACGAATGCTGAACCTCTGAGGGGCTTTTTGCTGCAATTACCAGAATATGTACTTAAGTATAAAGAAAGTATACAGCAGTTTTTTCAGTAACATTAAATGACGGATGTGATTCTGTAGTGTTTCCCGGCGTCTTACATGTTTATGCTCTTCACGGATATGCTGTCAGATATGGCCATCTTCACTACACGATATTTCTGCGAGCCATCTGGTCGTCATCTTCAGACGCGATCGGTGAGTACAGAATCACGCCGGAAATGAATGAACATCAGAAACGGCTGATCCTTTATACCCTGGACCACTATCTACATTCTACGAGTTGTCATCCACCACGTCAGCACAAGAGCGGTTATGCCATTTCTATTCAGAAAATGTGAACCAGGAAGTGGATCATCTTAAGGCTATCTTCAAGCTCAACAGACATATCGGTCATCAAATTAATCGTGCTTTTCAGTTTGGACCATCAAGCGAACGAGCGCCAGACACTAGTAAATCAGTTGCTTTTCTACTCTTTGCTGGAAGTATTTCTTCAAAAATTTCTAGAATTCTCAGGAAATACGATATTGAAAGTGTTCTTTTGCCTTTGGACAAGACTAGAGCCCTATTTGGATCTGTTAGATGATTTAGGATTGAGAAAGCATGTAGTTTATAAAATTCCCTGTCATTGTGGAAAGGCGTATTTTGGACAGACTATTCGCACTGTTCATCACCGATGTGTGGAACATCAGCGACACATACGTTTGCCTCAGCCCGAAAAATCTACCGTCGCCGAACATTGTCTCAATGAAGGGCATAACATGCCGTTTAGAGAGACGCAAATTATTGCTCCGGCTTCTCGTTACTGGGATTACGTGTTCAAGGAATCAATTGTAATACGACTATCTGATGACATTGTTAATGCAGATAGAGGTTTTCCTTTAGCAAGGTACAAACCCCATTTTATTTGATATAAAACAACAATGGTCTAGTTTTCGACCTGCTACATCTTAATTTGTGATTTATTACTTCCGCCAGTTTCTACTGCCAGCGGCGCTGCAATTTAATCGCTTCACAGGGCTCAGCTCTCTCGCTTCTAGCGCAGGCGCAGTGGCCTGTGCCCGGGGTATGAAGGGGCCGCCGTTTCTAATGTTCATCCAGATCTGGTGTGATTGTGTACTCAGAAATCGCACCCGAATGTAACGGCCAGATGGGTCGCCGAAATATTGTGTAGTGAAGACACAAAAATAAGGAAAAATTAATTTTATAATGAAACAAACGATTAGGCTATTTTCCTATGTTCCGAATGTTGTTATTCCGATTGATTATAACATTCAAATAGCATTTGCGGTCAGTATTCTCACAAAAATCTGTTATTTTTATGTAATTAGAGCTTAAAACTCATTAATTCTCATTATCTACGACAGATTCCCGTATTTGTACAAAAACACGCACTGCGCGCCACGTTCAGTATATGTTCCAGAGCGCACATTATGTCAGCGTCTCTTTGACACCAAAAATAAGTCACGTGGCACACATACTGCCGTTGCCCACCACGATCGGGTCAAGACTACAGTCGGCCTTCGGACATTTCGTAAGTGCTGACCTCCTCTTCAAAATCCGCTAGATACCTCGACGCTGCTACCGAGAGGAGGAGGCATCGGTCTCGTAAACGTGAGGAACAGGGCGTGCGCTTTATTTCTTAGTACGATGCAGTGCTATTGGGAGGACCGAGCATGTCACCTTAATGGGGTCTGTGATCAACGAAGTGCCTCCCCATTCACTCTGACCACCAGTCAATGTTGGCCACATCACGGCACCGCTCGCACATTTTCGGGACTTCTTCATCGATTACAGTTAGGTTCGGAATAGTTTGCCGGAGGCCAGGCTGCCCACAACGAAAGACGTATACTGAAGCTTCCTTCAGCAACAATCTCGCAATGAGGTATAACATAAATACCCGGCGATACCCTTTCCTTGAGATACGTGCGTTGTGATATGTAGTGGTGAAGAGAAAATTCCTGAATCGTCAACGACTGCACTCAGCTCATATGGTCGGCAGGTCGATATGCCCCCACTCCGCAGTCGTCGACTCCGACGAGCACCGTTTGGTTTGTGGCAAGGCAATCGATTGTTGGCTTCTAACGAGGAAAATGCTGGCCCTTTTACTGTGTGCAACGCACACGACGATCAAAGCTGACGACCTACTGTTACAGGACAAAGTGTACTGTCCCACTGCCAGGACAAACGCCTTGAACTGGATAAAGAGGATAGCGACATGTTATCTGTATTGCACCGATGGCAAGAACGTCGTGGACTTCCGGTACATAGTGTAAGAGCAACATGTGATTTTGCGTCGACACATGAAATATAAAACATGTTTCTCCAATTACTTGTGTTCGTTATTTACGGACCCTTCGCCTAGCTGGGGTGGTGTTCCGAAGTGAAATAAGATAGCTCAACGTCCAGGAACTTTCGTTCATGCCTGATTTACTCAGGGGACTATATATCGTTTTCAAGTTAGAGAGAAGCCGACCTGGATACGCGCCAACAGGGCCGTTGCAGGGCCCCGTTTTCTTTTTTTTTCCTTCCTTCTTTCTTTCTTTTGTTAGTGAACTCTTCAAATCTAGACGGCTTTGGGAGCCGTTTTTACGTATGGATGCGTTGAATGGCGCCTTTAATTTCTGTATGTTGTGTTTTGCACCTACAAAACGCAAAAAATCTATGTAAAAAAAACTCAAATAAAAATTAAAAAATTAGGATAATATATTTTAAAAGTTTTGCAGACTAACGAAAACAGCGTTAACAAGAACTGATTGTACCAGTCGTTTTGATTGTGGGGTGTATTACACATAGCTTCACACTAGTTTTAGTCTGAAAAACTGACAACAAGGGATAAATGCATTTAGGTACTTTGCGAACAAACAATTCACTTTTTTGGAAAGCATTGCTAGTAGTGGAGATATAACCATATGTCCACAGCACAACGAGGTGTAGGACGATGAGGTTATTCGGAGAGATATAAAGCGTGTACAACATTCAGGAGACACAAAGGTAAGGACTGTGATGTTTATTAGTGTAAAATAACGTTAGCATCTGAAGCAGACTTACTCCATCTTTATGTAAGATGATGAAACCGCAAAAGTTTAAACAATAAGGATCATAGCTAGACAGAAGGAAAATGAAAAAAACCATAGTTTCTAATAAAGTTAAATGTGTGTGGCCACATTAACTGAAATATAACTTTTTGAACGTGACATGTGTGAACAGCGATTGCAAATGGAAGTGCATGTAAACAGCAAGGAAAACACAATACTATCCTGTTTTTGATGGTTGTGGTGCAGTTTTGTAATTTTGACTTGGTCTTCATAAGAGAGAACTGTCGACTCGCATTATAAATAATTCAAAATGTTCTTCTGAGTTAGATTAGAACTGGCAATCTATGGACATCGTCTTATAAAATTCGAAGGTTTACCGCCCCAATAACTGAGCTACTGTTAGATAAAACGACAATTTTCACCAGAAATTTAATTTCGTTGAATGACGCTGTCCTTCGGTGTAACATTGGGAGAGCACGTCTCAGAGATAGGTTAACATCACAGTAGAAGACATTTTTAATTGAGTTGGCGACATGGTGGCGATTTTCCGGTACATTGCAACCACATTTTACGCATTTTCTCATTCTCTGGAACACTCAAAAACAACTTTTCAGGAGTTTTTGTACAGTATGATACTATGTACCATTTCTATCCCTTTCCCCGAAACGTTAATTCTAAAGCAAGACATTGCTGTGAATTAGCTTTATAACACTAGGAGTAGCGAGCTAGCCAGTGACGTCATAGGCATCACATGACTCGAGTGAAGCGTTTTAGCGGGCGTTCAGATTATTGGAATTTCACTCCCATTTTTATAAAAGAACACTGAAATCCAAGAGGAAATAATGCAAGTTAGGAGCATAAAATGACATAATTAATATTTTAAGACAATTTCCATAAGTGCACTGCTATTCAGCTTATTTGTTCGCTGTCGGAGAGGGGTGCGGCATACTGAGATGACGGCGGTGGTTTGCGATGTTGCAAATGAAGTTATTACAGCAACTCCGTTTGTCGTATTTCCACGACGAAGTATGCTGATGAAGTTCTTGGTTAGGCTGCAAAAGCATCCACAACCATGTTCAACAGGCCACTGACTGAATGGACGTAATTTTTGGGGCTAATCCACAGGTTCAGCATGTGAACGTCGTTGTACACACCTAGTTCTCGTTTCAGTACTTTATACACTATTCGTGATAATTTCCGACCGCAATAGAACTATTTGTCACTTTTGCATATGACTACAATGATCGCAGACTCATAGTCAGTAAAACCGTTCTTACCTCTGATCCACAATTGAAATTACATTCACCGTGACAGCTACAGCTTCAAACACTCGGCTGTACATTAAGAAGTCAAATATATTATATAGTTTTATGGCGCTTTTACTCTCACGGAACAGTTAACAGTAAAAGCAATTTCACTCATACGGCAGCAATAATTATAATGTCTACTCGTGAAAGCATTATCAGTACCAGTTGAAACACACACACACTGACCCTCCCTCACTGTATATCACTGTTGACTGTTATTCTCGGTACCGTACCCATGAAAGCTCATGTCTACAGTTTACATAGCAGTTCTCTACATCACAGTTAATAATACAAATGTAGATAAAATAAACAAAATAATTTAAAGTCCTTCCATATTCAAATAACGTCAATGGCCTTGCCGCAGTGGTAACACCGGTTCCTGTCAGATCACCGAAGCTAAGCGCTGTCAGGTTTGGCTAGCAATTAGATGGATGGGCGTTGTGGGCTTTCAAAACCATTAAAATGAAATGGTGTGATGATGGCCCTCAACTACGTACCCTCTGACTCAAAGTTGAAGTATTAAGTTTTGGCTGGTTTCGTTGTCTAAGGACTGGGATACGTAGTTGCCGCATTACAAGCCAAATACTGCTGAGTCTGCAGTATATAATATGAGTATACACATGAATTGAATGGTCGAAGATTCCTATCACTCGGCAATTGCGAATTTTGAACGTAATATAGACGTTTATAAATAAAAGATTGCAATTAAATAGAATCTGCAGGTACTATCTTAGCGACTTTAAATGATGAGTACGGTAGTAGAAGTACTTTTGAGAATGCGGTATATTTCTGCAAAACACTTATTGGTGTCGATGGTCATAGTCTCAAGGAACGTGGAATACATACAGCAGAGAGTTGTCAGCTGTGTATGGAGCCATTAGACATTTAAGGCAATATGTAGAGGCATAGAAATAGGTTTATGATTAGTGATTATGGTAAACCAACTATTATTTTGCACTCAGCAAGCCACATGATACCTTTTCACCAATACAGTCCCGCCACTTGAAACCCATCAGTCAAAATACAACCGACGTTTGCCATGTGAATGTGGCCAATAATGTAGTGGCTGACTATTTTTCTCGAGGTAGTGGTGTCTCATCAAACATTGATTACAAGCCAATGGCGAAGGTGGGGGCCACTAATGTGGAATTATAGCAACTTGTCAGAAGGCAAAACACTGGACTACGACTAAAGAGGCTTGCAGTGGATGGATATGAAGACTTACTGTGGTATGATTTCCAAATCAGGTTTCGCCCTTTTGTTCTGCTGATTTTTAGAAAACCGAATTTTTGATTCTGTATATGGCCTCGCTCATTCTGGTGGTGATAGTAGATATGGTGACTTATAGATAAGTTTAGCTATTCGTCAAACATGACTGCCATTCATGAGTAAGAACTGAACTTGCTTAGCAATACAAAAGGGCTGAGATAGGACGCTATGTCCACAATCCTTTAAGTTATTTTGATGAACCTACACAGTATTTCACACACATCCATACTGACTTTGTGGAACCCTTCACATCAATGAAGAGTTTGAGATACATTTTTTCTGTTACTGACCGATTTATTCGCTCTACAGAAGCACTGCTGATTGTAAATATATCAGCAAAAAAGTGGCACAGACATTTCTGACCACAGGATCTCATATTTGGAAAGTTCCAACAGCCACTACTGATAGAGGGCGACAGTTTGAATCAAGTTTGTTACACTAACTGACAAATTTACACGGTACATCACAACAATACATCCAGCTGTACCCTGCCAGTAATGGGATGATGTTAGAATAGCATCATATTTTAAAATCTTTCTGTGTCCTGGCACTTTGTGGTTGTCTGTCGTCCCACTTGTACTACTGGGACTACATCTAACCATGAAACGTGACACTGATGCTTCTGCAGCAGAATTTGTGTATGAGGAACCCCTCAGACGTCCTTTAGAATTATTGGAATGACAACATGGCCACCCTCCATTCTAGCCTTCATTCCTACAAAGAGTGTGTCTCTAGGTGTCACCTGTCGCCAGTTTTTGACAAACTGGCACTGATGTCTGTGTACACTAAGATCTACCATCGTGATCTCATGTCATTTTACATACAGACTCAGTCAAGGCACCATTACAAACACAGTACATGGGCCATAATCCTGTACTAGCATGGAGTGAACACACTTTGAAGGTATGAGTGGCAAACCCACCTTTGTGTCCCTAGAACATGTTAAACCCATCTGATTCGAGAGGACAATGTTTTGGGCCAGGTCTCCAATCATCAGCTGGTGCCTATGACTTATGACATGAATGAGACCGAGAGTGTGCCATCAGCTGACTAGCATCCATATCTAACACTCAACTGACATCTCCTGTACAAACTCCTATCTCTACAAGAAATGGCTCTGGGCACTATGGGACTCAACTTCTGAGGTCATTAGTCCCCTAGAACTTAGAACTAGTTAAACCTAACTAACCTAAGGACATCACAAACATCCATGCCTGAGGCAGGATTTGAACCTGCGACCGTAGCGCTCTCGCGGTTCCGGACTGCACCGCCACTACAAGAGATGGTAGGCTTGTATACCACAGATACTCCTTTATTCAAGGAGCTCCACACTTTGGGGGGAGGGTGGGGACTGGCGAGGAAGGTTGTGTGGCCACAGAATTAATAAAACATTAATACAATCACTGAAGTGTGGAATATCTTTCTGTCGACTGTATCTGACTTCCTCCTTTCTGCGCCTGGCATGCTGTCTATCTTCATATAGGCCTACAGAGTGTGACAACACAACGTCCTGAACTCAAAAAGCAATAAGACCCACTTTGTGAATCAGAATTTCTTCATTTTTTAAATAATGTAGGTACATATGGCTCTAACATTTTAGTTTACAGGGTTTTTGAAAACATAGCAGTTAGACGACACCCTGAAAAGCATAGCAGTTACATGATGCCCCCGCCCCCTCCCCATTGCCCATACACTGAATACGACGATTTGTGGTGTTTCTCGCGACCCTTACCAGTGTAGCAGCGGCTATGTCGACAATTTCTGCCTGAATGCAGGCTTGATGAGAGGGGAGTAGAAGGGGGGCGGGGGCAAAATTCCTGGGGCCAAAGCCTCATGGGGCCCCAAGTCTCTCATGATTCATATCACCCAGGACGTTAAGTTAGCGAATATCTGACTGCTATTGTAAAATAAATCTTGTGTCATACAATAAATAAAAGAACATTAGCCCAGCACCAGCGTAACCAAACTAGATCTTCCTTTGCACTTCAGCTCTTCCATTTTATGAGTCATACAGGATAATTTCCATTTCGTGACAACATGCACTAAAACCACCTTGTGATGGAGTAGAAAATGCGATATCTTTAAATGGTGACAGAAATCTTACCAAAACATTTCACCAACAAATGTACATAGCAATAGCTGTGAACACCATTATAATTCAGTCGGTTTGCAATCAACATTCAAAGACAAGGCACTTCTGATTCCATCATAAGGTGATTTTACATGAAAAAGAGTATACAGATAATATTTTGCATTCAAGAATAAACAGAGAAATCTCTTTTTATTTGTATATAGTTGTCCTGGAAGAAACGTAAAAGTGAAGAAATGAAATGACATGCAAGACATACATTGGCCTTGCTGATGCTCGAAAGTAAAGACGTGATGTTCTTATCTGTTCATCTGTAGAATAGTCAACTTATGCAGGAACTCTCTTGTTTCTTGATGTGACATTATTTCTTGGTCAAAGCAGCTCAGAAAACTGGAAATCCAAATAATGGAAATTTCCTCAGAATATTAGAGCTCTTGAGACACTACAACCCACTTCTCTCAAAACAAGCAAGGAACTGGAAAGCATTACAAGTGTGCTGTGCGCTATCTGTCAAGTGGTTTGAAGAATGAATTTATTTCTAATTGTCAGTGGCAACAGGGGTGCCATCTTGGAACTGAGAAGTATTATTCATTTATTGTTGATAAGCTCCTAATTCAACTCATATTGAACAAACAACATTTATCCTGGTTATATTTACTTCAAGAAGGAAATCGATGATATAAGTGAATAGCTTTTGGAATTTGTAAATTGTAAACAGAAAATGAGAGTTGCTATTGCACATTTAATTCGATCAACACTTATGAAACTCTCAATTCATGTCATTGAATGCTGTGGACGAGGTTACGATAAGGGTATTGTAAAGGAGCTCATACACATTTCCTTCATGAAACCCTCTTGCAAAATTTTCTCTGAGTGGCTGTCATAGCCTTAGGCTATGTTGAGTACATGCAGCTGAGACCTATCATAAAGGAAATAATTTTTTTGGAATGATTCAGCTTCTTCACAACCTGTCCAGTAGCATTGCACAACAATGGGAAATTCTGAAACAGTGGTCTGGAGGTTCTTTGTATTCCATGTCCGATGCCCACTGGAATGCTTGGGTTGATGCTGCAACACCAATTTCAGTTCACTTTCATAAGATTGCCATTGCTGTTGAAACTTCTGTAAGTTAAATTTGTCCACTGCAACACGTTCTGTGGTATGGGATGTTTTGGTTGTGTGACATCATTGAAGTGTTTAATCACGGCATCAGTATAGCTTAAAGTTGTTGGTACCGTACCAATTGACTGCAGAACTAAATTACTATGAGCTCTAATTATTACAATAATGTTGATGTAAGACACTTTGAGAGCTTATTCAATGACTTAAAGTAGCTTCACGAGAATTAGAACACAATTGTCCCTGATTTAAAGATGTTGCCAGTGCAATTAATATCGATCCTGCATTTCCAGAGGTACGCACTGAGGAGAGGAAATCATTTCATGATGAAACCAGGAGTGAAGTGCCAGATGTGAATCCAGAAGACCTATTCAAGATAAATGTATTTTATGTTATTATTGACAATATAGCGTCCAACTTGAGAAACTTTGAAGATTTTACATGAAATTTCGAGTTTTATGGAAATACTCAAAGATGACTGACGATTATGTCACTGAGGCACTCAAGTTATTTATCAATTGAATACTGCTATTATGTCACAATATATTTAGAAGAAGGAATTAAATATGTGAAAACAATTCATACTTAAAACTTTGAATACATTGCTTTGGAACCATTAGATCTCTACAATAAGATGTGCAAACTTAACATTTCAAGCTTATTTTGGAATGTATGTGTAGCTTTGCGCATCTTTTGACATCTTTCCTGTGATTGTAGCTGAAGCAGAACGTGTATTCAGCACTCTGGCTCATGTTAACATCTGTCTCAGGTCAACAGCGCATCAACAATGTCTCACAGTTTTGGGGACCTGGGAAACTTAATATAATCTGGCAAGACACCTTGACTTTGATGCTGTGATTCAAACATTTGCTGAATGCATGGATGCGAAGCACCATTGACAGTGTCATAGGTAAGGTCATTGGAGGACTCACTACCGTTTTCATGCGTGCGTGTTGATGTATGCTTACTGAAATGTGTTGGTACGCCAGAGAATGAGCAGGGATGGAACACTCCATATTGCAGCGTTACTGGCACCAGGCATTTTGTCAATGTACAAATTCGTATAATACTTAGCCTTTTGCTTTAAGGCGAAGTGAAAGTAAATCAAACCAATTTAAGATATAAAATTAAATGGAATGTACTTACATTTTACAATAATTCATTATTGAGTGGTATCTGAAGATGAACTTGTAAGGTTGCCAGTTGCATCAGTTTTCTCCCTTGCCGTGAAGGTCATGGTTGAGCTACCATCCAGTTCCCTAGGTGTGGTGCTCTTGGGCTCCTGATAACTGTCTTTGTCACTAATTTTCAAACCAATTTATTACTTTTCTTTCAGTCTCCTACTCCATGAAAGCATTGTAGCACTGGTAATCTTTCTTGGTATATGTAACCTGTGCACATCATACATGATTCATTCGATTTGTGTGTTAGTTCTTTCAAATGCACAGTGGAAAACAGGAGAAATGTATTACGAATGTTTTTTTATTTTACCACATTTTAAATAATGTTGATTGTAATATAAAGTTATATAAGGTGTACCATAATAGCTATTACTAGTTTTTCGAGGTAACAGAGGAGTGATATTAATCATTTTTCTTAATGAAGCAATGCCAGGTAACGTATCATTTTGAGCTTACACTGGTATCAAGGAAGCTGTATATCATAATAAAAGTGCTGCCAGAACTGCATTGCACAACGAGTTTGAAATCTGGAGCGTGATCTTAGCAAATGCACATATGGAGTGCCACCGTTCATCGTCTGTGAAATTATAATTAAATACAATGAAAATTGCAGATGTATTTAAAAATGTTATTTAAATGCGAAGCTACTGCTGTCTATTCTAATTGAAAATGTGTGTGGAAATCAGAAATAAAAATGCAACAAGTATGCTCAGAAAAAAATTACATATCGGTACTGGAGGAACCGAATTTAAGCCTGCCTTTCCCCACTTCCATAGAAAAACAACTTTGCGTAATTTTATACACGAAACTAAGTAAATAATAGTAACAAACTATTCGGCTGGTGCATAAGTTCGTGGCGTTTTCCCTGAGTTCGATAAACACAACAGATACACATAAGAGAAACTTTAGCCGTCTATAACATTCTCCTTCGCAATTTACAACAGTCTGCCAACGCTGGGGTAACTTTTCGATTCCGCGACTACAGAATGCACGTCGTTTTGAGACGAAGAACTCGTCGAGCCATGTTCGAAGCCTATTTTCATCTGGAAAAGAAGTTCCTTGAAGGTTGTTCGCTAGAGAGCGGAAAAGGTGTAAATCTAAGGCCGCAAGATCAAGTCAATAAGGTACGTGCAGAAAGACTTCCCAACCCAATTCCTGTATAGTGTTTTGTATCAGTCTAGCTGAAAACTGGCAGGTGTTATCGTGAAGTAGCATCGCTTCACACAGTCTTCCTGGTCGTTGTTCTTGGACTGCGTCTCTAAGACGTCTCGGTTATTGACAACAAATTTCAGCAGTGATTGTTACACCTCAGGGAAACAATTCGTAATACACACACTGTCGCTGTTCCACCAGCTGCATAACATTACCTTTTGTAGATGTGTGCAGGTCTTCGTACGGGTAGTTAGAGCTTTGTTTGACTCAGCCATTCTCTTCTTTTCCCTTCGTTATCATGAAGACACCATTTCTCCCCACTAGTAATGATACGGGATAGGTATGGCATATTTATATAGGCGTGAGGTGCCAATTATACAGAGGCAGTGCGCCATAAAGTATTACTGGTGCAAAAATGTTGACTAAAAATATAGTTTGGTGACCTCAGAACCCTTGCGGTGACCCTAGAACCTTGCCATGTGTCACAACGTCAGTTAAAATTACATTTACACCTCAGACTGGATACTGAGCGTATATTTTACTATTTTTGGAAAGATCACAGCTTGTAGTAATTGATGGTAAGTCACCGAGTAAAACAGAAGTAATATCTGGTGTTCAAGAAGCAAGTGTTATAGGCCCTCTACTGTTCCTGATCTACATAAACGACTTAGGAGACAATTTGAGTAGCAGTCTTAGATTTTTTGCAGACGATGCTCTCGTTTACCGTCTTATAAAGTCATCAGTTGATCGAAACAAATTGAAAAACGTTTTAAGCAAGAAATCTATATGGTGCGAAAAGTGGCAGTTGTCCCTAAATAATGAGAAGTGTAAGGTCATTCACATGAGTACCAGAAGGAATCCGATAAATTTTGGTTACACGATAAATCACACAAATCTAAAGGCTGTAAATTCAATAAAAGACTTTGAGATTACAATTCCGAATAATATGAGTGGGAACTATCACATAGATACCGTTATGGGTAAAGTTAACCAAAGACTACGATTTATTGGCAGTATACAGAGAAAATGCAACAGACCTAATATAGACGCTGCATATATTACAGTTGTAAGTCCTCTTATGGAGTATTGCTGTGCAGTGTGGTATCTGTATCAGATAGGATCGACGGAGAACATCGAAAAAGTTCAAAGGAAGGCAGTTCTTTTTGTACGACTGCAAATAACCCTTCTAAGACTGAGGGAATGGCAATGAACAACATGTACTAAATTCTGTGGGGGTGCACAGAAAAAACAATACTAAAACAATGTGTCACTCTATTAAAAGTCTCCAATATCAGTATCTGGATGCAAACAAATGAAACATACTTGTATGGGCTACCAAGCTATTTTCCAAATAAGCTAACTACTTTCCATTCAGTATTAGCATATGAGGATACATTCCAAATAGAGATGAGCAATTTATAAATGATACAGTACACAAAAAGAAATTCAGTGATGTAATTTTTTTAAACAATACAATACAAATTGTTGCTGTTTACAAAATCCACCCTACCCCTCAGGGTAAAAAATGTTCAGAAGCTGCAAATATTATGCCAAGCAAATCACACAGTTACCTCAATATTTAGTTTGTGAATTATGTTTAATCTCCTACTACCACTCAGGTAGCCATATATTATTTTCACTTTTTATTAACACATTATTGCACACTATTGGTACAGTTCTGTATGTATGGAGCCATGATTGAGTGTGGCTGGAGACAGTACACTGCTCTTAATGAAAACAGGAGAATAATACATACATTTTCAGAAAAATAGCATTCACATGAGAGTACCGGTAATTGTTTCATAATTTATTTACATTTCTTTTTAATTAGTTCTTTTTTTAAAAATAGTCGTCTGAACATCCACGTTCAATTCTGAAATTGCGGATACGGCGTGGGAATGAATGTTCTAAATGATGTGCTGACACGAGTCATTTCATATATTCAGCAGCAAATATAGAGAAAGAACTCTTTGAGTCTGTGACAACTTTCATTTTTTAATCAGACTTTGGTGAATATGTTGCAACAAACCAATTAACGCGTTTTTCGATTCTATGTGCAATTTTCTGGAGTACTCTGTTACTATGGCACATCGTTAACCAACTAGGGAAAGCACGTAAAATTTGGCAAATATAACTGGAAGACATGTCGTACGCATATTTTGCCACGGATGAACGAACAGACGCAGTATAGTTAATTAGAATACAAGAGAAAACACTCTTATCCACATGTTAACTACATAGTTTTATTGCGTGGTTAACACACAGTCCCCCTCCTCGGACACTCAATTTGAGACTGCACCCGAACAGCCGTGGCTGGCCTAAACTTTCACGTCAACTCGATTTGTACTCGGCGATCGACGTATCGACATACTTCGCGAACGCTGGGCTACGTCATTTTGACGTCACTTCCTTAGCTCGTTCGGGTGAAACGAAGCTTTCCCTCGCGAAATAGAGGGGAGAGAGAGAGAGAGAGAGAGAGAGAGAGAGAGAGAGAGAGCGCGCGCCATGGATATGATACGTGAATTGTCGTGACAACCATTAAAGCGAACACGTTTTCCATTTTAGCGAGATCTCATGAAATTTCATTCATCAACCTTCTCCTCAGAGCGTGCAGATATTTTGTTGGCGTCCACGTACATAGGAAGGAACGATTATCATAATAAAATAAGAGAAATCAGAGATCGCAAACAGAGATTTAACTGTTCGTTTTTCCTGTGCACTGTTCCAGAGTGGAACGGCAGAGCATTAGCTTGAAGGTGTTTTGATGAACCCTCTGCCAGGCATTTAATTATGAATTGCACAGCAGTATATGTAGATTGGAACATACTGGTACTGTGCATGGACTGATTGCATTTGTGAAGATATGTTTAGTCTTTAATAAAATTATATTTTCTGTTTCATCCCAATGCATATTTTTTGTGTATGTACAACATTCCCCATGTTACCATACGTTTAAGCCATATCAAATCTTCTTTGAAATATAAATAAAACTGATTTGCTATTTTTAGAGAAGGGGCCCAGTTGCACATCTTGCCCCAGTCCCAGTTCTGGCTCTCAGTGATCCCGTCCGGATGTTGGCTTTCAGGTCTTGTGTGGTCCTGGGACAATGGATGGAAATGCAGGATTTAAGAAAAAAAAATTGCAAAGGACCAGATCAGGAGAATAGGGTGGCCACTCAAAATCCCCCTTGTTGAGATGAGGTGCTCTGGGAAGTGTTCCCTCAAAACAGCCATTGATACCCTTGAACTATGGATGATTGCACCATCATTTTGGAACCAGTATCCTCCAATATGTCCATCCAAATTCACTGTCACCGTGACCCCAATTTCTTAAAAAAAAAAAAAAAAAAAAAACAAACAAACAGACCAGCGGTCCCAGCTAAAGAAACTGCACATCACACTGTGACCGTGGATGACAGCAGAGGCCACTGGTGCAGTTCTTGAGGGTTGATATTGGGCCCGTAGCACATGTTCTGTTTCTTGATGCATGCAGTCGAGTGAGAATGGGCTTCATCATTGGGGGGGGGGAGGGGGGAACCTGCTTCCTTAGGAACATTTTCCAGAAGAGTGCCAATGCGCATTCCTCCAAGAAATGAAGTTGTGTTCGGAGTGGCCAGCATACTCCCTCAATCTGGCCCCTTGTGATTTTTTAAGGTTTTTTTAAATCCTGTGTTTATATCAACAGTCCAAGGACTCTACAAGACCTGAAGGCCAACACCCGAGCAGAAACAGTCAACATATATGCTGCTATGCTGGTAAGAGTCATGAGAAATGCAAGAAATCATCTTATTCAGTGCAGGGGTAATGCAGGGTGTCCCCCACCTCATATGATTTTCGATATTATGTTACACATAACTTCAGATGTGTATATTATTAAATAAATCTGATTGATAAAATGGGAAGTTATGTTGCTGCACCCTGTATTAGAGAAAATGTTCTGAGTGATACACCGATTCATCGTCGCAGCCCAAACCGCTAAGAACAGAAAATTGAAATATATTTGGAGACATATCACTATTAAGGCAATTTTGAAGCTGGAAGTATGAAAATTGGTACTTGCTTAGGGGATGAAAATTTTTATAAAAATATTTCATCACATTTAAATATTTTTAGAGCTAAATCTATAAAAATCAGTATTTTACATCTCAGTTAGAAATAAATATGTGTTAGTGGTTTCTACAAAAATATCACCGCAGGAAGGCAAAATTAACAAAAACCACTCATTCCAGCTACCAGAATTGCCTTTTGGTTCGAAGTACATCCAGCAAAGATCATGTTTCTACAGCTTAATTAGCGAGAGAAGTTTGGAAGGTGGTGTAATTCGTGAACTAAATTAAAGAAAGCTATGAAAGATCAGATACACATATATAATTAGGGCGAAGACAGCCAATGATCCCTTCAATGCAGATGCACACAAAGATTAAAAATTTATGGGGACTGGTGAGATGCTATGAGTAATGAGACTAATGAGCAGGGGCTCCACATCAGTAGTGTGTGGTACCAGTTGAGAATTTGGGTATGATGGGAGTGCGCTAGGGTAGTCAGTGCTGTTGTAGTTACCACTGTGTCCAGATGGTGTAGCAGTCAGTGCAACTGCCTAGTAAGCATGAGACCAGGCTTCGAATCCCAGTGTGGCACAAATTTTCAACTTGTCCCACTGATATAAATCAATGCCCACTGGCAGCTATTGTCTAATTCCCTTATATCTTGATTCATAGTGACTGCTCGATAAGCATGGTGTTTGTTCTTTCAGATGTGTCCAGAAGAACAGACACCACATGTATAATTATGGTGGTGATGACCAATGATCTCTTCCGTACAAATGCACCCCATGAAATGCACCCAATGCTTGAACTCTTACAGGAATCGGCAAGACCCCTTAAACTTACATCTAGCTCCTGGCATGAACATTTGCATGCTTGCATTCAACATTCTGGTGGTTACATTGGTTATTAATGTACCAGCATTTCACATTCAGAGTGGCTTATCTCACATTTACATTAACCTGAGAACTAGCAATGTTAGTCACTTAAATATGTTACCTAGGGAAATGTATTCCCGAAATTTCATTACTCTGCATTAATTATTTTTTGGTGCTGCAGTTTTTTCTGTCAGTGTATATGTGCTGTAAATTCAGTAAAATGTGATACAAGGGAAGTTATTGGAGAGAAATATTGTGGAATTGTGTATTTGTATTAAGTGAGTTTATTTGTTTGCAACACTGAATTGGAATTAATTTGAAAGTATTGAATAAAGGGAATTAGGTACTGATTTTAGGAACAGCACTATAATTCTTTATTATATTAATGAGTTGTTGTCATTTGTGACTTCATAACTACAAACTATCATAAAATGCCAGAAAAGTAGTTTTGGAGTAATCTTTACGTGCACTGAGAAATGAAAACGAATGCACTGAAAAAGTGAAAAGTAATTTTAAATGACATAAGAAAATTTTCTGCATCTGACATTTGTGTCGAAGCAGAAAATCAGCTCAAAACAAATTCAAAGTGGCTTTACTCATTCTAATGTCACTTCATTCCCTGATAACAACTCTTTTATTAGCTTGTTTGACACATGCAAATATTTTCTATGATGAATTTATTTTCATATATAGTGTTTGGGGGAGCCATTTTCTCTTCATTAATGTTTCGATAGCTCTTGAGCTGCCCCAAAAATGATGGACCTCACAGGATTGAGGTCGCTGCTTGCATGCCTGACATTACCATAGATGCAACCACAATGGAGGAATATATATGGAGAACCAGACTAACCCATAATTTCTGAAGAGGAAAAGCAGCATTTTCAGTAGCTGTAGGGGCAAAGGTTTGGATGATTGATAATAACAACCATTAATTTCCCCCTTGAGAGCATGCAGTTTAATGATGATGATATCTCCTTGAGTAAAATATTCTGGAGGTAAACAGGGGGATGTCATAATCAGGAAAAACAAAACTGAATTTTACAAGTAGGACTGTGGAATGTAAGATCCCTTAATTGAGTAAATACGTTAGATAATTTAAAAAGGAAAATGGATAGATTGAATGTAGATCTATTAGAAATTAGTGAAGTATGGTGGCAGGAAGAAGAGGACTTCTGGTCAGATAAGTACAGGATTATCAACATGAAATCAGATGGATGACTGCAGGAGTGTAATTTAATGCCATAATCACCAACACTCGGTTTTCATGAAAGATGCTTACATATGTGGAAGAGACCTGGGCCACTGGCAGGTTGCAAATTAATGGTATAATGGTAAGACAGAGATTTCAGAACTGGATTTTTAATTGTAACACATTTCCAGCAGTAGAATGGACTCTGAACAGAATTTATTAGTTAAAATATATAACATATGATGAATGTGTACCTTTGAGAGATGAAAAAGTGAAAACAGTATGTGTACAAAAGAAGGCAAGACCCAGTAGAAATCAGTGGATAACATAGGAGACACTGAATTTAATTGATGAAAGGAGAAAATATAAAAATGGAGCAAATGAAGCAGGCAAAAGGGAATACAGATGTAAAAATGCAATGATAGAAAAAGCAAAATGGCTTAACAGGAATGGCTAGTGGACAAATAAAAGATTGAATGGCTAGGGGAAAGATATATGCTACCAATAGGAACATTAAAAGGATCTTTGGGGAAAAGAAAAGCAGCTGTTCAAATATCAAGAGCTCAGGTGGCAAGCCAATACTAAGAAAAGAATGGAAAGTTGAAATGTGGAAGGAATATGTACAGGAGCCATAAAAGGGAAATAAACTTGAAACCATTATTATAAGAGGGGGAGAGGAACTAGATGATGAGATGAGAAATACGATATTGCAAAAAAATCTGAAAGAGCACTGAAAGAACTATTTGGAAATGAGACACATGGAGTGGACTACATTTCCTCAGAATTATTGAGATGCTTTGGACAGACAGCCATGACAAAACTATTCCACCTTGTGTTCAAGATACATGAGATAGGTGAAATACCCTCGGACTTCATGAAGTATGTAATAATTTCAATTCTAAAGAAGGCAGGTGCTGACAATTGTGTATCCTATCAAAGCATCAATTTATCAAGTCATGGCTGTAAAATATTGACCTGAATTACTTATGGAAGAATGAAAAAGTGGTAGAAACTGACATCCGGGAAGACCAGTTTGGGTTCAGGAGAAATGTAGGAACACATGAGGCAACACTGACCTTAAGATTTATCCTAGAAAATAGACTGAATAATATATGTTACATAGCTGCATCAACTTTGAGGTATCGAGCCCCCAACAAAGTTGTATTCTCCAGGGAAAGAAATATGTGGATGATGGATGAGAAACACATAGAGGCACAGAACGGTGGGTAGCGACGTGGCGATTACAAATTGCTGCTGTGTGTGTGTGTGTGTGTGTGTGTGTGGGGGGGGAGAACCACATAGAATATGACTATTACACCCATCACTCTTTGTCCTGTATTCGTTTCCGACTGATGTTTGTTTATTTTAAGCAGGCCAGGATTACTGTGAAGTTAATAATAGTTGCTTTCCATTTAAAGAACATTAGCAAGCTATTGCGACAAGACAGAGTTACTTTTCTTTTCTCTTTGAAGACTATAAGCTTCTATTCATGTCCAGTAGTTCATTGTTTGTTTTACATATTGAGAGGATGTGTGTACCTATGTGATTTTGTATATTCAATTAATTACAATGTATGAGGTTTCCTTTTTTTTTTCTTGGTATTTGCTGTATAAAGCTCGGATCAGCTTTTATTCTCAGGTTAGTCTTTGGAAATGTCTCATGCACAGAGTATGGAACCTGCTTTTTGCAGTGAGATGAACAATTCAGATGCAGTCAGATACTAAATTTAGACCCTAAAGTCCAAGTCAAAATTGTGCTGGAACTCTGTATTGGGACATTTTTAGACTAGTCCCCTAAAAGTTCTGGTTCACCTAAACAACAAGACCTTTAAATTTGTTGAAACATTCAAAAACTGATGATTGAAATTCTTTTGTTAAACTCAATTATTCAGTACAATAGTGGAATTGCCACAGCATCTATGGAAAGTGGTTAAAGCAAACTGAAACCATGAAGAGGTGACACAGTGTTGGACATCCAACGTTCATTAAAGAATGTGGAGGTTGGGGGATTGCCTCCTCTGTAAAACAGGATAGATGGTAATCTGTGACAGATCTGAAACAGAGTACAATGCTGGTGCAACTGTTTTGGAGCCCACCATTCTGCACTCGTTGTTGCATACGGGGCTCCACAGCAGATGACCCCTACATATTCCCATGTTGACCCAGTAACATTGTCAATTATAATTATAGTGGGCATGAGAGCATAGTGACTGGACCATGTATCAGTGGAATCATATTGCCTGGTCAGATAAATTGTGTTTCTTGTTACTCCAGTTAGAGGGATGCATCCAGAAATGCTGTCACACATATGAGTGGCTGCTAGAAACATGAGCCATACCTTAGGTACAGGCTGATGAGGGCAGTATTATATTACGGGAGACATTCTCCTGGTTTTCCGTGGGGTATGTGATGTAATTTGAAGGTACCGTGTTATCTCTGGATTATGGGAACATTACTGCAGATCACTTATCCCTTCATGTTTGATTTCTTCCTTGATGGTGATGGCACCTTAGTAGGATAACTGTTTGTGTCACAGTGCCAGAATCGTGCTGTGGTTGTTTGTGGAGCATGATAGTGAATTCAATTGCTACATAAATGACATCATTAACAATCTTAAGCACTTTTGTAATTATCAACCAGTTTCAGTCAAATACCATAATCCAGCACCTGTTGTACACACGCCAGGGATACAGGAAAATTTTGGGTGAAAAGCTTGTCCGAAAACTGTAGTAAAAATACAAGCAATCCTTACATTTTGGTTGATAGCAGAGTTACACAAAATTAAAAAAGCTTAGAAATGTTTGGAATGTAACCATATACACAAATTAATTTGTGATGCGAATGTAAAATGACTTGTTCCACATCATTACAATCCATCGTTCATCCATGGAATGTGAAACTAATTAACATGTTACTTCTAATCAACTGGCCTTCATGGCTAGTATTATCTTTGTAATAATATACCATGAAATTTTAAACATATTTTTCCTTTTTTAGTTTGTGTTGTTCATTCAAAATGGAATTTGGACCTTAGGCACAATGTGAAAAGATTTCTTATTATTCTTCCACAAGATTTACATGTTGACCTTCTTTTGACTTTTTAAAGATAGAAACGTGAATAAACAATTTCAGTTTATGACACTCAACATATGAACAGGAAAGCATTAATTGATTATTGTTTTACCTTACTTTATTGTAGAAAAAAATATTGTTTGGCATGTAATAGATTTATAAAATAATATGCAGATTTTTCAACTGATTGAAATAAGACACAAAGATAAATAATTTATTGCAGAAAGTTAATAAGAACTTTAAGCAATGTAGGCTTTAATGGGCAGTATTGTCTTCACTTAAAACTTCCAGGCTGATAGGCTGTGGTCGATGGATAAAACTCTCCCCTGTCGTTTCGTCTCCGACTATGGGAGACATCCTCTGAGGTAGTCATCAGCTTTGCCTCGGAGGATGTCTCCCGCAGCCGGATACGAAATGTCAGGGGAGAGTTTCATACATCGACCACGGCCTATCAGGCTGGAAATTTTAAGTGAAGAACTTTAAGATTATCTCTGACATTCTGTAACAACTGATTTAAAATGGAAAGAGATGCTGTATTACCACAGAAATTTACTGTCACAAAAAAGTATATCAGCTTTAACAAACATAAAATTTACCTCAAAGATACTTTGCAGAATAGAAAGAACCTGCAAACCATTAATTTTCTCAATTTATTAATAAAAAATTAAGAGTTACAAACAGTGAGCTAGAATTTGTTTTTTATGACTTTCATCCATCCCGAGCCTCACTGTTTGGAACAATCCTACGAGCATTAGTACATGTCCATACTTGACAAGATAATGAAATTGTTTCGATAATTTGCTATTACATAACAAAATCATTTATTTTCACCTTACACTTTAAGGAAATTCGCATGTCTTCACACAGTGGTTACCCCACTGTACCAATATCTTAGATGAACTAACTGAACAAGTAGAACCTATGAAATGCTTTGCTGCCTTCAAAAAATCCTGAGCAGCTTTGGCATTTTCGCAATTTTATCAGTACTTAATTGCAATTATTTCATTATTAATCTCTGTAATATAGAATAAATATTTAGTTAGTTGCTTACAATGGGGGTTTTGGTAATGATGTTTGCCAAAAGAGTTTGGATTCTGAGCTCTGTCACATAGTTGGTGTATTAACGTCAGAGTCCCCTAATTCCTTTAATTCCTTACCCCTTGGTTTGATTACTCACCTTTGTACATGGGAAAAACTCTTAACACAGATTCTCTCAATCCTACTGGCCTGCTTTTAATGTTAAATGTACATGAGGAATTTAATAATGTGTGTGTGTGGGGGGGGGGGGGACAAATACAAGCAGCAAGTAACTGAAAACATCACGAGGTTTATGCACAGGCAGGTCATAAGTCTACTATTAGCAATCTTGAAAACTGGAGGTGCAGGTTTATTGTTAAACCGAACCAACCAGATACTGCATGGAACATAAAATAGTAAACTGCAAATTACACTGTCCACAGTAAGTTAATCCAATAAGATATAACATAAGTGAAAACTGTCATATTACGCCATCAGATTGACAAAATTCTGTAGTTGCTCCATCATCCTAAAGATAGGTCTTGTGGTGAGGACACACTATCATGGCACTTCATATGGCAAGCCTTATCTTATGAGTAGACAATCATCAACATATAAGATGACTAGTCTCATATTTAAGAGGTTAATGAATCACTTTTGTAATCATACAACCTTGCATTGGATATTCTGTTTACTGAGGACCACTCTCATTTGGGGGTCTGAGTGACGTGCGCTTCCTTTTTAATCTTCCCCAACTACTTCTCCTTTCCTCCCGATGAAGAAATGGATAATTCCAAAAGCTAGGATAGTTTCTTGTACTTTTGTGTGTTACTAGTAATACTAAGAATTTTGCCTCCAGAAGTTATGTACTGGTCAGAAATTCAGTCTAATAATAATTTTGTTGTTTTGTATACTATTTGATGTTACATATTCAGTATGCTAATTATCACAACACATACATTGCCTTAGTATATTATTTTGTATGCTTGCTTACATTACCTGTGTATGAATACAGTGGTAGAATCAGTACATTGATTCTCAGATGTATCTGTGATGAAGCAAGCTGGGATATTTTTACTTCCCATCTTGTTTTGCCATTTGCCTTCTTAAAATTAATTTTTTCACTTTTAACTAATTACCATTAACACACATGAATACAATCTGCATTTTCATAAAAGAGAAAGGCTGGCCCTCAGTTTTAAAGAATATAACATCAGATCTAATTTTGTGCTTAGTTTTATGAATGTAATTGATTTTCTAATTTATTTCAACTATTCCTAGTTGGTATCTTTTGTTATAGGGTGAAATCAGTAACTGTTTCGAAATTTAAATTCTATTGTTGACTTATAAACAAATATAAATTCTGTACTAATTACAAACATTTGGAAGATGAAATACTAGTCATCTTAAAGGGTCTATTTGACTCTATTCGAAAACATGTTAGCAAAGCCACACTGCCCTCCAATGCTAAACTTGTGATCCCTTGATGCCTCAGAACATGTCCTACCAACCGATTCCTTCTTCTTGTCAAGTTGTGCCACAAACTCCCCTTCTCCCCAATTCTATTCAATACCTCCTCATTAGTTATGTGATCTACCCATCTAATCTTCAGCATTCTTCTGTAGCACCACATTTCGAAAGCTTCTATTCTCTTCTTGTCCAAACTATTTATCGTCCATACTTTCAGAAACTACTTCCTGACATTTAAATCTATACTCAATGTTAACAAATTTCTCTTCTTCAGAAACGCTTTCCGTGCCATTGCCAGTCTACATTTCATATCTTCACTACTTCGACCATCATCAGTTATTTTGCTCCCCAAATAGCAAAACTCCTTTACTACTTTAAGTGTCTCATTTCCTAATCTAATTCCCTCAGCATCACCCGACTTAATTCGACTACATTCCATTATCCTCGTTTTGTTTTGTTGATGTTCATCTTATACCCTCCTTTCAAGACACTGTCCATTCCGTTCAACTGCTCTTCCAAGTCCTTTGCTGTCTTTGACAGAATTACAATGTCACCGGCAAACCTCAAAGTTTTTACTTCTTCTCCAAGGATTTTAATACCTACTCCGAACTTTTGTTTCCTTTATTGCTTGCTCAATATACAGATTGAATAACATCGGGGAGAGGCTACAACCCTGTCTCACTCCCTTCCCAACCACTGCTTCCCTTTCATGCCCCTCGACTCTTACAACTGCCATCTGCTTTCTGTACAAATTGTAAATAGCCTTTCGCTCCCTGTATTTTAACCCTGCCACCTTCAGAATTTGAAAGAGAGTATTCCAGTCAACATTGTCAAAAGCTTTCTCTAAGTCTACAAATGCTAGAAACGTAGGTTTGCCTTTCCTTAATCTTTCTTCTAAGATAAGTCGTAGGGTCAGTATCGCCTCACGTGTTCCAACATTTCTACGGAATCCAAACTGATCTTCCCCGAGGTCGGCTTCTATCAGTTTTTCCATTCATCTGTAAAGAATTTGCGTTAGTATTTTGCAGCTGTGACTTATTAAACTGATAGTTCGGTAATTTTCACATCTGTCAACACGTGCTTTCTTTGGGATTGGAATTATTATATTATTCTTGAAGTCTGAATGTATTTCGCATGACTCATACATCTTGCTCACCAGATGGTAGAGTTTTGTCAGGACTGGCTCTCCCAAGGTTGTCAGTAGTTCTAATGGAATGTCATCTACTCCGGGGGCCTTGTTTCGACTCAGGTCTTTCAGTGCTCTGTCAAACTCTTCACGCAGTATCGTGTCTCCCATTTCATCTTCATCTACACCCTCTTCCATTTTCATAATATTGTCCTTAAGTACATCGCCCTTGTATAGATCCTCTATATAACTGGAAACCTTTCTGCTTTCCCTTCTTTGCTTAGAACTGAGTTTCCATCAAAGCTCTTTATATTCATGCAAGTGGTTCTCCTTTCTCCAAAGGTCTGTTTAATTTTCCTGTAGGCAGTACCTATCTTACACCTAGTGAGATAAGCCTCTACATCCTTACGTTTGTCCTCTAGCCATCCCTGCTTAGCCATTTTGCACTTCCTGTCGATATCATTTTTGGGACGTTTGTATTCCTTTTTGCCTGCTTCATTTACTGCATTTTTATATTTTCTCCTTTCATCAGTTAAATTCAATATTTCTTCTGTGACCCAAGGATTTCTACTAGCCCTCGTCTTTTTACCTACTTGATCCTCTGCTGCCTTCACTACTTCATCCCTCAAAGCTACCCATTCTTCTTCTACTGTATTTATTTCCCCCATTCCTGTCAATTGCTCCCTTATGCTCTCCCTGAAACTCTGTACAGCCTCTGGTTCTTTTAGTTTATCCAGGTCCCATCTCCTTAAATTCCCACCTTTTTGCAGTTTCTTCAGTTTTAATCTACAGGTCATAACCAATAGATTGTGGTCAGAGTCCACATCTGCCCCTGGAAATGTCTAACAATTTAAAGTCTGGTCCCTAAATCTCTGTCTTACCACTACATAATCTATCTGATACCTTTTAGTATCTCCAGGGTTCTTCCATGTATACAACCTTCTTTCATGATTCTTAAACAAAGTGTTAGCTATGATTAAGTTGTGCTCTGTGCAAAATTCTACCAGGCGGCTTCCTCTTTCATTTCTTAGCCTCAATCCATATTAACCTACTATGTTTCCTTCTCTCCCTTTTCCTACTCACATAACAGAAGCATAACTACATACATTGTGGACAAATTTGACACCGTTTGGCATAAAATAAACTCCAATCTCACTAATTAGTACAATTCAAGATATAACAGGTATTATGTACATTGAAACTATAAAAACGTAAAATAAATGCAATGATATTGAAAAATAATTTAAAGACTATTAATAACTATTTGAAATGCTATTTAACTGACATTAATAGTCTTACATCTATTTAATATAACAGAAATGATTTGTTAATTACTTTTACTACTTATGCTTCGATGACATTTCGAAATTGAGAATTTCTTTATCAAGCCTTGCTTTAAATCATGATGATAATGTAATTTATTCATTACTACTATGACCGTCCCCTTATCTGCTAGTGGTATTGTAATATCTTTGTTGTTTTGTAGATTTGCTTTAGTTCAAAATGTTGTGTGAAATCTTACGGGACTTAACTGCTAAGGCCATCAGTCCCTAAGCTTACACACTACTTAATCTAGATTATCCTAAGGACAAACACACACATCCATGCCCGAGGGAGGACTCGAACCTCCGCCAGGACCAGCCTCACAGTCCATTTGCTTTAGTGTCTTGTTTTCTCTTTTGTGTAATGTGCAATGTTTTTTATTTGTTTTTAAAGTTTTGATTCTTTGCATTTGTTAGTAAGTTTAAAATTGCAAATAAAAAAATAAATAAATTTAAGACTGTTAAGGACACTTCAGTACCATTATAAAATAAATAGATAAAATTATTTGTACTTACCAAAGTCATTCTTTTCACTGTCTTCCAGCTTATCAGAATCATTCCTAAGTTGAAGACAAACTTCATGTCACACACTCCTTGTAGTGTTCCTATCTTTAAAAATGTCCAAGGTTTTGTCCCAGAGCACAGGCCTTTGTTGTACAAAATGAGTTAATAACTCATTGTCAATTACAACCACTTTGGCCATGATTAAATCACATCACTACACCACTCTCAACGCGTACACAACAACGGTTGGTGGCAGACTGGACGATGAGTGAGTAGCCGCGCATTTAGTCACGTAGGCCACCCCTTCAGCAGAGACGGTAAAAAATTCATTGACTGTAGTGGCAGTGGGTAGCTGCATTGCTGCCGTCGGCATTAAATAATCTGATCATCCAGTTTTCCACACAATATGTACGTCGTAATACCATCCTACATGCCACTACTGGTACGGAGGTAACGGTAAAAATTCCGATTGGACAAAAACGCCAAATGTGTTCCCGGCCTTATGTTGTATGATAAAACAATGACAGTGTCTGCTCCATATGTACCTTTCTATTCTTCAAGAACTGTGAACTTTGTGGTTAGGTAGATTTAGGTAGATATGACTTTAGGTAGATATTCAGTAGTAAACTATTGTAGCAGTATGTGGATGTTCGGCTGCTAACTATTAATGAGGCTTATGGGAAGTTAGAACAATAGTGCACTGGCCATATTAAATGTGTATATGAGGGGTTCTGAAAAGTGAAAGTAAACCGCTGTGAAACACAACTGTGCCTCTGTCAAGTAGACAGTAGTTGCACTCTCACCCTGTAATTTTTCAGCCAATATGTTGACACTGAGAACAACAAACGATCAATGAAGAAATAAAGCGGGCGAGTGTTGCTACATATGGTGCCCTGATATTAGGAATATTGTATGTGAGCACAATGAACCAGAACTCACGAAATTTGACAGTGAAGTGTGAAATCGAGTGGTTTACAGTACAGTTTTAAATGGTAGAGATGATACAGCCAATCAGTGCTGGGGTTTCATAACAAAGAAGGTGCAGCAGCCAATCAAGCAAGAGGGTTCTATGGAAGCAGCTTCTGAGTACGGGAGCAGCCAGTCAGCATGGACACAGCTGACACCTCGCCGAGAGAATTACAACTTGCCGCAGCTGTGCAGACGATGGACCAGGATTACAATCACAACAGCAGCAGCAGAGGAGCAAAAGAAGAGTGAATGAGAAAAAGGTAACTTCATAAGAAAAGCTGTTTTCTATTAAGTGATACATAATGAGTGACTTTAACGAACAAGACAGTGTGACAGAGAACAAAGCTGTAGAGGTTAAGTTTTTAAGTGAACAGAAAGACCTAACTGGGAATGGTTCTGTAGACGATTGTAGTGATAAATCAGACATGGATGTAACTTTGAAGGATGGGGACGAAAGTCCTATTGTAAAGAGCGAAATGGATGAAAACGGTACTGAAGTGGATGAAATCTTTAAGGTTAAGGAGGAGGAATCTAGTAGCGAAAATCAGCAAGGGCAAAAGTTTATGGCAGATGGAAAAGTAGTAGCAATGTTAATGCAAATTATGAGTAGTTTGAATAGTATGGCAAGTAATATGAAAGATGACATGACTAGCTTAAAGAATGAACTGAAGAGAGAAATTAAAAGGGAGCCAGGTAGTTAGCGCTAGTCTTTCAGAATTAAATAAGAAGTTTGATGCGGTAGTTAAAGATTGTGATAATACTAATTAGAAATTAACATTGAGTCGTGAATGTGTGGAAAAGAGGAAGAAGCATTGTGATGACGATAGTACGAAGCTGGAGGTTTCCAAGAAACAATGTGCTGAAAATAGCGTTAAACTTGAGAACCAAACTGATCAGATAAAAATGATTTAGAAACTGAGGTAGAAACTAAGTGTGCAGTAGTGGTAGAGGAAAAACTGGAAAAATTAAATGAAAATGTAGATTCAAAAGTGACTAAAATAGAGAAAAAGGTGGGAGAAGTAAAAAATCTAAAGCATAGAGAAAGTGACAGAGTGTCTGATAATTATTTTGGTTACCAGGATGATAGTTTCTCCAGGGAAAAGATTAATGAAGATTTGTTGTATGAAGAAGATCACATGTAAGTAAAAAGGAAGTGTGGCACCCTGTAATAACATCAAGTGTTCAAGGAATACATGTTAAGTGTTTACTAGACAGTGGTAGTGACTTGTCTGGCATTTCACAGAATCTATTAATAACTCTGAGGGTATAGTAGTGATGCATGTTTCTAGAATAAAAATTATTGGTGCTACTGGTAAGCTATCAAAGAGTGTGAAACAAGAGGTAATATTAACTGTGGAATTGGCAGGACAGCTGTTGGGGTGCAATTTGTTGGTGATTCAAAATTTCAGCTTTGATGTAATATTTGGAACTAATTTCTTGTGCAATTAGCAAGTAGAGGGTTCAACATTCTGTGTTGGATTCATTATGTGGTGATAGTGCTTACCCCAGCTGTCTGTCTCATTTTTCATGTTTTAAGGCAGTCAAACTCTTCTCCTATCCTATCTGTATTTTATAAGTGAATCAGGAACAGTCTGTCTTCTACTTTCATGTGATTTTGTACAGTAGGATACTTTACAAAGAGGTAAGGTAAATAGAAAATGAAAGGTGTCAGTGTAAGTGGAGGATAATTAACATCTGAAGTAATCAGCTCATTTGTGAAATTAGTGTGATTTGGTGCAGCAAGAGAGACAATATGAAATATAAATAATCTTGAATACTAGATCTTAATATTAATTGTGGTATAATAGAAGTGCTTGTGTTCAGAGCAGTTAGTATATGGAGATAACCATCTATCTATAGAAGTGTGTTGTGGTACAGCCTTTTCTAACATTAAGGAATTCCAACTTTAAACATAGTTACCTAGAGTAATGTGTGTGGGATGCATTAGCCAGACCTGTATGTATACCCCTTCAGGCAAGAATCTCAAGCAATTTGATGGATACAGTGAAATAATAGTTTTGCGAAGAGATAATTTTGTCTGATCAGTAATGAGAGTTAAGTTTGCCTTAGCATAAGGATCAGTTACTGTGGGGTGTTTCTCAGTAGAGTCAATATTTCATTAGATAAGCAGAGTAGGTGTTTATTTATTAGATAATGAAGCAATAATAAAATAATGTATAATGTTACAGTCTTAATGGTTAGGGAGCCTATCTCTGCAGTAGGGATATTGTTTTCGAGAATGCACTCTACTGGCTGACAAGGTAAGAAATGTAAGATGACAGATATGATTAATGCAAAAGATAACTGTATACAAACAAATGAGGTGTAACTGTAACGATGATCTAATTGTGAACTAGGCACCATTGGGTACTGGGTATATTGTACAATTCATGACACTGCAGCTGGGAATAAGAGCTTAAACAGAAACACCAGTATTTTAGGATCAATAGATTATCTGAAAACTTCTATTTATGTTCTGAGAAATTAGGAGCATAAAGTGGTAATACTGAAACAAAGAACAGTAATTTTACTGATTAACTGATAACTGTGGTGCTAGACTGGTGTAAATATTTCGGACAGGTCAACCATTTGGTAACATTTTGTGAGGATTTAATTTACTGTTTCAATGAGAGTAATACTCAGAGTGGAGAAATTGGGCAATGATTTGATACAACTTCCATCCCCTTATTCTTGATTTGAATAGTAACTAAGTTATGTGATGGTGACTCTATTCTTTTTTCATAACATAATAATAAGTAAATTTATGCTATTGCACATCTTCGAGTTTTTTCTAGAGGTAATGCACATATTGAGTTTTTGCTATTTTGCAAATGGAAGAAGAGACCCAAATTTTTCAAGTTTAACCAGTTTCAGACAGTTATGACTGAGTAATATTTTGGCAGTGTAATGTGCACTTTATTTTAAACTTCAGTAGTCCACACTTTTCGTGCTACAGTCAATTTTAGTGCTAATTATTATAATGCTATGAGAAGTATGTAATGTATTTATTTATGATGAAATAACTATCATCTGCCATTCGTGTTAAGCATATTTTTCTTAGACTTAATTTAGAAGTAAAAAGTAAGTGTACTAAAGTAAGGTATTTGTCCCAGTTTTTCATGTACTGTGGCAGAGAAGAACTACCTCCAAGGGAAATGATAACAGTGCATTTCCTTACTAACTGCCACGTAGACCTGTTGAAGGCATGGGCAACTTGGTGAGAAAATGTGAAAAAGCTCATTAAAAAAGTGTGAAAGTGTTTGTGAAAAATACTGAACATTGAGCAAGTGAAATTTTCTGTCTATTGCAGCCCATGAGGATTTATTATTTGAAGCAAGACAGGGCTTGTAACAAATGATATGTATCGTTAAATGTAATCTTCACTTACCCAAAAAGGACATCACTTATGATGAAGATGCCTAATTATTTGTTAAAAGTATAAGTTGTAGATATGTTGTGATATTGAACAACAACACACTGAATGTAATTATTTTGTATGGAGATTTTCATGTGCCCAGTTCACATAAAAAGAAGAAGAAGAAGAAGAAGAAGAAGAAGAAGAAGAAAGAGAGAGAGAGAGAGAGAGAGAGAGAGAGAGAGAGAGAGAGAGAGAAAAGAAAAGAAAAAAAAAAAACATGTTTACTGTAGTTTTGATAACATTTCCTATGTAATATTTTGTGTGTGTTGATTTTTAGCCCACTGTCTGGGGTCACTTGTGGTCATTGGATTGGCCAGTGAGCTATTTGCGATATCTATCTGGTCAATCCAATGAGGGGGTGATGTGACGAAGCAAGCTGGTATATTTTTACTTCCCCTCTTATTTTGCCATCTGCCTCGTAAAATTCATTGTTTCACTTTTAACTAATTACCATTAACATACATGAATAGAATCTGCATTTTTATAAAATAGAATCTGCATTTTTATAAAACAGAAAGGTTTGCCCTCAGTTTTAACGAATATAATGCCAGATCCAATTTGTGCTTAGTTTTACGTATGTTACTGATTTTCTAATTTATTTCGACTATTCCTAGTTAGTATCTTTTGGTATTGGGTGAAATCAGTAATTACATCATAACTTAATTTTATAGTTGACTTATAAACAAATATAAATTCTGTACTAATTATAAACATTTGGAAGACGAAATAGTAGTAATCTTAAAGTATCTATTTGGCTCTGTTCGAAAACATGTTAACAAAGCTAGCCATTAATTAATTTCAAAGTAATTAACAGTTTTGTCAAAAGTATTGTTTGTGTAACTATATATGTTAATTTCACAATTTAAACACATAATTCGGCCTAATTCTTATAGTAAAAGAAACTTAAAGAGATGGAATTTTTTGATGCCAGTACGTCAACAACAATTTGCTAGTTGATTCCTGTTTATGGCTGCCATAATATTTTAAATATAAATGTGCCTATATCATACCATTTTGTATGATTAATTGCAACCTGCTGAACATAGGCTCGTTTTATGTTTCACTTTTGAGTGCAACATTAAGTAATATGTAGTTACATGCAGTAATAGGTGATTGTCACAACGTAACAGACACTTGTCCGAAAGCTATCAGGACTTAAAATAAGCCTCTGATAGTCATGATGACTATCCTCAAAGAGCTCCTCCGACTTACTGTGGCTGTGATACCCATAACAGATAAATTATTTTTACACTGCAAAGCTGTGATTAAATTATAACAGTCTTCATGAATTCATCAGTGCCATAAGAATTGCATCATCATCTCATGAAATTCTGCCAATCTACAAATATGCAAGTGAAGGTCATCTTTGCTAATAATTGAAATATTGGCAGCTGAGAAATCTATTAACATAAGTAACTTTCACAATGGGCAGACTGTTATGGCCTGGTGCTTAGGAATGAGCATGTTGGAAATAGCAAACCTGTTAGCTGTTTGCATGCTAATGTTGTGAGCATTTTAATGGTTAAGTTATATCAGTTCCTTTTATTCCCCCATCAAATATTACTTCAGAATGCTAAACTAAGGCAGTGTATTCTAAATGTTTGCTGAGTGATGAGAGAAGAGCAGCAAACGGGAAGAAATGTAGTGCCATCTATTGCCTAATCGCAAGGCCTCAGAAGTCACTAATTTGAGTCAGTAGTCATTTCACTGCGGGTGAAAACAAAACAGCAATGGCTATGAAGTTTGAAAGCACATACTGCACTTTGATTTGTGCGTACAGTGGCTGAATTCATCTAGAATAATGCCTAGTTTTGGGAGATAAAGTAATGAGTGAAGGAAATACTAGACAACAGGAGTGACAGTAATTGGATTCTTCTCATCCATTTTTCTGCTAATTTTTACCTTACTTTCAATGCTATTGGTAAGTAAAACTTACATAAAATCTCAAGTTCTTATTTAGACTTATTTCAATGGACTTTATTATTAAGATTCTTATTTTGATTGTTCCAGTTTCATTGGCATAACTACTTTTCATTAGGGAACTCCTAACTAGAAAATACAATTGACTAATCAGTATATTTGAGAAAAGCGGCCTACACCATTTGAAAGCATTCCCTTTCCTGTAATGTATTTTAAATTATCTAAAACTTATTACCCATCAAAATAATTAAAATTGAAGTTGAAAGTCACTGCAATTTTCCAGCCCAGATTTTG
Organism: Schistocerca piceifrons; assembly: GCF_021461385.2. Classification (NCBI taxonomy): domain Eukaryota; kingdom Metazoa; phylum Arthropoda; class Insecta; order Orthoptera; family Acrididae; genus Schistocerca; species Schistocerca piceifrons. The sequence continues at coordinate 261,402,650 of NC_060140.1, read as the reverse complement.
TCAGAACTACTGTTAGATTCTGAACTTTGACTACCTACCTTTGTTACTTTCATTTTCCTATACAAAATGAAGTACAGCATTGGTTAATTAATTCAGTAATTAATAATTTCATGTAATTTATCGTAATTTGCATTATGGTGCTCATACATGTGAACAATGGGGTTCCTATTTTGTAAGAAAATAGCGTCCATGTATTTTTTTAAATTTCTGACCAGCTACATTTTATATAAGCCAAAATCATTAGTTCTTGCAGTTCCATTAAATCAGAAAAATCCAACATAGCTGATTTTTTAAAGGGTAAGGTAGTTTTCATAATAACAGTGTTCTTACACCCATCTATAAGCAGTCTGACTTCACCCAAAATTGTGTTTGTGGTTTGTGTGTTGACTAGCAAGAGCGATGTCGGACAAACTGTTGGTGTTAACCTGAGCCATAATAATGCATGTTCTGAAAGTAAAATCACACGTGCTGACATATGCAAAAAACTTTTGCGTGGTATCTGTAATCTAAATTAATGAGTAGTTTGACTGAACCATGATGGGATCAATAAGTACTGTGGAAAGTTACTGTCATTGACATCAGTGATTGTTGAACACGGTATCATTAGGAACTGGCCTAACAGTGTATGGTTCTCTTAATAAATTACCACACGACAGTGGTTAGTACAGACTGTCAATTTTAGGTAAATATGAACTGTACAAATTAAAGTGTTAATCGGTACAATTTAAACTGCTGAAATGTTGCATTAGTGAAGGAAACTTTCTGATGGCCACCAAGATATTTGCAGCTTCATTACTTCTATGGACTGAAGATCATTAGCAAGAGGCCTATGAAACAAGCAGCAGCATTTTAGTTCCACTACACAGTGTCAAGATTTTGAAAGTAAATGCACAAGTATACACGGTGAAGAGCAACTTGGCAGGCCCAGTAGCCAGGCCACTAAAATTTTAGAGTAAGTACACCAAAATTGCACTCTAATTGGTGTGATGACTGGTGAATTTCATCAGTTTGGATGCACCATTAATTACATAATTGCCTCTCAGAAACTCTTATATTGTCTGGGTTAGGTCTCCACAGCAGTGAACATCCACATACTGTGGCCTATACCAAGAATTAGGTTAAACATTTCCATTTGTCAATAGTTTGAAGACAACAAGGAATTCATGACTGCCATTTTCAGTTTATTATGTCCCAGGTGGACAACACCTATGCTTGTGGAGCTTTAAGGTAACTGCTTTGAAGTGAATGGCAAATATCTGAACAGCCTCTTAAATTGCAAAAATCTTTTAGAACCCTTTCTATACAATTAACTTACAAAGTTATTATTTGCTACAACTGACAGTGGAGACACTTACGAAGAGGTAAGATTTGCAAAATCTATTTTAACATATTGAGACTGGTGGAAGAACTTAAAACCAAATACAATCTAGATGAAAAATTCTGCAATAACTGAACACAGCATAAATGATCAACTACTGCTTTAAAGCATATTGGTCACTTATCTTGGAAAGATTGTGCAAAGTGATACACAATAAAATGATATTATAAATTGTGTAGTAGAGATGACAATACAAAATTGTAAAAGAGGCAAGTAATAAAATTGTGAACTGAGGGCTATATGGGTATGCGTGGAACATTAGTTCTCTCTTTCCTTGCATGACCATGCACTGAACATGCTAAAATGGTTAGAACAACTTTGGGACAATGCAATGATAGCTGCTTATAAAGTGAGGTGTAACACAAATCATCCTGTAAGGAAAAAGAAACAATCATCATAATAGTCTGTAGACAGCAGTCTACAAACAAAAACCAAAACATTCCTTTTTCCAGGTTTCAAGACATGTCTGAGTTGTCTACCGACAATGAACTTTAGATCTAATGAGTGAGACTGGCGATGTAGTGCCACCATCAGACCAGGCAAACCTATTTAAGAACATTTTGAGGACTTACTGAATCATGACATTCCAACAGCAGTGACAACTCAGATGCAGGCACAATTTGATAGAGTGGAAGTCCCTGAAACATCAGAGGAAGAAATCAGTACCACAGATTAGATGCTCCACTTGTAAGGTGAAATACTGATGGATGCATTGAAGCTGTTAATATCTACCATTGGGACAGCAGAAAGTCCTGAATTATGGAAGGGAACAATTATTTGCCCCATCTTCAAGAAAGGTGGTGCTACCCAAATATCCAACTTCTTAGGCATTCCATTACTTGAAAATTGGTTATAAAGTCTTTATAATGCTGCTAGTAAGCAGAGAAACCTGTCGAATCGGAGAAGGTGGTAGCATACATTTGCTGATGATGATGATGTGACTATTGGCGACACCATGGAGCAAGTACGTGCTGATACTGCCCAATTTTTCCACAGTCTGAAGAAAAGTGAGCTGATGGTGAATAAAGCTAAAGCAAAATATCTCTTATCATGCCACACAGCTCTCCTCCATTGTTGTTGATGAGCATACTTTCGAACAAGAACAGGAATTAAAGTACCTAGGATCCATAATGACTAATAGAAATGAAATGACGAAGTAGTGTTTCAAAGAATAATTAACGCTAATAACATGTTCTTTAGTCTGAACAATTTATTCAAGTTGTGTTTCATATCAGAGATGAATAAGATTCAGCTGTACATGACACTAGTATTGGTACTTTTGCATGGTTACGTAACCTGGGTGACATCAGCAACAACTGAAGAAGCAATTTGTGGCTTCAAAGAAAGGTATTTCAAAAGATTTGTGGACCTAAAAGTTCCTGGTAGTTAAAAATGTATGCCAGACCGAGACTAGAAATTGGGACCTTTGCTTTTTGCGAACAACGTCCTACTGACTGAGCTATCAAAGTACAACACACAGCCATCCTCACAGCTTTACTTCTGCCAGTACATCTCCTACTTTCCAAACTTCACAGAAGCTATCCTGCAAAACTTGCAACACTAGCACTCCTGGAAGAAAGGGTGTTGCAGAGACATGGCTTAGCTGCAACCTGAGGGGGTGCTTCCAGAATGAAATTTTCCCTCTGCAGCAGAGTGTGCCCTGATGTGAATCTTTCTGCCCACAGAAGGCACAGGCCCCGAGTTCAAGCCTTGGTATGATACACAGTTTTAATCTGCTGGGTGGTTTCATATTAGTGCACACACTGCTGAAGTGTGAAAATTTCTTCCTGGATCTGTCTGCAATACCATGGAAGGTAAATGGGAACAAATAATGAAAGAACACCTGTAGCAGCAGTTTGAAAAGCCACACATTGGCCAAATGTGAGGGCAGAAGAGGCTATAGTGGTTTGACCACATATTTCAGGCTCATGAATCCTTCTGTGAATCCTCCATTCTCAACCTGCTGGAAAATGCCCAAGGGGATATCCAAGGATGCAATGAAAGAAACAGTTACTTACAATCCTTAAACAAGTGGAGCTGACAGCGGTGGAAGATGAAGCTAGAGACCAGGAATGATGAACTACCATCTGCAGTAGATATCTCATCCATTTTGGCTGATGACTGACTTTGCTTTTTTATTGTGCTTTTTGTAATGTGTTCCTTTATAATTTTTTAATGTGCTCTTTTTCTATTTTCCTTCTGTAGTGTGGTTTTGTTTTTCTTTTCTGCTATAGGCCTTAAGAGCTCGTTAATGCAATAAATGATGATGATAGTCTCTCTGTATGACACCTGAATAGGACAAACCACATACGGCAATCCTCACACAGACCCTCTGCAATATAAATTTTTGAGTGTAAATCTAGGTAACAATGTGAATACCATATTTTAAGGATTATAAGAAGCACTTATTTCTTTGAAAAGTGCCTCCCATGTTTTGATTTAAAATTCCTGCCAGTCTTAAAAATGGCCATATATCCGATGCCACAGGAAACCTATCTCTTTTTGAGAACATTGGATTCAACTTGCAGCAGGAGTGCACTGATGTGACGAACATGAGTCGCGGGGATTCACACACTTGCTAACACTGTCCCCTACTGCCCCGTTATAAACAAACTCTAAATACTGTCTAGCCTATGATGTGCCATTGCAGTCTACAGCACAAGTGAACTTTAATTGAAAGTTATTTGCGTTATCGGTAACAGTACAATACTTGTTTGTAGTTACTTTCATAATGGAAAAAAAACAAAAGGTCTTCATATGATGAGAGCTATAAATTGAAAGTAATAGCAGATGCAGAGGAACATGGAAACAGAGCACCTGAGTGGCATTTTGGCCCTCCACCAACAGAAAAAAACATTCGCAATTGGCAAGCTAGTGAAGAAGAACTGAAAAAATTAAAACTAAATGTATAAATAGAGGACTGGATACAAAATGGTCAAAATCAGAAGCTGACGTATATCAAAATGGATTCAAAGACACTGTCAAAGTGGCACTGGAATTAATACAAAAAGGATTCAAATACATGCTTGTAGGCTAGTGCTACAGTGGAACTTAACAGACTTTAAGGTTGGAGTTTTGGAGGGTGCTACAGATTTATGAAGACTCATGGGCTTAGCACGCGAACCAAAATATCTCAGAAAATTCCACAATAGTATGATGCATAGCTTTATTATTCAACATTGAGAGAAAACCAGTGTGGAACTAAGCCAAATAGCGAATGTGAACAAAACTACTCACACATCCAATGTGCCGAGTAACAGATGGTTTCCATGAAAGGGGCTAAAACTAACTATAAAAACAAGTGGACATGAAGAAATGCACTGGACTGTCGTCCTTTCATGTTGTGCTGACAGCAGTAAACTTAATCCAATGATTATTTTCTGGCACAAAACAATGCCAAAAACTTCTGAAATACCGCCAGGTGGTGCCGACTTACAAGACGAGGGGTGGATGGATAAGGCTGGTATGAAATTACTGATTAACAGAGTGTGTAGAGAAGGAAACGTGCTTTATTGAAGAAGAGTTCTCTTCTTGTGTTAACAGTGTGTGGGAGAGAAGGAAATGTGCTTTATTGAAGAAGTGTTCTCTTCTTGTGCTAGATCAGTTTAGTAGTCATTTGAAAAAGTCTGTGAAAGAGAAACTGAGACAGGGAAATACAGAGCTTTCTGTTATTCTGGGAGCACCTACACCACAATTGCAACCTCTCTCTGTCTCGATAAATAAACCACTTAAAGCGTATATGAGAGGAATGAAACAAATGAACGATAGATGAAACCCAACATGAATTCATGCTGAAGGGAGCTTCAAAATGCCATAACTCTAACAAGTGTGTCAGTGGACAAAATAGTTGTGGTCTAGAGTGAAAGAAACGTTTTTGTTAAATTTTTCAAGATGTGCGACATAAGTAACACACTCAATGGCAGTGAAGACCATCTTATATATGATGAGGACAATGATGATAATGAAGAGGATGAAGAAGAAGAAGAAGAAGAAGAAGAAGAAGAAGACGACGACGAAGACAGTTCAGATAACAATTTTCTGAGATTTTAAAGGTCAGTTTGGTTTTAGAAACAAAGAATATTTTTTTTAAAGTCTGGCTTTGCAATCTAATAATAAAATTGGTAAAAATGTTATTTAAAAAAAGTGTTTAAAAATTGAAATGCACCTTGTAGTCCATAATGTCTTATGGTCAGTAAAATACAGTACCCAGATGTTAAATATTTCTTCATTTCAACAACCAGAACTTCACTGCTGCTTTCTAACAGAATTCTTCATAATTATTTTAAGTGTAGCTGCACTATAAGGAGACCTGTTCAAAAATATTTATCCCACTTGTTTAAGAAACTGGAAGAGAGAAAATGTTAAGCTGACACACAAAATGATAGATGGAAGGGAGGAATGAATGAATGAATGAATGAAGATTAGGATTTAACAATGTGGTCATTATAAAAGAAGTGGGCTCTGTTTACCTAAGCCAATCTCTCATACACTCCTGAAGGAGGAAATAATGGAAAACTTAAAACTGGATATAGGTTTGTCATTTGAACCATATCCTCCAGAACATGAGTCCAATGTCTAACAGCTGTAAAAACTAAAATGATTTTCCTACTCAGAGTGCACTGCTTAACACTTTTAGACCCATTTACAGCATGAGTACATCATATGTCCTAAACTGTGAAAATGTTTGCATAACAGCTCAAAAAGGAATAAAACTGTTTTATAACATGTATAAAATATTTATTTCTGTAACAGAAAAATTTTCACATGTTACAAATGATGATACAGTATTCACTGCAATGTTGACATGGTTCCGAAATATTCACTGTATAAAAGATCCATTAAATGTATGTATCAGTTCTCGACAACAAAATAATAAGTACAAACATTTTCTGTGTGTTCTGGGTTAAAGTAGGCAATTTTCTTCAAATCTTAACAATTATGAACACTGGCATGCATATACATTGTACAATATAGCAACAATTGGAAAATACAATAAAGTTGTGCTCAATTAAAAATCTAGCTCAAGAAACACATATTCAACAATAAACGTTCTTTGGTGACACTGATGTGGACTGTGTAAAATAGAATTTATACTGTACATAAATAAGTGATACGGATATACCGAGCACCTTAGAAATTGTAAAGACACTGCTATAGTAACAGGCTTAAAAGTTTATAACTTTATTAAAACAGTTCTGAATGAAAAAAATTGAATAAAAACCTCTTAAGCGATAGAGAAAGGAGACTTAACACAAAATAAGTTTCAGCATAAAACATTATATTTCTTTTAAAAGTAAAAGGAAAATTCAGAGTGAATGGAATACGGTTTTACATTGTATTGCATGTCCATATAACTGTAACTGATGTGGGAAAATTCCATGGCTACTTCATGCAATGTCATGCAAAATAAATGTGTGGATCTGAGATCATTATGTACATATTTCCATTCACAAAAATTCAAAACATATACAACACTGTTGCAAGGAGTATGCAAAACTCTAATAACCCATTAACAAAGGAATGTTCCATCAAACTCAACTGGATGATAACTGCCACTATATAGCACATCACAAAAAAATTGTTGTCTGGTAATACGCTGCCTTCAACATACAATAAAAATCTATGTTCATGAACTATTTGTGTACCCACATTCTAAGATAAAATATGAACCCTACAGTGTTTTCTAATCTATTTCATTGTTTAGCGTCTCCATGCAGGAATTGTTGTAACTGAGTCCATGCTTTATTAACCTGAACCTGGGTAAATTCAGGACTCCATAATGTACAGAAAACAACGTTTGACTTTTCAACCAGTTCTGTGTTGGCTGTCTGGTTACTTAGCCTGGCCTTGGCATCAGATTCACTTAAATTATTGCGTGACTGCAATCTCTTCACAGACTGGAACAAGAAAAACAGAAGAATTATTTTATACGAGTTAAACAAACCCTCTTTCACTTTCTGCATTTCAATATGCAGTTGAAATCAAACAATGGACTGTTCTAAATGGAATAAGAACATGAATTAGGGTATCTTGCTACACACCACTTAGAGAAGGTGTTGGGACTTTACCCTATATCTAAGTAACCTCCAGCAGTCTTACTTTTAAATGTACTTGTCCACTGCTCAATGTACATGTATACATATCATTAAATTTTCAGCTCTAAAGTGATCCCTAGTACCTAAACACTCTCAGACTCTGAAGCTTTATGAACATAGTCTCATGGCAATAATAATTCGTAAAACATTTTCAAGACAAATCTCATCTTTAAAAAAATACATCAGCTTTTAACAGAGTTGTTCTCTATTATTATTATTATTATTAAGCAACTGACTATTGTATAGTGGCATTCAACATCCCACTGCTGGTCATTGCAATGACAGTGATGTCTTCATGCCAATGCTAGTCACATCTTAGCGAAAGTTTATTGTTAATGAAAGGCACAAATTTAGTTTTTAACAGCTGCTGTCCTTCTGTTTACATGTACATTTTACTCTTCTACATCCCTGAAACTTCTTTTTCATGATGAGTTCTATGGAACATAATGAATGAATTTAACTTGGGTATTTTGTATCAGTTTCCCGGCACACGTCTCGCCAAGGTTGATTTTTATTTCAACAGTAGACACTGGAATATCTTTATCTTCACTGCAAGCCAACTTTTTCCACAATGAGTAGAAATTTTAGGAGGAATTTACAGACTTAAATGTATTCTCCAATAGATTAGAAGAACTTTGGTAGCAGCAAACAGCTTAGATACTAATGTTTTCAGACATTTTTATTTTCCTGTGGGTATAAATACTGAAAGAAATATGTTTCCACTATTTTGTTCATTGCAAACTCTTCAGTTTTAGAGGTGTGTTGCAGAGCCCTGAAGTTGTTACTCCAGTGTTCTTTTAAAACCTTTAGTAGCTGGATCAATTTAGGGCGCATCCATTCAGCATCTGAGATGACTTTTGTTCTATATTCTATTGTATTTAGTATAATGTGTTTCTGTACTATTTGGCAAGTATGAAAACATACATTTTTGATGATTTATGTGCTATGAAAATCAAAGAGCTTAGAGGATTATCACCATGGGCCACCAGTTAAGCAGATTCTTGCAAACTGCAGGTATCACTGCTTCACCAGTTCATGACTGAAAGCCTCATGTGACTTTAGGAAATTCGTATGATGGACCTTTGCTTTGAAATACGTACAAAAATAAAAACTGAAATACAGATAGTTGATGTACCTTTATTCATTAAGTGTGTTTCGAAACCCACACACACCAAGGCAACTATCCTGAACTCATGGAGGCCACCTTGCTGTGTACACTGTTCAGATCTTCAAAGAATGTTGAATTAGGCAAACAAAGCTCAAGTAGGGCTGCTTCTTCAGCATTGTAGATTTGACAAGCAGTTCAGTTATGATGTTTAATCAAACTGCAAAATGCTTTTTGTATTCTTCAGCTGCAGTTTGATCAGCTGATCATAATTCCTCTAACACCGCTTTCCAAATTCATTGACTAATTAACTAATGTATTTTCTGCATATATCTTTATGTAATGATTCAGGACCAAAGAGACCATATGTTAACATTTACATTATTGGTACTAATAAACAGAGGCATGGCCTTAACTTTTTTTGGGGGGCACCTAGTCTTTTGTCATCCCACCCTCATCTTGTAAGCATTGTGCTCTGTAGTTTTGTATAACTTATGATGTGTTCAGCTAATTCAGAAAAAAAATGTGTTCCAATATTTTCTTGTCATACCAGTCCACATATCTATGCTAACTGCTAAAGTCTTAACAGTTTCATTTTCTGCTTTTTGTGGAAGAGACGTAATACTTCGGTTTTGGAATCAATCCACTATCGCTGAGACCTTATTCAAATTTTCAACATTTTTTGTTCACTTATTGTACAACCTGAATTTGCAGTTATTTGGAGATGAAGTCTGAGAATTGTAACTATACACAGCATAGAGTGATTACCTGATCATGGTCCACAATTTACAATTCAAAATTCCACTGGTCTACATCTCTAGTTGCGCTGCTCCCAACACCAATCTGGGATAATCATGTCATGCAGCTTCAGCACATATTTAGTAAGCAGAGGTGGAAACCATTTCTAACTCCCCATCAACATCAAGTTTCTGAATTCCATGACAAGCGTTGAATCTGTGTAGCCAACTGTAAGAAAATGCATATTCATTTTCTGATAACATCAGGGCATACCGGAACTGTTTACCTTTTTCCATAATTGCGGGCTCAGTCACAGGTTTTCCTTCAGACCTTTTGACACAGAACCACTTGGACAAAATTTCACCCATCTGATCTAGTTTGGGCTTTTTCAAAGTTTTTGTGTTTCAATGCCTTTTATCGCAGCTGACTGTGAGGCAAACATCTGAAGTTGACTTTTATTATTATTATTATTATTATCAGATTATTGAAACAGCAGCTTAATATTCTTCCATAATTTTATTTCTACTCTCATCTTTCTCAATCCAATTAATGATGTCAAACTTTTATTGGATTGTAAGCATAACATGTTTTTTTGTTTCACTTTCACTCTGTTTTGAGGGGGTTTCATTGAGAAAACATTCCCACAAAAATACAAAGCACCACTGTAATTGCAATACAGAACAGCACTATAATCATGATTACAATAATAAAAAAACCACACATTTTAACCTGTAGGCAACCGGTGCAAGACAGAAGCTGTCTGACAGGTGGCAAACAATTGTTGATACTGCACGACTAAAAATTGTTGACCACTGACGAGTAGGACCAAATTCTGTCAAATGCATTCAAAATACTCAGTATGTATGAAGTTACAGGGTGTATACGTGGACAAGGAAAAAAAATTCCCGGATTTTTCCCGGATTTCCTGGTTAAAAATACACTTTCTCCCGGGTGACAGTATATTTTCCCTTATCAATCTTTTGAATGATTATGGTTTTATACACAGCCATACAAGTTCCAGGCACTTCAGAAAACGAAACTCAGAGAAAATGATATGTTTTGGAAATATCTTTGATGTGCAGCAACATGTACGCTGTGTATTTTCGTATTATGAAAGTACACATTGGAATTCCACCAAACACCGCATGTTACTTTCCGAATCATTGAAATCGAGATTTCGATACGCTTTTGTAAGCCGTTCGTAGCTCAAGCCACGTGATCTCGCCAGCCGATGACTGCAGATATTCAGAGCATAGGACACATGATGTACTCAGTCAACAGCAATATCACTGGTAAGTAGCACGAACACATAAACAGGGACAGTTAATAGTTTAAATTAATATACATAGTGTCGCTACAAGAAAAGCAAAGCTTTCACATACAATATTGGTCTCAAGCTGCAAGAGAAGCTACACTTTCGCATATACTGTTGATCTTTTTTCCACGTGTTACACTTTAAGATATATCACACAAATGAGCCAGTAAAATTTTTAATAATGACATAAATGTCTGATCTTGAGGGTTCGAAATTCTTCTAAATGGCTCATCAAAGAGTTGATTTTTGAATGTCATCAAAGAGTTGATTTTTAAATGAGAGTCAAACGCTCTGTGATTTAATAAATTCATGGTACATTCTTGCACATAGTTCAACTTATGTAAAAGGATATTTACTTTGAAAGTAACACTTTTCAAACCACCATTCGCAATATTTTCCCGCGACCTGTTACAAATAGGTTCGTTTCTGCAGTTGCCAGAGACCGCAGATAACAGGCGACACCGCACTTGGGTGGCTATCATGACGTAGGAAGCCCGTATGTACGTACTTGTAAAACATTGAAATATCATACATTATGTCATAAAAGAAACAAGACATCAGAGGATACTGCAAGAGCATCGGAATTTCGTGAACCATATTAAAATGTGCACATTTAAAGTGCATACTTAAAGGGCACATTCGTATGTCCAGATTCCCAATGAAGTAGATCTCGACCTGATATTAAGCTTTTCAGTGTGGTTTTCGAGATGTAAGTTTTCTTGGAGCACCAGTACTGGATTATATCACGTTTGGTTCTTTATTATGGCATAATGACATATGTGCTAGAAAATGAAAACATGCACTTGAAATGCACCGAACAGTTGAAACTGGCTAGTACTGTGGATTTCGTTTCAAATACATTGACTACCTCTGTGGAAAAGGTTAACAAAAGTCAAATTTCTTTAGCAAACAGACAAAAATAACTTCATTGTTCTGCAAGGCGATTGATGCTTGACTGTCAGAAAGGTGGAAATAAAATAAAATCTGAAACTAATGACATAGCCTTCCGTAATTATGTGAATGTGTTTTAATTCACTTGAGAGCTCCCGGCCACAGATATCCCTTTTGTTTTCATCTGACGTGGGAGTAAACGAAGGGAAAACAGCAAAATCACTAAATGTAAACGCGGGTCACGTGGAGACTACCCACTATAACTCAGACTGTTCTGCGCATCAGCTCAGGATCTACGACATTTGAAAAACCGGGTCAATACTAAAAAAAAAAAAAAAAAAAAAAAAAAAAAAAAAAAAAAAAAAAATCGAATTTTCAAAATATGTTCATCTTGTAGTGCACATCTTTCTGAAAAGTCTGAAACATAAAACATATGTATTTGAGGAAATGAAAGACACATTATTTTGTCTTAAGTATGCCAAAGTGCAGTGTCACGACTCTTCATAAAGCATTTTTATACCGCACGTCCAAACTACGGTATATTCAGGACAGTGGAAATTGAAATGTCCTTGTGGTGGTTCTCCTTTTCCCAATCGGCCGGTTTGACAGCCTGCCCCTCTTAAAAGAATCTCTCAATTAATAGCACATGGGATTATTTGTAATCGAGAGAACAAGAACTCTTCAGAAAATCTGAACTCTTTATTGCCTATTAGTTAATAACTTGCTGTTTTGTGTGACATAAAATTAAATATAGGATATATAAAACCAATACTGACAAGAGTTAAGCAAGAAATTACGCATTTCTTCAAACCTTAGCTCCTTGCATTTTTTCTCTCTAATCTTACTACAGCTTTACATCGCATGCTTTCCTTTCTGCGAAAGAATCTATTACCTCATCAAAGTTCGTCAAACGTTTTGCTACATGAAAAATCGAAATGTCATTATCTAATACTGAAAAAGCTGTTAATACAAATAATACCCAAGACTGGTGTGGTTTCTCTATTTTGTCACTGTCTGCTAGATGAAACAAAATAGGCCTTTCTAATATGGCAGCAATTTTGTAACACACCAAATAAACGAGACTGTTTTGGCCACTTTTATAATACGACAGAATATAATCCACAAAGTACCAGTATCAAATGCATATTAGGCCTACTACAAGCAAAAAGCTTTATATTACGAAATAGTTTCACATTTCATTCATATGCACCAGCTTCTCAAGCATGAGACTGAAAAGTAGTATTACGAAATTTTTATATAAATTTGGAATTGTCTTATTCTTCCATAATTTGTGTGATGTCCCCGTTTCTTCTCCTTCCACGTTCTAACAATCTTGTCATCACCAATTCTATAGCTATTGCTGCCATTGTCAAAATTTGTTCACCGATTAACTTCACTAACCCTGCCAGAATCACAGGTTTAGTTATCCCGCAATTATTTTCCAGTTAGGCGTTATTACGTGTTCGAACAACACGTTTTCTGTGTTACTTACAGAATAGAACTTACGCGGCTGCTAGCCGGAGACTGTACTACTGGTCCTTACTAGTGTAGTGAGCTGCCAAAAATTTTCTGTCAAAATTTCATTTTCTTGGATACACCGAGAAGACAGTACGTAATCTTTCTCATCTGTTATTCCTGTCAGTCGTTTATTTCCATTCTGATAGTCTGAATCCATGGATTTCGCTAGTAATTATAACAATGCTGATCATTCGCAAATCCAATCAACCACATAATCAGACAGCGATTGGCATTCATCCGTTCGGCTTTACTCCCTCAGCTCGTATAGCCCCGTCCCCTTTTGTCTGCGGAAAGTTTATTTCTAGATGCGACGAGGATTCTCCTGACAGAGACATCACGTACACTATGCATGCATTCATAAGGCAACTTATGATTCATTCAGAAATCGACTTAAAATGTGTTCAAAAATACTCAAAAACTAACAGGGAAGCGCTTCAAAATCATATGAATAATCAATAGACAAACATGCTCTGGATGCTAGGCGCTTTGTGAAACAAGTTTTTTCCCTCAAGAATATGAATTTGGCGCCCCCTTTTCCCGGTAGATTGGAGGCAATTTGTTGTTATAAAGCACTGCATAGTCTTCCTAAAGCCTTTGACACATTTTCAATTGGCAGACGCTTGCATGAGTACTGTGTGTCGTCGTTGTATATGGCACATTTCCTTTGCAATTTAAGTTATTTTGGTTTTTTTTCCCTCGTTTATGTTGTATTGTTGAAGTACTATTCTGCAGTAGTGGGATACAATAATATCTGCTGTTGAAGTATCGGTTCTTACCAGTCAAAATTACAAAAATCTAACTGAAAACTAAAACAACAAAAAATTCCCGGAATTCTAAAAATATCCCGGATTTTTCCCGGTTTTCTCCTGGATGAAAAAAATTCCTGGGTTTTTCCCGGATCTCCCGGTTGTCCCGGGTCGTATACACCCTGAGTTATTCTGGATTATTGAACATGCCAGTCTGTCACGGACCTTTATTACATAGTAAAATGAGGCAATTGCTTAGTGGTGCACAGGCAATAGTGATGAAACAGAAAAGAACATAACTACATATGGTTACTAGTAAAGTTATTGTGATTTACATATGACATGTTTCTCATAGCGAAGCACATTAGGTGTGGTATCTGTTATGGTTATTGTAACCTCTCTGAAACTACGTGCTACATCTCATTGAACATACTCCCCACTGTAATTTATGACTAGTGACAGTTGTCAGCTGCACTTTGTGCGCAAATCACAGTAGTTCAAAAGAAAAATGTCTTTTACGTGTGGTACATTAAATTTTTAAAATTTATCGCAGTACATTAAATTTTTTAAATTTATCTCAGGCACGCAAGTGCGTTTTGTCTTAGTTACAAGGTATCTTCAGTGTGTGGCCTGAAACATAACACTATTTTTCATTTGTTATATGTTGAAAACAGTGACCGAAGGGAGAACTGCAAAACTTCCAACCAGTTTGCCACCTGACAGAAAGCTGTTTGGCTTAAAATTAATGAATTGGATGCTGATCTGTAAGGATTTGTGCATTTTATCAGAAAAACCTCAATGAACTGTTTTAAATCTGTAACTTATACATACAATCAATCTGTATGTGCAAACGAAAAAATCGTGTAATATTTCAAGACACCCACTGAAGATGACTTGCAACTAAGGTGAAATGCATCTGGGTGCACAAGATAAATAAAAAGCTAAGTGCAGCATAAAGAAGGTGTTTTTGTTTTGAACTAATGTCATTTACATACAGCTGCTGCGAAAATGGACAAATCAAGAAACTTGTCAAATCACAGTTTGTTTAAAAAATGGACATGCATAAAATAGAACTCACTTTCTCCCAGACAGGAGCACTATTATTTATAATCAACAATGTCAATTATTGCAGATCATACTTCTATTACATTAATAATAAAGACCCAAAATCTTTCAGAAAATGTAAGGTGAAAGAAATACATCTAGTTAGCCAGCATCCAACTTGCTATCTTACCATTCATAGTTCATGATTCTGTTGACTATGTTACAGCTTCAACACCCAGCCATGCCTAATTAATGTGTTACACAATTAATCATAATTAATGTGTTACACAATTAATAGAAATGTCTAAAGGCTGTAATCACAATTATCATTATCTGATATTTAACTGTTACACACTACACCACATTTAACATGCTTTTGCTAAATCATAAATGCACTGTACAATTAGAATGGCATACTTTCACAGCACAAAATTTGTAACACAAAAAGTATAAAATACAAGAAGCCTTTCTCTACCGATATGTAGTTTCCTAGCGTTTTATAATAACAAATCGTTCCCAAAACAAGGCATTTTCGAGATATCCTCAATCAACTGGCGCTCAGAAACACTTATATTCATAGCATGTAATAATATAAAACCCACCAAATACCGAGTTCAGCTCCTTATGAGTTAATACAAAATGGCATCTTCTAGGTCTGCTTGTGACGTAAAATCCACATTGCACCTCCATGGACAATTTCCTCCCAACGAGACAAAAATATGACTTGGCAGATTCTTTCTTTTACACTTTGCAACGTAATGTAACGTGAACTTCAACACACTAAAATCACTAGACTTGAGCAGCTCTTCATCCATGAGTGCTTTTTTGTCCTGTGAAACGATGTGTTAAGTGATGGTGGACCCCGTTAAACAGGAATAAGTCATTTAATGTTGTCAGGGCAAATAAGATACCTGTCAGAAGCTGATGTTTTTTAAATAATCTCATGTTGCTTTAAGTATGAGAATGCTTAAAAGTTCTTTTAAATCTATATTTAAAACAAGAAACAGAACCGATATGTATGGATATTTAAGTGTGTTACCTCTTCAGGACTAATCAAACAAGTCCATACTTCATGACAATGTTTATCCCAATTGGCCTGTAAAAGAACTGCTGCTTCAACGATGATAACTTCTTTTCCAGCTCTGTACATTTCTTGAGCTCTTTCTTTAATAACAGTGAGCATGGCAGGCCACAACAGTTCATTCAATGATTGTAATTTTTCCTGTGAAACATTAAATTTAAATTCAGAACTAAGGGTGTGATAAATACAATGAAAGTCAAAACGTATAAAATGAAATACCATATAACCATAACTATTATGTGGTGCATCGGATAATTGCAAACATTTTCTCCAAAGCTGTTCTCAAACAGATAAAAAAATGTGTAAGCTCTTTGTGCACTCCTAAACTTAAGTTAATTTCGTTGTATAGTTTTTCACATGGAAAATTGCTTTTCCCCAGCTATGTCAATTTAAATACCCTTTGAAGGCTGCCCTTAATTATAAAGGCAGACTAATTGTGTAACTGTATCAATGACACAAAACTGACCACAGTGTATGATTTTGTCAGTCTTGTTAACACACTATGAATTTTATGTAAATGTTATTCTGAGGCCAATTTTCCAAAATCAAAATATGAGTTTTCATCTATTTTAGCCAGTAAAACAAACGTTATCATCATAAAAAAATTAAATGAATGTGGACAAAAGAAAAATAATAAAAAGGTACAAAAACTGAAAGCAAATCAAAATAAGCCATACTTCATGCTCAGCTCATCAGAAACAACCTAACGGATGAACTACTGCATCTACTTCTGCATATATACTCTAGAAGCCACCACACAGTGCATGAAGGAGGGTACCTCATACTGCTACCAGCTGTTCCCTTTCCTGTTTCATTTGCAAATGGAAGGTGGGAAAAACAACTGCATGCACACTTCTGCCCACGAACCACAGACCTTGCTCGTGGTGGGGTGGCTTGCTTGAGTCAGCGATACAGACAGCTATACCGCAGGTGTAGCCACCACAGTGTGGTATCTGAAGTGTGGCCAGACAAACATTTGCTTCCTGAAAAGGGGCAGCAGCCTTTTTGGTAGCTGTAGAAGCAACGGTCTGGACGATTGACTGAACTGGCCTTTTAACTTAAACCAAAATGACATTGCTGCGCTGGTACTGTGAATGGCTGAAAGCAATGGGAAACTACAGACCTAATTTTTCCCTAAGGGCATGCAGCTCTACTGTTTGGTTAAATAATGATGGCATCCTCTTGGGTAAAATATTCTAGAGATAAAATAGTCCCCCATTTCATCACCAGACGGGGACTACTTGGAAGGATGAGGAAAAACAAAACTGGTATTCAAGTAGAAGTTACATATAGTTGGAATTGGTGAAGTTTGGTAGCAGGAGGAACAAGGCTTCTGGTCAGTTGAATACAGGGTTATAAATAAAAAATCGAATAGCATGCAGGAGTAGGTTTAATAATGAATAAGAAAATAGGAGTGCAGATAAGTTGCTACGAACAACATAGTGAATGCATTATTGTAGCCAAGATATACACGAAGCCAACACCCACCACAGGTTGGTTGGATTAAAAGAAGAGGAAAGGGGCCAAACTACGAGGTTATCAGTCCCTTGTTCCGAATAAAAGAATGCCACAAATGTGAGAATAAAACAAACAAGACTGACAACTCAAAACGGAATGAAAGGAAAAATCACAAGAATGATGAAGAGCAACAAACGTGTAAATGGACAAAAGGGGGACAAGAAAACCACAGAACGCAAGAAACGGGATGAAAAGATTAAAACAACAAAGCAGATTACCATGGCTGGCTGACCATGAGAATAAAAAAGGTGAAGCCAGCCACTCTGCAATACATTAAAACCTCCACCCTAGAAGCACTAGGGTGGAGGACACAGAGGGACAAAGGACATGCACTAAAACTTAGACCAAATGATAAAACCTACCCTCATGAATAAAACGTAAAACTAAATCAGGCACTTGTAATCTCCCCACGGAAAATTACCCTCTACCACGCAATAATTAATAATGGTCAATCAAATCATCCACATTTATTTACGTTTGAAAAGTATCTGATCAGATTTTCTAGTAATATATGCGCCGACAGCTCGTCGACGCCAAGGTATTTTTCTAGTACGTTTATTCTTTGGAACAACAGAGGTACAGAAATGTATGCTCCATGGTTATTATAGAGAGAGAGAGAGGAACAGCTTCGTAAGTATCGGTTGGAAGATTGTCGGATTGCTAAAGGAGATTTATTTACTCTTCTTCGCGCTAAAGCGAGCTAGGAAAGTCTGTGCCGCTAGCGTGATCGATAAAGAGAAAGAAAAACCTGTAAAAGAAAATTACACGAGACTTGGAACCAACAGAAAACGGAACATGTACGGAAATGGATTCAATATACAATTTTCCTCAGAAATAAGGTTTGTGACCATTTTATTCTAGAGTGAATGATGAATGAGTTCTCTGTCTGAATCACTGATGATTGTCTGGGCCCTGTAATTAATTGGGAAGTTTCAGCTGTGATGAAGAGAGCCTGCAATCCCTGAGTTTTTATAAATCGTCCAAAAAGGCTTCGTCCACATCTGAAATTTTAGATCTGTCGTAAACTGAACGAATTGTTCAAACGATCGATTTTCCCAACTGAATGCAGCGCTTAATAATAATAACAAATGTAAAGATCTTTTCCAGCAAG
Source organism: Schistocerca piceifrons (assembly GCF_021461385.2). Taxonomy (NCBI): domain Eukaryota; kingdom Metazoa; phylum Arthropoda; class Insecta; order Orthoptera; family Acrididae; genus Schistocerca; species Schistocerca piceifrons. The sequence goes on along the minus strand of NC_060140.1, from coordinate 261,384,110 downwards.
CCAGCCGCTGAACATTAAGACGAAGGGCTCCACCAGAGATTCTACTAGGCTGATTTCACGTAATTAATATATTTAAACTGTACACAGATAAAGGGCAGAGAGAGAGAGAGAGTGAATGGAATTCGAGAAATTACTCAGAATCCTCCATTAGCATAATTGTTTGTCTGTCTTTTCACGGATCAGCCTAACTAGAAAACACGAAGCCCTGACTTTATTGTACCGATTTCTGTGTGAAAGGGAAAGAGCGATAAAGGCGACAGATACACTTCTGTACAGACAAAACATTACACCAAGTTAGCGGCAAGCTGCATTCACGTAGACTTTCATCATTTACAGAGTAGAATTCATTATACACTGTCAGATAAAATTAGTGGCAACGAGTCCAGTACCCCAAGATTTCATCGCTAGGCAGTCAAAGTGGGACAGTGCGCCAGAATATGGGCCAGTGTCAGACGGGCGCTGCACTGACACTTCACAGTGCAGGAGGTAACTGTGGGTTGCCAAAGCGTGGCCGATGCGGAGCCGGCAGAGGACAACTGATCCCCTGCGAAAGGCCTGCATGGAAGTCTTCCACACATTCGTAGTCTACTTAATGAGACGCAGTTTGTTGTGTGTACTATTATGACATTCCGCCTCCCAAATCCGAAATATCCAACGGTGTAAGTCTGAATGCAGATCAGGTTCAGAGATGCCCATCTCTAGAAGCAGTTTCTGCATAGCCTGGTTGGCCAGCCTGTTGGCAAGTTCATTGCCTGGGATGCTGACGTGTCCTGGGGTCCACATAAACACCACTGAATGATGGAACCGGTAAAGGGAATGGACGGACTCCTGGATGGACGCTACCAAAGGATGGTGAGGGCAGCACTGGTTAATAGCTTGTAGGCTGCTCAAGGAGTTAGTACACAGAGGGAACGATTCCCCGAGGCATGAACGGATATACTGAAGTGCACAAGAGATGGCCACCAGCTCTGTAGTGAAAACACTGCAGCCATCGGGTAAGGAATGCTGTACAAAATCGCCTTCGTGGATGTAGGCGAAGCCAACATGACCATCAGCCATCGAGCCATCGGAGTAAACCACTTCAGAGCCCCGGAACACGCCAAGAATTGAGAGGAAGTGACATCAGAGAGCAGCAGGAGTAACTGAGTCCTTAGGGTCATTGAAAGGTCCAGACGATTCTGCAGCTGAGGTGTACACCATAGAGGTGTATGCGGACGGATATGAATGGGAGGTGGTAAAGGGAAGAACTCCAGTTCAGACAGAAGGGACCGCATGCAAACCGCAATAGTTAGCCCTGACCTGGGCTGCCGATGTGGGAGATGAAATGCCACAGGTGGAGAAAAGAGATGGTAATTCGGATGTTCAGGAGAACTACGAATGTGTGCAATGTAACTGGCGAGCAGTTGTGACTCCCATAGTCAAGGTGGGATTGAACAAGGGCTTTGTAGAGCTGCAGCAGAGAACAGCGATCTGCACCCCAGTTGGTGCTGCTCAGGCAGCGGAGGGCATTGAGGTGCTGCCAGCACTTCCGCTTAATCTGACAAAGGTGAGGTAGCCAAGTCAATCAGGCATCGAAAACCAGTCCTAAGAATCGATGTGTCTGCACTACTGTGAGTGGATTGTCATGAAGGTAAAGATCTGGTTCCGGATGAACAGTACATCGTCGACAGAAACGCACGAAACATGACTTAGCGGGCGAAAACTGGAAGCCGTGGGCGAGAGCCCATGACTGCACCTTGAGGATGGCTCCCTGTAGGCACCGTTCAGCAACACCAGTACTGGTGGAGCAGTGCAAAATGCACAAGTCGTCTGCATACACAGAGGGTGAGACGGACGGCCCTGCTGCTGCTAGAAATTGTGACACAATCAATACATAGCCCTGTGGGACCCCATTCTCCTGGATATGGGGGGAACTATGGGAGGCACCAACTTGGACACGGAAAGTATGGAGCGACAAGAAACACTGGACAAAAATCGGGAGTGGACCTTCCAGACCTCACCCGTATAATGTGTCAAGGATATGATGTTGCCAGGTGGTGTCGTACACTTTGCTTAGATAAAAAAAAGACGGCAACCAGGTGCTGGCTGTTCGGATGGCACACTCGAGGGACACAAGAAACCTCCCTGACATGGAGCCAGTACGCCATGTGACTCCAGGACCCGACCCAACCCAACTGCCAACACACCATGTATTCCAGCATGCTCGCAAAAAACTTTTCTGAGGCTGATGGGCCGATAGCTATCAACATCAAGCAGGTTTTTACCGGGTGTGAGCATGGGAATGATGGTCCCCTCCAGCCACTGTGATGGAAAAATGCCATCGCACCACATCTGGTTGAAGATGACAAGGAGATGGTGCATGTAGTCAGATGAGAGATGTTTAATCATCTGACTGTGGATCCGATCCAGCCCAAGAGCTGTGTCGGGGCAACATGCAAGTGTGCTGAGAAGCTCCCACTCCATATATGGGGTGTTATACCGTTCACTGTGGCTTGTAGTGATCGAGACGACTTACCTTTCCAACCGCCGTTTGAGGGTGCAAAAGGCTGGGGGGTAGTTCTCCGACGCAGAGGCTCGAGCATAGTGCTCAGCAAAGTGCTCGGCAATCGTGTTTGTGTCGGTACATAGCACACCATTGATGGTAACGCCAGGGACACCTGTTGGGTCTGGTACCCAAAAAGACATCTGATCTTCATACAGACTTGGGAAGGTGACGTATGGCACCCAATGGTCGACCCGTACCTCTCCAAACATTCCTGATTCCGCTGTTTTATAAGCTAGCGTACACGCTACTTCTGGTGACCACCAAGGGACTGTCTTTCGCTGGGGGCACCCTAAAGAGCGAGGGCTCGCATTTCTGCTGCAGAAACGTGGTGGCAGTCACCTGCTCAACCATCACACCGATGTTACCATGTGGGGGAGAGTCAACGGTGACATCTGAGGTGAAAGTTTCCCAGTCCGCTTTGTTTAAAGCCCATCTGGGCAGGCGTCCGGGGCAGTGACAGGAAGATGGGGAAGTGGTCACTACCACACACGTTGCCATGTGCTCTCCAGTGGATAGATGGGAAAAATCCTATGCTGCACATTGATAAATCGATGCCTGAGTAACTACCAATGTGCGACACTGAAACGTGTGGCGGCCCCAGTATTTATGAGGCAGAGGTCTAACTGAGACAGTAAAGTTTTGACATCTCTGCCTCAACCAGTAAGCATGGTGTCACCCCACAAGGGGTTATGGGCATTAAAATCTCCCAAAAGTAGGAAACGTTTATGGAGTTGATCAATCAGTGCAGCTAATACATTCAAGGGTACTGCACCATCTGGGAGAAGATATACATTTCAGACCGTTATTTCCTACGTCATCCGTATTCTGATAGCCACAGCTTCAAGAGGGGTTTGAAGGGGCACAGTTTCACTACAGATTGAGTTTAGGACATAAACACAAACTCCACCTGACCCTCGATTATAGACCCTACGATTCCTGTAATATTCCTTATAGCCGCGGAGGGCAGGGGTTTGCATTGCCAGGAAACAGGTTTCCTGGAGGGCAATGCAGATAGCAGGTGTAAAGCTTAGCAGCTGCTGTAGCTCAGCAAGGTGGTGGAAAAAACCACCACAATTCCACTGGAGGATGACATCACTGTGAGACTGGGAAGGCAAGGAACATTCAATGAGGCAGTTTACACCTCAGGGTCATCTGTTGCCACCGACTTTTTACCTAAGCAGTCTATAATCGTTGTGTCTGAGGGTCCGGCAAGCTCCAGGTCCTCAGAGGATGCCAAAATCTCGACCCCATCCTCAGACGCAGAGTTTGAAGGTAGCAGTGGTGTGGGTGCCACCGTAAGTTTCTTGTTCATGGAGGTCTTCTTTTTGGATTTCTTGCACTGTTCCTTGGGTTTTGCTGGCTGGGAGGACTTCACTGAATCAATGCCCAGGACTGAGGATGAGCGTGAAGCCCTACGACCAGCTGCTTTTGGGCTCTTTAGCTGGGTGTCATCTTTCCCACTAGCAGAAACCTGGGTAGGGAGTCACCCAACGGACCCCTTCCTAGCTAGTGGAAAGGGGGGGGGGGATGGGGTGGTTTTGCTCCTGAAGTAGGTGGTGCGGGAGCAACAGGGAGGGACTATAACAAGGGGGAAAGGAATACAGTAGACAACGAATGGGCAGCCTTGAGAGATGAAATAGTGAAGGTGGCAGAGGATCAAACAGGTGAAAAGACAAGGCCTAATAGAAATCCTTGGATAATACAGGAGGTATTGAATTTAATTAAGGAAAGGAGAAAATGTAAAACTGCAGCAAATGAAACAGGCAAATGGTAATACAAACACCTAAAGACTGAGTCTGACAGGAAGTGCAAAATGGCTAAGCAGGAATGACTAGAGGTCAAATGTAAGGATTTAGAAGCATAATTCACTAAGGGGAAGAAAGATACCAGCTACAAGAAAATTAAAAGAGCCCTTTGGAGAAAAGAGAAGTGGAAACATGAATATAAAGAGCTCAGATGGAAAACCAGTCCGCAGCAAAGAAGGGAAAGCAGAAAGGTGGAAGGAGTATATAGAGAGTCTATACAAGGGAGATGAACTTAAAGGCAATATTTTAGAAATGGAAGATGACAGATGAAGATGAGATGGGAGATATGATACTGTGAGAAGAATTTGACAGAGCACTGAAAGACCTAAGTTGAAACACGACTTTGGGAGTTGACCACTTTCCAACAGAACTACTGACAGCCTTGGGAGAGCCAGCCATCGCAAAACTCTTCTATTTTGTGTGCAAGATGAATGAGAAAGGTGACAAGTCGTTAAGTCAAGACAACACATTAAAACCACAAAATGAGAAAGAATAAAGAGAATAAAAATATGGAAAGGGTAGACGCCAGGCTGGGCCACCGAGCAAAGGCCCCACCCCCTAGCGGCGGGGACAGAGATGCAGGAGAGGAGTGCCCAAATTACCTTTACGGGCAACACAACACCACATCACTTTGGAGTCATCTGCTAGCACCAGAAGTAGCAGTCAGGCAGGTTACGATGCTGCCTCAAAGCAGCCAAATTAGGGCAATCTATGAATAAGTGGGCCACCATCAGGTGGGCTCCGAATCGGTAGTGAGGGAGATCCTCACTGTGGTCATGTGTCACCCAAGTGTGCCCAGTGAACAATGGATTCCCTGTGAGAAGCATGCAGGGAAGATTACCACAAGGTAGTGGTCTCCTTAATTGTCCTCTGTTTGGTGAGATCAGGACAGACTGTTCTGAGTTTCAGACTTCCCACAACCAATGGCATATAAATGGCCGAAGGTCCGGTTCTGGGATCCCCATTTCCAGAATTGGCATCCTCATGGCCAGCTTGTCCCACCTATCAGCTCATTCATTTCCTGAAACCCTAACATGATTGGGGATCCAAACAAAAACGACTGGCCTTCCAGCTTGGTGGAGGTCAGCGTCAAGATCCTGGATAGCTGTAACCAGTGGGTGAGAAGAGTCACACTGGTCTATGACCTGTAGGCTGCTAAGGGAGTCACTACAGATTAGGATACCCTTGCCAGTGCAAGAACGAACATGGCTAAGGTCTAGTTTAATGGCCATCAATTCAGCAATGAATAAGACACAGCGGCCATTTGGCAGGAAGTGGAGTTCACTGCACTGTGCATGTGTGTAGGCAACTTGTTCATCCATCGACTGTCACGTCATCAGTGCATACCCCTTCTGAACCCATGTAAGTCTCAAGGACAACGAAGAACATGTGGTGAAAAATTGTGGCATCGACAGAATCTTCTGGACCACAGAAGACTTTGAGACAAATTAGAGGTTGGTGCACAAGCCATGAGGGCAGATGCGATGTATCCCTGACCAGATGCGACAGTGGAATAAGTTGCAGTTCTGATCGAATACACTGGAGGTGTGCAGCCAATTGTAAACCCAGTTTTGGGTTGTTATTGTGCGAGATGAAGCTCCCTTCCAGGGAAAAGGACATGGTAGTTACGATGTTCAAGGAAGCTATGAATGTGTATAGCCTAATTCAGTAGCAGTAGTTGGCACCAGATAGGTAATGGATGGACTCCAGCCTCAACTAGAAGGTTGTTCACAGGGCTAGTTTGGAATGCTCCTGTTGCAAGTCGAACTGCAGAATTTGAAAGGAGTCCAGTATCTGTATTGCTGAGTGTGATGCTGAACCATGTGCAAGACATTCATAATCAATATGGGACAGAATCAGGGCTTTGTAGAGCCGCAAAAGGGTAGAGTGATCTGCACCTCAGTTACTGTTACTGATGCAGCAAAGTGTATTGAGATGTTGTCAGCATTTTTGCTTAAGTTGGCGAAGGTTGCAAAGGCCACATTAGTCACAAATTGAAGACCAGTCCCAAAAAGCGGTGTGTCTATAAAATACGCCATAGAGGAACGAAGGTCCAGAACTAAAAATTAAATGGCCATTGCCATATTGCTATGATGGATAAAAAGTAAAATGTGGTCGACAGTCTGCACGTCATTCGCTAAAACGGCCGATAACTGAAGATGGCATACACAAACGGGAACGTAAGTGGTTATAAAAAGGGCATTCTGTCAGGAAATGGCAGACAGCCAAAAGTCGGGTGCAATGTGCACTACGTGGTGGGGGAGCACCACTTAACAAATGGTGATGGCTAAAAAGACAGTGGCCAATATGCAACCTAGTTAAGTTGATCTCCTTGCGGAGAGAGGGCTGAGAGGTTGTCCAAGCTGCTGGGAGAGGCTTAACAACCCGGTGCTTGTTCCCATGAAGGGAGGACCACTGGTGATGCCAAAGTGACACCACCTGCTGACAGACGACAACACAGAGATCGTTGGAGGGAATATAAGAACTAGCAGGCTGATGTATGAGGACTGCAGCCTTGACAGCAGCATCCTGTCAGACTGATGTGACCAGGAACCCACATATACATCACAGTGGATCCATCAAGAGTGAGCAAATGACAGCTTTCCTGGACCCGTTGCACCAAGGGATGGATGGTGTGCAGCACACACAGGCTATTTAAGGGTGCTGATAGTGAATGAGCAGATGACTCAATTGAAACACCTGTGTCGCCGGATGTACTGCATGCATGGCCCGATACAGGGTGAAGAGCTCTGCTGTAAATACTGAGCAGTGTTATGGAAGCCGATACAAAATATGTCAGCACCAATGATGAAGGCACACTGAACATCGCAGTCAGTCCGAGCCATCATTGTACACAAAGGTACTATTATAAAATTCCATGCGAAGGTCGTGAAACTGAACGCGATAGAGCGAGGCTGGAGTAGTGTCCTTAGGAAGTGAATGAAACCAAGGTGAACATGGGCCATGTAGAACTGCAATATATGGCAAAATTGTCAATGAAAAGGAAGCTGGAGATGCCCGGCAGAAGACAGGCCATTATAGAGTTAATGGCGATAGCAAGGAGGACGACACTAAGGATGGAACCCTGAGGCACACTGCTTTCCTGGATAAAGGCATCCTGACAAGGCAGAACCCACACGTACCTTGAAAACTTGGTCTTTTAAAACTGGAAATGCGGCAGGTGGCCAAGTAAGCCCCACATGCCGAGAGTACAGTGGATACCAGCCCTCCAGCAGGTCTCTTATACTTTCTCCAAATCGAAAAGCACGGTCATAGTCTGGGATTTCTGCACAAAACCACTTATGACATGGGTGGGCAAACTGACAGGACAGTCAACTGCAGAACACCATGTTCAAAATTCACACTGTGCATTCGTCAGCAAATTGCGATACTCGAGCCATCGTACCATCTGGGCATTAATCACATGTCCCATTACCTTGCGAACACAATTGGTGAGAGCAATGGGGTGGTAGCTAGAAGGAAGCGGACTCCAGGGGGCAGCAGGGCAGACACATACAACCCGTACTGACGGTCGAGAGAATCGGCGAAGAAGGACTGATACGAGGGGTGGTCGGGCATTGACAACAGCTGGCAGGCATACCGACACAGCAGTACGTCGCGCCGGTAGGTCAGTGGTAATTCGGCAGCTTCAGCATAAAGACTCTCAACGGGACTAGCGTAGAAGGGGAAAGTGCTTGTCCACAAGAGAAAGGTGCTGCAACATCTAAATCTGAATTCAGATTGGGATGAAGTGAGAGCATGATCTAGCTCCCTCATAGTAAAGGCAGCATTGTAGCATTCACTATTCTGAGAAGAGAAGGGTGTCGCCCGAGACTCCTCCCCTTGTTTCCGATGGAGGAAGACGGAGTGATAGTGGGAGGAGCTTGAAATCTCCGCAAAATGGCAGCCCAAGGTGTTGGGAGATAGCAACAAGGTCCATGAGGTCATTATCTACTACTGTCAGGCCGGAAATTGGGGAATGGACATTGGTCCCAGAGAGCAGTCGGAGGTCAGCCCACACAACAGAAGAGGGAGAGGAACTGTTAAAAGAACTAGTGAATGAAATCCAGCTACTTTTTTTTTGCTATCCCAAAGAATGCAATGACACTGTGCATGCAACCGTTGATAATGAATGCAGTTTGCTATTGTAGGATGAAGGTTAAAAACACAGACAGCATGTCTCCGCACGCGATTTGTGGCACGGTACGCCTCAGTTCACCGAGGGACTTTGACACAGCATGGTACAGAGGGAGTTTGAGGAATGGAATGTTTGGCAGCAGTAAGGATAACGTTTGTCAGATATTCTACCTGGTCATCACAACTGGGGAAAGGTGGTTTCGTCGAAGATTTTTTTTTTTTTTTTTTCTTTTTCTTTTTTTTTTTTTTGTTGGGGTTTAAGGGCGCTCAACTACTGAGGTCATTAGCGCCCAGTCACAATCGTTAGAGCACATAGAATCTAGTAAAACTCAAGGGGAGGGAGCGGGGACACCAGAAAGTCCTTACACAGATGCAGATAAAATAAGTAAAAAAGTTAGATGTCTTTGGACAAGCCAGTTAAAGTTATAAAACGCAGAACACGAGCAGCTGCTCGAGCGTCATCAGCTAAAATATCCGGTAAAGTAGATGGCAGGGACAGGATAACACGAGATTGACTAAAGCGAGGACACGACAATAAAACATGGCGCACTGTTAATGCTTGACCACAAGGGCACTGCGGGGCTGGATCACCGGAGAGCAGGTAGTGGTGGCTAAACCGGCAAAGCCCAATCCGCAACCTGGTCAGAAGGACCTCTTCTCGCTGAGATAGTTGGGAGGAGGTTGTCCAAGCAGTTTGACTGCCCGGAGCTTGTTTCCTTGAAGGGATGACCAAGCATCCCACCACAACGACACAAGCCTCTTACAAACAACCCCACGAACGTCAGATGACGGGACACAATGGGAGGCTGGCCGAGGCAGGAGGACTGCAGCCTTGGCTGCAGCATCAGCAGCCTCATTCCCAGGCACTCCTACATGTCCGGGAACCCACAGAAAGCTGACAGGAGAACCATTATCAGCGAAAGAATGGAGGGACTGCTGGATCCGTTGCACAAAGGGATGGACCGGATAGGGAGCTCCAAGGCTCTGAGTGAGTCAGAGCAGAGTACATACGATGAATGGCGGTGGCGGCGGGCATACTGAATGGCCTGATGGAGAGCAAAGAGCTCGGCCGTAAAGCTGGAACATTGGTCGAGGAGCCGGTATTTAAAGGTGACGGCCCCGACGACAAAGGCACAGCCAACACCATCATCAGTTTTGGAGCCATCGGTGTAAATAAAGGTGTGACCGGCAAGTCGAGCACGAAGTTCGACAAACCGTGAGCAATACACTGCAGCCGGAGAACCCTCCTTCGGGAGTGAGCTGAGGTCGAGATAAATATGAACCGGAGCCTGGAGCCAAGGTGGTGTCGAGCTCTCACCCTCTCTGAAGGTGGTAGGGAGGGCAAAATCCAATTGTTGAAGCAGGCGACGGAAGCGGACTCCAGGGGGCAGCAGGGCAGACACATACAACCCGTACTGACGGTCGAGAGAATCGGCGAAGAAGGACTGATACGAGGGGTGGTCGGGCATTGACAACAGCTGGCAGGCATACCGACACAGCAGTACGTCGCGCCGGTAGGTCAGTGGTAATTCGGCAGCTTCAGCATAAAGACTCTCAACGGGACTAGCGTAGAAGGCTCCGGTCGCAAGACGTAACCCCCGATGGTGGATGGAGTTGAGACGAGTAGACGAAGCTCCCATAATCCAGCTTCGATCGGACTATGGACCGATACCAGCGAAGCAGGACAGTGCGATCTGCTCCCCAAGATGAACCACTAAGAACTCTGAGGACATTAAGGGAACGTGTACAACGGGCCGCCAAATAAGAGACGTGCGGAGACCAACAAAGCTTCCTGTCCAATGTGAGTCCTATATATTTAGTTGTTTCCATGAATGGGAGAACAACGGAACCGAGATGTAAGGATGGCGGAAGGAACGCTTTATATCGCCAAAAGTTAATACAAACCGTCTTCTCTTCAGAGAACCGGAAGCCATTTGCCATGCTCTATGAGTAGAGGCTGTCTAGACAACGCTGAAGGCAGCGCTCCAGGAGGCATGTTCTCTGGGCACTGCAGTAGATCGCGAAGTCATCGATGAAGAGAGAGCCTGAGACAGTAGGTGGAGTGCAATCCATAATTGGATTGATCGCGATGGCAAAAAGGGCTACGCTCAAGACGGCGCCCTGAGGCACTCCGTTCTCCTGGAGGAAGACGTCGGACAATACGGGACCCACATGTACCCTAAACTGTCGATCAGTTAAAAAGGAATCAATAAAAGGGGCAGGCGACCGCGTAGACCCCACCTGTGCAGAGTGCGGAGGATACCTCCTCTCCAACAGGTATCATAAGCCTTCTCCAAATCGAAGAACACGGCGACCGTTTGGCGCTTTCGTAAAAAGTTGTTCATGATGAATGTCGAAAAGGTCACAAGGTGGTCAACAGCGGAGTGGCGGCGACGAAAGCCGCACTGAACATTGGTAAGTAGCCGTCGAGATTCAAGAATCCAGACTAACCGAGCGTCAACCATGCGCTCCATCACCTTACAGACACAGCTTGTAAGAGAAATGGGACGGTAACTAGAAGGAAGGTGTCTATCCTTCCCGGGTTTGGGTATAGGAACAACGACTGTGTCATGCCAACACATGGGGACCTGACCTTCGGTCCAGACGCGATTGTAGGTACGAAGAAGGAAGCTTCTGCCTGCCGGAGAAAGGTGTACCAGCATCTGAACGTGAATGGCATCTGGCCCCGGAGCAGAGGACCAGGACAGTGCAAGCGCACATTCGAGTACCCGCATAGTAAAGCGGGCATTATAAGTTTCCAGATTCAGCGAGTGGAAGGAAGGTTGCCGAGTCTCTTCTGCCTCTTTCCTGCGAAGGAAGGCAGGGTGGTAATGGGCGGAGCTTGAAACCTCCGCGAAAAAGCGGCCAAAGGCGTTGGAGACAGCCACAGGATCAACAAGGACCTCATTACCTGAGGTCAGGCCAGGTACCGAGGAGTGGGCCTTAATGCCCGACATCCGGCGCAGGCCACCCCAAACGACAGAAGAGGGAGTAAAACTGTTAAAGGAGCTGGTGAAAGAGGCCCAACAAGCTTTTTTGCTGTCTTTGATGACTCTACGGCATTGCGCTCGGAGTCGTTTGTATCCAATACAATTCGCCAACGTAGGATGGTGGCGAAAGGTGCGTAAAGCACGTCGTCGAGCACGGATAGCGTCTCTACAAGCCTCATTCCACCCGGGGACCAAAACGCGACGTGAAGAAGAGGTAGTACGAGGAATGGAACGTTCGGCAGCATTGATGATAACAGACATGAGGTATTCGACCTGACTGTCACAACTGGGAAAATCGTGGTCCGGAAAGGTCGCCAGGGAGGAGTGAAGTCCCCAGTCAGCCTTCGGTATGTTCCAGCTTGAAGGACATGGGGATGGGGTGTGGTGCAGGAGACGAACGACACAGGGGAAGTGGTCGCTCGAATAGGTGTCAGAAAGGACATACCACTCAAACCAACGGGCAAGAATGGTAGAACAGATCGAGAGGGCCAAGTGGGAGTAGGTATGAGTGGAGTCCGAGAGGAAAGTCGGGCCGCCAGTATTGAGGCAGACAAGATTGAGATGGTTGAAGACATCCGCCAACAGGGAGCCTCTCTGACAGGATGCAGGAGAGCCCCAAAGGGGATGATGGGCATTGAAGTCGCCAAACAATAAAAATGGCGGGGGAAGCTAAACAATCAGGTGAATCATGTCAGCCCGCCTAACTGCGGATGACAATGGAGTGTAGACGGTACAAACAGAAAAAGTAAAGGCAGAAAGAGTAATACGGACAGCTATTGCTTGGAGTGGGGTGGTCAATGGGATGGGATGGTAATAGACATCGTCCCGAACGAGCAACATGACCCCACCATGAGCTGGAATACCGTCCACAGGGGTGAGGTCATACCGCTCCGAGGTATAGTGGGTAAAAGCAATACGGTCAGTTGGGTGCAACTTTGTTTCCTGGAGACCAAGGACGAGCGGACAGTGCAGGCGGAGGAGCAGCTGTAATTCCCTCCGATTGGATCGAATACCTCTTATGTTCCAATGTAACAAAGCCATCGCTAGTCAGAAAAAAGGGGGGAACGAGATGGGGGAAGACCTGGTCATGTCTATGGCCGTGGAGTGCCAGGTTTCGAGGGAACAGCGCTACAACCGGCGGGAGGCGGATCCTGTTCCATCGAGTCGTCGCCAGCTGCAGCCGCTGTCCCGGGTTGCGTAGGAGGGGCAGCATCATTTGCCGACGAGAGGCCAGCTGAGCGTCCCGGCAATACTGAGGACGGCCGGGAGCAGCGACTCACGGATGGAGCGTCAGACGAATTGCGCCGGGGTGGAGAGGGGGATAAAGACTTCTTCTTGGGGGCCTTCTTGGAAGTCCGAGGAGGCACATGGATGGTGGGCGGGACCCGAAGAAGGTCCTCACGAGTGGAGTCCGTTTTGGAACGCCGGACCTCGGAAGCCGGAGTCCAGAACGTTTCCCCGATGGACGCCTGAAAAGAGGATCGCTTCTCAGGCGGCGGGGCGGGGGAGGGGGGGGGGGGGAGGGAGGGAGGAGGAGGAGGAAGGGTGGCCCCTGCGGCAGATGGGGCGGGGGCCGCGAGGGAGGAGGATTTGGAAGGGAGGGATTTGGGAGGCGGAGGCATAGACCCCGGATGGGGTGAGGAGGTGGAGGGGGGACAGGATAGGCGTGAGGATACTGTGGAAGGAGTGGACACGACTGAGGCAAACGAAGTTGTCAACGGCACGGGATGGAGGTGGTCATACTTCTTCCTGGCCTCAGAATAAGAGAGACGATCCAAAGTTTTGAGTTCCTGAATCTTCTTCTCCTTCTGATACGCGAGGCAGTCTAAAGATCTAGGCGAGTGGATGCCAGGACAATTAACGCACCGAGGTGGTGGGGTGCATGTATGTTCCTCATGAAGAGGACGTCCACAATCGCCACAAAGGGGCTCAGCCTCAAACCGTGACGACATGTGCCCAAAGCACAAACACCGAAAGCAGCGCATAGGTCACACGTCGCACCGGTAGCACATCACCTTTACCTTCTCCGGGAGAACGTCCCCCTCGAAGGCGAGGATAAAGGCCCCGGTGTTGATGCGTCGACCTTTGGGGCTGCACTGGACTCGCCGGACGAAATGCACGCCTCGGTGCTTCAGGTTGGCCCTGAGCTCCTCATCAGATTGCAGCAGGAGGTCCCGATGAAAAATAACCCCCTGCTTCCTATTCAGTGCCAGATGCGGGACAATGGACACTGGGATGTCCCCTAGTTGGTCACACGCCTGGAGCGCCGCCGACTGTGTGGCGGAGGTGGTCTTTATAAGAACGGACACCGAACGCATTTTACTGAGAGCCTCGATTTCCCCGAAGATGTCCTCGATGCGCTGAACAAAGAACATGGGCTTGGAGGTGGCGAACGTCCCCCCCATCGGTCCGAGAACAGACTAAATAGCGGGGGAAGTACTTCGCCCCAAGCCGGCGGGCCTGTCCTTCCTCCCAGGGAGTGGCCAAGGGGGAAAGGGCAGGAGAACCAGAACCAGAGACAGTACCTTTCGTTTTAAAAGACTCGGCCGCAGAGCGACCTGATACATGTTGACGTTTCATCTGCGAAACGTCCGCCCCGATACCACCCACTCCGACCAGGGGCTCTCCCCACGGGCGCCACCCAGCCTCAGCAAGGGCCACCTGGCAGGATGACAATTGCCGGGAGTCCTGATGCCCCAAGGAGATGGGCATCAACTCCTTGGCCGACGTGGGGAGGGTGCAGCTCAGGTATCGGCAGTACGATCCCTGTGTTGTCAGGGAGCTACAACCTAGAGGGTACATGACGACCCCACCACAACGGGCTGGCTACCGTGCTGGATTTCGGGTGCCATGGAAAGTCCATCATGATCGTAGGTGCAGATGGGGACGCACTATGGGCGTAACTTGTACAACCCATCAGGCGTTTAGACCCAATTTGAGGAATAGTGGGTATGGTTACAACGCCGTTACAATGCTGAGTGCCAAGGTCTTAGTGCACTGAGGACCAGTGATACACCACGTAAGGTGTCCTTCCCCAAAAGGCTCGTACTTCTGTAGAATTTTGAAAAATGGAGGTCAAACCCCAAGGGGGACCATCACATGGAAGGCCGAAACGGTTGAAACTCCTTTTTGTCACCTCTTACGACAGGCAGGAATACCTCGGGCCTATTCTTACCCCGGACCCGCAGGGGGGTCGTCGAAGATCGCCAGGAAGGAGTAAAGCCTCCAGTCGACCTTAGAAAGTTGCCATTTGGATGTGCATGTAGGTGGCGTAGGAGTCAGCAAGCGTATAGCACATGGGAAATGGTTGCTTGAGTGTGTGTCAGAGAGAATAGACCACTCGAAACAATGGGCAGGCTGGGCAGTGCAGAAGGGTAGGTCCAAATGGGAATAAGTGTGCATGGAGTCTGTGGAATGTGGGTGCTCCTGTGTTAAGGCAGAAGAGGCTCAGCTGATTAAGAAGGTCAGCCAAGAGGGTCACCTCTCGGACAGGTTCTGGGAGACCCCAAAGGGAATGGTGAGCATTAAAGTCACTGAGCAGCAGAAAAGGGTGAGGCAGCTGTTCAATAATCTGGAGGAAATCTGCCCTGGTGACATATGATGGAGAGATTTAAACGTTACAAAGGGAAAAAATAAAGTTAGGAAAGAAAAGGTGAACTGCAACAGCTTGAAGGTGGGTAAGTCAGGGAGATGGGTTGACTATCATCATCATCATCATCATCATCCCATATGAGCAGCATGACTCCACGAGATGGAATGCTGACCTCGGGGGAAGGTCAAAATGGATTGGGAAGTAATGCGAGAGCTCAAAGCGCTTGTGAAGAAGCAATTTTGTTCCCTGAAGACGGAGAGTAAGTGACACTGAGATTCTAACGGCAACCGTAAATCCTCTTTGTTGGATCGACTGTAACAAATGTTCCATTGGGGGAGAGTCATGTCAGTGGCTGCCGAGTGCCAGCCTTCATAGACTCACTGCTACACGGCACAGAGGCAGGAGGATCCTGCTCCATGAGGTCTGCAGAAGTGTCGGCATTCTTCTGCTGTCAGCCTGTTGAGTCCAGGGCAGAAAAACGGTTGGTGGTGTGCTCCGGCGACACAAAGGTCAGCTGGGCGAGGTTATCATGTGGTGACACTGTCGAAGAGGATCTAAGAGTGAGCGAAGGAAAAGACTATTTGCCTTTGTTTGACTTCGTTGAAGTCTTCTGGTTAGCAGAAGTCTACTCAAGTGCTGGTTGGCTGGAGGAACATAGAAAGTCTTCATGGGAGTATTCCTTCTGTCCTTTCTGCCCTGCCTGTTATGTAGCTAGTGACTTCATCCATGAAGCCAGAGTTTGGTGGTGTGTTGCACAGCTGGAGGAGAAGACAGGGACACTACCATGACGCTGGGCTATTTCATAACTGCAGCGCTAAATTCATCTACTTTTTTCATCACCTGATGGACGGCAATGACACCCTGATCAGAGAGGTATGTTTGGATTTCTGTCTCTGTCAGACCATTGAGCAGCCTAGTGCAAATAGCACCATGGGAAGAATTCATCGTTTGATGAGCCTCAACACAAAGAGGACAGCCATGGAGGAGCAAAGCTGCATGTAATTGTGCTTTAGAACCAGAAGTTATCTCCAAAAGTCAAGTGCCATTGTGTAAATGAGCAGGTTTTCACAGGCCCAGCAAACGCATCAACACCTTTCTGAATAATAAATAGATTTACCACAGCAAAGGACTGACTGTCTTCAGTATGTGAAACCACGAGGAACCTGGGTGCAGCTGGGAGGGTCTGTGAATCATTAGTCTTATTCTGTTAATGTTTTGTAGCTGTTGACTGTGAAGATGATGACTGGCTCATTCCGAGAAAACAACTATGATTGCCAGTGTCTCCGATGGCATGCTACTCCCAACTGGGGGTACCCTTCAGAAGGGGGCGCACCCACCTCAGGTGATTGTTCACACCTGCTGAGCACCTGACAGAGGGACAATTGACGATTTGGGAAGGTAGCGGCTCAGACAGTCACTCCTTCCTGGGCCTAGCCTTTACCACGGGGTATGTGTGAATCCTATCTGTCGACCCGGGGCTGTGAATTACGAGTTACACAGTCACCTGTTATGCATCATACAGGAATGCAGGGAGGAAGAAAAAGAGGAACCCCAAACGCCGAAGTGGAGGAAGGATGGGAGAAGGTGAACAAAGAAAGAAAAAAGGAACAGTGGAGAGCGTTCGGATACTGACTACCAAAAATGCAGAATACATTTCCAAAAACAGCCCAGACACATTTCCTAACGGAGGGGAAAAAAGAACAGCAAGAGGATAGACATTCAGCATGGAAGGGAAAAGATGCTGCATGGCTGGGGCCCTGTGGTAGCCAAGCACGAATCCACCAAAGAGAGGTGAGCCCCCTGGAGGGAAGCTCTGGGTGTGGGTGGGCAGTATGATGGTGACCACAAAAGTGCATGATATGAGTCTTGGTCGCTGAAAACTGAAAGCCATGGGTGACAGGCCATGATGTTCAGCAACAGCCACACTGGAGGAGCAATTAAAAAAAAAAATTGTTGCCACATAAGGAGGGCAATACCAAAGACCCCAGAGCCAACGCTAGACCGTTGATGGCCACCAGAAACAGGGGGATGCTCAGTACAGAGCCTTTTGGGACCCTGTTATTTTGGATGTGGGGGTGGAGGAGGAGGGGGTACCGAGTAAGCACCCACTCGAACCTGGAACGTACGGTGCAACAGGACGTTCTTGAAAAATTGGGAATGGACTGCAGAGACTCCATTCCTGTAATGTAGCAAGGATGTGGTGATGCTATGTTATGTCATAAGCCTTCTGTAGGATGTAAAACACAGTGATGAGGTGCTGATGATGTGCAAAGATTGTCTGGATGGTGGACTCCAGATGAACCAAATTATCACCAGTGGAGTGGCCTCAGCGAAAACTGCCCTGAGATGCAGCCAAAAGACCCTGAGACTCAAGGAGCCAACACAACTGCTTGCTCACCATGCATTCGAGCAACTTACAGAGAATCTCAGTATGACCGATTGGGCAACAACTGTCCATTTATAGGAAGATTTTACCTGGTTTCAGTAATGGAACTACCATGATATTTTGCAACTTAGATGAGAAGTAACCCTTGTTGCAGATCCAATTAAAGAAGGCAAGGATGTGACACTGCCATTCCACTGACAGAATTTTCAGCATTTGGTGTGGACATGGGGTGGTGCTGGGACCATATCAGGGCAACAGGCTGGAGCTATGGAGAGTTCCCATTCATTGAATGAACCATTATATGGCTCCAGGTGGTGGGTAGTGAAAGATAAGTGCATTTGCTCCACCCACTGTTTTACGAACCGAAAGGCAGAGTTGCAGTTCTCAGATGTACATGTGCAAGCATAATGCTAAAAAAAACGTTTGGTGGCAGCACCTTGATCAGTTTACACGGCACCGTCTATGGAAATACTTGGTACACCTGCAAGGCCCTGGGGACTGTAGAGGTGCCTGACCTTTGCCCATGCCTGTGGTGGAGAGAGGTATGTGATCAAATAATGGAAATGTACCATTCCCAGGATTCTTGCTTCCATCATCTTATGAGGTAGCAGATGCAGGCACACAGTCATTTAAAAGCAATGAGGTGCTCCACTGAAAGTGCTGCTTATGGCACTGGAGAGCCCACCTGCAATCTCTAATGGCTACAGCGATCTTTTGTGTCCACCAGGGTACTGCCTTCCAAAGGAGGGATCCTGTGGGAGAGAGAAAAACTTAGTTGGCTGCTGAAAGAATGGCTGTTGTATGTTGAACAGCCACAATGATACTGCCTTGTGACAGAGAGCTAAGGATGACAGCAGAGGTGAACCCATCCCTGTCAGCATTACAGAGAACCCATCTGGACTGGAGTCCAGGGTAGCAATGCTGAGGGATGGACGGAAGATTGGGAAGTGGTCATTGCGTCATTGTGTACCCTCCTGTGGATAGCTGGCAAAAGACAAGGAATGCAAAGGGTGAGACAATGGTCGAATAAGTTCCATGTGCCACACTGAAGTGTGCAGGAGCACCAGAGTTCAACAGGCAAAGATCTAGCTGTGTCAGTAATGTTTTGATGTCTTTACCATGGGCAGTGACCATTGTAGCACCCCACAAAGGATTTTGGGTGTTTAAGACTATGAAAGGCGGGGGCAGCTGAGAGAGGCGTGCCGACACCACATCCTAGGACATGACATCATCAGAAGGTGTCATTCTTAAAATAACCTTGGCTGCCATGAACGGTGGGGGTCCAAGCTGTTGGAAACCACATTTCCTGTGTGGCAATGCAGACTGCAGAGTAAGTGCTTAAAAGATTCTGTAGTTCAGCCAAGCAGTGGAAAAATCTGTTACAGTCCCACTGGAGGATCAGAGTGTCAGAATACCTCAGGAACATGAAGCAACCAGGGAGGGGGAGCAGGTTATGACAAAGAGTCATACGCTGCCACTGGTTGAGACGTCAGGGAATCCACTGACATAGGTTCTACGGCACATTGCCCGGGGTGATCTGGTGTCTCAGGAACCACCGAGATCTCCCCTTGGGGACAGGAGTACTACATGCAGTGTCTGGTGATGTTGAGGCCACCGGAGTTTCCTTCATCTTAGAGGACTTCTTTATGTCCTTGTTCTCCTCCTCCTTGGAAGACAAGGACTGGGAATGTTTCCCTGAATTAGTTTCAGGGACAGAGGAGGAACAAGAAGTCCAGCGGCCATCAGGGAACTCTTCCTACCCAGAGATGCAGGAGGAGGCTGAGGTGACTCCAGCTGGAGGATGAGGACTAGTGTGCCCGGGAGAGTGGGAGCCAATGATCCCAAAGTGGATGCAGTGGAGGCATCAGAAGGGACCCCAATTGCCAAGAGGCCAGGTATTAGCGGGCAGCTCCGAGGGCCCACTGTAAGAGGTGCAACAGAGGTAGGCACCATTAACAGAGAAAGTGACGATGTTGCGGCTCTTGTATAAGATAGTGTCATTTTTATAGGATTAGGACATTTACACTTTTTCTGGCCTCTTGATATGTGAGCTTGTCCAAGGTCTTATACTCCTGGATTTTGTTCTCACTCTTAAAAATGGAGGAATCTGCTGCGCAGGGAGAGTGGAGCTCACCGCAGTTTATGCAGATGTGGAGAGGTGCGTAAAGAACATTCATGTGCAGCAGATGTCCACAATCCCGGCAGACAGTGGTAGTGGTGTAACAGGAAGATGTATGTCCAAACTTCATACACCTGAAGCATCTCACAGGAGAAACATGGGGTTTCACATCACACTGTCAGACCATCACCTTGACCTTCTCAAGCAACGTATCATCCTTGAAAGCCAAGATTAAGGCTCCGGCAGCAACTCTGTTTTCCGTTCATCCCCTACAGACATGAGAGATGAAATGCACCACACAACGTAGATCTAAGTTGGCCCACAGCTCACTGTCAGATTGCAAAAGCAGACCATGGTGAAAGATGATGCCATGAAGCATACTGTGACTCTCGTGGGGAGTGACAGTCACGGCAATGTCACCTAACTTTTCACATGAGAGCAGCACCTGTGACTGGGCAGGAGATGATGATTTAATCAAGAGGGAATCACTTTTCATCTTAGAGATGGCTGCCACTTCCTCGTATTTGTCTTTAATGTGTAAATAAAGGTTTGTGGCCAAAATGGTGTCCCTATCGGTCCTGGTTTTGTTTTGCTTTAGAACGCAAAAAACAACTGGTGTCATACGCACCTAAGTCAAAACTATAGAACACGAAAGTAGAGAGGAGTTAAAAACGACTTTTCTTCAGTCCCAATTGACATAATAGAAGACAGCTAAAAACAAGCATGTAGAAAAAAGCGCTAAAAAAGAAACCCTACAGAAATGGAGATCCAAAACTAAAAATTAAGTGGCCTTTGCCATATTGCTTTGGCAGATAAAAAGTAAAACTTAGTCGACAGCCAGTGCATCATTTGCTAAAACAGCTGATAAATCAGACGGCAAACCCAAGTGGGAACATAAACTTGGGCGCAAGTGTACAAAGTGATGGGGCAGCGCAACTTAGCAAATGATGATGGCTAGAAAGACAGTGCCCAATAAGCAGCCTGGTTAAAATGACCTACTCCCGGCGGGAGGGCTGAGAGGAGGGCGTACAAGCCGCTGGGAGAGGCTTAATAAGCCGGAGCTTATTCCCGTGAAGCGAGAACCATTGGCGATGCCAAAGGGAAACCAACCCCTGACAGACGGCAACACAGATCATCGGAGGGAATATAGGTACCCACGGGCTGAGGTATGAGCAATGCAGCCTGGGCAGCAGCATCAGCAGCCTCATTTCCTGGCAGACCGACATGACCAGCAACCCCCAGAAACATCACAATGCCTCCACCAAGAGTGAGCAAGTGACAGTTTTCCTGGATCCACTGCACTAAGAGATGGGCAGTGTATGGCGCACAGAGACTTAGAAGGGTGCTGAGTGAGTCTGATTGGTTGGTTTAAAGGGGGTGAAAGGGACCAAACTACAAGGTCATCTGTCCCTTGTTCCCAGTAGAACAATTATCCAAGGGAAAGAAGAAAACAAAAAAGATGTACAGCACAATAACAGGAGAAAGCAAGAACCAGAAGAACGACAGGAGGACAACAAACACTACCATGGCCAAAACAGGACAAGAAAACCACAGAGATATGCAAGAATCCGGGAGAGGAGATTAAAAATAAGGAAGCAGATTACTTTGGCTGGCTGACCACGAGAATCAAAAAGGAGAAGCCAGCCACTCCGCAACACACTAAAACCTCTTCCTTAAAAGCCCTAAGGTGGAAGACACAGAGGGACAAAGGACATGCGCTAAAACTCAGATCAAATTATAAAACTCACCCTCACAAATAAAACGTAAAGCTAAAGCTGCTGTTGAGGCATTGTCACCCAACACTGAAGGTAGGGAGCTGGGAGAGTTAAAAGTCTGCTGCCGAGCAGCGGAAAGTGGACAGTCCAGCAAGAGGTGGACAACATTCATTTGTGAGCCACAGTGACAACGAGAAGCCTGCAGGGAAGACATCCACACATTTGCAGTCTCCTTAATGACATGCAGTTTGTTGTGCATACTGTCACTGCACGCCATCTCCCAAACCCGAAAAACCTTGCAGTGTAAGACAGAACGCAGATCAATTTCAGAGATGCCCATCTACAGGAGCAGTTTCCACGTAGCCCGTTTAGCCAGCCAGTCAGCAAGTTCATTGCCTGGGATGCTGACATGGTCTGGGGTCCACACAATCACCACTGAACGACAGCATGGGTCCAGGGCATAGATGGATTCCTTGTTGGACTCTACCAAATGATGACGAGGGTAGCACTGGTCAATAGCTTGTAGGCTGTTCAGGGACTCACAACAGAGAAGAAATGGGTCACCAGAACAGGAATGGATGTACTGAAGTACACAAGATATGTTCACAAGCTCTGCAGTGAATACACTGCAGCCAGCGGTCAAGGAATGCTGTTCAATATGGCCTCTGCGGACATAGGCTAAGCCAACATTACCAGCAGCCATTGGTGTAAACAACTTCAGAGCCCCAAAACACATCAAGAATCGAGAGGAAGTGACAGCGGAGAGCAGTGGGTTTAATGGAGTCTTTAGGGCCATGCAACAGGTCCAGACGAAGCTTCGGCCAAGGCGTACACCATGGAGGTGTACACGAATGGATCTCAAGTAGAGGTGGTAAAGGGAATGACTCCAGTTCGGAGAGAAGGAATCGCACGTTAACAGCAGTCGTGAGTTCTGACTTGGGCCGCTGATGCGAGAGATGAACTGCCGTGGGTGGGAAGAGGAGACGGTAATTCAGATGCTCAGGAGAACTACGAATGTGTGCAACATAACTGGTGAGCAGCTGCACACGTCTGATCCGCAATGGAGAGACTCTGGCCTCCACCAGGACACTGGTCACCGGACTCATTCTAAATGCTCCCATTGCTAGGCGTTCACCATAGTGGTGCACTGGGTCGAGGAAATGCAACGCTGAGGGTGCCGCCGAACCATAAACCAGACTCCCAAAGTCAAGGTGGGATTGAACAAGGGCTTTGTAGAGCTGCAGCAGAGTAGCGCGATCTGCACCCCAGTTGGTGTTGCTCAGGCAGCGGAGAGCATTGAGGTGCTACCAGCACTCCCACTTAAGCTGACAAAGGTGAGGTAACCAAGTCAATCAGGCATCGAAAACCAGTCCTACGAATCGATACGTCTCCGGTACAGTGAGTGGATCATCATTAAAATAAAATTCAGGTTCAAGATGAACGGTACGCTGCTGACAGAAGTGCACGACACACGACTTCGTGGCTGAAAACTGGAAGCTGTGAGCTAGAGCCCTTGACTGTGCCTATGTATGGCTCCCTGTAGGCACAGCTCAGCAACACCAGTTCTGGAGGAGAAATTCGAAATGCGGAAGTCATTCGCATACAGAGAAGGGGACACCGATGGCCTTACAGCTGCTACTAGGCCGCTGCTTGCCACTAAAAAGAGAGATACACTCAATACGGAACCCTGTGTAATGCCACTCTCCTGGATATGGGGGAACACTGTAGGAGGCACCAACTTGTACACGGAAATACAGAGCGACAGGAAATTTTGGATAAAAGTCGGGAGTGGGCCCCGGAGACCCCACTCATACAATGTGGCAAGGATATGATGTCGCCAGGTTGTATTGTATGCTTTATGTATGTGACTCCAGGACCCAACCCAACTGCCAAAACATTCCAGCAGCTTACAGAGAACATTGGTGAGGCTGTTGGGCTGATAGCTATCCACATAAAGCAGACTTTTAACAGGTTTTAGCACAGAATGGTGGTGCTCTCTCGCCACTGTGATGGAAAGACGCCATCTTACCAGATCCGGTTGAAGATGACGAGGAGATATTGATTGTAGTCAGACGAGAGATGTTTAATCATCTGACTGGTGATACGATCCAGCCTAGGAGCTGTGTCGGGGCAATGTGCAAGTGTGCTGAGGAATTCCCACTCCGTAAATGGGGTGTCATAGGGTTCACTGTAGCGTGTATTGAACAAGAGGACTTTCCTTTCCATCTGCCGTTTGAGGGTGTGATAGGCTGGGGGGTAGTTTTCCTAAGCAGAGGCTTCAGCATATTGTTCAGCAAAGTGCTCGGCAATTGCGTTTGCGTCGGTAGAGCGCACACCATTGATGGTACGCCAGGGACACCTGTTGGGGTCTGCTACCCAAACAGACGTCTGATCTTTGTCTAGACTTGGGAAGGTGACATATGGCACCCAATGGTTGACACGTACGTCTCCCAACACTCCTGTTTCCATCATTTTATAAGCAGGCGAACGCAGGCATGGAGCCATTTAAAGGCTATTAGGTGCTCTAGGAAATGATGCCGCCTATGTCACTGTCGAGCTCGCCAATGCTCTTTAACTGCCTCAGCGACTTCCAGTGACCACCATGGGACTGTCTTTCGCTGGCTGCACCCTATATAACGAGGGATAACATTTTCCAATGCAGAAATTATCGTTGTAGTGCCCTGCTCAATCCCAACATCAATGGCACCACGTGGGGGAGAGTCAACGGTGACAGCAGAGGTGAAAGCTACCCAGTCTGCCTTGTTTAAAGCCCATCTGGGTAGGCACCTGTGGGCATGATGCTGGGGGAAGTGACAGGAAGATGGGGAAGTGGTCACTACCACACAGGTCGTCATGTGGTCTCCAGTGGATAGATGGGAAAAATCCTGCGCTGCAAATTAATAAATCAATAGCCGAGTAACTACCACAGGCGACACTGAAATGTGTGGCAGTCACAGTATTTACGAGGCAGAAGTCTAACTGAGATAGTAAAGTTTTGACATCTCTGCCTCAACCAGTAAGCATAGTGTCACCCCACAAGGGGTTATGGGCATTAAAATCTCCCAAAAGTAGGAAACGTTTATAGAGTTGATCAATCAGTGCAGCTAATACATTCAGGGGTACTGCACCATCTGGGGGAAGATATACATTTCAGACCGTTATTTCCTACGTCATCCGTATTCTGATAGCCACAGCTTCAAGAGGGGTTTGAAGGGGCACAGTTTCACTACAGATTGAGTTTAGGACATAAACACAAACTCCACCTGACCCTCGATTATAGTCCCTACGATTTCTGTAATATTCCTTATAGCCGTGGAGGGCAGGGGTTTGCATTGCCGGGGAACAGGTTTCCTGGACGGCAATGCAGATAGCAGGTGTAAAGCTTAACAGCTGCTGTAGCTCAGCCAGGTGGTGGAAAAAACCACCACAATTCCACTGGAGGATGACATCACTGTGAGACTGGGAAGGCATGGAACATTCAATGGGGCAGTTTACACCTCAGCGTCACCTGCTGCCACCGACTTTTTACCTGAGCAGTCTATATGCGTTGTGTCTGAGGGTCTGGCAAGCTCCAGGTCCTCAGAGGATGACAGAATCTCTACCCCATCCTCAGACACAGAGGTTGTAGGTAGCAGTGGTGTGGGTGCCACTGTAAGTTCCTTGTTCTTGGGGGTCTTCTTTTTAGATTTCTTGCACTGTTCCTTGGGTTTCGCTGGCTGGGAGGACTTCACTGAATCAATGCCCGGGACTGAGGATGAGCGTGAAGCCCTATGACCAGCTGCTTTTGGGCTTTTCAGATGGGTGTCATCTTTCCCACTAGCAGAAACTTGGGAAGGGAGTCACCCAACAGACCCCTTCCTAGCGAGAGGAAGGGGGTGGGGGTGTGGTTTTGCTCCTGAAGTAGGTGGTGCGGGAGCAACAGGGAGGGAACATCTGAACGTGAACATCATCTGGCCCTGGGGCGGAGGATCAGGATGTACTGAGAGCCTGATCTAGGTCCCTCATAGAAGATGGCATTGTAGCACTGATGATTCAGAGAATGGGAGGGTATAGCTCGATCTGCCTCCACTCATTTCCGGTGGAGGAAGGCAGGGTGATAGTGGGAAGAGCTCAAAACTTCTGCAAAATAGTGGCCCCGAGGTGTTGGAGATAGCAATAGGGTCCACGATAACATCGTCTGCTACTGTTAGGCCAGAAATTTGGGAATGGATCTTGGTTCCAGAGAGCTGTCTGAGGTTGGCCCACACGACAGAGGAAGTGGTGGAACTGTTAAAAGAACTAGTGCATGAAATCCAGCTAGCTCTTTTGCTATCTCGAAGAACGCAACAACACTTTGCACGCATCTGTTTATAATGTATGCAGTTTGTCATTGTAGGATGGCTGTTCAAGATGCAGAGAGCACATGTCCATGCGCGAATTGCATCGCTGCATGCCTCAGCCCACCAAGGGACTGGGAAAAGAGGAAGTGTGAGGAATGGTATGTTCTGCAACAGTAAGGAAAACATTTGTGAGATATTCTACCTGGTCATCAAACTGGGGAAATCTTGTTCTCCGAAGGTTGTCGGGGAGGAGTAAAGCTGCCAGTAAGACTTAGTAAGCTGCAATTTGGGTGTGTATGTAGGTGGGTAGGAGTAAGCAAACGGATAGCACACAGGAAATGGTCACTTGAGCAGGTGTCAGAAAGATCGGACCACTCAAGATGGTGGGAAAGCTGGACAGTGCAAAAAGATAGGTCCAAATGGGAATAGGTATGCGAGGAGTCTGAAAGGAAAGTGGGTGCTCCAGTGTTAAGGCAGAAGAGGTTAAGTTGGTTAAGAAGGTCAGCCAAGAGGGCACCTGTCTGACAGGTCCTGGAAGAACCCCAAAGGGAATGATGTGTATTGAAATCACCACAAAAATGGGGGAGGTAGCTGCTCAATAAGCTGAAGGAAGTCTGCCCTGGCAACACTGAATGATGGAGGGACATAAATGGTACAAATGAACAAAGTTAGGTGGGGAAGGAAAAGGCGAACTGCAACAGATTGAAGGTGGGTAGTCATGGAGATGGGTTGACTATGAATGTCATCCCGTATGTGACGCCCCCATGAGATGGAATGCTAACCTCTGGGGGAGGGTCAAAACAAATTGGTAAGTAATGTGAAAGCTCAAAGCAGTTGTGAGGGCGGAATTTTGTTTCCTGAAGGCAGAGTACAATGGGATGACGTGATGCTAAAAGCAGCCGTAAAACCTCTTCATGGGAATGAAGGCCGCGAAGGATTCATTGGAGGACAGTCATCATGAGGAAGAGATGTGGGGGTGTCAACTCGACGGCTGCTGAGTGACGGCCATGTAGAGTTGTTACTACAGGGCACAGAAGCAGGAGGATTCTGCTCCATGGGGTCTACAGAAGCATTGGCTTGCTTGTGCGGTTGGTCCATGGAGTCCAATGCTGAGAAACAGTTGGTAGTGTGCACCAGTGATATGTAAGCCGGCCAGGCCAAGGTACCATGTGGTGACACCATCGACGATGATGTTTGAGTTGGTGAAGGAGAAGACCATTTGCCTTGGGTGGACTACATCAAACCTTTCCATTTAGAGGACTCAGGTGTTGTTTGGCTGGAGGGACGGAGGAAGTCTACACGGGAGTACTACTTCTGTCTCTTCCTGCCTACTGATTGTGTAGCTGGTGGCTTCGCCCATTTTGAGGCGAGAGTTTGACAGTTTGTTGCACAGCTGGACAGGGGGATGGTGATGCTACCTTGACAATGGGCAATTTCACAACCTCAGAGCCGAATTTGAGGTCACATGTCTGCGTGGCCATGTCATTCATGGAGCAAGGGGCGGAACACGGGGAGAACACAGGCTTTGCGACTAGCCAATAACTTACGAGCGACTGGGTAAAGCACTTTTTCCTTTACCCGGATCTCTTGCACAGCCGGCTCATCAAGATACATGGGACAATCTCGAGAGGCGGCAGCATGGTTGCTATTGCAGTTGATACAGCTGGGAGAAGGAGGTGGACAATCACCCTCGTGTGCTTCCCTACCACAGGTTACACATTTGGCTGGGTGTCGACAAGACGTTCTAATGTGGTTGAAAAGATGACACTGGTAGCACCGCATTGGATTCGGAATGTACGTGAACTGTGATAATTTCATCTTGGACAGGAGCACCACTCTATCAAAGGTGAGGAAAAGAGTGTGGGTGGGTACTAAGGAGGAATCTACCTTTTTCATTACACGGTGGACGGCAATGACACCCAGATCAGAGAGGTAAGAGTGGATTTTGGCCTCGGTAGACCGTCAAGCAGCCTAGTGTAAATTACACCACGGGAAGAATTTAAAGTTCTATGGGCCTCAACATGACAGGGTAACTGTGGCGAAGTGAGGCAGCAAGCAGTAGTTGTGCTTGAGAATCAGAAGCAGTCTCCAAAAGCAAAGTGCCATTCCGTAAATGAGAGCAGGACTGCATCAACACCTTTCTGAATAATAAACGGATTTACCATGGCGAAGGACTGACTGTCTTCAGTGAGACCATGAGGAACCATGGTGCAGCGGGAAGGATCTTTGAATCATTAGCCTCATTACATTTGTGTTTTGTAGATGATGATTAGGAAGATGATTGACTCATTGCGAGAAAATCTGTTCCTTGCAAGTGGAGGTCCCCTTCAGAAGGGAGCACACCTGTATTAGGTGACTGTTCACACATCAACTCACACCTCCTGAACACCTGACAGAGGGACCAATAGGCAATTTGGGAAGGTTGCAGCTCAGGCAATTACCCCTCCTTGTGCCTGGACTGTACCAGGGGGTACATGCGAACCCTACCTGTTGACCTGGGGCTGGGAATTACGCATTACCCAGTCACCTGTTACGCGTCAAGATGAGTGGGCCGGCCTTCACGAGCGCACAGGGAGGAAGGAAAAAAAGAGGAAACTGAAACGCTGAGAAGCAGAGGAACAAGAGGAGAAGGATAACAAAGAAAGGAAAAGGGAGCATAAAACAAAGGTGAGCCTGTTCTTACATCAGCGACAGACAATGCAGAACATTACCAATAACATCCCAGACATGTTCCCCAAAAGAGGGGAAAAACCATAGCTAAAAGGATCGACATGCAGCATGGAAGGGAAGAAGTGCCGCAAAGGCAGGGGCCTCCTGGCAGCCAAGCATGAACCCGCCAAACAGTGGCGAGCACCCTGGGGTGATCGGTGCTGGTACACAACATGTACTGGGGGGAGGATTTTGCTCCTTGTTGTCTAGTCCTGCATTCCTCTCAGGGTATGGCCAGGGAAGGGAACATGTTGGGATCATACTCTGTTGTATCATACGAGGCCTTTCTATCCGAAGAGCCTGCTGGGACTGTGTGGCCACCAGCAGGAGGAAGTCTAATTCGCTTCATGTACAAACTATCCAGCGTGGTACTACTCACTCCGAATGGGGGCTCTGCCTATGTGTGCCCCCAGCCACAGCAACAGCTATCTGGCCAGTAATCCGTTGCTGGGAGTCCACATGCCCCAGTCATGATGGGCACATACTCCATGGCATACACGGGGAGGGATCAGCACAGGCACCAACAGTGCAATCCCTGCAGTCACTAGGCTACTATCTTACAGGTACCTTGATGACCATCCCCATAATGGGCACAATGGAATGGATACTAAGCTGGGTTTTTGGCATACTACAACAGCAGCAAGGAAGGGTGCCAGGATGGAAGGGCACAGAAGTGGACCATACACAACACTGGGTGACTTTCCTAACATAATACGCACTTTTGTAAAATTTGGAAAATATGGCAGGTAAAACCCAATAGCTGGGATCATATAATCATTAATGGATGGTGACCCTCTTGGCACCAGAAGTGAACCTGGAAATCAAGACCAAAATTGTGAACCAAGTCCAAGCAGGGTCTGCACCAAAAGACAGACAGGAAGTCAGAGGAGATATTAGATAGAAGAGGAAGTAGTGGTGCAATACCTGAGTCCCTATGGCAGCCAAGCATGTACTCACAAAGAGTAGTAGTGAGTCCCCCGTCTTACAAGATACATTAAGGAAAAGCTAACCTATGTAAGTAGACATAGAGAAAGCTTTTGACAATGTTGATTCGAATACTCTCTTTGAAATTCTGAAGGCAGCAGAAATAAAATAGAGGGAGCAAAAGGCTTGGCTTTTTACAACTTCATTACAGGAATCGGCAATAAAGCTGCGAGTAACGAGTATGATGGGCAGGGGCACTACGAATATAGTGCGGGACAATATGTTACGAATGTGGGTCTCATGGGAGGCATGCCAGAGGTAAGTCCTTGCAGTTGCACAATCCTCTGTGTCCTCGGTGCCTCAGATGGATACAGCATCTGCCATGTAAGCAGGCGATCCCGGGTTCGAGTCCCAGTTGGGGCACACATTTTCAACTGTCCCCGTTGACTTGTATCAATGCCTGTATGCAGCTAGGGGGTATTCATTTCATTGTAATTTTTACAACTTGTACAGTAACCAGACAGCATTTACGAGAATCGAGGGGCATGAAAGGGAAGCAGTGGTTGAGAACGGAGTGAGACAGGGTTGTAGCCTATCATCAATGTTATTCAATCTGTACATTCAAGGAGAAGAAATAAAATCTTTGAGGTTTGAGGATGACGTAATTCTGCCAATGGACAGCAAATGACTTGGAAGAGCAGTTGAATGGAATGGACAGTGTCTTGAAAGGAGGATATACTATGAACATCAACAAAAGCAAAACAAGGACAATGGAATGCAGTCGAATCAAATCAGGCAATGCTAAGGGAATTAGTTTAGGACAAGACATTTAAAGTAGTAGATTAGTATCATTATTTTGGCAGCAGAATAACTGATGATGGATGAAGTAGAGAGGATATATGAGGGTCATTCAGTAAGTAATGCCCCACATTTTAAAAAGCCATTAACATACATAGACAAACGTCCTTGTTGATGCTTCACATCTGACGCTTGTTCTGTGTCTTGGTGAAGTTTCAAACTGTTCTAGCAGATGGCAGAGCCATTGTACAACATCAACATGGTGTCTACACACAACTCTCGTTACAAGCAGTGTGCTGTTATTGAATTCTTGTGTGCACAAAAAGAAAATATGGTGAACATCCATAAATGATTGTGTGCAGTGTATAGCAATGCTGCAGTTGATAGGAGTACAGTTGGGTGATGGGTAAAGAAAGTTACAGCCTCAGGAAATCCAGATACACAGTTCCATCATAAGCCATGCTCGGGTTGTCCTGTGCTGACTGGTGCATCAGAACTCAACAATTGGCTATACAGTTGTCGGTCAGCATTGGAAGTGCACCTGCAATGATAGAGGCTATCTGATATTCAAAGAAGTACTCAAGATGGGTTCCCCGAATGCCCACAGCAGACAAGATTCAAAGAAAGGCCATTCCATCTAAATTATTGGAGCATTTTGAGACCGTTGGAGAGGCCTTTCTGTCACAGATTGTTACAGGGGATGAAAGCTGGGTGCACCACTTTGCACTGGAAACAAAAAGGCAGTGCATGGAGTGGCATCATCCTCATTCACCACAAAATAACAAATTCAAGACAACCCCCTCTGCTGGAAAGTCATGGTGACAGTCTTCTGGGATTGTGATGGCATTATTCTCGTGGATTTGATGCCAAGAGGGTCAATCATCAATTCAGAGGCACACGTGAAGACTAAATAAACTCAAGAACCATTTCCGACATGTTTGATCAGACAAGAATCCAGCAGAAATCTTGCTCCAACACAATAATGCACGCCCACACACACAAGTCTGAGAACCTGGGAACACATTGCCAAATTGAGTTGGACATCATTGCCTTATCCATCTTACAGTCCAGACTGTAGACAGACTTGGACTTCCATCTCTTTGGGCAGCTTAAAGATTCTCTATAGGGAACACACTTTGAAGAGGACGAGAGTAGCAGTCACACAGTGAAAACATGGCTATAACTACAGGACAAGAGCTTTTACCAGCAGGGAATACATGCTCTTCCACAACATTGGCGTATGACCATAGAAAGTAATGGAGACTACGTGGAAAAATAGGACACAGACAAGACATGTACGTATATTGTCACCAATTCTGACTCTTAACAATAAGTATGTTCTGAGAAAAAAAAAAAAAAATAGGGGCATTACTCACATAAAATATAGCCTGGCAATGGCAAGAAAAGCATTTCTGAAGAAAGATTTGTGAACAATGAATACGGATTTAAGTGTTAGGAAGCCTTCCTGGGAATGGCAAGAAAAGCATTTCTGAAAAGATTTGTGAACAATGAATACGGATTTAAGTGTTAGGAAGCCTTTCCTTAAAGTATTTCTGTGGGATGTAGCCATGTATGATACATGGACTAGAAGCAGTTCAGACAAGAATAGAAGCTTTTGAAATATGGTGCTACAGAAGAATGAAGAAGATTACATCAGTAGATCACATGAGGAGGTACTTGATAGAATTGGGGAAGAAAAAACTTTTGTGTGACAACCTGGCTAGAAGAAGAGATTGGTTGATAGGACACATTCTGAGACCCAAGAGATCACCAATTTAGTATTGGAGAGAGATGTGGTGGGTAAAAATTGTAGATGGAGACAAAGAGTACGCAGATTCAGAAGGATGTAAATTGCAGTAGTTATTCAGAGATGAAGAGGCTTGCACAGGATAGAGAGCTGCATCAATCCAGTCTTCGGACTGAGCACCAGAACAACAACAACAACAACAACAACAACAACATATGCTTCTGCATGAGCCCTGATTTCTTTTATCTTGTCTTCATGGTCCTTATGTGAAATGTAAACTGCCGGTAGTGGAATTGTTATAAAGTCAGCTGCAAATGCTGGTTGTCTAAATTTTCACAATACTGTTTCATGAGAATAACATTGTCTTCACTCCTAGGATTCCCATTTGATTTCACAGAGCATTTACATAAAACTCATGAGGTGACTGAACCTACTGGTAACAAATCTAGCAGCATGCCTCTGAGTTGCTTCAATGTCTTCCTTTAATCTGACCGGGTGGGGGGTCCTAAACAGCAGTATTCATGAATGGGTTGCACTAATGTTCTACTTGTGATCTCCTTTATAGATGACCCTACAATTTCCTAGAATTCTCTCAATAAACCTACCATTCGCCTTTCCTATTACTGACCTTACAAGCTTGTTTCATTTCATATCACTTTCCAACATTATGCCTAGATATGTAATCATCATCAAGCAGCACACCACTAATATTGTATTCGATTATTACAGGATCGCTTTTTCTACTCACGTGCCTTACCTAACATTATTCTACATTAAGAGCAAGCTCCAATTCATAATACCAAATAGAAATTCTATCCAAGTCATCCTGCATCCTTCAACAGTCACTCAACAATGACAAATTCGTATACACTACAGCACTGTCCGCGAATAGCCGTAGATTGCTACTCGCCCTATCTCTCACATTGCTTACGTATATAGAGGACAGAGTGGTCATGTCACATTTCCTTGGGATGCTATCAATGATACCCTTGTCCTTTAACTTGACTTGCACAGTCCAGGACAACGTACCGGACTCTACTAGTCATGAAGGCTTTGAGCCAGTTTCATATCTGAAAACGTATTCCATGTGCTCGAACTTTGGTTAGAACTCTGCAGTGGGACACTGTGTCAAATACTTTCCGGAAATCTAGGCCTATGGATTCTGCGTGTTGTCCTTTGTACATGGTTTGCATGATATGGTGTGAGAATAGGGAAAGCTGATGTTCACCCAAGTGATGCTTTCTCAATCCATGTTGATTTATGGACAGAATCTTTTCTGTCTCAAGGAAATTTATTACATTCAGACTTAGAATATACTCAAGAATTCTGCACCAAACTGATTTTAAGGATATTGGCCTCTACTTTCACAAGTGTGTGCCTTTACCCTCTTATATACAGGAGTCACCTGTGTCTTTTTCCAATTGCTTGGGACATCACAGTGGGAAACAGATTCGTGATAAATGCAAGCTGAGTAAGGTGCCAATACCAAAGAGTGCTCTCTGTAAAACCAAACTGGGATTCTATCCAGACTTGGCAGCTTATTTGTTTTCAAATCTTACAACTGCTTCTCAATGCCAGGGTGCCTATTTCTATGACCACCATATGGGAGTCTGTGCAATGTCACACAGTGGTACAGTTGTAAAATTCTCCTAAGTGAATGATATTTTAATGTGAAATTTCAGACTTCAGATTTTCTTTTGCTGTTGTCTATTGCCACAACAGACTGGCCAACGAGTGACTGCCACTTGGTGATTTTCATGTAGGACCAAATTTCTATTATCTGCATTTCAGCATTTCCATATCCTCCTCTGAACTATGAGTGCAACAGTCTCTGCTTCCTCAGCATTTTCTGACTTTTATTATTGAACCATGGTGGGTCTTTGCTGTCCTTAATCCACTTACTCAGCACATACTTCTAGAGTGTTACGATTAGTTTAAACTTTGCCCATAATTCCTCTATGCCCATCATATTTAAACTAAGTGATGTCCACTCAGTGTCTAAGTAGGATGCTAACAACTGCTAATGTGTTCTTTCCAGCATAAAAGCTCTCTTAGTCTTTTTGATGGATTTATTAACATTAGTATCTGTCATCACTATGATGACATTGTGATCACTAATCCCTGTCTCGACAATGACACTGTAGATAAGGTCAGGCCTGTTCGTATTTACAAGTTCTAAAATATTTCCATTACACATGGGTCGTTTAACACACTGCTTAAGACAGTTTTCAGAACTGCTTCACAGCACTATCTGTTTGAAACACCTGACATAAATCCATAGACATCATAGTCCACACTCTGTAACTTAAATTTTTTTTTTTTTTTTTTGGTGGGGTTTAAGGGCGCTCAACTACTGAGGTCATTAGCGCCCAGTCACTGTTGTTAGAGCACATGGAATCTAGTAAAACTCAAGGGGATGGGGGGGGGGGGGACACCAGAAGGACCTGACAAAGATGCAGATAAAATAAGTAGAAAGGTTAGATGTCCTTGGACAAGCCAGTCAAAGTTATAAACCGCAGAATACGAGCAGCTGCTCGAGCGTCATCAGCTAAAACATCTGGTAAAGTAGATGGCAGGGACAGGACAACACGAAAGTGACTAAAATGGGGACACGACAATAAAACATGGCGCACTGTTAATGCCTGACCACAAGGGCACTGCGGGGCTGGGTCACCGGAGAGCAGGTAGCGGTGGCTAAACCGGCAATGCCCAATACGCAACCTGGTCAGAAGGACCTCCTCTCGCCGAGATGGTTGGGAGGATGTTGTCCAAGCAGTTGGGAGCGGTTTAACTGCCCGGAGCTTGTTTCCTTGGAGGGATGACCAAGCATCCCACCACAACGACACAAGCCTCTTACATACATCCCCACGAACATCAGATGACGGGACACAATGGGAGGCTGGCCGAGGCAGGAGGACTGCAGCCTTGGCTGCTGCATCAGCAGCCTCATTCCCAGGCACTCCGACATGTCCGGGAACCCACAGAAAGCTAACAGGAGAACCATTATCAGCGAAAGAATGGAGGGACTGCTGTATCCGTTGAATCAAGGGATGGACCGGATAGGGAGCTCCAAGGCTCTGAAGAGCACTGAGTGAGTCAGAGCAGAGTACATACGATGAATGGCGGGTGCGGCGGGCATACTGAATGGCCTGATGGAGAGCAAAGAGCTCGGCCGTAAAGCTGGAACATTGGTCGAGGAGCCGGTATTTAAAGGTGGCGGCCCCGACGACAAAGGCACAGCCGACACCATCGTCAGTTTTGGAGCCATCGGTGTAAATAAAGGTGTGACCGGCAAGTCGAGCACGAAGTTCGACAAACCGTGAGCAATACACTGCAGCCGGAGTACCCTCCTTCGGGAGTGAGCTGAAGTCGAGATAAATATGAACCGGAGCCTGGAGCCAAGGTGGTGTCGGGCTCTCACCCTCTCTGAAGGTGGTAGGGAGGGCAAAATCCAATTGTCGAAGCAGGCGACGGAAGCGGACTCCGGGGGGCAGCAGGGCAGACACATACAACCCGTACTGACGGTCGAGAGAATCAGCGAAGAAGGACTGGTAAGAGGGGTGGTTGGGCATAGACAACAGCCGGCAGGCATACCGACACAGCAGTACGTCGTGCCGGTAGGTCAATGGTAATTCGGCAGCTTCAGCATAACGAATCTCGACAGGACTAGTGTAGAAGGCTCCGGTCGCAAGACGTATCCCCCGATGGTGGATGGAGTTGAGCCGGCGTAAGAGGGATGGCCGAGCGGACGAGTAGACGAAGCTCCCATAATCCAGCTTCGATCGGACTATGGACCGATACAAGCGAAGCAGGACAGTGCGATCCACTCCCCAAGATGAACCACTAAGAAATCTGAGGGCATTAAGGGAACGTGTACAACGGACCGCCAAATAAGAGACATGTGGAGACGAACACAGTTTCCTGTCCAACGTGAGCCCTAGAAACTTAGTTGTTTCCACGAATGGGAGAACAACGGGACCGAGATGTAAGGATGGCGGAAGGAACGCTTTATATCGCCAAAAGTTGATACAAACCGCCTTCTCTTCAGAGAACCGGAAGCCATTTGCCACGCTCCATGAGTAGAGGCTGCCGAGACAACGCTGAAGGCAGCGCTCCAGGAGGCATGTTCTCTGGGCACTGCAGTAGATCGCGAAGTCATCGACAAAGAGAGAGCCTGAGACATTAGGTGGAATGCAATCCATAATTGGATTGATCGCGATGGCAAAAATGGCTACGCTCAAGACGGAGCCCTGAGGCACTCCGTTCTCTTGGAGGAAGACGTCGGACAATACGAAACCCACACGTACCCTAAACTTTCGATCCGTTAAAAAGGAATCAATAAAAAGGGGCAGGCGACTGCATAGGCCCCACCTGTGCATAGTGCGGAGGATACCTCCTCTCCAACAGGTATCATAAGCCTTCTCCAAGACGAAGAACACAGCTACCGTTTGGCGCCTTCGCAAAAAGTTGTTCATGATGAATGTCGACAAGGTCACAAGGTGGTCAACAGCGGAGTGGCGGCGATGAAAGCCGCACTGAACATTGGTAAGTAGCCGTCGAGATTCAAGAATCCAGACTAACCGAGCGTCAACCATGCGCTCCATCACCTTACAGACACAGCTTGTAAGAGAAATGGGGCGGTAACTAGAAAGAAGGTGTCTATCCTTCCCGGGTTTGGGTATAGGAACAACAATGGCGTCACGCCAACGCATGGGGACGTGACCTTCGGTCCAGACGCGATTGTAGGTACGAAGAAGGAAGCTTTTGCCCGCCGGAGAAAGGTGTGCCAGCATCTGAATGTGAATGGCATCTGGCCCCGGAGCAGAGGACCGGGACAGTGCAAGCGCACATTCGAGTTCCCGCATAGTAAAGGGGGCATTATAAGTTTCCAGATTCAGCGAGTGGAAGGAAGGTCGCCGAGCCTCTTCTGCCTCTTTCCTGGGAAGGAAGGCAGGGTGGTAATGGGCGGAGCTTGAAACCTCCGCGAAAAAGCGGCCAAAGGCGTTGGAGACAGCCACAGGATCAACAAGGACCTCATTACCTGAGGTCAGGCTAGGTACCGAGGAGTGGGCCTTAATGCCCGACATCCGGCGCAGGCCACCCCAAACGACAGAAGAGGGAGTAAAACTGTTAAAGGAGCTG
The DNA here is from genome assembly GCF_021461385.2 of Schistocerca piceifrons. NCBI lineage: Eukaryota > Metazoa > Arthropoda > Insecta > Orthoptera > Acrididae > Schistocerca > Schistocerca piceifrons. Next base: position 261,347,182 of record NC_060140.1, on the reverse strand, counting down.
GTGAAAGAGGCCCAACAAGCTTTTTTGCTGTCTTTGATGACTCTACGGCATTGCGCTCGGAGTCGTTTGTATCCAATACAATTCGCCAATGTAGGATGGCGGCGAAAGGTGCGTAAAGCACGTTGTCGAGCACGGATAGCGTCCCTACAAGCCCCGTTCCACCAGGGGACGGAAACGCGACGTGAAGAAGAGGTAGTACGAGGAATGGAACGTTCGGCAGCATTGATGATAACAGACGTGAGGTATTCGACCTGACTGTCACAACTGGGAAAATCGTGGTCCGGAAAGGTCGCCAGGGAGGAGTAAAGTCCCCAGTCAGCTTTCGGTATGTTCCAGCTTGAAGGACATGGGGATGGGGTGTGGTGCAGGAGACGAACGACACAGGGGAAGTGGTCGCTCGAATAGGTGTCAGAAAGGACATACCACTCGAACCAACGGGCAAGAGTGGTAGAACAGATCGAGAGGTCCAAGTGGGAGTAGGTATGAGTAGAGTCTGAAAGGAAAGTCGGGGCGCCGGTATTGAGGCAGACAAGATTGAGATGGTTGAAGACATCCGCCAAGAGTGAGCCTCTTTGACAGGATGCAGGACAGCCCCAAAGGGGATGATGGGCATTGAAGTCGCCAAACAATAAAAACGGCGGGGGAACCTGAACGATCAGGTGCATCAGGTCAGCCCGACTAACAGCAGATGACGGTGGAGTGTAGATGGTACAAACTGAAAAAGTAAAAGCAGAAAGAGTAATACGGACAGCTATTGCTTGGAGTGGGGTTGTCAATGGGATGGGATGGTAATAGACATCGTCCCGAACGAGCAACATGACCCCACCATGAGCTGGGATACCGTCCACAGGGGTGAGGTCATACCGCTCCGAGGTATAGTGGGTAAAGGCAATACGGTCAGTCGGGTGCAACTTGGTTTCCTGGAGACCAAGGATGAGCAGACAGTGCAGGCGGAGGAGCAGTTGTAATTCCTCCCGATTAGATCGAATACCTCTTATGTTCCAATGTAACAAGGCCATCGCTAGTCAAAAAGTTGGGGGAATGAGACGGGGGAAGAGCTGGTCACCTCGACGGCCACTGTAACTTAAAGTCACCTCCTAACAATATTGTGTGATCGGGGTACTTCTGCACCACTAAGTTTAGACATTCTCTGAACGATTCCACAACTGTTATTGTGGGATCACGTGAACGGTAAAAACATCTGATATTTTGAAAATATAGTGTAACTGGATATGTAGAAAAGTACTCACCAAGTGGAGGCAGGAGAACATGCATCTAATGGTATTAAAATTTGCAATCTTTTGGAGCCATTGGCTCCTCCTTCTGGAAGGAAGGTTGAGGGGGATAGAGGAGGGGTAAAGGAAAAGGACTGATGAGGTTTAGGAAATGGGAAGAGTTCGGAAAAGTTGCCCAGAACTCTGGGCCATGGGAGACTTACTGGACAGGATGAGAAGGGAAGAGAGACAGTTGGTGACTGCACCGGATGAGATTTGAAAATCTGAGAGCTTAAAGGTGGAAGATAGGGTAATAAGCAAATTACTGCCAAAACATCATGTACGAGTTAATAAGAATGGAAAGCTAAGTGCATTGTCTGTGATAGAGGTGGATGTAGAGGGGTAGTGGGGGTGGAAGGGGACAGAGGCAGTGAAAAATAAACATGGCAGGAAATGAAAAAAAAAAACACACACAAGAAGAAAGGTATAGTTACTATGAAGAAATGCTGAGACTGAAGAAATTACCATAAATTATGACAAGGTGAGTGGTGAGACTGAGGACATGTTTTAACACCAGTTCCCACACACGGAATTTTGAGAAACTGGTGCCTGCGTGAAGAATCCAGATGCCACAAGTGGTGAAACAGACGTCGAGATCATGAATGCTCTGCAACAAGATATTATTTGTTGCCAGCATATACCCTTTGCCTATGCAAATTCTTCCTAACGGATAACTTGGTTGTAGTCATGCCAATGTAAAAGGCCGAAAAGTGTTTATCTAACAACTGGTTCAAAATGGCTCTGAGTACCATGGGACTTAACATCTGAGGTCATCAGTCCCCTAACAACTGGTTTATGACATGGGTTGCTTTACAGTTGGCTCTTCCTTTGATAGTATGTGTATTGTCCATCTCAGTGCTGGTATAGGTGGGGGTAGGAGGGTGCAATAGGGCAAGCCTTACAGCAGGGATGGTCACAGGGGCAGGAGCCATAGGGTAGGACAATGGGTGGAGAAAGAGCACAGGGACTGACAAGGATATTGCAGAGATTGGGAGGGTAACAAAATGCTGTTATTGGTGTGGTGGGAAAAATACTGGACAGGATGGATATAATTTACAGGTGTGATTTTCGGAGGTCACAGCCTTGTTGAGGTAACTGATTAATATATTCAAGACCACAAAAATAATGACTGAGAAGAGGTGTACTCCCCAGCTGTTTTTTGGGGGGGATCAGCATTACCAGGAGTGGGTGTGATGTCCTGCATAATGTGCTTTTGAACTGGGCTGATCAAGTAATTATATCCAGTGAAGGCTGAGGTGAGAAAGGTGGCATATTGCTATAAAGAGGCTGCATCTGAAAAAATATGTTTGCCTCCAATGCCAAGGCTGTATGGAAGGGTATGTCAGACACAGGAAGGACGGCAACTGTGAAAATATAAGTACTGCTGCTTGTTAGTTGGTTTAAAGTGAACGTAAGTGTATAGCAGACCTTCAGTGAGGAGGAGATCAACACCACGGAAAGTGGCATTGGATTCGGAATAGGACTATGTGAAATTTAATTGGGAGAATGCATTTCAAGATTCAAAGAATTTTCAACGGTCAGCCGCACCATGAGTCTATACGGTAAAGATGTCAGCAATGTATCTAACCAAACATGGGGCTGAAGGTTGATGGATTCCAGCAAAACTCCCTCCCCTCCAAGTGAGCCATGAAAAGGCTGGCATAGGATGGAGCCATCCTGGTTCCCATGGTTGTGCCCATGATCTGTTTGTTTCTTTTGCCACCCCTCAAAGGTAAAGTAGTTGTTGGTAAGTATAAATTTGATTAAGTTGAGTAGGAAGGGTGTCCTACGTTTTCAATCAGGTGGGCACTGACTGAGGAAATGTCCAACAGCACGCAGACCAGGTACATGGTTGATGATGGTTTTGTGGTGCGCTCAACTGCACAGTTATCAGTGCCCTTACAAATTCCCAATCTTTGCTTAGTCCAATCTCACCATTTTCATGAATGATAACGAAATGATGATGACAACACAAACATCGAGGTACATGGAGGGTTTTGCTATAGGGGAGGATGACCTCAATGGTGACAACCAAGGTGTCTGGTGGGAGCGGACAAGCACCGATTTTAAAAGATCTATGAAATGGTTGGTGTCCGTAAGGGAAGTGTTTGTACTATAGGTTGCAGGTGTTGGTCAACTAAGGCAGATATACATCCAGAGGGAGCTTCGAAGTTAGCAACTATGAACAGCTGGGATGACTGGGCTTGTGGCTCTTAGGAAGATGGTAAAAGGTGGAGGAGCATAGTTTGGGTGGAGTAAGAAGTTCTATGGATTGAAATGTTAGTCCTTGTGATGGGCCTGAGGTTTTAAGGAGGGACTGCAGTTCAGTTTGAATCACAGGGATGGGATTTAGATGACAGAGGCTGTATGTAGGCGTGTCAGACAGCTGGTGTAAACCTTTGTTTACATACCCCTTCCAGTTAAGTACCACACTCGTGGGTCCCTCCATCCACTGGAAGATTAATGAAAAAGTCATCAGTTTTTAGGGAATGAAGAGCCTGTACTTCTGCAGAGAACAGATTAGAGTCATGTTGTTGGAACCCGAGGGAGGGTTGTGAAGCAATGCTGGATGTGAGGAATTTTTGGGAAACTTGTAAGGGATGATTTTAAGGTAGTGATGGTGGATCAAGTAAGGATTGTGGCCAGAAATGTTCAAGGCAGGGTTCAACGTTAGGTTTGCTGCTGGGAAGATATTGGGATTGAGTTGCAACTTGATAATTCCAGTTGACATTGCAGGTGAAGGAAAGTAGGTCCTTCATCAAAGCAGCATGACTACATGCAGGTTTAGGGCTGAAACTGTGACCCTTGGATAACACAGGTAATTTAGGAGGGGAGAGTGACTTAGACGAGAGGTTGAGAACACTGTATTGTTGTAGCTGGTTCTGGTGATCATGAGTTCTTCATTGGCCTGAGAGACAGTGGTGAAGGTGGAGCGATGTTATAGAACGTTGGCCAAGCTTGGTTTGTAGAAGAGGAGTGGTGGTTGATGGTGCGGCTGTTTAGGGGGCTGCAGAGGCACAAGAAGGGAAACACCACTGTTGAGAGGTAGTTTAGGAGAAGGTGGGATAGCTTTGAGGTGAAATCTGGCATACTGTTGCAGTATGAAATTGGTTTAGCAGATGATACCTCCCAAGGAAATATGAGGGGCAGATAACTGCATGATTTTGTAGGAAAGAAGTCTGGCGGAGTTGAAATTGGCAGATGAGGCATATGGGTCACAGATTAGCTGAGTAAGTGAATGAGACTGCTGTATTTGAAACAGTACAAGACTGCTGGATTTGGAACAAATCCTACTTGTGGCTTTTTTTTTTTGCTTTACTGCATTAATTTATTAAATCTGTAGGCAAGACAATATTAACGAAAAAGACAGTTCACTGTTTTTAATAAGATTTCTTTCAGGTTACAGAAGTGTACAACATGTGATTCTTTAGCACTTAATGTCTTTTACTTCAATGACCATCTGCATCTTGCAAGTGAGTCTATGAGCTGAGAAATAAAACAGCCAGTTTTCTCATATAATTCATTAGGATATAGTTATTGCACTGATGAGATCATAACATTAACTATAATATAAATAAAGGGTGATTATAATTAAACTTAGATTTTCAAAACGCTGTAGAAATAACACCACTGGTCAGAATGACATCAAATTGCAAAGGAATATTATTGGGGAGGGAAATGTGAAAACTAATCATTAGATGGCGCTGTATGTGTCAGAATACGTAAATGGAAACACTTGTCATGTGCACGACCCATTGAAGCTGGTATAAACATGCCGGGTACACGGCTTTTCCTCCTTTACGTCTGCAACATTCACCATGACTGTCTCAATGCAGAATTGTGCTCTGCTTCTAAAGCTGTATTACAAGAACGATGACTGCGCACATGTCGCTCTGCAGAAGTTCCAGACACTGAAGGGTTTGGAAAAAAGGCACTGGCCCAATGACTGCCTTGGGTCTGGAGAAAATGATTCAGAAATTCGAAAAGAAGAGTTCTCTTGGTGTGCAACCTGGTAGAGGGAGGAAATGAACTGATTCGACATCAGTGGAAGCAGTGGCCACAGCAATGCAGGAGGAGATGAGTGGTGGTGTGCGAACATGTAGGACATGGAGAATTGCCTGAACATTGGACATATCTGTGAGCACAGTGCATAAAATCCTACAGAACATCCTTCTTTGCTATCCATTCAAAATCACCCATGTGCACGAGCCGCTTCCTGTTGATCTGCCAGCAAGAGAGACCTTTGCTTTAGAATTTCTTGCTCGCATGGAAGTGGACAATGATTGGCCATGGAAGACAAAGTCCATTTCCATCTGACAGGATATATCAACACACAGAATTGTCAAATACGGGCAATGGAAAATCCACACGCAAATCAACCAGTACCACTTCATCCTGGAAAGGTCACTGTGTGGTGCAGGTTTACGTCATCATTTATCACAGGGCCATATTTTTTTGAAGATACAGGTGCTTCCAGTCCTGTTACTTGTACCGTCACTGGTAAGCACTATGAGTGTCTTTTGCACAACCATGTCATTCCAGCTCTTCAACAGTGTGGATGAGATCATTTTTATGCAAAATGGCACACCTCTGTACATTGCAAATCCAGTTAAGCGGCTACTGAAGTGCCATTTTGGAAATGCTATAATTACCAGCCATCTCGATCACCTGATCTTAATCAGTGTGACTCCTGGCTGTGGCGCTATCTGAAAGATGATGTGTTCGGTGTACCGATTGCAAACTTAGCTGCATTGAAGGCATACATTGCGCAACACATTCTGAACATGACCCTTGAAATGCTTCGATGAGTTGTGGAACATGCTGTTTCTCGATTTCAACTTGTTGCAGAAAATGGTGGACAGCATACTGAACGTGTTTTGTGCCTGTCACACAGAAATTAATAATCCGATTTGATTTTGATTGATGCTTTTTATGCGGTTTTTGGCCTCAGGACAATTAAAAACAATTTTTCCCATACTGTGTGTTATGACCTTGCCATTGTGGATGGTCTTATGTAACTAACAGTATCATACCTGTACGCCCATGCACACAGAGTAGCACAGTTTGCTTAATGTCAAACACACCTTAGGCATTGCTGTATGATTCATTTGTCATTTGTAGTCTACCATTATTAAATTATGATACTTACAGTGCCATCTATTGCTACATTTTGTAACTATTTATTTTTCTTCTGCCATATTTTTCCCCCTTCTCTGATAATATTCTGTTGCAATTTGACGTCATTCTGACTAGTGGTGTTATTTCTACAGCACTTTGAAAGTTTTATTATAATCACCCCATACACTGGGCACTATCAAGTCTACCATCTACATTGCAAAACAGCCCAAGTCCATTGGAACACACCAACCCCAGACCACCACACAGCCACCATGAGAAGATTTGCAGATATATTGGGTTCAAAACAGACATCACACAACTTATATTCTTTTACTAGACCATCATATGCTATGGAAAATACTAATTCATCTGAAAATATTACATTCTGCCATTCATGATGATATTTTCCTCAGCAAATGCTAATCTGTGATTCAATGATCATCATGGAATTCCCTTTAATGCCTAGGTTTGCTTTGTAGTTCAGCTTCCCAAAGCCAGTGCCAAACCATATCAACCCTGGAAACAATAGTAGGATTCTACTGCAGCAAATTCAAAAAGCATGTTGCTGTCATGTATCTACAAGTTAATTACTGTGGACTGGTGTTGTTACATAACGTCCTGTTCCCACATTTCTACTGAATTCTCCAGAATCATGATATTGTTGTACCCATTGTTAGGCAATGCATTCAGGAATGGCCATAACATGAACAACTCTCTAATGCTGTCAAATTCCCTCGCTCCGTAAGAGCAATGAGCTGTCACACTTAGCCTGTTGATAATGAGGCATAGCTCATAAACAAAGTGACTAGGCTCATTGTGAGATGGTTTAAGTATTGACGTTAAACAGTGTGTCGTCATTGCTTAAATAGTGTGCTGCCACTGACTATTATAGAAGGAATGTTGGATGACAGATACGATTCACTACGTTGGACTGTCACTCAATGCAGAAGAATACTGCCACCACATATGTAGATAGCTTCTACTATGATAAATCACACCAGAATGACATAACCCTTCGGGTTTGATGATCTTAAAAGGAAATTAAGCAGTTTAGGCTCTCTACATGGGCCCATATAGGTTTTAGGGCGTTAATCCTGAGTCTTCAATAAATCAATGCCAACAGTTACCACATTTGAATTCAAGTGTCTCACAAATTTCAGATGGACAGTTGTCACACTGATGAGAGGGATTAATTACTGACAATAATGCCATGGGTTTCAATACATGCTATGATAAAATACGCAGTTACAGATAATCGTACTACATACAGTATCCTCATTCAGTTGCTTCGAAATCTGTGGGTTGTCAAATGTATTATTAGTATTTTACAATTTATGATTACAATAGTAACAGCAAACTCATACTTTCTGCAGATGGTGAAGTTGCCTTATAATGAAGTACTGCCTGAAAGAAGCTGCATAAATATTCAGTCAGATCTTGATAAGATTTCAAAGTAGTGCAAAGGTTGGCAATTTGCTTTAAATGTTCAGAACTGTAAAATTGTGGACTTTACAAAATGAAAAAGTGTAGTATCCTACAACTATAATATCAATGAGTCACAGTTGCAATTGGCCAACTCATACAAATATTTGGATGTAACTCTTTGCAGGGATATGAAACAGAAGGATCACACAGGGTGGGTTGTGGGTGAAGCAGGTGGTACAATTCAGTTTACTGGTACAATTCTTGGGAAGTGATATCAATGGAGACTGCTTACAAATCACTCGCATGACCCACCTTAGAATACTGCTCCCAAGTGTGAGCGACCCATACCATATAGGACTAATAGGGGATACTGAATGTATACAGAGTAGGGCAGCATGAATGGTCACAAGTTTGTTTAACCCATGTGAGAATGTCAAAGAGACTCTGAAGAACTCAACTATCCTGAGAACGTCTACTAACCCAAAGTTTCAAGAACCAGCTTTAAATAATGAAACTAGGAACATACTACAAAGCCTATGTATTACTCTCATAGGAATTGTGAGGACAAGATTAGACAAATTACAGCATCCACAGAGGCATTGAAACAATAATTCTTCCCACACTCCATACTTGAATGGAATGGGAAGAAACCCTAATGACTGGTACATTGGATGTACCCTCTGCCATGCACTTCATGGTGGTTTGCAGAGTATAGGTGTATATGTTGAAGCCAGAATTATGCAGTATGTATTATGTAGTATGTAAATAGAATTATGTAGTATAATCTTCGGAAGTCTCAGTGCTTGTGCTGCTGCTGTTGTCTAGACTGAATAACCAGCTTTTGGTAATGTCTGCACTTCTTCTAGCCTGTGATGGGATTGATTATTTATTATTATTATTATTGTTGTTATTATTATTATTATTTTGGAGAAGTCCGTCTGCATGCGTGGGCTAACAGCAAATGTTGCCAAGGGTTTTATCACAATTACCACCACAAATGATACTTAATTTACAGCTTAAAAACTTTCAGCTGTATCATGGAAAATTAACTGTTTATCTTTGGAATAGAGGGATATTTTACAAATAATTGATATGACCATTGGTTGGTCCCGATTGGCCTGTCTGTGCCAGAATGCAGAACTTCACATCAGTCTCTTTCGGTAATGAAGCAAAACAAAATCTGTTGCAACTTAACATGGAACTGAACCTCTGCTGCTTTACATAGACAGTCTAAAGATGGATGATTCAGTTACAGTGATTATCACAAAAAAGTTCCCTGTTAAGGATCTATGTAGTGTATCTATAACAGTGTATTTATTCGTAGAAAAGCTTTTGAATTTTCTTGGAATGGGTCTAGAATACAGATAAAACCATTTCTGTGTAATGGTTCAAGTAATAATTCTTCTTCCATTTGTTCTCAATGAAACCCAGGCAAATGGCATTTCGCTTTTTCATTTGTGTCAGTGCTGTACTGGACTTTGACTTTAGCTACGATTTTCCACTGTCACTATTTTAACAGACAAGCGGTCATAAGACTTGAGTACTATGTTAAAAGGGCAAAACAGATGGGTTAAATATCATGTGGCAGACGTAAAACTGTAACATATGTATTTGTTCAGGGGCGTAGTGTAACACGAGGTCCTCCAGGGCCAGAGTTGCAATGAATGTCATTCCCATTGCAAGTGCTCATTTCACTGATGGAGGAGAGTTGATGGATAGGGGTGGGGGTTGGGGATGTAGCTGCTGCTTTCAGCGTGGTGTTAATAGCACTAGCTACTCGAAGGTGTTTGAATGGATCAGTATGTAGCTTACTCCAGATGCTGTCTTGATATTTACTTGCTTTTTGCAAAAGGTGTGATGTAGTTGAGGGAAGGACTGGGGGAAAAGAAGAGAGATTGCAGCATGAGAAAAGAAGAAATGCTGCAATGGCTTGGGGCTACATAATCACTGCTCATGAGGGCCTTGGTCAGTTACCACTACAAGTGTGATACACTGATACACCTTTAATAAGGGCAAGCATAAAGGAGAGGCATTTATTCAATTAAACTGCCACTTTGTCAGATTTAACATGAACACATTTTATTGCAGTTTAAAACACAACTGCAAACTATCACTCAGATAGTGCCTCTTTGCCAGATTTATCATGAACTAGAAAAATACACACTTTTACTGGAGCTCAGTACCTCTTCGCCAAATTTATCATGAACTAGCAATACACATGTTTCACTGCAGTTGAGAACACATCAACAGCAAACTATCACTTGGATAGAACAGGACTGCTATATGTGTGAAACCACATTTGTGAATGATTTAATGACCTTAATGTTATGTACTAAATTAATAATATAATTCTAAATTTAAATACCTTGTCATTAAACACAATAGAACCCACAGCTTTTCGATCCACTTCACCTTGACTGTCTAGAATACCATCTCCAAACAACTGTCTCAATCCATCGTAGCAAGGTCCACCTTTACAATATAGCTCATGTGCTAGTTTATCACATACAATTACACCTGCTCCAAGTTTCTCTAGCCTTCCTGCTACTGATGATTTTCCACTAGCAATATTGCCAGTGAGTCCAATAATGTATGGGTGATTTGGTATGAGTGGATTTGGCTAAAAAAAATAATAAATAAATAAATAAAAGTAGATACTGTCATAAAACAATATTCATTTGGCAGATACTTGTGAAGAGTTATGCATATTAAGAAACCCTAAACACAAGATACAGACTTAACTAGACATTCAAAGATGTTAATATTTATAACACAAATGAAAAGATGTGGACTATTTTAAGTATAGATGACAGGGCTAAAGAAGAAGAAGAAAAGAAAGAGAGAGAGAGAGAGAGAGAGAGAGAGAGAGAGAGAGAGAGAGATAATGTTAAGGTTATTGACATGAAGGGAGGATATCGCTGAAGACTTCGCTGGGGTTATATTTGCAGGGAGAGGCTTTTAGTCCCCATCACTACAGCACAGACATAGAACTAGAAGCATTACTAGAGTACATGGTAAAATCTGCTCAATAACTGTCTTGTTATATGTAATGGAGTTTTCCCAGTGGATAGAATATTCCATCATCTTCCTGGCGTGCACTCAGGACAAAATTATTTCTTCTTTTGACATTTCAGCTGACGACTGTGCAACTGTTTGAAGGTGATTTGGCTGCTGAATCTCAAATTCTGTAGATTTTCCAATCTCTGGACATATAAAACCATATCCTTCCTCAAGAGGTATCTGATGTGTTTCTTGAAGTTTTCCAAGCAGACAGAATGTCCCATTATATTTTAAGCTTGCATTTGAGACAAACTTATTTCTTCTTGAGTTTGGACAAGCTACAAAATCTGAGATTCAGTAACTGGCTCACCTTGAATATGGCTGCTAAGTTATTGGTAGAACAAATAATTATGTCCTAGATGTACACCCAAAAGATGGAATATACTGTCTCACTGTCTGCAGGTATGTAAGATACGGTAAGTATTTGGCATCAGCCCCCCCCCCCCCCCCCTCAACTCTAGTTTGCCAAGACAGTACACTCAGTATGTATATGAGCCACACAGCAACTATAAAAGCACCAGATTCATACTGGGCTGGATCCCACTGTGGGGAGCCGGACTTGGGTATCATGGGGATGTCAACCTCGTCCCGTCTGTCCACAGATCGGTCTGCCGCTGTGGTTGCCCCGGTTTCTGCCCGCAGTGGGGCTGAGCCCTCACCTGTGGTTGACTGGGAGGTTGTTCCAAGGCATGGCAGGCAGCGAAAGATGTCATCGGAGGCTGATCAGAAAGCCTCCCCGGTGCGTCTGACAAACAGGTTTCAGGTACTGTCTCTGGCTGAATCAGATGCTCTGTTTCAGAGGATGATTCTCAGCTTTCAAGGTCCGGACAATCGCAGAGGGTGGGCTTATTGGTAGTTGGGAGCTCCAATGTTAGGCGCGTAATGGGGCCCCTTAGGGATATGGCGGCTAAGGAAGGGGAAGAAATCCAGTGTGCACTCCGTGTGCATTCCGGGTGGAGTCATTCTTGATGTGGAAAGGGTCCTTCCGGATGCCATGAAGAGCACAGGGTGCAGCCAGCTGCAGGTGGTGCACATGTCGGCACTAATGATGTGTGTCGCTTTGGATCTGAGGAAATTCTCTCTGGATTCCAGTGGCTATCTGATTTGGTGAAGGTTGCCAGTCTTGCTTACGAGATGAAGGCAGAGCTCACCATCTGCAGCATCATTGACAGAACCGACTGCGGACCTTTGGTGTATAGCCAGGTGGAGGGTCTGAATCAAAGGCTCAGACGGTTTTGCGACCGTGTTGGCTGCAGATTCCGCCATAGGGTGGTGGGGTTTTGGGTTCCGTTGAATAGGTCAGGAGTTCACTATACTCAGCTGGCGGCGACATTGGTAGCGGAGGCTGTGTGGCGTGGACTGGGCGGTTTTCTAGGTTAGAAGGCCTCGGGAAAGTACGGGGTGGGCTGCGATCTCAAAGGGTGCATGGCAAATACAGGACGTGCTTGGATCAAGGAACAGTCGGAATTGTAGTTGTAAACTGTTGTTGTTGTGCTGGGAAAGTCCCTGAGCTTCAAGCGTTAATAGAAAGTACAGAAGCTGAAATCGTTATAGGTACAGAAAGCTGGCTAAAGCCTGAAACAAGTTCTGCAGAAATTTTTACGAAGTCTCAGATGGTGTTCAGGAAAGATAGATTACGCAGAATTGGTGGTGGAGTGTTTGTGTCTGTCAGTAGTGGTTTATCTTGTAGTGAAGTCGAAGTAGATACTCCGTGCGAATTGGTATGGGTGGAGGTTATACTTAAGAGCCGAACTAAGTTAATAATTGGCTCCTTCTACCGACCCCCAGACTCCGATGATATAGTTGCTGAACAGCTCAGAGAAAATTTGAGTCTCGTAACAAATAAATACCCCACTCATACGGTTATAGTTGGTGGGGACTTCAACCTTCCCTCGATATGTTGGCAAAAATACTTTTTCAAAACCGGTGGTAGGCAGAAAACATCTTCTGAGATTGTCCTAAATGCTTTCTCCGAAAATTATTTCAAGCAGTTAGTCCACGAACCCACGCGAATTGTAAATGGTTGTGAAAACGCACTTGACCTCTTAGCCACAAACGATCCAGAGCTAATAGAGAGCATCATGATTGATACAGGGATTAGTGATCACAAGGTCATTGTAGCTAGGCTCAATACAGTTTCTTCTAAATCCACCAGAAACAAATGCAAAATAATTTTATTTAAAAAAGTGGATAAAGTGTCACTAGATGCCTTCCTAAGAGACAATCTCCATTCCTTCCGAACTGATTATGCAAATGTAGATGAGATGTGGCTCAAATTCAAAGATATAGTAGCAACAGCAATTGAGAGATTCATACCTCAAATTGGTAAGAGATGGAACTGATTCCCCATGGTACACAAAACAGGTCCGAACGCTGTTGCAGAGGCAAAGGAAAAAGCATGCGAAGTTCAGAAAAACGCGAAATCCCAAAGATTGGCTAAAATTTACAGACGTGTGAAATTTGGCACGGACTTCAATGCGAGATGCCTTTAATAGGTTCCACAACGAAACATTGTCTCGAAATTTGGTAGAAAATCCGAAGAAATTCTGCTTGTATGTAAAGTACACAAGCGGCAAGACGCAGTCAATACCTTCGCTGCGCAGTGCCGATGGTACTGTTACCGACTACTGTGCCGCTAAAGCGGAGTTATTGAATGCAGTTTTCCGAAATTCCTTCACCAGGGAAGACGAATGGAATATTCCAGAATTTGAAACATGAACAGCTGCTAGCATGAGTTTCTTACAAGGTAACCTCCCCATCGCACCCTCCTCAGATTTAGTTATAAGTTGGCACAGTGGATAGGCCTTGAAAAACTGAACACAGATCAATCGAGGAAACAGGAAGAAGTTGTGTGGAACTAGAAAAAAAAATAAGCAAAATATACAAACTGAGTAGTCCATGTGCAAGATAGGCAACATCAAGGATAATATAAACTCAGGAGCGCCGTGGTCCCGTGGTTAGCGTGAGCAGCTGCGGAAAGAGAGGTCCTGGGTTCAAGTCTTCCCTCCAGTGAAAAGTTTACTTTCTTTATTTTTGGAAAGTTATGATCTGTCCGTTCCTTCATTGACGTCTCTGTTCACTGTAATAAGTTTAGTGTCTGTGTTTTGCAACCGCACCGCAAAACCGTGCGGTGATTGGACGAAAGGACGTGCCTCTCCAATGGGACCTTGAGCGCAAGGTCATAGGTCAACCGATTCCTCCACAGGAAAACACGTCTGATATATTCTATGCGACACTGGTGACGGCATGTGCGTCACATGACAGGAATATGTTGTCGACCCACCTAACTTGTACACTTGGCGAATGAGTAAAAAGATTCTTCCATCTTGCCCGATTTAGGTTTTCTTTTGGATGTGATAATCACTCCCAAAAAAGTGATGAAAACATAAGAGTTTGTCACATAAACTAAAAATAAAATATGAACTTTCCTCAGCTGCTCACGCTAACCACGGGACCACGGCGCTCCTGAGCTCAGACTAACCTACATGTTACATATCTCGCACATGGACTACTCAGTTTGTATATTTTGCTTATTTTTTTCATAATTCCACACAGCTTCCTCCTGTTTTCTCGAATGATCTGTGTTCAGTTTTTCAAGGCTTATCCACTCTGCCAACTTATAACTAAATCAGAGGGGGGTGCGATGGGGTGGTTCCCTTGTTAGAAGTAGATACCTTAGGGGTTGCGAAGCAACTCAAATCACTTGATACGGGCAAGTCTTCAGGTCAAGATTGTATACCGATTAGGTTCCTTTCAGATTACGCTGATACAATAGCTCCCTACTTAGCAATCATATACAACCGCTCGCTCACCGATAGATCTGTACCTACAGATTGGAAAATTGTGCAGGTCGCGCCAGTGTTTAAGAAGGGTAGTAGGAGTAATCCATCGAACTACAGACCTATATCATTGATGTTGGTTTGCAGTAGGGTTTTGGAGCATATACTGTATTCAAACATTATGAATCACGTCGAAGGGGACGATCTATTGATGCGTAATCAGCATGGTTTCAGAAAACATCGTTCTTGTGCAACACAGCTAGCTCTTTATTCACACGAAGTAATGGCTGCTATCGACAGGGGATCTCAAGTTGATTCCGTATTTCTAGATTTCCGGAAAGCTTTTGACACCATTTCTTGCAAGCGACTTCTAATCAAGCTGCGGGCCTATGGGGTATCGTCTCAGTTGTGTGACTGTATTCATGATTTCCTGTCAGGAAGGTCGCAGTTCGTAGTAATAGATGGCAAATCATCGAGTAAAACTGAAGTGATATCAGGTGTTCCCCAGAGAAGCGTCCTGGGACCTCTGCTGTTTCTGATCTATATAAATGACCTGGGTGACAATCTGAGCAGTTCTCTTAGGTTGTTTGCAGATGATGCTGTAATTTACCGTCTAGTAAGGTCATCCGAAAACCAGTATCAGTTGCAAAGCGATTTAGAAAAGATTGCTGTATGGTGTGGCAGGTGGCATTTGACGCTAAATAACGAAAAGTGTGAGGTGATCCACATGAGTTCCAAAAGAAATCAGTCGGAATTTGATTACTCGATAAATAGTACAATTCTCAAGGCTGTCAATTCAACTAAGTACCTGGGTGTAAAAATTACAAACAACTTCAGTTGGAGAGACCACATAGATAATATTGTGGGGAAGGCGAGCCAAAGGTTGCGTTTCATTGGCAGGACACTTAGAAGATGCAACAAGTCCACTAAAGAGACAGCTTACACTACACTCATTCGTCCTCTGTTAGAATATTGCTGCGCGGTGTGGGATCCTTACCAGGTGGGATTGACGGAGGACATCGAAAGAGTGCAAAAAAGGGCAGCTCGTTTTGTATTATCATGTAATAGGGGAGAGAGTGTGGCAGATACGATACGCGAGTTGGGATGGAAGTCACTAAAGCAAAGACGTTTTTCGTCGCGGCGAGATCTATTTACGAAATTACAGTCACCAACTTTCTCTTCCGAATGCGAAAATAATTTGTTGAGCCCAATCTCGATAGGTAGGAATGATCATCAAAATAAAATAAGAGAAATCAGAGCTCGAACAGAAAGGTTTAGGTGTTCGTTTTTCCTGCGTGCTGTTCGGGAGAGGAATGGTAGGGAGATAGTAGGATTGTGGTTCGACGAATCCTCTGCCAGGCACTTAAATGTGAATTGCAGAGTAATCATGTAGATGTAGATGGTAACAGTGTCATATAGTGCAGCCAGAAAATGTGGAATGTTTGTTATCTAGGTGTTCTGTGGCAACAGTGGTTGACAGTTCATTACATTGCAACACAACAGGAAGTTACAGCTTTCTTGAGTGTTTCACACACTTGGCAAAGGCTATTATTATGTTAGCAGTGAAAATACTGCATGAATTTAAACTGGAGATTATTGTTCAGGTTTGTCAAGAAAGAAACTGGTAGCAAACCTTGGTCATTATTCTGAAGCTGTCCATGCAAGGAATTAAAAACTGGTGCATTCACAGACAGAGAAAAAGTTACTTGAAAACAGTAGTCTTCTTTGGTTTTGGAATCAGATCAAGATGCATCTGGGGAGAAATTATCTATCAAGACAAATCTCAAAAAGAAAGGAACTTTTGCAGTCCAGCAGAGGAAACTGAATATGGGTTCTCAGTACTTACAGTTACATCACAGCTTGCCTTGGGATGGTTCTTAAGGAGCCTCCACTGTTAGTCAGCAAATAAAACAATAATTCAGACTTTCAAGTGATATTTACTGTGTAGCTGATGACACTGAACTTACCATATGGGAACATGCCTTTTGAAATGGACTGCTGGTCAGGCCAATACAAAATGCACCTCCTGTCCTCACACCACTACGTGCAGTACGGTCAAGCAGACCACATACTGTGAGGGATGTTCCCGAGTTATTTTCATCATTGTTTTTACGAGAGAAGAGATACACCAGGTGACACAAGCAATCACTATACAAAGCCACACACAATCTTTGCTCATTCAACAACAGAATGGACATCAGCAGAGGAGGAAAAATACATGCACAGAGCACCATAGAAGAGAAAGCAGCTGTAGATTGGTGTGCCCAGCATTTTTTGAGTACACATCACAATGGCAGACGGACGTGTACTGACAATATGCTCACCAATGGCACCTTGTGCTTTTATCTGGTATGAATAAGCACGAGGGACCAGTGTGTAACGCCTACAAACTGTGTACAGTACACGTCTCATCATACGGTTGGTCGCTAGTATCGCATGTTTAGAGAAGGAAAACAGGGCGCAGAGGATGAAGATCAAATGGGTGTCCCTCCACATCAATGAATGAAAACAACACTGCCAGGGTACAGGACATGGAGTTAGCGGACAGGTCCATAATGGTTTCAGGACACCGAGTTTTACCAGAGTGGTTTCTTTAAACTGATTGCACGTTATAATAAATGTTGTAACGTTGGTGATGACTGTTAAAAATTAGTACAAAGTGTATAGTTCATGATGTCGTGCCGTATTTGTTTTTGGAAATAAAGTTTCCATCTGAAAAACATTGGTGACACTAACTTTCAGAATATCCCCTGTAACAGTACTGATGATCCATATGCAGCATGTACATAGTATATGTAGGGACTTCTGAAAGGTCTATGTAATAACTCTCTGAGTGGGGCCACTCTGAAACCAAAGAATGTTAAGTTTTACCATACCACTGTCATTCAATTAATGCAGATGCGGCATGTATGACAGCTTTTTATTTAACAGTAGGCTTAAGAAGCTGAATTAGGCAACCACTTTAAGCAACTGATTACTGAAGTAGACCTCAGTATAACGATATAGTCCTGAGACTGAAGGGAAACTACTCTCCAAAATCCAATCTTGTGCCTTCCAGATGGCTCCCTGAAGTTGGTATTAAGTACCATCCATTGATGTTGCATGATGGTGTGAACGAGTCATCTCCACTTAATGGCTGTGAAACTGTACGTGGATTGGTTGGTTGGATTAAAAGAGGGGGAAAGGGACCAAACTACAAGGTCATCAGTCCCTTGTTCCGAATAAAACAATGCCACAAGTGTGAGAATAGAACAAACAAAACTGACAACTCAAAACGGAATGAAAGGAAAAATTACAAGAACGACGAAGGGTAACAAACACGTAAATGGGCAAAAGGGGACAAGAAAATGCAAGAAATAGGATGAAGAAATTAAAACAACAACGCAGATTATCATAGCTGACTGATCATCAGAATAAAAAGGAGAAGCCAGTCACTTTGCAACACATTAAAACCTACACCCTAAAAGCACTAGGGTGGAGGACACAGAGGGACAAAGGACATGCACTAAAACTTAGATCACATGATAAAACCCACCTTCACGAATAAAACGTAAAACTAAATCAGCCGATGAGGCATTGTTAGAGAAAATTAGCAGCAATGAGTCCGGTAACCCAAGATTTCGTCACTGGGCAGTCAATGTGGCACAGTGCACAAGAATATGAGCCACTCTCAACCGGGTGCCGCACCAACACTCAGGAAGGTCTTCACAGCGCAGGAGGTAACCGTGGGTCGCCGAAGTGTGGCCAATGCGGACCTGGCAGAGGACAACTGATTTCCTACGAGAGGCCCACATGTAAGACCTCCACACATTCGTAGTCTCCTTAATGACACGCTGTTTGTTGTGTGTACTGTTATGCCATTCCATCTCCCAAAGGCGAAAAACCCTATAGCGTAAGTCAGAATGCAGGTCAGGTTCAGAGATGCTCATCTCCGGAAGTGGTTTCCGCATAGCCTGTTTGGCCAGCCTGTCGACAAGTTTATTGCCTGTGATGCCAATGTGTCCTGAGGTCCACAAAAACACCACTGAATGATGGGACCGGTCCAGACCATAGATGGACTCCTGGATGGATGCTACCAAGGGATTGCGAGGGTAGCATTGGTAGATACCTTGCAGGCTGCTCAAGGAATCAGTACACAGAACAAACAATTCCCCAAGGCATTAACAGATATACTGAAGTGCACGAGAGATGGCCACCAGCTCTGCAGTGAATACATTAGAGCCATTGGACAAGGAATGTTGTTCAAAATGCCTCTGTGGACATAAGCGAAGCCACCATGACCATTGGCCATCGAGCAATCTGTGTAAACCACTTCAGAGCCCCAGAACACGTCAAGAATTGAGAGGAAGTGACAGTGGAGAGCGGCAGGGTTAATAGAGTCTTTAGGGCATGCAAAAGGGGTGTTACAGGATTCACTGTGGCGTGTAGTGAACTAGACGACTTTCCTTTCCATCTGCCGTTTGAGGGTGTAAAAACTGGGGGATAGTTCTCCGACACAGAGGATTGAGCACAGTACTTGACTATTGCTTTTGTGTCAGTACATAGCACACCATTGGTGGTAATGTCAGGGACACCTGTTGGGGTCTGGTGACTTATGGCACCCAAAGGTCGACCCGTACCTCTCCAAACACTCCTGCTTCTGTCGTTTTATAATTTAGCGTACACGGACACGGAGCCGCATAAAGGCTATCAGATGCTCTAGGGAAGGATGCCACTTATGTTGCTGTAGAGCTCGCCGACGCTCTGTAATTGTCTCAGCTACTTCCGGCGACCACCAAGGGATTGCCTTTCGCCGGGGGCACCCTAAAGAGTGAGGTTTAGCATTTTCTGCTGCAGAAACAATTGCGGTAGTCGCCTGATCAACCATCAAATCGATGTTATCATGTGTGGGAAAGTCAACGGTGACATCTGAGGTGAAAGTTTCCCAGTCCGCCTTGTTTAAAGCCCATCTGGGCAGGTGTTCATGGGCCTACGCCGGGGCAGTGACAGGAAGATAGGGAAGTGGTCACTACCACACAGGTCCTCATGTGCTCTCCAGTGGATGGAGGGAAAAGTCCTGGGCTGCAAATTTATAAGTCAGTGGCCGAGTAACTACCATGAGCGACACTGAAATGTGTGGCGACCCCAGTATTTAAGAGGCAGAGGTCAAACTGAGACAGTGAAGTTGTAGCATCGCGTTTTAGTACCTGAATAGTGTAAAATCGCGTAGTCTCCTTCCGCTGCCGAGTAGTGTGTCAGCAGTGCGCAAGTAGCAGCATTACTGCATTTACTGGGCAACCTTGTATTTTAATAACCGTCTAAATTTTGTGTCGAATTGTTTGTGCTCTCTGTAGATTAGTTCAGACGTTCTTTGCACAACAGTGTTTAGCATGGATAGGGACTGCAACTGCTGTGTTCGGATGCAGGCTGAGTTGGCATCCCTTCGCTCCCAGCTTCAGGCAGTGTTGCCTTCAGTCACACAGCTTGAGGCTGTTGCCAATGGGCATCACTGTGGGGGTCCGGATGGGGGTTTGTCGCGGACGGCCAGCTCGTCCCACGCATCCCACGATCGGACTACGACTGTGGCTGCCCGGGATACCGCCCACATTGAGGTTGATCCGTCACCTGTGGTAGAGTGGGAGGTCGTCTCGATGTGTGGCAGGGGGCGAAAGACATTCCGGAGGGCTGAACGGAAGGCCTCTCCAGTTTGTCTGACGAACCGGTTTCAGGCTCTGTCTCAGGCTGATACTGATCTTCGGCTGGACATGGCTGCTTCTCCTGTTCCGGAGGTTGCCCCTCAGTCTGCAAGATCCGGGCGGTCGCAGAGGGTGGGCTTACTGGTAGTTGGGAGCTCCAACGTCAGGCGCGTAATGGGGGCCCTTAGGGATATGGCAGCAAGAGGGGGGAAGAAAACAAATGTGCACTCCGTGTGCATACCGGGGGGAGTCATTCCAGATGTGGAAAGGGTCCTTCCGGATGCCATGAAGGGTACAGGGTGCACCCATCTGCAGGTGGTCGCTCATGTCGGCACCAATGATGTGTCTCGCTATGGATCGGAGGAAATCCTCTCTGGCTTCCGGCGGCTATCTGATTTGGTGAAAACTGCCGGTCTCACTAGCGAGATGAAAGCAGAGCTCACCATCTGCAGCATCGTCGACAGGACTGACTGCGAACCTTTGGTACAGAGCCGAGTGGAGGGTCTGAATCAGAGGCTGAGACGGTTCTGCGACCGTGCAAGCGGCTACATGGGTAGCAGGGGTTGTGTGGCATGGACTGGGTGGTTTTTTGGGTTAGATGGCCTCGTGCAAGTACAGATAGGGCAACAGCCTCAAAGGGTGCGGGGCAAAGTCAGGACATGCAGGGACCAAGCAGCAATCTGTATTGTAATTGTAAACTGTCAAAGATGCATTGGTAAAGTACCGGAACTTCAAGCGCTGATAGAAAGCACCAAAGCTGAAATCGTTGTGTTGTTGTTGTTGTTGTTGTTGTTGTTGTTGTTGTTGTTGTTGTGGTCTCCAGTCCATAGACTGGTTTGATGCAGCTCTCCATGCTACTCTGTCCTGTGCAAGCTTCTTCATCTCCCAGTACCTACTGCAACCTACATCCATCTGAATCTGCTTAGTGTATTCATCTCTTGGTCTCCCTCTACGATTTTTACCCTCCACGCTGCCCTCCAATACTAAATCGGTGATCCCTTGATGCCTCAGAACATGTCCTACCAACCGATCCCTTCTTCTGGTCAAGTTGTGCCACAAACTTCTCTTCTCCCCAATCCTATTCAATACTTCCTCATTAGTTATGTGATCTACCTATCTAATTTTCAGCATTCTTCTGTAGCACCACATTTCGAAAGCTTCTATTCTCTTCTTGTCCAAACTATTTATCATCCATGTTTCACTTCCATACATGGCTACACTTCATACAAATACTTTCAGAAATGACTTCCTGACACTCAAATCTACACTCGATGTTAACAAATTTCTCTTCTTCAGAAGCGCTTTCCTTGCCATTGCCAGTCTACATTTTATATCCTCTCTACTTCGACCATCATCAGTTATTTTGCTCCCCAAATACCAAAACTCCTTTACTACTTTAAGTGTCTCATTTCCTAATCTAATTCCCTCAGCATCACCCGATTTAATTCAACTACATTCCATTATCCTCGTTTTGCTTTTGTTGATGTTCATCTTATATCCTCCTTTCAAGACACTATCCATTCCATTCTACTGCCCTTCCAAGTCCTTTGCTGTCTCTGACAGAATTACAATGTCATCGGCGAACCTCAAAGTTTTTATTTCTTCTCCATTTCTACTCCGAATTTTTCTTTTGTTTCCCTTGCTGCTTGCTCAATATACAGATTGAATAACATCGGGGAGAGGCTACAACCCTGTCTTACTCCCTTCCCAACAACTGCTTCCCTTTCATGTCCGTCGACTCTTATAACTGCCATCTGGTTTCTGTACAAATTGTAAACAGCCTTTCGCTCCCTGTATTTTACCCCTGCCACCTTTAGAATTTGAAAGAGAGTATTCCAGTCAACATTGTCAAAAGCTTTCTCTAAGTCTACAAATGATAGAAATGCAGGTTTGCCTTTCCTTAATCTTTCTTCTAAGATAAGTCGTAAGGTCAGTAATGCCTCACGTGTTCCAGTAATTCTACGGAATCCAAATTAATCTTCCCCGAGATCGGCTTCTACTAGTTTTTCCATTCGTCTGTAAAGAATTCGTGTTAGTATTTTGCAGCTGTGGCTTATTAAACTGATTGTTCGGTAATTTTCACATCTGTAAATACCTGCTTTCTTTGGGATTGGAATTATTATATTCTTCTTGAAGTCTGAGGGTATTTCGCCTGTTTCATACATCTTGCTCACCAGATGGTAGAGGTTTGTCAGGACTGGCTCTCCCAAGGCTGTCAGTAGTTCCAAAGGAATGTTGTCTACTCCGGGGGCCTTGTTTCGACTCAGGTCTTTCAGTGCTCTGTCAAACTCTTCACGCAGTATCATATCTCCCATTTCATCTTCATCTACATCCTCTTCCATTTCCATAATATTGTCCTCAAGTATATCGCCCTTGTATAGACCCTCTATATACTCCTTCCACCTTTCTGCTTTCCCTTCTTTGCTTAGAACTGGGTTTCCATCTGAGCTCTTTATGTTCATACAAGTGGTTCTCTTGTCCCCAAAGGTCTCTTTAATTTTCCTGTAAGCAGTATCTATCTTACCCCTAGTGAGATAAGCCTCTACATCCTTACATTTGTCCTCTGGTCACCCCTGCTTAGCCATTTTACACTTCCTGTCGATCTCATATTTGAGATGTTTGTATTCCTTTTTGCCTGCTTCATTTACTGCATTTTTATATTTTCTCCTTTCATCAATTAAATTCAATATTTCTTCTGTTACCCAAGGATTTCTACTAGCCCTCGTCTTTTTACCTACTGAAATCGTTATAGGTACAGAAAGCTGGCTGAAGCGAGAGATAAATTCTGCCGAAATTTTTACAAAGGCACAGACGGTGTTTAGAAAGGATAGATTGCATGCAACCGGTGGTGGCGTGTTTGTCGCTGTTAGTAGTAGTTTATCCTCTAGTGAAGTGGAAGTGGATAGTTCCTGTGAATTATTATGGGTGGAGGTTACACTCAACAACCGAGCTAGGTTAGTAGTTGGCTCCTTTTACCGACCTCCCGACTCAGCAGCAATAATGGCAGAACAACTGAGAGAAAATTTGGAATACATTTCACATAAATTTTCTCAGCATGTTTTAGTCTTAGGTGGAGATTTCAATTTACCAGATATAGACTGGGACACTCACATGTTTAGGACGGGTGGTAGGGACAGAGCATCGAGTGACATTATACTGAGTGCACTATCCGAAAATTACCTCAAGCAATTAAACAGAGAACCGACTCGTGGAGATAACATCTTGGACCTACTGATAACAAACAGACCCGAACTTTTCGACTCTGTAAATGCAGAACAGGGAATCAGTGATCATAAGGCCGTTGCAGCATCCCTGAATATGGAGGTTAATAGGAATATAAAAAAAGAGAGGAAGGTTTATCTGTTTAGCAAGAGTAATAGAAGGCAGATTTCAGACTACCTAACAGATCAAAACGAAAATTTCTGTTCCGACACTGACAATGTTGAGTGTTTATGGAAAATGTTCAAGGCAATTGTAAAATGCGTTTTAGACAGGTACGTGCCGAGTAAAACTGAGGGACGGGAAAAACCCACCATGGTTCAACAACAAAGTTAGGAAACTGCTGCGAAAGCAAAGAGAGCTTCACTCCAAGTTTAAACGCAGCCAAAACCTCTCAGACAAACAGAAGCTAAACGATGTCAAACTTAGCGTAAGAAGGGCTATGCGTGAAGCGTTCAGTGAATTCGAAAGTAAAATTCTATGTACCGACTTGACAGAAAATCCTAGGAAGTTCTGGACTTACGTTAAATCAGTAAGTGGCTCGTAACAGCATATCCAGACACTCCGGGATGATGATGGCATTGAAACAGAGGATGACACGCGTAAAGCTGAAATACTAAACACCTTTTTCCAAAGCCATTTCACAGAGGTGTGGCAACTGACCCTTAACATAGACAAATGTAATGTATTGCGAATACATAGAAAGAAGGATCCTTTATTGTATGACTATATGATAGTGGAACAAACACTGGTAGCAGTTACTTCTGTAAAATATCTGGGAGTATGCGTGCGGAACGATTTGAAGTGGAATGATCATATAAAATTAATTGTTGGTAAGGCGGGTACCAGGTTGAGATTCATTGGGAGAGTCCTTAGAAAATGTAGTCCATCAACAAAGGAGGTGGCTTACAAAACACTCGTTCGACCTATTCTTGAGTATTGCTCATCAGTGTGAGATCCGTACCAGATCGGGTTGACAGAGGAGATACAGAAGATCCAAAGAAGAGCGGCGCGTTTCGTCACAGGGTTATTTGGTAACCGTGATAGCGTTACGGAGATGTTTAGCAAACTCAAGTGGCAGACTCTGCAAGAGAGGCGCTCTGCATTGCGGTGTAGCTTGTTTGCCAGGTTTCAAGAGGGTGCGTTTCTGGATGAGGTATCGAATATATTGCTTCCCCCTACTTATACCTCCCTAGGAGATCACGAATGTAAAATTAGAGAGATTCGAGCGCGCACGGAGGCTTTCAGACAGTCGTTCTTCCCACGAACCATACGCGACTGGAACAGAAAAGGGAGGTAATGACAGTGGCACGTAAAGTGCCCTCCGCCACACGTCGTTGGGTGGCTTGCGGAGTATAAATGTAGATGTAGATGGTACTGAGATTTAGCCTTATACTACTTCTTGCAAAATTGTTTCGGTTCATGGGGTAATTTTCTGAATTAGTCTGAAGGGGACGAAGTAAGAGCTTACTAATTCAGGTCCAACTGCTTGCAGCTCTTTCAGCCAATGACTGAAAGTTAGTTTTAGTCTGAGAAGAAGACACCAATGTTGATGTCTTTTCTTCCCTGCATATGTCAGAGGAGACTGACACTGCTGCTTGCACTGATGTGGTGGTATACACTTTTTTTTGGAGTGGGGAGGGGGCCAGGGGGGAAGAGGTGCTGGATGCTAAGGGTGAAGTGACTAGATGATGAAATCTCAACAACAAATTGACAGGTTGTGGATTTTACATATTCTCCCTCACTTTTTGATAGGACACAAAGCCAACTGTTTACACTTTCAGTTCTTCTTCTCTTCCTTCAACATATGGCACATTACCAACTGAGAAGATGCTTTCATGGTGAGTCTGTGCACACAGGAGGTCGTTCACCAAGCATTTAACTCTGTACAGCACTTAGACAGGTCCCATAAATGTACTCACTGGTGCAGCAGGAGGACCTACACCTAAATTTTGGATACTTAATGCACTGATGGATAAAAATTTGCAACACCAAATAATAATTAATGCACAGCAATGAAAGTTCGGGAGTACATTTGTCTGGGCACAATATTTAAGTGATTAACATTGCAAGATCACAGGTTAAGTGCATGATAAGCTATTGCAAATGTGAAATGCTGGTACATTAATAACTGATGTACCTGCAAGAATGTTGAATGTTGGGATGAAAATACGCGTACATTGTGATGCACAGGTGCTAGGTGTCAGTTTGTGAGATGGAGTTCCTTGCCTGTTGAACTTGGTCAGTCAATACAGGAATAGTGCTGGAGGTGTCGTCCAATCACCACCCATATGTGCTTGATTGGAATCAGGTCAGGTGATCGAGTAGTCTAAGGCAACATGTCTAAATCTGTAGAGCACGTTACGTTACAACAGTGGTATACGGACAAGGGTCATCCTGTTGGAAAGCAGTCACTGGAATGCTGTTCGTGACTGGTACAACAACAGCTACTGCTGATACACGTCTGGGACACGTTTTATTAGATTCACCAGATCAATAACAACAAAATAAATGGAAATCGTGCTTTACTTCAACCTCATACAGTTTTGCGAGGGCTTCATATTAGCGAAGTTGCTAAATTTCAGGCAAAATCTTTTATCAGCCGTAACTCCATAACTAAACATTTACGGACTTACGTTAATATGAACTTTTTTCATTAGTTTTACTTGTAGAAAAACATATTAAAATATTTGCATATCTTCATGAATCACCCTGTATATTGGGGAAAGTGCTGTACTACATTTATCTTGGCCTGATCTCCTTCCCATGGTATTACCAAAGATGAAAATGCCTGCCTACACTGAAAACTTTGGCACACGTCAATGGGAAGGCCATTTTAGCATGGTAACTGCCGGTGACACTTTTATACATTTCACTGCAGATCATCCACCCCAATGCCACTCATTCTGACCAAAAGGTCTCTCCATGGGCGTCACCAGCCACAAAAAAATGAAATGAAATGATCGTATGGCATTTATTGGCCAGGATATCCCCTTCGGGGTTCGGCCGCCGCATTGCAAGCCTTTTAAGATGACGCCACTTCAGTGACTTGCATGTCAATGATGGATGAAAATAATGATGATGGGGACAAAACACCCAGTCTCCTGCCAGGAATCGAACCCGGGCTTCTCGTGTGGTAGGTGGTACCGTTACCACTGCACTACAGAGGCGGACACCAGCCACAGCAATGGCTATTTGGCTGACTATTAATATTGTCTGTATGGTTGTTAATATATAGCATGAATAGCAAGGGTACAAGTCACTTCCCTGAGGTACACCTGAAGCTGCTTCTACATTTGTAAAAGAATCACCATCTAACATGATAACAACGAAGAAATCCCCCATCCAGTCACGAATCTTCCTTGGTATCCCATATCTTCATACTTTCAATAATAAGTATGTGTAACACTGAATCAAATGCCTTTTGTAAGTCAAGAAACAATGTATCTACTTTAGGTGCCGGATGTCAGTTTGTAGGATGAAGTTCCATGCCTGCTATACTTGGTTGGTCAACACAGGGGCAGTTAATGCTGTTTCTAGGTAACACTGGAGTTGTCATCTGACGATGTCCCATACATGCATTATTGGGGAGAGATCTGGTGATTGAACAGGCCAAAGCAACATGTCAACACAATGTGGGGCACGTTGGGTTACAACAACGATAAGTGGGTGAATGTTTCCTCCAGGAAAACACCCTGTGCAATGCTGTTCACAGCAGAACAGGTTGAATCACCAGACTTGTAAAAACTTTAAGTCAGGGTGTATGGGGTAACCACGAATGCTCCTCCTGTCACACAAAATTGCATCCCACACTGTACCTCAAGGTGTAGGTAAAGAGTGTCTAAGCAGCAGACAGGTTGGTTGCAGTCGCTCACCTGGCCGCCTCCTAACCAACACGTGGCCATCACTGGCACCAATGCAGAACCAGCTTTCATCATAAAACACAACAGATCTCTACTCTGCCCTCCAATGACCTCTCGCTAGCCACCACTGAAGTCGCAAACAGAGGTCATTTGGTGTCGGTGGAATGCACGCTACAGGTGTGAATCTGAGATGCCCTTTAAGTAATCAATTTGTAAAACTTCGTTGTGTCACAATGGTGCCAACTGTTGCTCGAATTGCTGCTGCATATGGAGTATGATGTGCCAGAGCCATATTCTGAACATGACAGTCTTCCCTCACAGTAGTGCCACACAGCTATCTGGAACCTGGTCTTGCTGCAACTGTACCTTCCTGTGACTACCACTGTCGGCAATCACATACAGTAGCTACATTCCTGTTGAGTTTTTCTGCGATGTTGTGGAAAGAACACCCAGCTCCTCGTAGCCCTTTTACATGACCTTGTTCAAACCCAGTGAGCTGTTGATAATTGTGCCTTTATCAGCTTAAAGGTATTCTTGTCTAAAATCACCTCACTACGTCCAATCTCACAGGTAACTAATGCTCATGACCACTGCAGCATGTATTTAAAGCAAATCTGATTTGCATCCTCATAGTGGCACTACTAGCACCACTCTTATACAACTGGTGTGAAATCTGAAGAGACATCGTCTTGCAGATGTAGAAACACACCTACCAACTTTCGTTTATCTCGCACATCCCTGTCTTGGTGTCACGTTTCTTTTTCTCGTCAATGAATGTTTAAATTACTCCCCCAAAAACTCAGTAATGTCAATTTCAGGTTTCAATCAACTTTCTGTACTTAAAAGCTTCACTACTTTATAGGAATGCTTCAATCTCTGTTGTTTGTTGTGGATGCTTCAACTGCTAACCTCTAAAATTTTAATGTGTGTGTGTGTGTGTGTGTGTGTGTGTGTGTGTGTGTGTAGGAGGGGGGGGGGGGGAGAATTTTCTGGGTGTCCTACAGCTATTATTATCTGGACTGGATGGAGACTCGCCTACTCTCAAAAACTCTTATGTGCACCCTACACAACTGTGCAGTGCATACCCGAACCCATTTGTGGTACCCTGAAGTTCTCGGCACTATGGCTGAAGTCTAGGGAAATGCAGCGTAGCTTGCCACAGAAATTTCGCAGTCTGTAGTTTCAGTCTTTCACATGACTCAGAACCATGGGGGTACAGAGATGGGGGGAGAGTGTGGGTGAGGGATGGGGTAATAGCATGATCAGTTCTAGTGACAATGCTGTAGTTAGTTTGTGAGCTTCACTGAAGCTCCATGAGCAAGGCAGGTATTCTCAGCCTTCTCTGCCAGTTGCTGAAATTATGCAGGTACAACCTCACATCCCGGCAGCAGGCACTTTTTCCCTACATGAGTCACAATTTGTAACTGGCTGCACGCCATTCCCTCAATGGCTGCCACAATGACCTATTCAGTATGTTGACTGAGGCCCCTGGGCATACACACTGAGTGCACTTGGTGTCCTCTCCCAACCCTTGTTGCTAATTCCTGAAGGAGAACCCTTACTCACCACACATTTGAATTCCTGATATGGGACATGGCCCATTTCCCAACAGGTGAAGTGAGTCTCAGGATCAGTTACAGTTTCAGTGGAAGACAGTGCCTCACACTTGTTGGTTAGGGGGATAGGTGTATCAAGCAGATTTCTCTCTGGTCCCTACCACCACTGCAGAGGAGCCTAGACCTAGCATTAACATGTCACTCATGGACAAGTCAATGAGAACTGATATATCACGAACTTCTTGCAAAGGAAACAGTAGCCACATGAGAGGATAATACTCAGGACACTACTGGTATCTCTGGTACATGATTTTCAATAGCCCTCCAAAAACACCTATTTGCAGAAGCTTCCAGTCACTTGACACAACAGCAGTCAGGAAGATTTCCAGCTGCTTACAAACAGCAACTGACTCATCCTGTGTCCGAGAACAGCAGAAACAAAGGGACTAC
This sequence comes from Schistocerca piceifrons, assembly GCF_021461385.2. Lineage (NCBI taxonomy): Eukaryota > Metazoa > Arthropoda > Insecta > Orthoptera > Acrididae > Schistocerca > Schistocerca piceifrons. The sequence goes on along the minus strand of NC_060140.1, from coordinate 261,317,763 downwards.
ATTGTACCTAGTGCAGTAATTTACAGAACAGTAAACAAACAATCACAAACTAAGCCTGCTGATTCTTTCTTAATTGATGAACCTGATGTGCTTCAAGTATTACCAGTTACATTTCAGAACTGCAGTGATTAACAACCAAAAGAAGATATCTATTAGAAAACAGAACAACTCGGTATAAAATTAACTTCTTGAAAGAAGTACGTTTCTTTCATCAGATGTCATTCACTTCCACTTTATTTTTATTTAGTGTATCATGGCCATGTTGTGTAGCCACTTTCAAGTGAATTGTTTAATCTTAACCATATAGGTTATGAAAAACATGGCCGGACTTTAAAACTGTAGCAATGATATTTGGTATAGTAGAAACAGTAGTACACTGCCCACGAAAATGACTACCCCAAAACATATATAGTTAATGAGTTAAACACTTTTTTTGGGAATGACTATACAACTGAAATATATTATGCAAAACAAAATTACAATGGAAATAAGTAACAGCCAATGCATTACACCTATTTCTTTCAAAAAGTTTGGGGGCTGTGGGCTCTGTTGCGGCTTAATAAGATTTACTGTTTCTCTGAAGTGTTTTTTTAGGTTGTGATCACTAACAACAATGACACTATTAACTTACGATAAATGCAGACAATATAAACCCCGTTAACAGAGAAAACCAATGTGACACAAATGATAGTTATTTACAGTAATTGCAAATCACTAATGCCAATTTACGATGAAATAAGTAATGCACAACACTTATGCTTTACAAAGATTCTAAAAAATATGCTCTTATTTGCATAAATACGCACCGAGATACACAATGGAATTGGGGAATGATTACTTTTGAACAAGGATACTGCTGCAAAAGGTTTCTAAATAGCACAAATTACATTTACAGTTAACAATAAAGTTTGAGTTTTTTGCAAATGTTTGAAAATACAAACTATATCACTACACATAATAACACACTCATGGACAGGTTATGGGAAATGACATGAACAGTAAAATATCAGAATCTAGATTTTCGAATTGGAACTAACACATGCATTCTCAAACAAAAAACAAACATTTAGAAGTTGGCTTATATATGCATATAAATGTGTGAAATGAATGGATTTTTTATTTATCTGAATTTGTGACACCTCCTTCACTGGCATGCCTGCAGCAACAGGTTATCACAGTCAAAACTGCAAAAACAGTGGAGCACCAATGAAGCAATTCCTTTAATTGGGAGTGAGAACAATGTGATTTAAAGTCAACTGCAAATCAGGTTAGCACAGAGTACTGGATAACTGAATAAAAACATAAAATAGAAATGGAGAAATAAATGGAAGCAGGAAGCAGGAAACAAGCTCATAAAATACTTAATGAAAACACTGTATTCTTATAATCCATTCATCGTAAGAATAAACCTGATGTAATCAAACACAAATGCGATGATTGGTTAGAAGCCATAGCACACATACAATAGTGTTGTTATGCTCTTGGAAGTAGGTCCTGCTTATGTAATAGATATCTTATAACTAAGTTTCGTTAAATGAAACTTTAAGATATTCAAATGTATCAACAGCCATCGATGTTTTTCTTAATTGCGCTCTAGCTACGTAGTTTTTATTTCAAAAATCGTGTACAGTCACAGCCTCTGCAGCGTTGCGCACTGATTGCAGTATGCAGTATGAAAATGGCTGAGGCTGCTTTCTCTTCAGTAGTGAAACATGCGCGTGGAACTTGGTTAAAAAGTGCCAACAAATAGGCTGTTCTTAATGTTTTTCATAAATTTACGGAGATAATCGGCTTTGAAGTTTTCCCAGCACTGTATGTACTGCAGTTGATAAGTAAATACACACTGAACGTGTAGCATAGTTGGTAACGTAACTGAGTATAAACCACATGTGGATATTTGTGCATTAGTTCAAATCTCCCCAGTATCACTTTTTTTCCTTCTCTCATTCAATTTGAAGTACCTACATCTCGTAATTATAAAACTCATCATTTTTTTATGAATACTGCACATCCTCTTGTTTCTAATTATATATTGGACGCGAAATTCCTATTTTCGTTTCAAATACAAATTCTTAATTATCAATGTTTTATGAAAAATTGTTCATAAAAGTTGTTTAAATTAGGAAAATATAACAATTTAATTTTTAAGGCAAAAATGAAAAACCAAATCCTCTATATTTGGACTGTCCATCGTTTTATACCACAGGGGTAGATAAATAATGTAGAAACATGAAAAACAATCTTTTTCACAGCATCGAGCAAATCATACAAATGCTGCATTTTTACATTTGCTACTGTACCATTACAATATGAACCCAACAGAACTGATCTGGAGCCAAGCTGCAGGATTTGTCCCGAGAAGTAACTAGAAGTTAAGCTGCCAGACGTACTGGAACTAACGCACACAGATTTTTCACACGTCACTGCCGAACGCTGGCGGGGTATAGAACGGCTCGTCATAAAAGAAGAAGAGAAAATGCTGCGCCTGGTTGGCTTTGTGGATTCTGTAGGTGATAGGCTTGTTGTCAACGTAGCAGGTGACACTTCCAGAACTAAAATGTATTTCTTGGATTTGGATAAGGAAGGAGCTAAGAGATTACCAGATGACTGACAGTAAGTAACACCTTCAGTAGCTTCAATATTTAACTATACGGTGAAATCCTTCAATACTCTCTTACATTACACACGGCTTATGCAGAAAAATTAAGTCAGGAATTGTTTTTAATTACAACAGTATGTAAGCTAAAAATGATAATGTGTTGCAGTTTTCGTCTAGTTGTCTAAGAAGCGTATTGTGGGAGATTTGCAGTGTATTATTTCATTCTGTTTAAAAAATAAATGACATTTGAAGCTATATTGCTCCTCTGCTCATCTCTTTTTGTGTGTGAGCTGCAGCTGGCCACGTCACTGCAGGCTAGCTGCACCAGCTGACCGGTCAGTGCTGTCCAAGTTAAATGCCGGTAAAACTGTTGTCCCGTATTTTTGCCATCAAAGTGCATGTAATGCACAGCACAAAACACACAGTACTGTAGACAGCTTGGCTGCAGTCCCATGTGAAACTGCAATCCAATGAGGTTACAGCAAACGCGGAAGAATACATAGTGCAGTGTTTACATCAGGTTTATTCTTATGATGAACAGATTATACACATTGAGGTCTACACAGAGTGAATTTGAGAATGGTTTTTAAAAAATATCCGGCAACTGAAATTACATTGCAAATTGTAATAAGACAGATAGATACTGCAAAGGAATAAGTCTTACTGCATGGTTCACTGGAGAGAGAAGTTCATGAACAACAATGCAGACTGCCAGTGGAATAAGCTAATTTCACAAAAGCCACATGCAGTATAAGAAAGAACTGATTTGTACTCTAGGACGTTTATGGATCAACGTGCCATTGACAACATGGTCATTAGAGGCAAAGGCACAAGTTCAGTTAGGAAAAAGAGAAAGAAAAGAAGATACGGGTTCAATGTCCCATCAATGAAGAAGTTGTCAAGGCCTTCGTACACTATCAAAAAATCTGTCAAACTTTACTATGTTTGCCAAACATTTGACTGTACGATACTGTTTGAAGTGTCTGCCAATCATAGACCATTTTTGACATGTTTGCAGGAAAGTTTGATTGAAATAAATGGCTCTAAGCATTATGGGACTTAACATCTGAGGTCTTCAGTACCGTAGACTTAGAACTACTTAAACCTAACTAACCTAAGGACATCACACACATCCATGCCCAAGGCAGGATTCAAACCTACGACCGTAGCAGCAGCGCAGTTCCAGACTGAAGCGCCAAGAACCGCTCAGTCACATCGGCCGGCAAAAGTTTGACTGAAGGAAAGTTTGAAAAGATAGTGGACAATGTATGCGTCGATGTTTCTCAACATATGTTTAGTGAAAAACAGTTTCACTAAAATTTATCTCACAGTATTTAGAGTTTCTGCTACTATGGAAACTATTGGCAATTACCAAAATGGTAGCAGTATCACATCTTTCCCATCCATATTTTATGGAGGAAGAGGTTGAGAAGAAAATCAGTATCAAAGTTCTCCAGTTCTTCCACAGATAATGCGGGCAACAGGTTTCAACACTGTGCCATTTTAACGAACTGTCATTCAAGGACCAAGTAGGAGAGAACAAATTTTTGCGTACTTTTATCTTCTTTTTCAGTGTGAGGGAAAAGTAATTTTAAAGAAGTTATTAAAAGTTTCACTGTCCATCTGCACAAAGTTGATGTAATCATTGGGTTCTGAGTGTAACATTTCCTTCAGCAGGTTTTCACGAGTATATTTCACTCTCATTTTAAATCATTTCTTGGATCAACAACTCCTCCTCCTCCTCTTCTTCAGTGTCAAAGTCAATGCCAGAACTGCCTTATCTGCATTTGTGGCCATTCTCAGTACCATCAAAACACTCATTAAAACAAACAGTGTCTGCTTCAAAATGAGGTTGGGTGGGGTTTCTAGATGGATTGCAAAACTCAGACAGAGCAAGGATTGGAAAGGTAATCAGCTGTATCTCTCAAGGGAACCAGTCCAGAAGTTACCTTAATCATTTAGGGAAATAATGGAATACGTAACTCAGATGGATGGTTGGTCAGGGGTTTGAGCTATGCTCCTATCAAGTGCAAGTATACAGCCTTAAGCATTGTACCCACCTTGTTTGTGATTTGCAATACATTTCACTTAGAAATCATACTAAATCATCACTAGGAAATGTTCAGTGTCAAGTTTAAAGCTTGTAGTGATGTGATTGGAAAGCCTTCATCTCATAGTTATAAACTGCAGCATAGTTATAAACTGCAGAAGCCTGTTTCCACAGATATTTGATGCAGCTATTTAGTCTTTCTTGGAAGTGTAACAATCATTTTCCAAACTTTCAATGTTACCATGGAATCATCTGTCTATGGGCAAAATGTGTTTGTGGGCAGTATTGTGTCCTACGTGTAATCTATTCAGTTTACTGGAGTACTAGTCATTACTGGTGCAACTATTTATACACGAAGAAGTAAACACTGAAAATCTGAACTGAGTGTCCAGCAGAGAAAAGGGTACACATAAAATGACTGGTAAATGAGGACTCTTGGGGACTTCTCAAGCTGAATTTCTATTTGCTTATGATGTGTGGTTTCTGTCCACTGTTGCTCATCTGCAAGGTGCATAAGGCTCTGGTTGAATTTAGTAGTATTTGTTTTTATATGACGTCACTGTTCCTTTATCAGCTGCACTAACAATATATCATGCGTCATATACTATCAGCAGGTTTTACGCACAATGGTCACTTTCAGGAGATGCCACAAAAGAAGAGTATATTAACACATCACTGACAAATATCACAACGATTAAAGGAATCTACTCACACTACATGCACATATATATTAGGAATTTGCACAAAGTGTCCAACCTTCATGTGCATCTGGATGCAAATATATCAGCTACCTGCATTAAAAAAAGAAAGGTACAAGAACAGCAAATGTATGTACACACTAGCATGAAACTCAAATTGCCAATTTACTGCCAAACATACGTAATATATATTTACAAACAATGGAAAATCCAGGATGGAATGCAACAATATTAGAGAAGGAAAGTTGCTACTCACCATATAGCGGGGATGCTGAGGCATAGGCACAACAACACTGCAGTGCAATTTCAGTTGCCCGAGACTGCAGACGTGTGCGCATATTTTTGTTTTTGTGTGTGTGTTTTGTTGACAAAGGCCTTAATGGCCGAAAGCTATAACAATGTGAGTCTTTTTGTTGTGCCTACTTCGACTCAGCATCTCCACTATATGCTGTGTAGCAACTTTCCTTCTCTAATATTAATACATATTTACAATTCACATATTTGTGTGAACATACACACAAAGTTGTAACGTTATATTTATAATACTGAGACATATGCACACACTATGAGTACACATTTGTAATTGTTGATATTTTAGTCAAGGAAATGGTTATAAAAACATGCAGAAATGTCGATACCTGTTTTTCTTTTTGTAGTATCACTTTTAATACGGCCACTGTGGATGGAATCACTTGGTAATTGGTGATGTGTAGAGTACTGTCTAATTACTAAAGCCAATAAAGGAATACTTACCTTTACTTAATATTGTTGTCCAGGTGATGGACTCCAGTGGTAAGGAATTACTTAAAACTTTTCACTTTGTTGCATCTTAATATTAGTGTTGTATAGTTTTCATAAATCACTCTTTTTCTATTTTAGACAGTTCTTTCGATGCTGCTGACTCCCCTCCCCCTCTTTAACAACAACTTTTTAAGCTCTCACACTTCATCCATTTTTAACAATTGCTGATCTTTTCTGTTGAAATGAATTTAAGTCATAAAGCTGTCACCAATCCAACAGCTGTTTCAAATACTATAATATTGTACTAGACCTGGTCGAAGCTGTGTAGACCTTAATGTGTAAGAATACTACATAGTTATTTTATAAGTTCATTTCCTGCTCCCTGCCCTCATTTATTTCTCTATCCCTATTTTAATTTCCTATTCAGTTATCCAGAACTCTGTACCAACCAGCATTGGAACTGTGCACGACATTGCATTGTTAGCCGCCCCAATTGTTTTGTTGGTGCTCCACTATTTTCGTAATTTTTACTGTGATAAACTGATGTTGAAGTATTCATCTTTGGCATGCCACTGTAGAAGGTTTCACAAATTCAGATAAGTAAAAAATTCATGCACTCCACACATTTATTTACACCAAGCCAACTTCTGAGTGTGTGTTTGTGTGCCACCAGTTAGTTCCAATGTGAAATTCCAGATTTTAATATTTTACTGTTGATAATCTTTCACTGATTGTATCAGTATTTGTTTGTCGTGATATGGTGTATATTTTTTAACTACTCCTGAGCAGGTAAGCCTATAATTTCCTCTAATCTTACAAACTAACTTATCTACCTATTTGTGGGAGGACCTCTCGTTTGATATGGACTCTGAAGCACTGGCATGGAAATTGGATTGGAGAAAGGGACCAAACTATGTGGTCATCAGTCCTTCTGACCTTGGAATAACTAAAACCGATAAAACCTCACACTATAAGAGGGAACTACAATGGCCATAAAATTACAAATTATTGACAGAGAAGGAAGGAAGAAGGCGCAAGAAGAGAGGAGGGAAAGAAAGTGACTAATAACAAGGACATGAAGGAAAAACCACAGGTAGACAAGATACACACTCAAGATAAAACAGACCCCAAAAAGCCCATAAAGAAAGGAGTGGTAAGACAGAGGGCGGGGATGAACCACCAAGCCCAGTCGATGCTAGTCCAATCGGGGCAAAGGGGGGATCATGACTGCCTGCCATCCTCTCCACCCATCGACAAGGATGAAGGTCTCATACTTAAATAAAGTGATAAAAACCCCCATCACCAAGAAATGGTAAAAGTAGATCAGCCGCTGAGGCACTGTCAAGCTAACACCAGGGGTAGCGAGTCAGGAAAGCTAAAAGTCCGCCTTGAAATGTAAGGTGGGTTGGATGCTTCTGAATCTAATAGCAAAGACTTCTCATTATTACAATCTTATTGGTATGCAGTTGTTAATACTTATTTTAATCATATATAAAGAACATGATGTATATGAAGATTTCTCTGAGGTTACAGCGAATTGAATGCTTAACAATTGTTAAAATGGTTCCACATAATTTGTTACTACCTAGTTGATGAGAATATAATTTATATAATGCAAATGTCAAAGGAAAAGAAAATATAACACAATGAGCATGGTGAAAATAATTTGTAGTATGTAGAGGGAAGTGATATGCTGTATTTGGTTGTGTAATACAGTCTAAGAAGCATGTTGGTTAATAATGACCTATTTCTACCTATTTCAGATGAGAAAATTCGGTACAACCTCAAGTTATTCTCATCTGAAATGATAAGATGTGAACCACAGTCAACATTGATCCACAACGACAGAGAAGGGGGTCCTCATGACAGAGGAGATAGTCAACATTGATCCACAACGACAGAGAAGGGGGTCCTCATGACAGAGGAGATAACTGTGAGCCAGCCAAGTATGGCTGAAGCGGAGCCGGCACAACACGACAGAGTCTTTATGAGAGGCCCATAAGGAGGACTGCTATGTAGTTGTAGAATCTTTTATCACCCTGAGCTTGTTTGGCGAAGAAAGAGTGTGCCATTCTGCATTCCAAAAGTCCCAAAACCCAACGACGTAATGCCGAGTGAAGGTCTATTTCCAGAATGCCAATAGCAAGAGATGGCTCATTAGTAGCCAATTTAGCCAGTCGATCAGCGAGTTCATTGCCAGGGATCCCAACATGGCCTGGGGTCCTAATGAAAAGCACAGAGCATCCACGTTAATCAAGGAGAGAAAGGGAGTCCTGGATAGCTCATGACACGAACGGGTAGCGAGGGAAGCACTGGCCGATAGCGTGCAAACTGCTCAAGGAGTCATTACAGATAGTGAAGGACAGTCTTGAGCAGAAGTGGACAGGGTCCAGTGCACACACGATGGCTACCAATTCTGCAGTAAAAACACTAAAGCCATCTGGCAAGGAACTAAGTTCCATTTGTCTCGCATAGGTGTAAGCATGACCAGTGTGACCAGCAACCATGGAGCCATCAGTATAAATCACTTCTGAACCCTGGAATGAACTGAGGAGACAGTAGAATTGGTGGCGAAGGGCCTCAGGACGGATTGAATCCTTTGAATTGATGGAGAGATCAAGACAGAGCTGTGGTCGAGAGACGCACCACAGAGGGTTACATGCGTGAGCGGAGAAGAGAGGCGGTAAAGGGAAGAAGCACTGTGGATCTTGGGATTTTTTACATTAACAAATCATTGCTAGAAGTTATATAACTGATACGTGACAAGGAACAAAAAATTTTTGGTTCACCTGACGATTGAGGCTGTTGTAGTCTGATAGTTATCCACAATTTCTGATATTATCTAAAACCGCTGCAGAATAAAAATTTACAAACCTCAGGTGGTTTCAGCTGTGTCCCTAGAAGTCTCATCCTTTCATTGCTTGAGCTTATTTTTAACTCTTCTTCTGGATGGCTTACTCCACACAATGGTTCCAATAGTTCAACTGTGTGTATGTCTAATTGTGATAATCCATTCTCTCTTCGTAAATCATTGACTTTTAAGCCACCTTTGTAAGTTTCTGCACTAACAACGATCATCTGCAAGAAATAATACCAGTAAATATTTTTTCTGATACTTTTGTCTATATTTCCTAATGTGTGCCTTTTTACTACTGAAACACTTCACTTCGGGTTTTATTAATCAAATTAAATTATTAATTATTACCCTTTAACCATCACAAGTAATTCTGATATATTAATAATCTGAATCACTTGGAGTTACCTTTTAATATAAAAATTCAAGAAATAATTATAGTAAACTAAAGCTATTGTATGAGTGCTAGTCAAAGTTTCAATTATCATCTTTAAAAAAAAAAAAAAAAAGCTACATAATTATTTTATTATTTGTTTACAAGTATATGTCTGCAGTCCTAGTGCACATTGATATTCTCACATCACAGTACTGGTACAAATTGTCGGAGGAGCCAAAAGAAAATGGCACAGCACTCTGATAAAATTGGGATGGGTACTGCCATTTTATTTTGCTTCCTCTCGTGTTATGCTATGGCACTACAGTGTGAGGATTTCAATGTGTACCATGACTGTAGATGTTGACCTTCAAACAACAAAGAACTCATTATGAAGTATTTTTCTACTAATTAAATCTGTATGACAACTCCCATACAAGTGTCAAGCAACCTTGATAATGTGAGTGGCATATGTGACTTGATAACTTACTTCATTATTTAACTGTTAAAATAAGTTACTTAAAACTCAGCAGAGATCAGGGGGAAATCTCAGAGCAGTCCTTCAGCCAAAAAGGGTAAGTAAGAAAGAAAGAAAAAAAAGGGGGGGGGGGAGGAGATTCAGAAGATCAAAAATAATTGCAGAATGATTTAGACATGATATCTGTATGGTGTGGAAGGTAGCAGCTGCCTCAAAATATGGAAAATTGTTAGGTCATTCACAAGAGTGTTAAAAGAAATCTCAGTTTTCAGTTCAGTTACATGATAACACATCTGTCAAGATAACTAAATATCTAGGAATTACATTTACGAACAAATTAAATCCCAATGGTCAAATAATGTTGCATGGAAGGCACACCAAAGATTGTGTTTAACTGGCAAAACACTTAAGATGCAACAGATCTACTAACAAGACTACCTACATTACATTACTCTGTCCTCTGCTAGAGTAGTGTTGTGCAGCATGGTGTTCTTACCAGACACAACTGATGGATAGTGATAAAGTCCTAAGAATGGCAACTCATTTTGTATTATCATGAAATAAGGGAGAGGGGGCAATATTATGTAAATGGAAGAGGACGTAGATGAAGATGAAATGGAAGATATGATACTGCGTCAAGAATGTGACGGAGTATTGAAAGACCTAAGTCGAAACAAAGCCCTGGGAGTAGACAACATTTCGTTAGAACTACTGATAGCCTTGGGTGAGCCAGCCATGCAAAAACTCTTCCATTTGGTGAGCAAAATGTATGAGACAGGCAAAACACCCTCAGATGTTAAGAAGAATATAATAATTCCAATCCCAAAGAAAGCAGGTGTTGACAGGTGTGAAAATCACCAAACTATCGTTTTAATAAGTCACAGCTGAAAAATATCAACACAAATTCTTTACAGACAAATGAAGAAGTTGATAGAAGCTGACCTCGAGGAAGATCAGTATGGATACCACAGAAATGTTGGAACATGCAAGGCAATTCTGACCCAAAAAACTTATCTTAAAAAATAGTTAACCTATATTTCTAACATTTGTGGACTTCGAGAAAGCCTTTGACAATGTTGACTGTAATACTCTCTTTCAAATTCTGAAGGTTTCAGGGGTAAAATACAGGGAGTGAAAGGCTATTTACAACTTGTATAGAAACCAGATGGCAGTTAAGAGTCGAGGTGCACAAAAGGGAAGCAGTGATTGAGAAGGGAGTGAGACAGGGTTGCACAAGCTGTATATTATGGAAGCAGTAAAGGAAACAAAAGGAAAATTTGGAGTAGGAATTAAAATCCATGGAGAAGAAATAAAAACTTTGAGGTTTGTTAACAACACTGTAATTCCATCAGAGACAGCAAAGGACTTGGAAGCGCAATTGAATGGAATGGACAGTGTCTTGAAAGGAGGATATGAGATGAACATCATCAAAAGCAAAGTGAGGATAATGGGGGTGTAGTCGAGTTAAAGCAGGTGGTGCTGAGGGAATTAGATTAGGCAATGAGTCACTTAAAGTATTAGATGAGTGTTGCTATCTGGGACACAAAATAACTGATGATGGTCAAAGTAGGGAGGATATAAAATGTAGACTGGCTATAGCAAGGAAATTGTTTCTGAAGAAGAGAAATTTGTTAACATTGAGTATAGATTTAAGTGTCGTCAGGAAGTCCATTCCGAAGTATTTGTATGGAGCGTAGTCATGTATGGAAGTGAAACATGGACGATGAATAGTTTAGACAAGGAGAGAATAGAAGCTTTTGAAACGTGGTGCTACAGAAGAATGCTGAAGATCAGGTGGGTAGATCATTAACTAATAAGGAGATAGTGAATAGAATCAGAGAAAAGAGGAATTTGTGGCACAACCTGACTAGATAGGACACATTCTGAGGCATCAAGGGATCACCAATTCAGTAATGGAGGGAAGGTTGGAGGATACAAATCGTAGAGGGAGACCAAGAGATGAATATACTAAGCAGATTGAGAAGGATGTAGGGTGTAGTAGTTATTTGGAGATGAAGAGGCTTGCACATGATGGAGTAGCATGGAGAGCTGCATCAAACCAGTCTTTGGACTGAAGACAACAACAACAACAACAACAACAACAAAGGAGAGAGTGTCACAGATATGATAAGTAAAATGGGGTATCAATCATTAAAACGAAGGAGCTTCTCATTTGGCGAGATATTTTCTCAAAATTTCGATCACTAGTTTCCTCCTCTGAATGTGAAATTATTTTATTGGTACCAACCTACCCAGGGAGAAATAAGGATCATAATAAAATAAGAGAAATCTGAGTGCATGCAGAAAGTTTTAAGGGTTCATTTTTTCCCAATGCTACTGTCAAGAGTGGAACGCTAGAGAAATTACCCAAAGGTGGTTTGTTGAACACTGCCGGGCACTTAACTGAGAACTGCAGAGTAGTCTTGAAGATGTAGCTGTAGATGTAGGATGCACTGAGATGAAAATATCACAAGCACTACATACTAACTGTCCCTATGTAACTTTACGCTTCATGGCACTCTGTTACAACACAACCTTCATTCTCTTAATACTCCTGGTCTCAAAATTCCTCCAGCCCCCTGCCTCACACCACTTCCAACCTCCCCCATGACACAGATTCACCCATCTTGCACTCGCACCCTTTTCCTCACAGTCCCTCATTCCTCTGTTCTGTCTCCCCCTCCCTATTGACTTCTCCAACACCATCACCATAATGGATTGCAAGTACTCATCGGTGCCAGTACCCATGTCACATTCTTGTCCCAGGCACCTGCTGCCTTACCCTCCCAGCTGCCACTCACTCTTCCCAAGCCTCTTTCTCATCCCACCTCTATTTTCTTCCACTATCCATTCCATATGACACAACCCCTCATCCTAGTGTAGCTGCAGTAGTTTTCTCTTGTTCTTATCAAATCTATAAACAGTAGTAGAAATCATTTAACAAGCTATATTTTTCTGATTCTCATAGTTTAGATGGGAATGTATATTTTGCTGAGTACTATAAAACAAACAGTCTCAGTAGAATGCAATGTTTAACATCTAATATATATATATCAAAAGAGTACACGAAATTTGATCTTTCTTTAACTTTTGGTTACACAGGGTGTATACACAGACAACAAAAAAAATTTCTCAGATCTCCCAGTTAAAAAGGCACCCCCCCCCCCCCCCCCCCCCATGAAAACACACATCTTCCAAGGTGAAAATACACTTTTTCCGTTATAAGCGGCAGAGTGCTTTCCCTCAGAACTGTAAAAAATCAATCCTTTGAATGGTGAAGGTTTTATACAGCAGTGAGAACTTCCCGGCACTTCAGAAAACAAAATTTGGCAAGGGATAAAGAAACATGTTTTGGAAAGACCTCTGATGTGCAGCAACATGTACGCTGCGTATTTTCACCTTACGAAACACTGCGTATTTTTGCATTACAAAATACTGCATATTTTGGTATTACATAAGTATAAATTTAAATTCCGCCAAATGCAGCATCTTAGTTTCCCAAGCATTGAAACAGATTGCAATGCACTACTGTAAGCCAAAATTCGAATTCCACACAGCTCGTTAGTTTCCAAAGCACTGAAACAGAAATTGCAATGCACTATTGTAAGCCAATCATAGCTCATGTCACGTGATCTTGTCAGTCAATTACAGCAGATATTCAGAGCATAGGACATATGATGATGTCAGCCAATGGTTGATTGGTTGGTTTAAAGGAGAGAGAAGGGACCAAACTACGAGTTCATCAGTCCCTTGTTATTAATAAAATAATGCCAAAAGGAAAAGCCACAAGAACGAAGGGAAGGCAAAAAACACTAAAAGGAACAAAAGAGGACAAGAAAACAACAGAGAGACGCTAGAAACAGAAGAGAGTAAAACATGAAAGCAGATTACAGTGGCTGGCCAATCACGAGAATAAAATGGGAAAGCCAGCCACTCTGCAACACATTAAAACCTCCACACTAAAAGCACTAGGGTGGAGGACACAGAGGGACAAAGGACATGTGCTAAAACCTACATAGAAGTATAAAACCCACTCTCACAGCTAAAACGTAAAAGTAAAGCTGCTGCCCGACACCAAAGGCAGGGTGATGGGAAAGTTAAAAAGTCTGCCGCAGAGCGGCTAAAAGTGGGCAGTCCAACAAGAGGTGGACGACTGTCATTGGGAAGCCACAGCAACATTGAGGTGGGCCCTTGTGACGGAGTAGATAACCATGTGTTAGCCACGTACTGCCAATGCGGAGCCGGCGAAGGACAACTGATTCGCTTCGAGAGGCCTGAATGGAAGACTTCCACACATTCATAATCTCCTTAATGACACACAGTTTGTTATGTGTGCTGTTATGCCAATCCACCTCCCAAAGCCGGAAAACCCTGTGGTGTAAGACAGAACACAGGTCAGCTTTGGAGATGCCTATCTCCAGAAGCGGTTTCCGCGTCACCTGTTTGGCCAGCCTGTCGGCGAGTTCATTGCTGGGGATTCCGACGTGTCCTGGGGTCCACACAAACACCACGGAACGGCGGGACTGTTCCAGGGCATAGATGGATTCCTGAATGGATGCTACCAGAGGATGGCGAGGGTAACACTGGTCGATAGCTTATAGGCTACTCAATGAGTCAGGAGAAATGACTCACCAGGGCATGAGTGGATGTACTCAAGAGCACGAGATATGGTCGCCAGCTCTGCAGTGAAAACACCGCAGCCAACTGGCAAGGAGTGCTGCTCAATATGTCCTCCATGAACATATGCGAAGCCTACGTGACCATCAGCCATTGAGCCATCGGTGCAAACCACTTCAGAGCCCCAGAACACGTCAAGAATCGAGAGGAAGTGACAGCAGAGAGTGGCGGGGTTAACGGAGTCCTTACGGCCATGCAAAAGCTCCAGACGAAGCTGCGGCCAAGGCGTACACCACGGAGGCATACGTGAACGGACAGCAACTAGAGGTGGTAAAGGGAAGGCCTCCAGTTCGGAGAGAAGGGACCGCATGCGAACCGCAATTGTTAGCTCTGATCTGGGCTGCCGATGCGAGAGTTTGACTGCTGCGGCGTAATTCGCATGAATGTGTGCTGTGTAACTGACTAGCAGTTGCGCACGTCTGATCTGCAGTGGAGGGACACCAGCCTCCACCAGTACCCCAGTCAACGGACTCGGCCTAAAAGCTCCTGTCGCTAATTGAGCCCCACAGTGGTGCACAGGGTCGAGTAAATGCAATGCTGAAGACACTGCCAAACCATAATCCACACTCCCATAGTCAATTCAGGATTGGACAAGGGCTCTGTAGAGCTGCACCAGCGTACAGTGATCTGCAACCCAACTGATGTTGCTCAGGCAGCAGAGGGCATTGAGGTGCAGCCAGCACTTCTGCTTAAGCTGACGAAGATGAGGCAGACAAGTCAAACGAGCGCTGAAAACCAGTCCTAGGAATTTATATGTCCCCAGTACAGTGAGTGGATCGTCATTTAGGTAAAGTGCGGGTTCCGGATGAACAGTATGACGCCGACAGAAGTGCATGACATACAACTTTGTGGCTGAAACCTGGAAGCCGTGGGCTAGAGCCCATGACTGCGCCTTGTGGATGGCTCCCTGGAGGCGCCACTCAGCAACAACAGTACTGCGGCAGCAGTACGAAATGCAGAAATCGTCTGCATACAGAGAAGGTGAGACGATGGGCCCGACAGCTGCTGCTACACCGTTAATGGCCACTAAAAATAGAGAGACCCTCAATACAGAGCACTGCGGGACTCCATTCTCCTGGATATGGATGGAACTATGGAAGTCATCAATGTGGACATGGAAAGTATGGAGCGACAGGAAGTTTTGCATAAAAATCGAGAGTGGTCCCCAGAGACCACACTCATACAATGTGGCAAGGATATGATGTCACCAAGTCGTGTCGTATGCTTTACGTAAGTCAAAAAAGATGGCAATCAGGTGTTGATGTCTGGAAAAGGCTGTTCGGATGGCAGTCTTGATGGACACAAGATTATCAGTGGTAGAGCCACCCTGGTGGAAGCCACCCTGACATGGAGCCAGCAAGCCACGTGAGTCCAGAACCCAACCCAACCGCTGACATACCATACGTTCTAGCAGCTTGCAAACAACATTGGTGAGGCTGATGGGCCAATAGCTATCCACATCAAGCGGGTTTTTACCAGGTTTGAGCACCAGGATGATGGTGCTCTCCCGCCACTGCGATGGAAAGACACTATTGCACCAGATCCGGTTGAAGATGATGAGAAGATGTCGCTTGTAGTCAGATGAGAGATGTTTAATCATCTGCCTGTGGATGCGATCAGGCCCAGGATCTGTGTTGGGGCAATGTGCAAGGGCACTGAGGAGCTCCGACTCTGTAAATGGGGCATTATAGGATTCACTGCAGCATGTAGTGAATGAGAGGACTTTCCCTTCCAGCCACTGTTTGAGTGTGGGAAAGGCTGGGTGGTAATTCTCTGATGCAGAGACTCGCGCAAAGTGCTCAGCATTGGCGTTTGCTTTGGTATATAACATCTACATCTACAGCCATACTCTGCAAGCCACCTGACAGTGTGTGGCCATAACACTGGGAACAGCTGTTGGGGCTTGGTACCTGAAAAGATGTTTGATCTTTGCCCAGACTTGGGAAGGTGACGTATGGCACCCAATGGTGGGGACATATCTCTCCCAACACTCCTCCTTCCGTTGTTTGATAAGGTAGCGAACACGGGCATGAAGCCATTTAAAGGCTATGAGGTGCTCCAGGGAAGGGTGCTGCTTATGCTGCTGTAGAGCTCGTCGACGCTTGTCAATTGCTTCAGCGACTTCCGGCGATCACCAGGGGACTGCCTTACACCTCGAGCACCCTGGAAGGCAAGGGATCACATTTTCTGCCACAGAAACAATTGTGCTAGTTACCTGCTCAAAAATCACATTGATGTTACCGTGTGGGGGAGATTCAGTGGTGGCCTTGTTCAAATCCCATCTGGGCAGGCGCCCGTGTGCCTGACGGTGGGGCAGTGACAGGAAGATGGGGAAATGGTCACTACCACACAGGTCGTCATGTGCTCTCCAGTCGATAGATGGGAGAACGAAGTGTACACCTCGCCGCTCTAAATTGGCACGTAGCTCATCGTTGGACTGCAAAAGAAGGTCTCTTGTGAAATATGATACCCTGGACCATATTTAAGCTCTTATGGGGCGTAATGGTTACAGAAACATCCCCCAGCTTGTCACAAGTGAGTAAGTCCAGTGACTGGGCAGAGGATGCTGTTTTGATCGAGACTGACCCAGATCTCATTTTGTACAAGCCCTCCATGTCCCCAAACTTGTCCTCTAAATGCTCAACAAAGAACTGAGGCTTCATCGTCATGAAAGATTCCCCATCAGCTCTCGAACATACAAGGTACTGGGGGTGAATAAGATACACTGCCATCCTTAGCCTGACGTTCCTCCCATGGTGGGGCCAGGGAGGGGAACGATTTGGGGTCGTACTTCTGTGCGTTTAATTGAGCTCGTGGTCGCTTAGAGACTGCTGGTGTTTCACCACCAGCAAGAGATGATAAGACTACGCTACATCGTGTGTCATCCGCCCTGATGCCACCCACTCCAACCAGGGGACCTCCCCACAGGCGTCACCCAGCCACAGCAAAGGCCACCTGGCAGGATGGCCATTGCCGGGAGTCCCGATGCCCCAGGGCGATGGGCATCTACCCCTCTGCATACGTGTGGAGTAAATGATGCAGGCATCAGTAGAGCGATCCCTGTGTTGTCAGGGGGCTACAACCAACAGGGTACATGGTGGCTCCACTGCAAGAAACTGATTTCCGTGCTGGATATGAGGTGCAAAGAAGTCCATGGTCATCGTCGGCACAGAAAGTGACACTGCATATAGTGCATGGTAGAAAACGTACCCAGGAAGGTGTCCTCACCCAAGGGATGGAGAATGAGCATGACTGCAACGCAAATGACGAGAAAGTGGGCTAAAGATCTCAATGCACCATGTAAGACGCCCTTCCCCAACTGGGTCACTTTTCGGGAAAATTTTGAAAAACAGAGGTCAAAGCCTACAGGGGACCATCACATAAAGACCAAAACGTGTGAAACTCCTTTTAGTTGCCTTGTACGACAGGCAGGAATACCTCGGGCCTATTTTAACCTAAGGACCTGCAGGGGTGGGGAGATGTCAGCCAATAGCAACATCACTTAAGTAGTGTGAATGCACAAATAGGAATAGTTAATGGCTTAAATTAATGTATGTAGTATAGCTGCAAGAAAAGCTAAGCTTCCACATGTAACATTGGTCTTTTTAGTGTGTGTTACACTTTAAGATAAATCACACACATGTGCCAGTAAAATTTTAAACAATGGCATTAATGTCTGGTCTTCTGGGTTCAAAATTATGCTAAGTGGCTGGTCTTGAATGTTTTAAGTTTTAAATGAGAGTCAAATGCTCTGTGATTTCAGAAATTCATTGCACATTCTCACATGTAACATAGTTCATATTGTGAAAAAGAAAATTTTCTTTGAAAATAATGCTTTTCTAAGAACCATTCGCAATATTTTTCCCACGACATCTTAGACATGGGTTTGTTTCAGCAGCTACCAGAAAACAGGTGTTACAGCACGAGGGCACCTATGATGATGTAAGAAGCCCGTATGTTCGTACACATATAGCAAACAGAATCTTACATGAAGGGAAAAAAGATATCAGAGGATACTTTAACAGCATAGGAATTTCATAAACCATACTAAAATGCATAATTTGACTTAAAGGACACATTCATATGTCCAGATTCACAGTGAAGTAGGCCCCAGCCTGATATTAAGCTTTTCAGTGCGCTTTTTGGGATGCAAATTTTCTTGTAGTACTAGTACTGTAGTGTCTCATGTTTGATTCTTTATAATGACATAATGCTGTACATGCCAGAAGATGAAAATGTGCACTTGAAATTCAGTGAACAGTTGAAATTAGCCAATAGTGTGGAATGTAACACTTTGTTTCTTATAAATTGACTGCATCTGCAGAAAAGATTAACAAAAGCCACATTTATTTAGCAAATGGACAAAAATAACTTCATTGTTGCACACAGCGATTAATGCTTGACTGCCAAAACCGTGGAAATAAAATAAAATCAGAAAACTGAGACTAATAACAGTCTTCTGTAAGTATGTGAATATATTTTAATTCACTCAATAGCTCCTGCCACAGAAATACATTTTGTTTTCATTTGACGTGTGAACTGTAAACAAAGATGAAATTGGACATCAGGAAACAGCACTATCCCCCTCTCCCCACTAAAACCCAGACCACTCTGCCTTTGCACGAATCTGGCAGCTTGGGTGCTCCAGAAAAGTTTTTCTGTGGTTCTTGCTACTGCTGCAGCCACACTTCCAAGTAGCCAGAAGTGAGAGAAGGCATTGCTCATATGTGACTCAACTGCACATGTGCATGAGCCCGCTGGCAACTGCTCAAAACGAACTTAATGTAAACAGCTGTGACATTACGCTCATCAAAAGCAGTTTGCTGTTATTAAGTATTCCATAGTCTTCGTCCTATTTTACACATTTCGCTTTTTATCAGTTCTTACCAGTCAAAAATTTAACTAACCCGGAATTCTAGAAAATTTACATGTTTCTCCTTATTTTCTCCCAGATAAAAAAATTCTCGGGTTTTTTCCGGAGCCTATACACCCATTTACAGGATTGACACAGGTTCTTTTAAAGCAGTAACTTTCCACTGTAAAAAGAGCACTTCAACCTCATTCAAAATTTTTCAGCTTAGAAAATATTGCTATTCAAAAATATAAGAAATATAAAATGCGAAAACCCAGTATAACCAATCTGTAGAAATGCATACAATTGCAATTAATTAAATATTTGAGATATATTTCTAGAATAATATTGGCAGGCTCTAAAAGAAAATGCAGGATAATTTTTTCCCAAAAAATCTGTCCACCAAAATAAAACCCAATATAAAAGCTAGTTCAAGACTTCTGATAAAGAACTGAAACAAAATACCTTCATCTCTTAATGTGTGTAAATATTACCTGTAATTCCCATTGTGCACATAAATTATTAAAACTGTGACTGAGCTAAATTTGACTAATTGTAAATTTCAGGACTGCAACCAGATTACATTGACTTCTTCCCAAGATGTATAAGATGACAACCATTCAGCCATCTTCAAGTGAGTGCACTGGAGAATGCTAGTTCATATCACTAAATTTATACAAAAAAATTGGCATGGGATGCGTACACAAGGGCAGCCACTAAATGAATGACCTCTGTTGAGTTTTTTGCCTTCTTAAAATATTTCTTATCTATGGCAAGCAGGTACATGCATAATGGTGATACTACATGCAGTGTTAAAATTCAGATGTCAAAATTAATTTTATTAACTGTCACAAATATATCTTCAGTCATAAAATGTTTTCTTTCTGAAGAAATCAAAGAAACCATCAGGTCCCAAGTCATCTAGTTCTACATCTGTATCGATACTCCACAAGCCACTGTGAGTTGCGTGGCAGAGCATATCCTGTACCACCACTAGTCATTTCCTTTCCTGTTCCACTCGCAAATAAAGAGAGGAAAAAATGACTATCTATATGCCTGCATATGATTCCTAATTTCTTGTAACTTATCCTCATGGTCCTTGCGTGAAATGTATGATGGTAGCAGTAGATTCATTTGTCAGCTTCAAATGCCGATTCTCTAAATTTTCTCAACAGTGTTTCTCAAAAAAGAACATCACCTTCCCTCCAGGGATTCCCATTCGAGTTCCCAAAGCATCTCCGTAGCACTTACACGTTGTTCGAACCTACCGAAAACCAATCTTAAAGCCCGACTCTCAACTGCTTTGATGCCTTCCTTTAATCTGACCTGGTACGGGTCCCAAGCACTCGAGCAGTACTCAAGAACAGGTCGAATCAGCATCCTAGATGTGGTCTCCCTTACAGGTGAACCACCCTTTCCTAAAATTCTCCCAATAAACTGAGGTCAACCATTTGCCTTCCCTACCTCAGTTCTCACATGCTCATCCCATTTCATATCGCTTTCAAACGTTATGCCTAGATATTTAAATGACCTGACTGTGACAACCAGGACACTATTAACACTGTATCCTAGCATTACAGGTTTGTTCTTCCTTCTCATCTGCATTAACTTACATTTTTCAAATTAGAGCTAGCTGCCATTCATCACACCAACTAAAAATTTGGTCTAAGTCATCTTGTATCATCTTACAGTCACTCAACTTTGACACCTTACCATACACCAATGCAGATTGCTGTCCACCCTGTTCACCAAATCATTAATGTACATAGTGAACAATAGTGGTCCTATGACACTTCCCTAGGGCACTCTCGACGATAATCTTGTCCCTGATGAACACTCGCTGTTGAGGACAATGTACTGGATTCTATCACTTAAGAAGTCTTCGAGCTGCTCAAGTATCTGTGAACTTATTACATATGCTCGTACCTTCACCGAAAGCCACCATCATGATTACTAAGATCTTCCATCTACCAATTCCCTTATAATTGAAACCAAGAAGAATCTTGTCGAGGGCAAGATTTCTGTGGCAGAATAATTCACGGACTACCCTGGGTGATACAATTCTCAACTGCAGCTAACTTGCTGGGCTGGGAGACGCAAGTGCAGGAATCATGTTCAATGCATCTTTCACACACTGTGCGCGCTGTCTGACCAATGTAGGCTTTGCCACACTAGCAATGATTCTGTAGATCCAGCACATCACAATCACAGATTGTCTTTTGCCAACTTGAAAAGCGCAGAAGTCTTCATATTGTACAGACGATTACTTTGACGTAACACTTTCTTAAGATCCTGCCTAATTTCGATGAAGTGGTTGATTGGTTTAATGATTACGGGGCTAAATTACAAGGTCATGAGTCCCTCTTACCTGGATCAGGCAGGTCAACAAAAGTATACATCAAAGAATGGCCTAGTGTGTGAAATGCCAGGAAAAGAGCCCCATGGTCTACTGGAGGTCAACAAAGCTTGAAGAAAGGAATAAGACAAGTTGGTAAAGTAAGAAAGGTAGGCAAGGTGCCCCATACAGGGAGCAACCAGAGGCCCCTAAAGGTAGACAGTACGATGAGGAACATAGCCTCTGCCATTTATCAGAGAAACTCCACCCAGAAACGAGTAGCGACAACACAGCGAGAGAAGCACAGGAAAACGGAGGAAGATCACTAACTCAAACAGAACATGCAAGAAGGGAGAAGAAGAGCAAAAGAGTGGGTAGGACAAGGGCTGGGGTGGACCACCAAGCCCAGACAGCCATTGCCCGTTTGGGGCAGAGGAGGCAACAGGGTGTCCTGCCAACCTCTAAATGGGCTGACAAGGTTGAGGCACTCTCCCTTAGAGATGGTGGTAAAAAAACCCCTTCATAAATAAACCATAAAATCAGGTCAGCTGGTGAGGCTTTGTCCGCTAATACCAGGGGTAGATTAAGAGTCTGCTGCAGGGCTGCTATGTTGGAACAGTCCAGCAAAATGTGAGCCACTGTCAAACATGCACCACGACAATGGGGTGGATCCTCACGATGGAGGAAATGACCATGACCAGCTGAATATGGCTGATGCAGAGGCAGTAAAGGATGATGGAGTCCTTGCAAGAGGCCCAAACGGAGGACCTCAACAAACTCTAGGTCCCCTTTATTGCTCATAGTTGGTTGGGAAGACTCAGAGTACACCATTCCATATTCCAAATACTTAGAACTTGACAGCATAATACTGGTCAAAGGTCTAATTCTGGAATGCCAATCTCAAGACAGCTTGCTGCTGGTAGTCAATATGGTCAGCCTGTCAGTGAATGAGAGTTCACTCTCCAGGATCTCAACGTGACCTGAGGTCCAGACAAAGACTGCCGAGCATCCACATTGTTCCAAGGCAAAAAGAGAATCCTGGGCAGTCAAGCCTAAGGGATGGTGAGGCTAACATTGGTCAGGAGCTTTTTTTTTTTTTTTTTTTTTTTTTTGGTGGTTTTAGGGCGCACAACTTCAATGGTCATTAGCGCCCTGACTACTCTAAGAATGCACCGCGAGGCACAAGTTGACCACAACAACTAAAAGGGAAAACACGATAAAAGACAGACTGACAGGCATAGGATTAAAAAACAGCATCATCAAATGTCCTTCGCGAGGTTTGTCAAATTGATAAAACGAAGAACACGAGCAGCTGCTCGTGGGTCATCCGCTAAAATGGCATCGAAAGTATTTGGCAGGGTAAGATCGAGGCGCAGTGTGTTAAGATCTGGACAGGACATTAAAATGTGTCTAACCGTCAGCAAGTGCCCACATGGGCAGAAAGGCGCTGGCGCAGCCGTCAGCAGATGGCGATGGCTGAACCGGCAGTGTCCAATTCTTAACCGGGCTAAAACGACCTCCTCCCGCCGAGAAGGGCGTGAGGAGGACGTCCAAGCCACGGGAAGAGGTTTTAAGGCCCGAAGCTTGTTGTCGGTAAGTGCAGCCCAATCGGCATGCCACAGCGATAAGATGCGCCGACATATGACCCTGCTAAAATCGGACGAAGGGACACAACAAGAAGCTGTCCGAGGCTGGAGGACCGCAGCCTTGGCCGCGGCATCTGCAGCTTCGTTCCCAGGGATTCCGACATGGCCAGGAACCCACATAAAGCTAACTGGAGAACCGACGTCCACCAGCTGCTGAAGAGAGCGTTGGATCCGGTGTACGAAAGGGTGAACCGGGTACGGATCACTGAGGCTCTGGATGGCGCTCAGGGAATCTGAGCAGATGACATAAGCAGAATGTCGGTGGCGGCAGATGTAAAGAACAGCCTGGTAGAGGGCAAAGAGCTCAGCTGTGAAGACCGAACAATGGCCATGGAGCCGGTATTTGAAACTTTGTGCCTCGACAATAAACGAACACCCGACCCCGTCATTGGTCTTAGAGCCATCTGTATAAATGAAAGTCATGTTGATGAACTTCGAACGAAGTTCCAAAAAACGGGAGTGGTAGACCGAACTGGGGGTGACCTCTTTTGGGAGCGAGCTGAGGTCAAGGTGAACGCGGACCTGAGCCTGGAGCCAAGGTGGCGTGCGGCTCTCGCCCACTCGAAAGGTTGCAGGGAGTGAAAAATTAAGGTGTTGAAGTAGGCGACGAAAGCGAACTCCAGGGGGTAGCAGGGCAGAGACATACAACCCGTATTGACGGTCAAGAGAGTCGTCAAAAAAGGAACGATAAGACGGATGGTCGGGCATTGACAGTAGCCGACAGGCATACCGACAAAGCAGTAGATCGCGCCGGTAGGTGAGTGGCAATTCGCCAGCGTCAGCATGAAGACTCTCTACGGGACTGGTATAAAATGCTCCGATCGCAAGTCGTAAACCCCGATGTTGTATGGAGTTGAGGCAGCGTAAGATGGATGGCCGTGCAGAGGAGTATACGAAGCTCCCATAATCCAGCTTGGAGCGGACGATCGACCGATATAGACGAAGTAGGACGGTTCGATCCGCTCCCCACGACATACCACTGAGAACACGGAGGACATTTAAAGAACGGGTACAACGGGCGGCCAAATATGACACATGTGGAGACCAGCTAAGTTTCCTGTCAAATGTAAGGCCTAAAAATTTGGTTGTCTCCACGATTGGGAGAGCAACGGGACCGAGTCGTAAGGACGGTGGGAGAAACTCTTTGTAGCGCCAGAAGTTAATACAGACTGTCTTCTCGGCAGAAAAACGGAAGCCATTGGCGACACTCCAGGAGTAAAGACGGTCAAGAGAACGCTGAAGACAGCGCTCCAGGACACGTGTACACTGCGCGCTGCAATAGATGGTAAAATCGTCCACGAAAAGGGAGCCTGATACATCAGCTGGGAGGCAATCCATTATTGGATTGATCGCGATGGCGAAGAGAGCGACGCTCAAAACTGAGCCCTGTGGCACCCCATTCTCCTGGCGAAAGGTGTCGGACAGGACAGAACCCACACGTACCCTGAACTGTCGATCCATTAAAAAGGAACGAATAAAAAGAGGGAGGCGACCGCGAAGGCCCCATGTATGCATGGTGCGGAGAATGCCCGCCCTCCAACAGGTGTCGTAAGCCTTCTCCAAATCAAAGAACACAGCCGCGGTCGGGCGCTTCCGCAAGAAGTTATTCATAATGAAGGTCGACAAGGTAACCAGATGGTCAACAGCAGAGCGGCGCCTACGAAATCCACATTGTACATTGGTAAGTAGGCGTCGAGACTCGAGCAGCCAAACCAATCGAGAGTTAACCATTCGCTCCATCACTTTACAGACACAGCTGGTAAGCGAGATAGGTCGATAACTGGAAGGCAAGTGCTTGTCCTTCCCCGGCTTAGGAATCGGGACAACAATAGACTCGCGCCAGCATGCGGGAACATGTCCCTCAATCCAGATGCGATTGTATGTACGAAGAAGAAAACCTTTACCCGCAGGAGAAAGGTTCTTCAGCATCTGAATATGAATAGAATCTGGCCCTGGAGCGGAAGATCGTGATCGGCCAAGTGCGTTTTCGAGTTCCCGCATGGTGAATGGGGCATTATAACTTTCACAATTCGAGGAGCGGAAGTTAGGTGGCCTAGCCTCCTCTGCCTGTTTGCGGGGGAGGAAGGCAGGGTGGTAATGAGCGGAGCTCGAAACCTCTGCGAAAAAGCGGCCGAAGGCATTGGAGACAGCCTCAGGGGCCACAAGGACGTCATTCGCGACCTTCAAGCCAGAAACTGGTGAGTGGACCTTAGTGCCAGATAGCCGGCGCAGGCTACCCCAGACAACAGAAGAAGGAGTAAAACTGTTGAAGGTGCTTGTGAAAGCAGCCCAGCTGGCTTTCTTGCTTTCTTTGATAATACGACGACACTGAGCACGTAATCGTTTATAATTGATACAATTCGCCACTGTAGGGTGGCGTTTAAATGTGCGTAAAGCACGTCGACGAGCACGTAAAGCGTCTCTACATGCTGCGGTCCACCAGGGGACCTGTACGCGACGTGGAGAAGAAGGAGGGTGAGGGATGGAATATTCAGCAGCAGCGAGAATGACTTCCGTGAGGTGTGCGACCTGACGATCGCAGCTTGTAAAGGTTTGATCCTGAAAGGTCGCCCTGGAAGAGAAGAGCCCCCAGTCTGCCTTGGAGATGCTCCAATTAGAGAAGCACGGAGAGGGGGTATGCTGCAGGAGATGGATAACACACGGGAAGTGGTCGCTCGAATATGTATCAGAAAGTGCATACCACTCAAACCGGCGTGCAAGTTGGGGAGTACATATAGAGAGGTCTAAATGGGAATAGGTGTGAGACGTGTCCGAAAGAAAAGTAGGGGCGCCAGTATTGAGGCAGACAAGATCGAGCTGGTTGAAAAGGTCTGCTAACAAGGAGCCCCTTGGGCAGGATACTGGAGAGCCCCAAAGGGGATGGTGGGCATTGAAGTCTCCAGTTAACAAAAATGGTGCAGGTAGCTGAGCAATAAGTTGCATCACGTCTGCCCTGGTAACGGCAGATGACGATGGAGTGTAAACGGTACAAAAGGAAAACGTAAAAGTGGGAAGAATAATGCGGATGGCAACTGCCTGCAGGCCGGTGTGCAACGTGATGGGATCGTAGTAAATATCATCCCGGACCAGCAACATAACCCCTCCATGAGCTGGGATACCTACCACAGGGGGTAGGTCAAAACGCACAGAGGTGTAGTGTGCCAAGGCAATTTGATCGCATGGGCGTAGCTTCGTTTCCTGGAGGGCTACGACGAGCGGATGGTGCAAGCGGAGCAGCAACTTCAAGTCCTCTCGGTTGGAGCGAATGCTGCGAATATTCCAGTGAATAAGTGCCATCGTAAGAAAAGGAAGATGAGAGAAGTGGTCACCTCGAAGGCCGCTGAGGGCCTGGCTTCGAGCAAGCACTGCCGCCGCTATCAGTAGGCAGACAGTCATCGTCCATTGGGTCTATAGGGTCATCGGCCATCTCGGGAGGATGGCCGGGAGGGGGAGCTTCCTCCGCCGGTGAACGGCCAGATGTACGGCTACCAGCGGTGCGGCCAGGCGAAACGGATGACGGCCTGGGGCGGCAACCGCTGGGTGGCGCAGGAGAAGAAATGCGCCGTGGCGGAGAAGGAGAACTGTGCTTCCTATGCGCCTTTTTGGAAGGACGTTTAGTGGAAGTACCGGTCGAAGGCTGGGAGGTCGAGGTACGGAGGAAGTCTGCACGGGATGGTTCCTTCTTGAAGGCCCGTGCATCTGACTTCGATGTCTTCGTCTTAGCAGAAGCTGAGGAAGGTGCTGGTGTCTGTGGGGTGATGGGAGGAAGAGGAGACGTCGACCGCGCGATCTTAGCACTGGCCGAACGGACGACCGTGGTGCTGAAGGACAGATCGCATGTCTGGGTTGCTACCTCCCGGGTAGTCCGAGGAGAGGCGAGGACAGTACTGTATTTCCCCGCTGGGAGCAGCGTGGGCTTCCTACTAGCCAATAGCTTGCGAGCAGCCGAGGTGGACACTTTCTCTTTGACCCGAATTTCTTGGATACAGCGTTCTTCCTTATAGACAGGACAGTCGCGGGAGGATGCGGCATGGTCACCCTGACAGTTCACACAACGAGGAGACGGAGGTGGACAGTCACCCTCATGGGCATCCCTGCCACAAGTGACACATTTAGCCGCATTGGAACAAGACTGTCGAGTGTGATTGAAACGCTGACACTGGTAGCAGCGCGTAGGTGTCGGGACATAGGGGCGAACAGAAATAACCTCGTAACCCGCCTTGATGCGCGATGGCAGCTTAACACTATCGAAGGTCAAGAAAAGTGTCCGGGTCGGTACAAGGTCATTGTTGACCTTTTTCATGACCCTATGGACAGCCGTCACGCCCTGCTCAGCGAGGAAAGATTGAAGCTCCTCGTCAGTCAATCCGTCGAGGGAGCTAGTATAGACTACACCACGAGACGAATTCAAAGTTCGGTGGGCCTCCACCCGGACAGGGAACGTGTACAGGAGGGTGGCCCGAAGCAGTTTTTGTGCCTGAAAGGCACTCTCAGTTTCTAGTAATAAGGTGCCGTTACGCAACCTGGTACAAGATTTGACAGATCCGGCTATGGCATCTACGCCCTTCTGAATAACGAAAGGGTTGACAGAGGAAAAATCCTTTCCGTCCTCAGATCGAGAAACTACGAAGAACTGTGGGGCAGGCGGTAGTACTTTTGTCACTGTTGGCTGGTCACGTTTCCGTTTTTGGGTCGAAGTCGAGAGAGATGGAGTAGAATCCATTGCGGAGGAATCCCCCATGATTGCCAGCGTCTCCGATGGCGCGCTCCTTCCTTGTGGGGACCCTCTCAGAGGGCACTCCCGCCTTAGGTGAATGTTTACACCTCAGGTCACACCTCCCGAGAAACAGACGGAGGGACCAATCGGCATGGTCAGAAGGTATCAGCTCAGGCAATCACCCCTCCCCGGGCCTGGCCTTTACCAGGGGGTACGCGCGTGCCTTACATGTCTACCCAGGGCGGGGACTTACGCGTTACCCCGTCACCGGCTACGCGTGCAAACGCGTGGGTCGGCCTTCAGGCACGCACAGGGAGGAAGGAAGAAGAGGAAAAAGAAGAGAGAGAGGGAGAAAGAGGACAGACTGTCTCAAACGCCGAGGCGGAGACCAGAGAAGGCAAGGAGAAGAAGGCAATGAGAAAGCAAGGAGGAGAAGGCAAGGAGAAGAAGGCAAGGAGAAGAAGGCAATGAGAAGGCAAGGAGAAAAAGGCAATGAGAAGGCAAGGAGAAAAAGGCAATGAGAAGTCAAGGGAAAGAGTAAGGAAGACAGTGAGGTGGAGAAGAGCAAAGAAAGGAACCAACAAAAGGAAGGAAGAAACGAGAAGTGAAAAACTACAAAGACCACGATTATAGGTCGTGGAACCGTCCGTCTCCGGACGCAGGCGCTAACTACCCCCGTGAGGGGGATGGACTCCTTTTAGTCGCCTCTTACGACAGGCAGGAATACCGCGGGCCTATTCTAATCCCCGGACCCGCAGGGGGGGGTCAGGAGCTTGTAAACTGCTCAACAAGTCACTCAGATGAGGAAGGACTCTCAGTGCAGGGGTGGATATGCTCAAGAGCATGAGAGATGGTTACCAACTCTGTGCTGAGTCTACAGCATTGACAGTGCAGGGTCTCAGGATAAGCAGAGTCTTTAGGAACTTGTGATAGGCCAAGACAGAGCTGTGGAATTAGGGATGCACCATGGTGTACGTGAGCAGGCCTGGACAAGGGTTGGTAGAGGTCAAACCTGGGGTTCAAAAAGAAGGGACCGGGTGGAATGGCGATCATAGTGGGAGGTGGATCTCCATACCTGGAAAGAGTAGACAGCAGTTCAGATGCTCTGGGGTGCAGCGGATGCATAATGCATAAGCAAAGAGCTATTGGTGGTGCAGAACCTGCAACAGTGGAATGCTTGCCTCCACTAGGACGCCGGTCACAGGCATAGTCTGAAAGGCACAAGCTGCCAGTCTTATATCACAATGGTGTATCACGTCTACTGTAGTATATACTGTCGAAGGTGATGCCAAGCTGCATGCGAGACTATTGTAATCTAGATGGGAGAGATCAAAGCTGTGTAGATCCATATCAGAGTAGAGTGGTCCGTGCCCCAGTTGATGTTACCTAGACACTGAGGTGCAACCAACACGTCCACTTTAGTGGACAAAGATGGGGAAGCCAAGTCGAGTAGGCATCAAAGAACAGTTCGAAAAAATGAGAGTCCACAACATTTAGGGACTGACCATAAATGTACAGATCCGGATGGGGATGGCCTGTACGGTGATGACAGAAATGCGAGAACTCCATGTGCTGCTCCATGCAGCCTGCAGTCAGCAACTTCCATCAATGGTGAACAAAAATAAATGCAAAAATCGTCAATATACACACAGGGAGACACTATAAGCCCCCACAAATGTCAACCAAATCATAGATAGCCATTAAAAAGAGAGGACACTGAAAACAGAGTCCTACTGAACCCCATTCTCATATAGATGGGAGGTACTACAGGAGGCACCACCCTGCATCTAAAAAGCATGACAAGAAAGAAAGTTCTAGATAAAAATCAGAAGCGGGCCATGAAGGCTTTACTCATGTAAGGTGGGAAGGATGCGGTGGTGCCATGTAGTATAATAAGCTTTATACAGATTGAAGAAGACTGCAAAAAAGTGTTGAAGCCAGTCAAAAGCCGCTTGGATAGCACACTCCAGGGATTGCATACAGCATTTGACCTACCATATATTCAAGTAACTTGCACAGGACATTGGTTAAACTGATCAAACAATAGCTGTCCATCTGAGAAGTGCTTTACCTGATTTAAAAACTGGAATAATGTCACTTTCTCACCACTGGGAACAATATTCCCGTTCACTCCTGTGTCAGTTAAAAAGAACAAGTTTATGACGTTGGCTAGTCAACGATAAGTGTTGAAGCATTTGTCTGTGCACCTGGTTTGGTGTAGGAGCCATGTCGGGGTAGAAAGGAGGGGTGCTGGTGAGCTCCCACACACTCAATGGAGCATTATAAGGCTCCAGGCGGCAGGAGATGAACGGTAAAGGGAGTCATTCCAGACTGCGTTTCACAATATGGAATGTGAGCGGATAGTGGACCAGCGCTAAGGCCTGGGTGAAATGCCAAGCACACTGTTCACTGACAGAGTCTGGGCTGGTGATGATAACAACATTCAGGTAAATTCTCTTGACGTCTGTAGGAGAATGGTGGCCAAAAATGCAACTGATCTTTGGCCATACCTGTGAAGAGGGCGTATGCTGTCCTATGGCAGTGACATATCATTCCCAACTAATCCGTTTCTGGCATCTAATAAGATAACAGGCCCAGGAATGAAGCTTTTAAGGCCATGAGGGGGTTGAGAGATGCCATTTGCAGTGTTGGAGGGCTTGGGGTCAGTCTTTAATAGCTACAGTTTTGGGGAACCAAGGGCAGTCTTCCTTTGGGGAGAACCTGAGGAAGAAGGAATCACTGAAGCAGCTGCCAAAAGAGAATGGCATTGGTTAAGCTCCATATGTACTCATCAATGCAGTCGTGTAGCTGTTGAGGTGGCAGCTGAGGAAAAGGCATCCCAATCCACATTATTAAAGGCCTACCTGAGAGTGATGAAGGTGAGTGATGCTGAAGAAAAGAATAAGACAATCAGAAGACGATCACTGTTGCATAAATCATCATGAACTCCCCATGGAAGAGAGGGGAGGAATCCAGGGCTACAGATGGAAAAACCAATGGACAAGGAAGTGCCATGTGCCACCCTAAAGTGTGTGAGGGCTCCGGTGTTGTAGAGGCAGAGATGAAGCCCTGCCAGCAAGTCTTCAACAATCCTGCCCCGGTTAGCAGTACAGTACCACCTTACAGAGGGTCATAGACATTAAAAACCTCAAGGAGAAGGAAAGGGTGAGGGAAGTGTCGAAGGAGAGCAAGAAATCAGGAAGCGTTGGAGACTGGTCTGAAGGAAGGTAAAGATTGCACATCATTACCACAGAGTCTACATAGGTCCGAATGGCCACTGCTTCCAGCGCAGTATAAAAAGGAACCCAAAAACTAACAATCTACATATCGACCACAGTAGAGACACCACAGAAGGCTCAGAAATTGCCAACCTGATTTTGGCAAAAGGCTTGGAAACCAGGAAACTACAAACATTCATCAAAAAATGAAATTCCTGCAATACAACACAAGCTACAGAAAAGAGACTGCAATTTTGGAAGGGTATGATAGTAACCATTACCGTTCCATTGGTAGTACATAGTACAACAGGTCGGACGGACATTGAATGGGCCCGAATCGGTCATTGTGCCGAGTCAGTGCGTCAACGGTAAGGACGGAGTGACATCCATGAATGTAAGATTGGGTCCTTATTGAGAGGGAGGGGGCAAATCCCCTGTGGGCGCCACCCAGATGTGGAAAGGGCCGCCTGGCATTGTAGATGGGAGTTCTAACGTCCCAAAAGGATGAGCAACCATTCCTAGGCATATATCAGGCGATTACAGCTCAGGTGTAAGAAGTGTTGATCCTTTGTT
Source organism: Schistocerca piceifrons (assembly GCF_021461385.2). Classification (NCBI taxonomy): domain Eukaryota; kingdom Metazoa; phylum Arthropoda; class Insecta; order Orthoptera; family Acrididae; genus Schistocerca; species Schistocerca piceifrons. The sequence continues at coordinate 261,285,952 of NC_060140.1, read as the reverse complement.
GTCAGGGGGCTCAGCCAGATGGGTACATAACAGCCCCACCACAGGGACAGGCTACATGTGGGATAGGGGCGAGGAACCCATGCCAGATACTAGGGGAGGGAGTTCTTCCTCAAATGGCTCACACTACAGAAAAATAATTTAGAAAGGGAGGTCAAACCCCAATGAGCACCAGAAAAAGCCTGTGTGTGTGTGTGTGTGTGTGTGTGTGTGTGTGTGTGTGTGTGTGTGTGTGTGTGTGTGCGCACCTGGAGACATGCAACAAGACCGAAAAGGAATAGTGAAACCAAGGGAATAGCTGGGTTGTCATAAAGGAAACTACAGTGGCAGAAACGGGGGGGGGGGGGGGGATAAGGGAAAGGGAATGCAGCCCGGGAGAGAAGGAAGGCTGCAATATCTTCGAACCCTGTATGCACCACATGGACCAACGAAAGACCCGTGGGCTCCTACAGGGAATTTCAACAAAATATTGCCAACATACGGGACAAATGCCCCGGACATGAATGGCTCCCTCTTCTCTTGATCTTACTGGTGATCCATGTTCCTGTTTCCTTAAAGCTGTGGTGATCTGATGTGAAGAATATCCATTATTTTAGAACAAAGATTGTAGGTGTTCCAGCTCCTTAGCAAGGCTGTCTCCATCAGACTCAACATTTGACCAGTGCACCAACGTTCGAACGACACCCATAGTTTGTGGCCCACAGTGCAGAAGAACTGTTATGATTTTTGCAGCATATGAACTATATATGTGAAAATATCAAATTTGGAATGGAAGTGGAGAAGGGCAGCTGTCTGACATTTCTTGACATCTTCATCAACCGGAAAGTGGGTGGATCACTGGGGTATTCTGTTTACCGTAAGCCCACACATACAGACCTATATTTACAGGCATCTAGCTGCAATCACCCATCAGAATCACTGAATTTCAGGTTACCACCAAAACACGGAAGATGTCAGTGGGTAAATTTCGATATAGCCGCAGTTTAATATCAACTTCTTGTGTTCCAAAGGATCCCATGGTGCTGTTACAATTTAAAAAGATGTTTCATTAATTAACTTGAAAATGTTATCTGTGCTTTCTTTTTTTTTTTTAGGTAGTTCCCCTGTCCATATAGCATTCTTAGTTCGAGAGTTTCTCCACAAAACAAATTTGATTTGCTTCCTTTCAGTCACCACTCATCTTACTAACTAACTACGGATCAGCCAATTACCTCAATCCCACTAATTTTTTGTTATTTACAACAATTAAATATCAACTCTATAAACATTTCTTTTTAGTCAAATGATATCAACATTGTGACAAATGTATACCTTCAGGAAGTTTATGTTGACGAACAGAAGTTTCAGATTTTGTGTATTTTGTTCCGTTTTATTTAAAAAAACGACAAGACCTTATGACTTAAACGTGAATTTTTCCAACAAAGAGGAAAACAAACAAGATGTAATTAAGATACACCATACTCCTCTGTATACTTTTTATATGTATTTTAAATAAAATGACATTGATATTAGTCCTGATAAATAATAACTAGAGATAAATTATGTTTTTCATCTATTACATCAATTTAATACCTGTAATGTTGGATCTGTCCTTGTGGGGCCATACGGATCCGTTATAGGCACAATATTATACTCCAGGTTTGGTTCCACATCATTCAGAAAGTCTTCGACAGAGCTCATTCTTTTACAGCATGGTGCAATCAGCTCCCAGAGCTTTTTAGCTGGGAAAAATGATATTTTCACAATGCTGTATGATTGAGAAAGATCATGTGTTACATAAACATTTTACCAGTAACCTTATCATCGTATGAATATTCAAATTTTGTTTTTTACAAAAGTGAGGACCAAAGTCAGAATACAGAGCATATAACCTGATTTCACCGAGGTGACAAAAGTTATGGGACAGCAATATGCATATATGCAGATGGCAGTAGTATTGTCATTATGTGCTACAAGGCGCTCAGTACACTACAACAGCCAATGATCACGCCCACTATGCATGAGATGCTCCAATTCATATCCTATACCCACCAGTCCATCCAAGCCCTGTCATACAAAAAATTATTGTACACGCTATAGAACAATAGATCCAAAAACTGGAGGGGAGGACATGGCAGGAGAGGGGGTGGGAGGATAGGGGGCATGAGAAAGGGGGGCTGTGGGGTAGGGGAGTATAGGAGGAGGGGTAGGGGAAAGGTGGGATGGGGGAAGAGAGAGGAGGAGGCAGTGAGGGAAGGGGGGCGGTGGGAAGGGAAGGAACCTACAGAGTTAGGTAAATGTACAGGGATAGGGGCACAAAGAGGATGAGTGGGGGGAAGAAAAGGGGGAGTGGGATGGTACATTGTTAAAAGTTATTTACCATGACAAGAATAGGAACATTTGCTTGTCACATTGAATTTACAGTATGTTTGTAAAGATCAACAGTTAAAATATGGTGCTGAAAGGAGATATTAATATACTAATGCCATAGTGTGCATAAACTAATAATCATAAGAGCAGCATGATAGTTATGCAGAATTAGAGTTCTGTTGTCTGTGGACAGGTCTGAGAAATGTTAGCAATGAGCATATTTTGATGCACCAGTGACAGTACTGCACAGACAATAGTAAACAGAAAACACAATATACACATGCTATTTTTTTTCCTTTTTTATAAAACTATCCAAGAAACATAATATGGTGACTGGACAAACGGCTTAAGGAAAAAGAATAAATTTTTGGTATTACCAATAGCATGCAATAATGTAGCACTGTAAACATGTGGTCAAGGGGAATAATGCAATCATATAATAATACAAACATGTGGTCACAGCAAATGGGTGGGGTGGGGGTGACGGGGACGGGGGGAGACCTATTTAGTACATCTGGAACCACGTATACAGCAGCAACATTAAATATCTATACATGGGTTTGGTTTTGTTTTGCTTTAGGGCACAAAAAGCAACTGGGGTCCTACGCACCTAAGTCAAAACTATAGAACATGAAGACAGAGAGGAGTTAGGAGTTCAAAAATGACTATATGTCAGTCCCAGTTGACATAATAGAAGACAGCTAAAAACAGGCAGGTGGAGAAACGGCTAAAAAAAAAACACCATACAGAAATGGGGGTCCAAAACTAAAAATAAATGGCCTTCCCCATATTTCTTTGGTGGATAAAAAGTAAAACGATGTTGACAGCACGCGCTTCATTTGTTAAAACGACCGATAACTCAGCGATGGCAAACCCAGGAAAGAAAAAGGTTACAAAATGAGCATTCCATCAGGAAGTGGTGGACAGTTAAAACTTGGGCGCAATGTGTATAAAGTGGTGGGGCGGCACCACTTATCAAATGACGATCACTATAAAGGCAGTAAGGCAGTGCCAAATATGCAGACTAGGCAGAATGATCTCCTTCCAGCGGCAGGGCTGAGATGAGGTTGTCCAAGCTGCTGGGGGAGGCTTCATAAGCCATAGCTAATTCCTGTGAAGGGAGGACCATTGGGGATGTCAAAGACACCACCTCCTGACAGACGGCAACACAGAGATCATTGGAGGGAATATAGGAACTCGTGGGCTGAGGTACGAGGACTGCTGCCTTGGCAGAAATGTCAGCACCCTGTTAAAAGAACTAGTGAATGAAATCCAGCTAGCTCTTTCGCTATCCTGAAGAACGTGACGACACTTTGCACCCATCTGTTTATAATGAATACAGTTTGCCATTGGTTAAAAAGGCTGACAGCACGTCTCCGTGCGCGAACTGCGTTGCAGCATGCCTCAGTCTACCAATGGACTGGTACACGATGTGGTAAAGAGGAAGTGTGAGGAGTGGAGCGTTCTGCAGCAGTAAGGATAACATTTGTGAGATATTCCACCTGGACATCACAACTGGGGATATCTTGTTCTTTGAAGGTCACCAGAAAGGAGTAAAGCTGCCAGTCACCCTTAGTAAGCTGCCATTTGAGCGTGCATACAGATGGGGTAGGGGTCAGCAAACAGACAGCACATGGGAAATGGTCGCTCGAGTAGGCATCAGTAAGAACGGACCACTCAAGACAATGCACAAGCTGGGCAGTGCAAAAGGATAGGTCCAAATGGGAATAGGTGTGTGAGGCGTCAGAAAGTAAAGTGTGTGCTCCATTGTTAAGGCAGAAGAGGTTAAGTTGGTTAAGAAGGTCAGCCAAGAGGGCACCTGTCTGACAGGTCCTGGGAGAACCCCAAACGGGACGATGTGCATTAACGTCACCGAGTAGCAAAAAATGGGGGGAGGTGTATGTCCAATAAGCTGAAGGAAGTGTGCCCTGGTGACTTTGAATGACAGAGGGACATAAATAGTACAGAGGGAAAAGGTAAAGTGGGGAAAGAAATCCTCTTTCTCGGACCGAAGGCCACAAACGTTCCATTGGATGAGAGTCATGATGAGGAAGAGATGTAAGGGTGTCACCTCAGCGCGGCTGCCGAGTGACAGCCTGTGAAGAGTTGCTACTACAGGGCATAGAAGCAGGAGGACCCTGCTCCACAGGGTCCACAACACATCAGCTTGCTTGTGTGGTCAGTCCATGGAGTCCAACACTGAAAAATGGTTGGTGGTGTGCACCGGCAACACGAAGGCCGGCCGGACTAAGGTATCACCTGGCGACACTGTCGACGAGGATCTTCGAGTTGGCGAAGTAGAAGACTGATTGCTTTTGGTGGACTTCTTAGAGCCTTTCCCGTTAGAGGAAGACTCTTGTGTTGTTTAGTTGGAGGAACAGAATAAATCATGACGGGAGTCCTACTCCTGTCCTTTCCAGCCTACCGTTTGTGTAGCTGGTGGCTTTGTCCCTTGAGAAGAGGGTTTGAAGGCTTGTTGAACAGCTGGATGGGGGATGGCAATGCTACCTCAACACTGGGCAATTTCAAAACCTCAGAGCTGAATTGAACATCACATGTCTGCGTGGCCATGTCCTTCATGGTGCGAGGGACACAAGAACAGAACTATAGGTGCCAGATGGGAGAAAGCAGGGTTTGCGGCTAGCCAGCAACTTGCAAGCGACTAGGTAAGGTACTTTTTCCTTTACTCAGATATCTTGGACAGCTCGCTCATCAAGATACACGGAACAATCCTGAGAAGAGGTGGCATGGCCACCACTGCAGTTAATACAGTGTGGAGGAGGCAGACAACTGCCCTCTTGCCCTTGTGCGCATCCTCACCACAGGTTACACATTTCGCTGGGTGTCGACAAGATGTTCTAGTGTGGCTGAAATGATGACACTGGTAGCAGTGCATCGGGTTCGGATTGTACAGCCGGACTGTGATAGTTTCATAGGCTGCTTTGATCTTGGACAGTAGCACCACTCTATCAAAGATGAGAGAAGAAATGCGGGTGGGCATTAAGGAGGAATCTACCTTTTTCATTACACGATGGATGGCAATGACACCCTGATCAAAGGGATAAGACTGGATTTCGGCCTACGTTAGACTGTCAAGCAGCCTGGTGTAAATTACACCACAGGAAGAATTCAAAGTTCTATGGGCCTCAACACGAACAGGATAGCTGTGAAGAAGCGAGGCAGCAAGCAGTTTCTGTGCTTGAGAATCACGAGTAGTCTCGAAAAGCAAAGTGTCATTCCATAAACGAGAGCACAATTTCACAGGGCCAGCAATTGCATCAACATCTTTCTGAATAATAAACTGGTTTGCCATGGCGAAGGACTGACAGTCTTCAGTATATCAGATCACGAGGAACTGTGGTGCAGCAAGAAGGGTCTTGGAATTGTTAGCCTCATTCAGTTTTCGTTTCGTAGATGTTGATTGGGAAGATGATTGACTCGTTGCCAGAAAATCCCACATGATTTGCAGTGTCCCTGATGGCACGCTTCTTCCAGTGGGGAGCCCCTTCACAAGGAGGCGCAACCGCCTTAGGTGAGCGTTCACACCTCAGCTCACACCTCCTAAACATCTGACAGAGGGACCAATCAGCAATTTGGGAAGGTTGCAGCTCAGGCAATCACCCCTCCTTGGGCCTGGCCTATTCCAGGGGGTACGTGCGAACCCTACCTGTCAACCCGGGGCTGGGAATTACGCGTTAACCAGTCACCTGTTACATGTCTAGATGAGTGGGCCAGCCTTCAGGAGCGCACAGGGAGGAAGAAGAAAAAGAGGAATATCAAATGCCAAAGTGGAGGAACGAGTGGAGAAGGGAAACAAATACACGCAGCATGGAAGGAAAAAGATGCTGCAAAGGCTGCGGCCCCGTGGTAGCCAAGCACGAACTCGCCAAAGAGTGGCGAGCCCACTGGGGGGATCTATACATAGGGATAACACAATATAACTGAAGATAAGTACACACATGTTAACAGGTCTTCACCAACTATATTTAACTAAGGACAGATTATATTAAAATGACCACACTATCTATACTAAAATAAGCAAGGTAACACTATTATTGGTGGTGTAGTGGGAACACCACTTCACAAGCAGTCCTATGGGAGGAGGCCATTTCTGATTAAAGGAGTGGCATGTTTCAGTAATACCGCTTAAAAGTGGGATAAAAAAGTAGCATTGTATATCTGCATGCTCAGAGATGGTACAAAGTAATTTAAAGTGGTGTTTGGGGAGTAGACGAAAACCATACAAAAAATCCTAGGGTATAGCCAAGGGTTATAGTTTGTATGTCATATTATAGTAGTAAATTCCAATGTACCATATCATCCTGCACTGAGGTCATTGCTGAAACTTGAATTTCATTCTCCTAAATGTTTTACATCCAGGATGATTATCTCTGTAAACATCTAGAAGAAAAGTTCTGGAAGCACTGAAAGGTGGTATATAAGGTACTGTGAAACAGGAGGAAAAGTTGGATCATGAGCAAGATACAGTTAAAGATATATATAGCAAGCTCACAGGTACCGAATCATAACATCAGTACTCAAAATTATGACATAGATCACATACTGTAGTGTATAGGGTAATGTTGATTTTGGAGAGGAGGGAAGGGGAGGATGGGGGAAGGAGGGAGGAAAAGGGGGGGGGGGGGTGGAAGTTTGGGGAGGGGGTGAAAAAACAAAAAATGGGAGTGGGGGCAGTAGAGGATGGTAGTTGGGGAAGTAAAGTGGTGAGTCTGATAGAAGATTGGGTATAGGTGCTGTGAAGGAACAGCAAGGAGTTGAGTGATCGGTGACACATGTATGTGAATATATACATGCAAAGGTACAAATATTAAAGAAATTGTGGTCTCCTGCTTATAAGTGATCACTCAAAATGCATTGACTATGCTTCTTCCAGCTTCTGTATATTTGCAAACTTTTGAGTATATTAAGATTTTTTACCTTTACGTAATATTTTCATACTGTGTCCAATGTCATGGACTGCACAGTTGGAAAGTTTTAAATGCTCACCAAAAGCTGTTTTATTACGATTACCTGTATGTTCACGAAATCCTGCAAAAACAGGATCTACTGGTCTGACTTACACAGAAGCTGTAACACCGCCCAAATGTAATCTGTACGCACCTGATTTGCTTATTCATCTTGGCGTAATCCAACATCATGGCGAAGTTTAAATTGTAACTTATTATCAGTAGTAAAGGCCATTTCAATATTTGTTTTCTGAAGACTTCTTTCAATTTTGTCTGAGACAGTGTTTTGGTAGGTCATTGGTATGTACTTTATTTCAACCAGCAAATGTGGTTAATTTTTAATCTTATTCCTTTTAACTGTTTTATATGATTCATCTATTAAGGATGACTCATATCCATTTCTATTGGCAATGTATCTCAAAACAAGTCACAAGGGAACTGCAGTGCCTCAGTTTCATCCAGGTGAGATTGTAGTCATGACATATAGTTTTAACTGTACTGTTGCTCTTTTACCTTTTATTCATTTGACAACCCATCGGGGAGCTTTCTGTTTTATAAATGACAACCATGTGGAGCTTTTTTAATACACACTTTGTTCTCAAAATGTCGGTGACACATGTATGTGAATATATACATGCAAAGGTACATAAAAGTTTTTGTAAAGTTTGGGTCATCCAAAAAGTGGTTGTATCTTGTGCATGGCTTGGTCTCAGATGCATACTACAAAATGTTTCAAGCAAATGTTCTTTAGCCATCAGGGGGACACAAATAAGCATGATTGCTTTCGTTGTAGCTTTTTTTTTTTTAATTACAAAGATATGAACAGTGGTATGACGGCACTCTGTATTTTTTGTTCAGTAGTTCATTTTCTCTCCTAAAGACCTATTCAAAAATGTATCACAGTGTACCATTCACTGAAACACAACATCATTAATTACATAACACGACATAAAAATTGACACTCCCAGCGCTTAGTGCAGGTACTCAGAGTAGTGGAACACATCCACGTGCTGATGATACAGAGGACAAATGTAAACATAAGTAGAATGCACACCCGTCATTCCGTCAACCATCGTCAGCTGAAGAGTTGTGCGAGTAGAATGCATGCCAACGAAGAGAAAGTAGAAATGCTACCATATATGGGGAATGTAAGTTAGCAGAACAGTAATTGCAATAATGTTTTCTTATGTACGAGTCCATTTAGTTCAGTAGTTTAGTCCTTTTAAATACTGTTGTGTAGAGTAGGCATACAGTAAAGGCTGTCCTTCCTACAAACTGAATCGACATAATGTTTCTTTTATTGTTGTTGTTGTTGAAGGTAGGCGATATGCTATGCAGGCAGCGCAACTGTACAGAGAGCGATATCCTGACAAGAACCCACCTTCCCGATGGATGTTTTCTCATCTTGTTGTGATGCTTCAGGAAACCAGAAGTTTCAACCCATGACAAAGCAATCGTCACAGCACTTGCACAGACGAAGCTGCCAAAGTTACTGTTCTCGCTTCCGTTGCTATGTATCCACATGAGAGCACACAATAGCTTAAACGTGAGATTGGAATTCCTAAAACCAGTGTGCTCATGTACTTACACGTCACCGGTTTTATCTTTACCACATACACCTACATCAAGAATTGCATGGGAATGATTTCCAGAATCGTGTACAGTTCTGTCAGTGGGCACAGCAGCAAATCCTCGTCAACCCAAACTACTTCTCTAATGTTCTATTTACCGATGAATGTTCCTTCTAAAACAAAAGACAGGTAAATACAACGAACATGCATTATTGGTCCAGCGACAACCCATGATGGCTTAGACAGGTGAAACATCAGCGTCAATGTCAGTGTGCTGCTGGACTCAAAGTCTGGTGTGGCATGCTTGGTACTACAATTATTGGCCTGTATTTCACCAATGGTAGTCTAAACGGCACAGCATATGCCAACTTCCTCAGATGAATTCTACCTCTGCTTCTGGATGAAGTGCCACTAAGAACCAGAATGCTTGTGTGGTATCAACATGATGGATGTCCAGCACCTAATGCCTTGTGCGCACGTCGTGTTCTGAACTGAAAGTATCCTGCCAGATGGATTGGTCGAGGAGGAACAGTTACTTGGCCGCCAGCTAGGTCTCCTGATTTAAATCCTCTGTACTTTTTTCTTTTGGGATGCATTAAAGACATTGTCTATCGCGATATTCCAACAACTCCAGAGGACACGCAAGAATGTATCATGCTTACTTGTAATTCTCTTCAGCAGGCAACACTGGAAGCAGGAAATAATTCTTCCATTCAACGAGTGCACCAGTGTATTGGTGTCCAGGGTCACCACTTTGAGCACTCTGAATGTTCTTCTTCTGGGCAATGGTACAGGAGAATCAAAGTCAATTTTGTGTTATGTTTTTACTTGGTTATCAATTGTTTTCTGACAACTCCAGCAAGATGATGAGTTTGTGATCCTGGACTCAAAGTCAATGTTGTGTTATGTAATTAATAACATTGTGTTTCAGTGAATGGTACACTGTGATACCTTTGTGGAAAACATCTTTACGAGAGGAAATGAAAGGATATTCCATTTCAAAAATCGTTAGGGAATTCAGTATTCCAATGTCCACAGTGTCAAGAGCATGTTGAGAATACCAAATTTCAGACATTATCTCTCACCAAGGACAGCTTTCACTTAACAACTGAGCATCGGCATTTGCGTAGAGTTTTCAGTGCTAACAGACAAGCAACACTGTCTGAAATAACTGCAGAAATCAATGTGTGACATATGGCGAATACATCTGTTCAGACAGAACAGCGAAATGTTGCACTACTGGGCTATGGCAGCAAACGACCAAAGCGAACACCTTTTCTAGCACCACTACTTTGCCTGAAGTACCTCTCCTGGACTCATGACCATATCGGTCGGATCATCGATGACTGGAAAACTGTGACCTGATCAGATGAGTCCTGATTTCAGTTGGTAGTGTGACTGTGGCGTAGACCCCACAAAGCCACGGACACAAGTTGTCAACAAGGCACTGTGCAAGTGCAAGCTGGTGGTGGTTTCATAATGGTGTGGGCTATGTTTACGTGGAATGGACTGGGTCCTTTGGGTGTTCGGCTGCTTGGAGACCATTTGCAGTCATTTACTGTCGTCATGTTACCAAACAGTGATGGAATTTTTATCGAGGACAACATGCCATGTCACTGGGCCACAACCGGTTTGAAGAACGTTCTAGACAATTTGATTGAATAATTTGAACATCCAGATTGCCAACATGAATCCCTTCGAAAATTTGTGAGACACATTCGAGGGATCAGTTCATACGCAAAATCCTGCACTGGCACCACTTTCACAATCATTGACAGCTATTGAGCCAGCAAGGCTCAATATTTCTGCAAGAGGCTTCCAATGACTTGCTGAGCCCATGCTCCATCGAGTTGATGCACTACACTGGACAAGAGGTGGGACGACACAATATTAGGAAGTATCCCATGACTTCTGTCACCTTAGTGCATTAATCACTCTAGTCAGACAACAACTGAAAGGTATGGAAGAGGAGAATCATCATCATCATCATCATCATCATCATTTCAAAACTAGATATTATTTTAAGGCACGTTAACATACGTGTCTAGAATATTACTTATACTTCGGATGAAAGTAAATAATGTAGTCAAAAAATAATATTTTGTTTGGCAAGATTTATTGTTCAAGTATTAAATCTGAGTCCATCCTAGAACAATACTGTACGTATGACTAGACATTCCAGAAATACATGCCCACTTTCTTCTAAAATATCAGGTCAGAGTAATTTAAAGTACATGAGTTGCTTTTTGTTTCCTTCCTTCTTTCAATTATATACATGACAAAAGAGGGGAGACAGTGAAGTAAAGTCTCGCCTATCACTCACAGTTAAAACCAAAATAATTATACAGACAAAGAAACATTTACTATTAAAATATTACGAATTCAAAAGGAATTCCATCCTAGACAGTAATGAGAAGAGCCACTTAATGGAACATAAGTTACGTGAATATGCCAATAAGAAATGTAGCAGCTAAGACTTACATTCGGAGATGGTAAAGATAAAATTCATCCAACTGAGACAACAAAGGAAGTGGGTTAGTATCATCATGACAACATTCAAAAACTGGTTTGTGACTGGTTCAACCACTTCTAATTTGAGATGGAATCTGGGTGCGGAGGCAAAAATTACTATTTATACGCTTCCAAGGAAACTCTAATTTCTCCTATCTTATGTTCATGGTCCTTACATGAAATGTATGCTGACAGCACTAGAGCTGCTCTGCAGTCAGCTACAAATGTCGGTTCTCTAAATTTTCTCAATAGTGTTTATCGAAAAGAATATCGCCTTCCATCCAGAGACTCCCATTTGATTTCTCTGAGCACCTCATCTGTTAACACTCTAGAAGTACTGAAGACTAGGTCGCACTAGCATACTACACGCCTTATCCCTTACAGATGAAGCACACTTTCCCCAAATTCACCAAATAAACTGAAATTGATCATTTTTCTTCCCTATTACAACCCTTACACGCTCATTCCATTTCGTATCCCTTTGCAAACATTACACACAGATACTTAAACGATGTGTCTGTGTCAAGCAGGACACTACCAATGCTCTACCTTAACATTACAGATTTGTTTTTTTCTACTCATCTCCATTAACCTGCATTTTTTCTACATTTAGAGATTGCTGCCATTCATCATATCAACTATAAATTTTGTCCAAGTCATCTTGTATCCTCCTTCAACCACTCAACTTTGACACCACCCTGTACACCACAGCATCATCAACAAACAACCACAAGTTGCTGCCTATCCAGTCCACCTTATCACTTATGTATACAGAAAATAACAGTAGTCCTATCACACTTCTCTGGAGCTCTCCTGACATTTACGTCTCTGATGACACTTGCCAGCCAATTAGGACAACATATTGGGGGTTACTTAAGAAGTCTCTGAGCCATTCACACATCTGATCTGGGAACCTATTCCATATGCTTGTACCTTCATTAACACACTACAGTGGGGCACTGTAACAAATGTTTTTTTGGAAATCTACACATATGGAATCTGGCCGTTGCACTTCATCGATAGTTTGCAGTATATCATATGAGAAAAGGGCAATGCGAGTTTTGCATTACCGATGGTTTCTAAAACCATGCTGATTTGTGGACATAAGCTTTTCAGCCTCTAGGAAATTTATTATATTTGAACACAGTATGTGATTGAGAATTCTGCAGTAAACTGATATTGCAGACATTGCGAGATAATAGCAATAAACGCAAGCTAAGTAAGGGACCAATGCTGTAGTGTTTTCTTTGTAAAACTGAACTGTGATTCCATCTGGACCTAGAAACATATTTGACTTCAACTCTTTCAGTTATTTCTCTATGAAAGGGACACTAATTACTATGCTGTCCAGATGGGACTCTGCACGATTGTCAAATGACATTATGTGTGTATGATTCTCCTGCATGACCAATTTCTCAAATGCGAAATTTAAAATTTGGCTTTTGTTTTGCTATCTTCTACTGCCGTAACAGACTGGTCAATGAGTGAATGGATGGAAGCCTTGGACCGACTTAGCAATTTTACACAGAGCCAGAATTTTCTCAGGTTCTTGGCCAGATCTTTTGCTAAGGCATGATGGTGGCAGTAGTTGTATTCTTCACACATCGATCTTTGCACAGATGCATGAGTATCTATTAGCCTTTGCCTGTCTTCATTCGCTACCTGAATAATTTCTGAATTTCACTGTTAAACCACAGAGGGGCTTTTCTGCCCTTAACCCACTAACTCGGCATATACTTCTCCAGAGGATCATTTACAATTTTTTTTACACTTTGCCCATTACTTCTCTACGTCCATCATACCAGAACTAACCGATGTCAGTTCAGTGTGTCAGTGAGGTGCTTATCTGCTCTTTCTGGCAGAAACACTCTCCTACGTCTCTTGAATGATCGATTAACTTTAGGAACCATTGTTGCTACAATATCACGATCACTAATTCCCATATCTAAACTGATGCAATCTATAAAGTCCGGCCTGTTTATAGCTACAAGGTATAAGATATTTCCGTTGGGTGTGGGCTTTCAAACTAGCTGCTTAAGACAGTTTTTGGAAAACGGTATTTAAAAGTACTTCGTAACACTGTGTGTCTGTGCCTCCTGCAATTAATTCATAGACGTCCCAGACTATACTTGGTAGGTTAAAGGTGCCTCCAACTAGTTTAGCATGATGTGAGTGTGTGCATGCTACTGACCATAGACTTACTTTGAATGTCTCTAGAACTGTCACAGCAGAATCAGGTGTCTGGTAAAAACTTCCAACAATTAACCTGGTTTCACCTAGACCTATTGTAAGTGACCAGGTAACTTCATTATCACATTCAATTTTGAACTCTATAGAGACAATATTTTTGTAAACTGCAATGAACATACTCCCTCCTATGGCATCTGGTGCATACTATATTCTTGAATTATGTCAATATACGGAGCATAATTCTTATAGAAGACTCATGTTTAATGTCTCATTGACAACAAGATGATCAGAGATGGGGCACAAGCTTGGAAGGGAAGGAAATTTGTTGCATCCTTTAAAAGGAAGTCATGGAAAAACTAAATCTGTAAGGCTGGATGGGGATTTGAAAACCCATCCCTTGAATGCCTAGTCAGCTGACTTAACCACTGTACCACTTCACTGCATAAGAAGTGAAGACAATTGTAAAGAGGTTCAGTGGAAAGAAGGGACAGGTAAAAAAAGTTAAAAAGGGATAAAAACCTTAAATCAACAATGACACAACGTGAATTAAAACAAGAAAAGAAAACCAACATAAAAACACAAAGGGAGCTGTGGAAAATGGAAAGAACTAAGTCTGCACTGGAGGTTCAGCTCCTACACCAGGAGTTCAAATACAGTTGTGCTGAAAGGATTGCAGGCACCTAATGTGAGCGATGGAACAGATGCCTCCATGACTGCTATTACATTTCACATAATTTTTAGACTACATAATTTGTTTCTATTTCTTAGAAACTTTTATACTCCTAAAAACTTCTATCTATCATAAAATACACTATACAAACTGTACATGACACAGGTACTTCACAGAAGACTCTTCTTCTAACATACCTGTGTTAGTACATCTTACAGAAGTCCACCGTTCTCACAAATAAGGCTTAGCGGCTGATGATATAAATAAAGAAAACAAACCACCAGGGCTACATAAAAAAAAAAAAAAATTTCAAATGATTTAGTTTCAGCACAACACTTACGACATCTTCGAGACCACTATAAACCAAAAGAGTACTTCCATTCCTCGGCCTATGTATCGTACATCTCATGTAATACAATGCGTCCACAAAGTCTCTCTGCAGTGACGAACTCCTTGTGTCTCACCTTGCAGGGCGTCTAAGGTTGGCAGCACATTCATATCACTGTATAACCTAGGGGCCACAATTCACTGCTACTGGCTGTAGTTATTTTGAGAGATGAGATTCAACATTATTACAATTAAAACAATTATATTAATTACAATTAAATACAGCGTCCTCATCAATACCACAGTACGTGTTGGAAATGTTTTTCTCTTTCTTGAAGGCATAGTTCAACACATCCACATTTATTTGTGAACACCTTTACCAATGTTTCACAAGTAATCGAATGCTGACTGTCTGTTCATTGGCTGGATTAAAAGAGGGGGAAATGGACCAAACTACAAGGTCATCAGTCCCTTGTTCCGAATAAAACAATGCCACAAGTGTGAGAATAGAACAAACGAGACTAACAACTCAAAACAAAGAGAAAGGAAAAAAATCACAAGAACGATGAAGGGCAACAAACATGTAAATGGACAAAAGGGGACAAGAAAACCACAGAAACGGGATGCAGACATTAAAACAACAAAGCAGATTACCATGGCTGGCTGACCATGAGAAGAAAAAGAAGCCAGCCACTCTGCAACACATTAAAACCTCCACCCCAGAAGCAATAGGGAGGAGAACACAGAGGGACAAAGGACGTGCACTAAAACTTAGATCAAATGATAAAACCCATCCTCACGAATAAAACGTAAAACTAAATCAGCTGATGAGGCGTTGTCAGATAAAATTAGTGGCAATGACTCCAGAAACCCAAGATTTCATCACTGGGCAGTCAAAGTGGCACAGTGCACAAGAATATGAGCCACTGTCAACTGGGCGCCACACCAACACTCAGGCAGGTTTTCACGGCGCAGGAGGTAACTGTGGGTCGCCAAAGTGTGGCCAATGCAGAGCCAGCAGAGGACAACTGATTCCCACTGAGAGGTTCGCATGGAAGACTTCCACACATCTGCAGTCTCCTTAATGACACATTGTTTGTTGTGTGTACTGTTATGCCATTCTGCCTCCACAGCCACCAAAAAACCCTATGGCGTAAGTCAGAATGCAAGTCAGGTTCAGAGATGCCCATCTCCAGAGGCGTTTTCCACGTAGCCTGTTTGGCCAGCTTGTCGGCAAGTTCATTGTCTGGGATGCCGATGTGTCCTGGAGTCCACACAAACACCACTGAATGACGGGACCAGTCCAGAGCATAGATGGACTCTTGGATGGATGCTGCCAAGGGATGGTGAGGGTAGCATTGGTCGATAGCTTATAGGTTGCTCAAGGAGTCAGCACACAGAAGAAACGATTCCCGAAGGTATGAACGGATATACTGAAGTGCACGAGAGATGGCCACCAGCTCTGCAGTGAATACACTAGAGCCATCAGACAAGGAATGCTGTTTAAAATGGCCTCTGTGGACATAGGCGAAGCCAACCAACAGGGCAGTATGAGCAGTTGCCAGCGGGCTCGTGCGCATGCACACAGCTAAATTCGCGTATGAGCAGTACCTTCCCCCCCTGCTTCTGGCTACTTGAAGCGTGGCTGTTTGCCATATCAGCAGTAGCAGCAAGTAACCAGATGCTACCCGGAAACATTTTTACGGCACGCCCAAGCTGCTAGATTCGCGCATGCGCAGAGCAAGCTGAGTTATAGTGGGGGGGGGGGGGGGGGGGGCGGCGGCATCCCTCCCCACGGGACCCGTGTATGTGTTTTGTGTCTTTGTAATATCACAGTCTAACATAACACTGTGGTAATATTGCTGGTCTCTTCATTTACAGCTTTCACGTCAAATGAAATCAAAACAGATTTCTGTGGCCAGGAGCCATGAAGTGAATTGATATACATTCTCATAACCATGAAAGACCAAATAAGTGAGTAGTTTCAATTTTCTGATTTTATATTATTTCCACATTACTAGCAATCAACCATTAATGTCTTAATGAAGCTATTTCTGTCTGTTTTGTAGAGAAATCTGCTTCTATTAATTATTTTTCCACTGAGGCAGTTAGTTTACTTGAAACGAAGTGTTTCATTCCGCACTATTGGCTACTTTCAACTTTGTTCAATTTCAAGTGCAAATTTTCATTTTCTGAGACGAATGACATTATACCTTAACAAAGAACCAAACATGAGAATACAGTACTGGACCTCCAAGAAAACTGGTATCATGAAAACCACATGCTGGAGTAGTCTCTGATGTCTTGTTCCTTTTATGACACTATACGATCTCTTAATGCTATATACGTACGACCATAAGTAAACATTTACTTGAAGCTGACTAAGTAGGCAAATTTGGTCAGTAGTTTTGAACTAAATATTTTGTTTCACCATAATGACAGCTGTAGCAGAATTTTACAAATCTGCCTTCTGTGAAAATATTTTTCGATCACAAGGCACTTGTCTAGTACTTCCTCTAGGCTTGAAGTTATTTCTTAATTTGCGTTTTCGTCTTAAATATATAGAATGCCATTCTATGCTAAATTGTAGACTGGCATCATACCGTGTTTTATCGTTTTAACTCCACATATGGCTTCATATTTAACCCTAGAGTAGAACATAGACTGTCAGTTGTAAAGTTTCTCTCTCTCTCTCTCTCTCTCTCTCTCTCTCTCTCTCTCTCTCTCTCTCTCTCTCTCTCTCTCTCTCTTTTGCAAGAAATTTGTATTCTTTGTATTCCATCCCACTAGCTTTTTGCAGTGCTGTGTAGATGTAAACCTGTTGGAAATGCTACATAATAATATTGCAGAGTACAAATTTAAAAAATCATCTGTCAAAGTCACCCCATAGCAAAATGTTATGGTACTTCGAGCTGTGGAGTCTAATTTTAAAATGATATTTTGCCAAGAATTGCTTCCTTATTTGCATCCTTTATCTGGGTGGGATATGATAAAACAATTGCTCTAAGTACAACTCTGTATGTCCTCTCAACAACATGCTGCAGCGCTGCACATGGTCATGTGATGCCCTGCCACACAAGAATTCCACCAGAAATGCGACGAAAAGCGTATGAGCAGAGCAAGCACCAAGCATGCGCAGTACAGCATGTTGTCTGACGCTGTCTGGTAACTGCTCAAACGAACCTAACATGACCATCAGCCATTAAGCTGTCGGTGTGAACCACTTCAGAGCCCCAAAACACGTCAAAAATCGAGAGGAAGTGACAGCGGAGTGCGGCAGGAGTAACTGAGTCCTTAGGGTCATGTGAAAGGTCCAGACGAATCTGCGACCAAAGTGTACACCATGGAGGTGTATGTGGACGGATTTGGATGGGAGGTGGTAAAGGGAAGGCCTCCAGTTCAGACAGAAGGGATCGCATGATAACCACAATCATTAGCCATGACCTGGGCTGCTGATGCGGGAGATGAACTGCCATGGATTGAAGAAGGAGATGGTAAATCAGATACTCAAGAGAACAACGAATGTGTGCAACGTAACTGGCGAGCAGTTGTGCAAGTCAGATCTGCAATGGAGGAACTCTGACCTCCACCAGGACACTGGTTACCGGACTTGTTCTAAAAGCTCCCGTCACTAGGCGAACCCCACAGTGGTGCATTAGGTCGAGTACACGCAATGCTAAGGGCGGTGCCGAACCATAAACCAGACTCCTATAGCCAATGCGGGACTGAACAAGGGCTTTGTAGAGCTGCAGCACAGTAGAGCGATCTGGACCCCAGTTGGGGTTGCTCAGGCAGCGGAGGGCATTGAGGTGCTGCCAGCACTTCCGCTTAATCTGACGAAGGTGAGGTGGCCAAGTCAATCGAGTGTCGAAAACCAGTCTTAAGAATCGATATGTCTCCACTACAGGGAGTGGATCGTCATGAAGGTAAAATTCTTGTTCCAGATGAATGGTATGACGCCGACAGAAGTGCATGACACACGACTTAGTGGCCGAAAACTGGAAGCCATGGGCAAGAGCCCATGACTGCCTCTTGTGGATGGCTCCCTGTAGGCGCCGCTCAACAACACCGGTACTGGTGGAGCAGTACAAAATGCAGAAGTTGTCTGCATACAGAGAGGGCGAGACGGACAGCCCTACAGCTGTTGCTAGATCGTTAATGGCCACTAAAAGTAGTGATACTCTCAATACAGAGCCCTGCGGGACCCCACTCTCCTGGGTATGGGGAGGCACCAACTTGGGCATGGAAAGTACGTAGTGACAGGAAATTCTGGATAAAAATTGCGAGCGGGGCTTGGAGACCCCACCCGTACAATGTGGCAAGGGTATGATGTTGCCAGGTGGTGTCACACGCTTTACGTAGATCAAAAAAGACGGCAACAAGGTTTTGGCGTCAGGAAAATGCTGTTCGGATGGCAGACTCAAGGGACACATAATTATCAGTGCCCCTAGCGGAAGACGCCCTGACATGGAGCCAGTAGGCCACGTGACTCCAGGAACTAACCCAACTGCTGACACACCATATGTTCCACAAGCTTACAAAGAATGTTGGTGGCTCTGGTGGACTTATAGCTATCCACATAAAGTGGGTTTTTACTGGTTTTAAGCACCGGAACGATGCTGCTCTCTGTCATTGTGATGGAAAGATGCCATCACAACAGATCCGGTTGAAGATGGCGCTTGTAGTCAGACAAGAGATGTTTACTCATCTGATTGTGGATCCGATCCAGCCCAGGAGCTGTGTCGGGGCAATGTGCATGTGCACTGAGGAACTCCCACTCCGTAAATGGGGCATTATAGGGTTAATTGTGTCGTGTAGTGAATGAGAGGACTTTCCTTTCTATCCGCCGTGTGAGTGTGCGATGCAGAGGCTCGAGCACAGTGCTCAGGCAAAGCATTCGGCAATCATGTTTGCGTCGGTACATGGCACACCATTGATGGTAATGCCAGGGATACCTGTTGGGGTCTGGTACCCAAAAAGACATCTGATCTTCATCCAGACTTGAGAATGTGTTGTATGGCACCCAATGGTCGACACGTACCTCTCCCAACCCTCCTGTTTCCATCGATTTATAAGTTTGCGTACATGGGCACAGAGCCGATTAAAGGCTATCAGTTATTCTAGGGAAGTTCTACGAAGACTTGGAAAAAGTATATTGTGCAGTACCTAAATATGACCTGATGCTAGTAATAGAAGATTTTAATGCAAAAATAGGGAGGAATGAACATCTGTATGGAGTTTCTGGAAAATATTCACTACATGAAGAAAACAATGAGAATGGAGACTTACTATGCCAATTCGCAGCAAGGAATAATATGATTATTAAAAGTACCTGCTTTCCACATAAAAGGATCCATCTGGGTACTTTGAAGTCTGCAGCCAATGGAGTAGTCAATCAGATTGACCATATTTTAGTGATTGCATGCCACTCCACGTCAGTTACGGATGTACGGAGCTGCAGAGGACCAAACTGTGATTCAGACCACTTTTTGATAAAAGCAGTCTTGAGAGAGAAACTGTCACTAACAAATGGCAACAGAATGGGAAAGATGATGAAATAGAATACAGACAAACTGAACATCCCTGATGAAGTAAAAAAAATACCAAGTAACACTAAACAGAAAGTTGAGCAATGAAGAGACCACAGTAGGAGTAGATGAAAGGTGGAACAGGTTTGAAAAAGCCATTAAGGATGCTGCAGAGGAAATAATAGGCATAAGAAGGAACAGAAGAACCCAGGAGTGGTTTGATGAAGATTGCAGGTCAGCAATAGAGGAAAAGAACAGGGCAAGAAAAAAAATGCTACAGAGATAAACCAGAAATAATGTGGAACAATATAGAGAATTAAGGAGAAGAGCTAACAGACTGTGCAAGAGAAAGAAAAGAGAGTAGAATAAGAAGAAATTTCAAGAACTAGAAGAACTAAAGGAACAGAGTGAAATAAGAAAGTTCTATCATGCCATAGGCAAAATGAAGAATAGATTCCAACCAAAACAATGGCCTGTTCCAGGAAAGATGGGAGAATGATAAGAGAGGAAGAACAGATGGGAAGATGGGCAGAGTATTTCAAAGATACACTAAGCACCAGCCTAGAAGATGAAGAGACAGCTGCACAGGAGGGAAGAGTGGAGCCGTAAGTAGACAACGAAACCAATGAGGCAAGAAAGCCAACACTACAAGAGGTCTCCCAGGCTGTGCACAACTCAAAAAACAATTGAGCCCCTGGGGAAGACAGCATAATTGCTGAATTAATAAAAACTGGTGGTGAGGCTGTAATAAAGGAACTGCACACATTAATATCAGATATATGGGAAACAGAAACTATGCCAGATAATTGGAAAATTGGAATAATAGTCCCCATTTATAAGAAAGGGGACAGAAAAGCATGTGAAAACTATAGAGGTGTAACACTCCTAAGTACAGCTTATAAGATCTTCACAAGTATATTAAACTAAAGGATATGGAAGTGTGCAGAAGGCATACTAGGGGAATATCAGTGTGGCTTTCAACCGGGCAGAGGAACAACTGATCAAATATTTGTGATAAGGCAAATGATGGAAAAGTTTTATGAATATGATATAGATCTGCATTTCTTATTCATCGATTTTAAACTAGCCTCTGACAGCATAAATCGGCAAGAACTATACAGAGTACTGAAAGAAGTTGGTATAAGTGCTAAATTAGTAAGACTAATCAGAATGAGAATGACACAGACAAGAGCAAAAGTAAAGGTCCTTAGCAGAACAAGTGAAAGCTTTGACTTTAATAAAGGTGTGAAGCAAGGGGATAGTCTCTCCACTGTCCTATTCAACATAACCCTGCATTGTGCAGTAAATAAAACCAACAAAAGAGGCACCATATTTATGAAAACTAGCCAAATATGTGCATACGCTGATGACATTGCTATAATAGGAAGAAATACCAATATACTCCTAGAAATATACCGAGCAATGGAAACAGAAGCCTTAAAAATTGGCCTCATAGTAAATGAAAACAAAACAAAATATATGGTAATGTCACAATCTGAGGCCAGAAGAACCCCTAAAAACCTAAACGTGGCCAGGATGGAATAAAAGCGGTGGCGGAAGGCCTCTGGAGGGACTGAGTCCTTCGGGCCCTGTGCCAAGTCGAGCCGAAGGCAAGGGCGAGGAACACACCATGGGGGTGTACGCAAAGTGGCCCGGAAAGGAGGTGGAACAGTGAAAACCCTAAGCCCGGAGAGAAGCTCTTTGACACGGACCGCGATCGTACAACCTGACTGAGGCAGACGTTCTGGCAGATGGACGACCGATCGTGGGAACAGGAGACGATAGTTTGGATGTCTGGGCAAGCTAAAAACATGGGCAGCATAAGCGGCCAGTAAATTTCGGCGCCTGAACCGCAATGGAGGGACACCTGCCTCCGCAAGTATGCTGTCCACTGGGCTGGTCCGGAAAGCACCAGTGGCAAGGTGTATTCCGCTGTGTAGGATTGGGTCCAGTACCCGCAGCGCAGATGGGGATGCTGAGCCATAAGCCAGGCTCCCATGATCCAGACGAGACGACTACACCCAAAAACCTGTGGGTCTCCACCACAGCAAGGAGTTCGTCGGCAAGATAAAGCCGCGGCTCAGGATGGACTGTTCGGCGTCGGCAGAAATGTATAATGCGGGTCTTGGCAGCTGAAAACTGAAAACCATGCGCTACAGCCCAAGACTGCGCCTTGCGGATAGCATCCTGTAGCTGACGTTCAACAGCTGCAATGCCAGTAGAGCGGTAGTAAAGGCAGACGTCGTCAGCATACAGGGAAATGAAGACAGAATTTCCCACCGCCGCAGCGAGCCCGTTTATTGCGATTAAAAACAGGCAGACACTGAGGACAGATCCCTGTGGTACCCCGTTCTCCTGGACTCGGGAGGAACTATGGGAGGCCGCGACTTGCACGCGGAACGTACGATACGACAGAAAATTTCAGATAAAGATCGGCAGAGGGCCCGGAAGACCCCATCCATGAAGTGTAGAAAGTATGTGATGACGCCATGTCGTATCGTACGCCTTCCGCATGTCGAAAAAGACGGCGACCAGGTGCTGACGGCGGGCAAAGGCAGTATGGATGGCCGACTCCAGACTCACCAGATCGTCAGTGGCGGAGCGGCCTTTACGGAACCCACCCTGAGACGGAGCCAGAAGGCCCCGAGACTCCAGTACCCAATTCAAGCGCCGGCTCACCATCCATTCGAGAAGCTTGCAAAGAACGTTGGTGAGGCTAATGGGGTAGTAGCCGTCCACCTCCAAAGGGCTGTTGCCCGGTTTCAAAACGGGGATGACAATGCTTTCCCACCATTGCGACAGAAACTCACCTTCGACCCAGAGACGGTTGTAAAGGTCGAGGAGGCGTCGCTTGCAGTCCACTGAAAGGTGTTTCAGCATCTGACAGTGGATGCGATCTGGCCCAGGAGCGGTATCAGGGCAAGCGGCAAGGGCACTGTGAAATTCCCACTCACTGAATGGAGCATTGTAGGATTCAGAATGGTGGGTGCGAAAAGAAAGGCTCCGACGTTCCATCCGCTCTTTAATGGAGCGGAAGGCCAGGGGGTAATTGGAAGAAGCGGAACTCAGAGCAAAATGCTCTGCCAAGCGGTTGGCAATTTCGTCGGAGTCTGTACAAACTGCTCCATTCAGTGAGAGCGCAGGGACGCGGACAGGGGTCCGATAGCCATAGATGCGTCGGATCTTGGCCCAGACCTGCGATGGAGAGACATGGAGGCCAATGGCGGACACATACCGCTCCCAGCACTCCTGCTTGCTTTGGCGGATAAGGCGGCGGGCCCGCGCACGCAGACGTTTGAAGGTAATGAGGTGTTCAATGCAGGGATGTCGCTTGTGACGTTGGAGCGCCCGCCGGCGATCTTTAATCGCTTCAGCGATCTCAGGCGACCACCAAGGCACAGTCCGCCGCTGAGGGGACCCAAAAGAACTGGTAGTGGAAGATTCGGCAGCAGTAACGATGCCTGTGGTGACCGATTGAACCACCGCATCAATGCCATCATTAGAGAGAGGCTCAATAGCGGCAATGGAGGAAAACAAGTCCCAGTCAGCCTTATTCATTGCCCACCTGCAAGGGCGCCCAGAAGACTGACGCTGTGGCAGTGACAGAAAGATCGGAGAGTGGTCACTACCACACAGGTCGTCATGCACTCTCCATTGGACAGATGGTAAGAGGCTAGGGCTGCAGATCAAAAGGTCAATGGCGGAGTACGTGCCATGCGCCACACTGAAGTGTGTGAAGGAACCATCATTTAACAGCGAAAGATCAGGCTGTGCCAATAAATGCTCAGTGGTGGCGCCTCGACCTGTCGCCACTGACCCACCCCACAGAGGGTTATGGGCGTTGAAGTCGCCCAGTAAGAAGACAGGTGGCGGCAATTGGGCTATCAACGCAGCCAGGACAAGCTGCGCGACATCACCATCCGGTGGAAGGTAAAGACTGCAGACGGTAACAGCCTGTGGCGTCCACACCCGAACAGCGACAGCCTCTAAAGCTGTTTGTAGAGGGATAGACTCGCTGTGAAGACGCCACCAGACACTCTTTCATAAGCTGCCCGGTTCTTATAATAACCCCGATAGCCACGGAGGGTGGGGGTTCGCATTGCTGGAAACCAAGTTTCCTGAAGAGCAATGCAGAAGAAAGGGTGAAGGCTGATAAGTTGTCGGAGCTCAGCTAGATGGTGGAAGAAACTGCTGCAGTTCCACTGGAGGATGGAATTGTCCATGGCTGAGAAAGGCAGATTACGCCACTGGGTCACCTGCTGCCTCTGATGGAGCACCCGTGCAAGTGCTATCCATTGCGTCTGAGGGACCGGCGAGATCGAGGTCCTCAGCGGACGCAAGAATCTCCACCGCATCCTCAGACGCAGAGCTTGCAGGTAGCGGTGGAGTAGGTGCCACCGCAGGTGCCTCGGTCTTACGGGTCTTCAATGTCGTTTTCTCTCGCTGTTCCTTTGGTTGTCGTTGTTGAGAGGGCTTATTGGAGTCAGTCTCCGGGACCGAAGATGATCGCGAAGCTCGGCGACCAGCGACCTGTGGCTTCTTCAGCCACTGGTTGGTGTCTCCCATGCCGCTGGTAGGAACCTGGGAAGGGAGTGACCCAAGGGATCCCTTCCGAGCGAGAGAAGCCGAATAAGACTTACGCTTCTCCGGCTTAGAAGTGTGGACTGGTGTCCCCGGTGGTTTAGTGGGTGCTGCTCCCGAGGTAGATGGTGTGGGAGCAACAGCGAGAGAAGGGGCCCCCATCGTCAAGGGGGCAGGTGAGGTCCTCTGACTCTGAGAGCTGACTGTTTGTGGTGCAGCTAAAGGAGCTGGAGCAGGAGTGACAGTTGAGGCATAAGATGCACACGGGATGTAGCCGTTCAAATTTCCGCTTAGCCTCAGTGTAAGTCAGTCGGAGGTCTTATATTCCATGATTTTGCGTTCCTTCTGTAAGATCCTGCAGTCTGGCGAGCAAGGTGAAAGAGGCTCTCCACAGTTGACACAGATGGGAGGCGGAGCACATGGAGTATTGGGATGAGATGGGCATCCGCAATCTCGACATGTGAGGCTGGAAGTGCAGCGGGAAGACATATGGCCGAACTTCCAGCACTTAAAGCACCACATCGGGGGAGGGATATAGGGCTTGATGTCACAATGGTAGACCATCACCTTGACCTTCTCCGGTAATGTATCACCCTCGAAGGCCAAGATGAAGGCACCGGTAGCAACCTGATTGTCCCTCGGACCCCGATGAACGCGCCGGACAAAATGAACACCTCTACGCTCTAAGTTGGCGCGCAGCTCGTCATCAGACTTCAAAAGTAGGTCCATGTGGAAAATAACACCCTGGACCATATTTAAACTCTTATGTGGTGTGATGGTAACGTTAACATCCCCCAACTTGTCACAAGCAAGTAACGTGCGTGACTGGGCGGAGGATGCCGTTTTTATCAAAACTGACCCAGAGCGCATTTTGGACAAGCCCTCCACCTCCCCAAACTTGTCCTCTAAATGCTCTACAAAGAACTGAGGCTTAACGGATAGAAACGAGTCACCATCAGCTCTGGTACAGATGAGATACCGGGGCGAATATGTGTCACTGTCATTCATTGCCTTTCGTTCCTCCCATGGTGTGGCCAGGGATGGGAACGATTTGGGGTCATAAATGAGCCCTCGAACGCTTAGAGACTGCTGGTGGCTGGCCACCAGCAAGAGATGATGTGCCACGCTTCATTGCGTGTCATCCACCCTGATGCCACCTACTCCGACCAAGGGCCCTCCCTCCCCATGGGCGCCACCCAGCCACAGCAAGGGCCACCTGGCAGGATGGCCATTGCCGGGAGTCCCGATGCCCCAGGAAGATGGGCATCTACTCCTTGGCATACATGGGGAGTAAACGGCGCAGGCATCAGTAGAGCGATCCCTGTGTTGTCAGGGGGCTACAACCAACAGGGTACATGGTGGCCCCACCACAACGGATTGGCTACCGTGCTGGATCTTAGGTGCAAAAATGTATGAGGTCGTCGTCGCAGCGAAAAGCAACACTGCACAGTGCAGCGTGGAAATCGCACCCATGGACGTATCCTCGCCCAAGAGATAGAAAATGAGCTGGACACCATTGCAACGACGAGAAAGCCAGCTAAAGGTCTCAATGCACGACAGATACAGTGCACCATGTAAGGCGCCCTTCCCCAATTGGCTTGCTCTTCGGAACAATTTAGAAAGATGGAGGTCAAACCCGAGAGGGGACCATCACTTAAGGCCGAAACATTTGAGACTCCTTTTAGTCGCCTCTTACAACAGGCAGGAATACCGCGGGCCTATTCTAACCCCCGAACCCGCAGGGGGGATGTATGACTGTTAATGGGTGGCTACAGAAAGGACAGTTGGGTGCAAGATCACCACTCAACAAGTGGCGGTGACTAAAGCTGCAGTGCTCTACTTGCAGCTGAGCTAACATTACTTCCTCAGGGTGAGACGGCCGGGAGGAAGTCGACCAGGCTGTTGGGAGAGGTTTGACTTCTCTGAGTTTGTTCCCATGAAGGGAGCACCAATGGTCATGCCAAAGTGACGTGATACACCGACAGAGAAAAGTACGAATATCTTGTGAGGGAACAGAGTAACAGGCGGGCCGACCAAGATGGACTGTGGCCTTCACTGCAGCAACAGCAGCATCATTCCCAGGCACACCAACATGGCCACCAACCCACATGAACATCCAAGAACAAATGGAGGCTCCTGGATCCGTTGAACGAGGGGGTGGATTGGATCCGGATCATCCGGACTCTGAAGGGTACTGAGGGAGTCAGAACAGATCACACAGCGAGTGAGCTGGTGCCTCCGGATGTAGTGAACAGCATGATAGAGGGCAAAAAGTTCTGCGGTAAAATTGTGCACTGGTCGAGAAACTGGTATTGAAACCTATCATTGCCAACGATATAAGCACAGCCAACAATGTGGGCGGACCTGGAACCATCAGTGTACAAAAATATGCTATCGGCAAGTTGGGGGCAAAGTTCGAGAAATTTGCAGCGATAGGTCAGCTCAGGAGTCGAATTCTTCGAAAACGAGCTGAGGTCAAAATGAACACAAACCTGTGCCTGAGGCCAAGGTGGTGAAGGGCTCTCACCCATTCGGAAAGTGTCAGGAAGTGTGAACTACAGCTGCTGAAGCAGGTGACGAAAGCAGACACCTGGAGGTCGCAGAGAAGAAACATACACCTCGTATTGGCAGTCAAGAGTGTAAAAAAAAAGGGTCAAAGGTTGGGTGGCCTGGCATGGAAGAAAGCCGACACGCATACCTACTGAGTAGGATGTCGCGCCAGTACGACAGCATAGTTCACTGGCTTCTGTGTAGAGACTCTCAACTGGGTTAGTACACAAGGCACCAGTGGCGAGACGGATCCCCAAATGCTGTATTGCATTTAGACAGTGTAAGATAGACGGGTGTGCACAGGAGTAGACAATGCATCCATAATCCAACTGGGAGTGGACAAGAGATCGATATATACAGAGGACAGCTCCCCAAGAGGCACCACTCAATACACGAAGGACACTGAGGGACCGGGTGCAGTGTGCAGCCAGGTAGGACACGTGGGGAGACTAACTGAGTTTCCTATTGAATGTAAGCCCTACAAACTTCGTTGCATCCATGAACAGGAGAGCATTTTAACCCAGTTGCAAGGACGGTGGAAGAAACGCCTTGTACCGCCAGAAGTTGACGCAAACGGATTTGGTAGCAGAAAGGTGGAAACCATTTGTAACACTCCACGAATAGAGACAGTTCAGACATGGCTGAAGACAGCATTGCGGGAGACATGTCCGCTGCAATAAATAGCAAAGTCGTCAATGAAAAGAGAGCTGGAAATGCCAGCTGGAAGGCAGTCCAGAATTGGGCTGATGGCTACGGCGAAGAGGACGACACTCAGTACGGAGCCCTGAGGCACCCCGTTCTCCTGTGAAAAGGTGTGGGATAAGGAGGAACCCACACGTACCCATAAAACTCTGGTCTGTTAAAAATTCCCGGATGAAAGTGGGAAGATGACCGCAAAGGCCCAATGTGTGCATAGTACGTAGAATGCCTGTCCACCAACAGGTATCATAGGCTTTCTCCAAATCAAAGAATATGGCCACTGTTTGTTGCTTCTGCAGAAAATTATTCATGATGAACTTCGACAGGGTGATGAGATGATCAACCACTGAGCGGTGCTTTAGGAACCCACACTGAGCATTAGTGAGAAGATGCGTGTGACTCCAGCCACCACACTAATCGACCACTGATCACACATTCCATCACCTTACAAATGCTGTCAGTAACGGAAATTGCATGATAGCTGGAAGGAAGAGATTTATCTTTACCAGGCTTAGGTAGGGGAACAATAGTAGCTTCACGCCAAAGCAAGGGAAATACACCATCAGTCCAAATACGGTTGTAGGTATCGAGGAGAAAGCGTTTTCCTGTAGGAGGAAGATTCTGCAGCATGAGAACGTGGATTGTATCGGGCTCAGGAGCAGAAGACCTGGATGAGGAGAGAGCACGCTCGAGCTCCCTCATAGTAAAGGGAGTATTGTAGCATTCTCAGTTCAAAGAGAGAAAGAGATTGCACGAGCCTCCTCCACCTGTTTCTGAGGAAGGAAGGCAGGATGGTAGCAGGTGGAGCTTGAAATCTCCACAGAGAACCGGCCCAAAGTGTTGGAAACATCAACTGGGTCGACTATGATGTTTCCCACCAGAGTCAGACCAGGGATTGGGGAGTGGGTGATAGTCCCGGAAAGCCGGCGCATACGACCCCAAACAAGAGAGGATGGAGCAAAACTGTTGAACGAGCTGGTGAAGGAAACCCAGCATGCTTTCTTGCTTTCCTTAATAGTGCGATAGCACTGCGCACGTAGTTGCTTGTAGTGGATGCAGTTCGTTAACATAGGATGATGGTGCAAGAGAAAACGCGCAAATCGTCGGGCACGAATCACATTGCTGGACTCCACAGTTCACCAAGGGACCGGGACCCGATGGGGAGATGTAGTAGTACGAGGATAGAGGATTCGGCAGCCAAGAAAATAACGTCCATGAGGTGCTCGACCTATCACAGATGGGAAATGGCCGTTCGTCAAAGACTGCCAAGGAGGAATATAGCCTCCAGTCAGCAAGAGAGAATTTCCATTGAGCGGGCCGCTGTGGCGGGGTGTGATTGTACAGGTGAGTCACACAAGGGAAGTGGTCACTCGAGGAAGTATGGGAAAGAGCATACCACTCGAGACGCCGAGCGAGCTGGGCGGAGCAGATCGAGAGATCTAAATGGGAATATGTGCACATGTAATCAGAGAGAAACATGACTCCGCAGGTGTTGAGGCACACAAGATTAAGATGATTAAGAAGATCTGCCAAAAGAAAACCTCTCGGGCAGGCAACAGGCGAGCCCCAAAGAGGCTGATGGGCATTGGTGTCAACGAGGAGCAGAAAGGGTGGGTGAGAAGTCCTGGGCTGCAAATTTATAAATCAACTGCCAAATAACTACCTCAAGCCACACTGAAATGTGTGGCAGCCCCAGTATCTAAGAGGCAGAGGTAGAACTGAGACAATAAATTTTCAACATCTCTGACTCTGCCAATAAGCACAGTGGCATGGGCATTAAAATCTCCCAAGAGTAGGAAAGGTTTAGGGAGTTGATAAATCAGTGCAGCTAATACATTCAGGGGTACTGCACCGTCTGGAGGAAGATATACATTGCAGACAGTTATTTCCTACATCGTCCGTATTCTGACAGCCATAGCTTCCAGAGGGGTTTCAAGGGGCACAGTTTCACTACAGACTGAGTTTAGGACATAAACATGAACTCCACCTGACACACTATTATAGTCGCTACGATTCCTTTAATATCCCTTACATCCGCGTAGGGCAGGGGTCCACACTGCCAGGGACCAGGTTTCCTGGAGGGCAATGCAGCAAGCAGGTGTAAAGCTTAACAGTTGCTGTAGCTCAGCCAGACGGCGGAAAAAACCGCCACAATTCCACTGGAGAATGACATTGTGAGACTGTGAAGGCATGGAACATTCAATGAGGCAGTTTACGCCTCAGAGTCACCTGCTGCCACCGATTTATTGCCTGAGCAGTCTATATCCATTGTTTCTGATGGTCTGGCGAGATCTAGATCCTCAGCGGATGCCAAAATCTCCATCCAACCCTCAGACGCAGAGCTTGTAGGTAGCAGTGGTGTGGGTGCCACCGCAATTTCCTTGGTCTTAGGGGTTTTCTTTTTGGATTTCTCTCGCTGCTCCATGGGATTCCCTTGCTGGGAGGACTTCACTAGCTCAGTCTCCAGTACTGAGGATGAGCGTGAGACTGGGAAGGCATGGAATATATGGATCATTCAATGAGGCAGTTTATGCCTCAGAGTCACCTGCAGCCACCAACTTTTTGTTGAGCAGTTTATATCCATTGTGTCTGAGGGTCCGGAGAGATCCAGGTCCTCAGTGGATGCCAGACTTATGCTTCTCTGGCTCAGAAGTGGGGGACTGGTGTCCCCGATGGTTGGGAGGAGGGGGTAGGGGGGGTAGGGTAGGGGGTTTGTTGCTCCTGCAGTAGGTGGTGCCTCCCACCATCAAGGGGACAGGTGTAGTCTCCCAGCCAGTTCTGAGAAGCAACAGGAATTTGAAGAATAGATGGGGCGACAACTGTTCTTGTAGCAGCGGCCTATGAGGTTGTCACAGCCACAGGATGTAGATGCTCAAATTTCCTCTTAATCTCGGTGTAGATCAGTCGGTTCAGGGTCTTATATTCCATGATTTTCCTCTCTTTCTGTAAAATCCTACAGTTTGGTGACCAACTGGTGCACAGCTTGTCGTCAGACTGCAAAAGAAGATACTGTTTTTATCAAAACTGACCCAGAGCGCATTTTGGATAAGCCCTCCACCTCCCCAAACGTGTCCTCCAAATGTTCCATAAAAAACTGTGGCTTCATGGACATGAAAGATTCCCCATCAACTCTCGTACATACGAGGTACCGGGGTGAATAAGCTTCACTGCCATCCTTAGCCTTGTGTTCCTCCCATGGTGTGGCCAGGGAGGGGAACGACTTGGGGTCATATTTCTTAGCATTGAAGTTAGACTTTGCCCGCTTAGGGACTGCTGGCGGCAGACCACCAGAGATGACGTACTACGCTTCATGTCATCCGCCCTGATGCCACCCACTCCGACCAGGGGCCCTCCCCATGGGTGCCACACAGCCGCAGCAAAGGCCACCTGGCAGGATGGCCAATGCTGGGAGTCCCAATGCCCCAGGGTGATGGGCATCTGCTCCTTGACATACATGGGGAGTTAACGGCACAGGCTTCAGCAGAGCAATTCCAGTGTTGTCAGGGGGCTACAACCAACAGGGTACATGGCAGACCCACCCCAATGGACTGACTACCGAGCTGGATATGAAGTGCAAACAAGTCCATGGTCATCGTCAGCACAGAAAGTGACACTGCAAAGTGCATGGTGGAGAATGCACCCAGGAAGGTGTCCTCGCCCAAGAGATGGAGATTGAGTGGGATTGCAATGTGACAACAAGGAAGTGGGCTAAAGATCTCAATGCACGATAGACACGATGCACCATGTACGGTGCCCTTCACCAATTGGCTCGCTCTTTGGGAAAATTTTGAAGAATGGAGGTCAAACCCTACAGGGGACCATCACATAAAGGCCGAAACATGTGACTCCTTTTAGTCGCCTCTTATGACAGGCAGGAATACCTCAGGCCTATTCTAACCCCCGGAACTGCAGGGGTCTTCTGTTCATTTACTGTCTTTGGGTTATTTTGATATACAAATGTTTTAATTGCACTGCAAAGTAAACGGTCGATTGGAGAGATCTGGTGAGTGTGGGGCCAGAGACTTTTCATAATTACTCTGTCTCCAGAGATTTCATTATAAGTCATACGAACTGATGTGCTATACAAGCAATAATGTTGTCTTGGTGCAAAAATAAATGATTGATCTCATTTTTGTTTCAGCAGGGCAATAAATGGATAAATTATCTGGGAACAATAGATATTGAAAGTGACAGAAGTATCGATAAAGATCGGCCCTGTAATACGCACTTATGTTATGGAAAAACATACACCAATTTCCTCTGCATGCAATGGTATTTCTCTTAAGCTATGTGAATATTCTGATTAATCAAATCAGATATTTGAATGCCTGTCAGCGAAACAATGCCTGATCAGTTAAAAATGTTCGATCTGAAACACCAACTCCATGTCTATATATGAAGGTAGTATCTGTTTCCGAAAGAACGGATACCACTGATGACCGTGCAGTTTCTCTAGAATGAAATGATAATTAAATTGACACCCTAGCCGCAAACAGGCATTGATATACATAATTGGTGACATGTTGAAAATGTGTGATCCGACCAGGACTCGAACCCGAGATCTCCTGCTTACATAGCAGATGCTCTATCCATCTGAGCCACTGACGGCACAGAGGAGAGTGTGCCTGCAGGGACTTACCCCTTGCACACTCCCCATGAGACCCACATTCCCAACATGCCCACACTACTACATTCCTAGTGCACCTAATAGATGTTTGCCCATCACACTCATACTCGTGGCAGATTAATCTAGCAAGTCCCGTACGAGTTGGGGCACAGCATGTGCGTTTGTACAAGAAGGTCAATGGCCATTAATATAATTAGTTAAAATATGGCTACCCAGCCACTGACCACCTTGTGCGAACGCATACGCTATGCTCCAAATCGTACAGGACTTGGTAGATTAATCTGCCGCGAGTAATGTGTCACGGGGAAACATCTATTAGGTGCACTATGAATGTAGTAATGTGGACATGTTGGGAATGTGGGTCTCATGGCAGTGTGCAAGGGTAAGTCACTGCAGGCGCACTATCCTCTGTGCCCTTGGTGGCTCAGATGGATAGAGCATCTGCCATATAAGCAGGAGATCCCGGGTTCGAGTCCTGGTCGGGGCACACATTTTCAACACGTCCCCAATGATGTATATCAATGCCTGTTTGCAGCTAGGGTGTCGATTTAATCATCATTTAACTCCATGTCTGTTGACAAACTGCTGAAGCCATTCATGATACTCAATTCAATCCACACTGTCAATACATAGTAATCGTTGCACAGCATAATTTCATATGGGTACATCCCCAGTTCTTTGGTTACAGCCTTATGTGCTGTCATACAAGAGACTTTAGCTTACTGCCATAATCTCCTCACCGATTTTGTTGGACTCTGAAACATGACATCTGAAATGTGGTAAAGCCTCCATTCTCTAAAACTGTAGGCCTACCAGTTCATGGTCCATAACGAATTAAATCTGTTGTCTGGAATTTGCGAATTAAACCATGTACAGTGTCATGATGTGGACACCTTGAAATGTGAATCTAAACTGTTGCCTTACATGCTCCATAAAGTTTCCTCCTGCACAGAAAACCTCTTCCACTAAAAACTCTCTCTCTGAAGTAATACCATTCTCAGTAGACCAAACTTACACAAGAACTAGACAATAACACAACTAACTGCCGCAATGTCCAAGTAACA
Source organism: Schistocerca piceifrons (assembly GCF_021461385.2). Classification (NCBI taxonomy): domain Eukaryota; kingdom Metazoa; phylum Arthropoda; class Insecta; order Orthoptera; family Acrididae; genus Schistocerca; species Schistocerca piceifrons. The sequence goes on along the minus strand of NC_060140.1, from coordinate 261,252,321 downwards.
CTACTACCGCTGTCCTACCACTGTATGTCCACTGATGCCACAGAACATTTGCAGGCGAGACTTGAATGTGCTTCCAACCTCACATGCCCTGCGATGAGAGGCATGCGAGGCTCACTGCTGGAGAGAGGCTTTGCACATGCATCATACTAGCTGTTGGGGATTGCATACACCAGGAGTGGTCACAGTGGTGACATGTTGTAGGGTATATACTCCTGATATATGCAATCCATGACTTGTAGTAATTAAGTGGGCTCTACAATATGTGGCCCAAGGAATGAAAGAACTGTTTTGGTTTGTAGTGGACCTAAAGATGATTAAGTGCTATGCTGAAAGTAGTAGTTTGAAATAAATTTCTTTGATGATAAGGCGGTGATGGTTTGTTTCCTTTATTTATCTGTGTTGGTGGTGGAATTAAAATATTATGTCCAAGGGGTTGGTGAAGTGGTTAGATTCTGCAATAAACTTGCTCCTATTTATGTCTATTATGAAATATGTTAGCAGTGTGCCAAGCTTAGATGGGCAACAACAAACCACCCACGAAGGTGCTAAGCATATTTACGTCAATCATGAGACATGGAAGCATGTTACCAGGTTTTGACGGGCAACAAGATACTGCTCAAGAAAATGCTGAGCATATGGAGCATTATTAATCTCACTTGGAACTGTTAATGAGTAAAAGTCTCACTTGGAGCAAATCAACAGTGTAGTAATGTGTTAAAAAGTGTCAATTACACTAACATTTCACATGATGCCAATGATTAGGTTGAATGGACAAGGTGATGCACAAGACTAGAGAGCAGCTGTCAGAAGTGAGATACTCAACAGTAATGGTGTTCCTAAGAAACTGTTTTTGTCAGTACATATTCTGCAAGTACTAGTCTGTAGATATTTCTATTGTGTGGAACAGGATACGGTAATGTAAGCCAATGTGCCTACTGAAAAAACAAATAAATTTCTAACATTTGCTTTACGAGAAGCACAAGAAAACAAATATTGTTAAGGATACATTACAAATCAAATTTGAGCCCTTACATACAATGACGCCTCACCACAGTACTGTGGATCTTTTTTTTGTGTGTATGAACAGGACTATGGATTTAATAATGAATGGCAATACTACAGAAGTCATGACAAGACTTAGGGGAAGGGCACCAGCTATCCTTAAGTATTTGAACTCCAAAGTAGTTTTTTTTTTATTGTCAATGACTCTCCGCTTACACATTTTTAACCAGTTAAAAAACAACACACACTTTTTTTCATTTAAATGCACAACTGATGCACCAGAAAAATGTCAGTAACTGACTAGGGCTATGTTATTAAAAATAATAAAAAATATTAACACTGTAATGGAACTGTTTATCATGTAGGCCTATATTAATAGCCTCATACACAGTATTAATAATAAACTTAAACTTTTGTATATGATGCTCTTATTTATAATGACATGTTATTAGCATAAACCTGCACAAATATCAAGCCATATTTTACTAAGATTGCCAACTTGTTTTAATTTTTGATATGTAAAATTGTGTGCATCAAAAAATTCAAAAACATATCTTGTAACTTCACTATCAATATGTCACAACTGGGATCAGTCAATTTACATACATAACTGAATGGTTCAAATGGCTCTGAGCACTATGGGACTTAACTGCCGAGGTCATCGGTCCCCTAGAACTTAGAACTACTTAAACCTAACTAACCTAAGGACATCACACACATCCATGCCCGAGGCAGGATTCGAACCTGCGACCGTAGCGGTCGCGCAGGTCCAGACTGTAGCGCCTAGAACCGCTCGGTCACTCCGGCCGGCTCATACATAACGGAGTGTAACAATTTATGGAGTGTCAAAACGAACAACACTTACACTAAGTAACAGGTAAAGCAGAGGGCAGAGTTCAGTTAACTGGAAAAACATTCACTCTACAAAGTTTGTCTAAAAACCATTCATACAATTCAACCCAAAAAGTTTGTAGGCCCCATACCAAATAGGACTAGCAGGAGATATTGAATGTTTATAAGGAACAGCAGAATAAACGGTCACATATTTGTTTGAATCATGGAAGAGCTTAAGAGAAATGTTGAAAAACATGAGCAGATGCTTAAAGAAAGATGCTCACTATGACACAAAAGTCTATTTAGATAATTAAGAATGAGTAGTAACCCCTTGCACTCTGTAATGTAGAGACAAGGTGCCCCTGCATGCTCTTATTTAAATTGCTGCTGAGGCAAGTTTGGAAGGATAGGAATAGAAGGAAAGATGGAGTGGTGATAAACTACATTTGACAATCCATATAAATTCAGGTGGGAGGGTCAAGTGTACCTTGACACAGATGTTTTTGAAGGTAACACGTGTCACAATTCAAGACCAAGTAAGAAACTAATAATTTTTTGTTTTGTTTAAATTATAATTCCTAGCCCAACATACAGACCCGAGATGATGCCTCAAATACCATTGTGCACATTCAGTTTTTGGGAAAAATTTTAAAAGGCCTGGAATAGTTCCAAATATTTTGTGCATTTTTTTTTTTAATTTGAAAGATGATCGATCTATGATGAAAATGATATTCTTGATTTGGAAATGTGTGTCCAAGTTCTCTTGATGTAGCTTTCTGATTCTTTTTTTTTTTTTAATTAATTTTGTTCTTCAGCATACCAATCCCATTCCTCATTTCTTTCTTTTTTCTGTTAATCAGTACCATATGGCACTACATTCCCTCAAAAGGAGACTATCACTTTTCAGTTTAACAAGTTTTATAGATAATGTCCATTTTTTACTTCAGTAGCTAATTTCTTTGTTGTAATTATTTATCACTAACTTCCTTATTGTAGGGTCTTATAGAAAATCTTGAGATCCTCCAGATGAACTCAACAAATGGTCAAGATGACCTAATAAAGAAGCTCATTTCAATATGACCAGATCTTTTAAGTAGGTTATATAGGTCAGGTTGAAAGGTGACAGTATGTATGAGAGTTGGTGTAGCCAATAAATGTGATGTCACAGTAACAATAAATTTTTATTTATTTTTATTATTAGGCCTATTATTATTATTATTATTTTACAAATATAGATTTCAGTAAGTGGTTTACATCTACAATTTTGTTGTCAAAGACCAGAGCTGACTAGCAATACTGGTAGGTTCACGTTTCAGAGAGACAAACATTTCAGGTGCCAAAAGTTGTAAAACAACTCCGTAAGAAAAAACTAGAGCTCACCCCTCTTTAGCATGGTCCAAACAACATAAATTTGTATCTTAGAAGTCATTTCCTGTCTGTTAGCAACTGGGTTATAAATACTTATAATATAAGCAGTATAAAGTATTATAGTACTAGAATTAGTTCAAATTCACACTATGCAGTTAACAATTCTATATCAAAAAGCATAATGGTTCTTTGACAGTGAGTGTTCAGCAACATACACCATGCATTAAGTATGGTGAGAAAAATGACTTTATACAACATACTTAAAAAAGCATAAATATGATAACTTACACTGCAACATTGGGGTATCAGTCACACCAACTGTGATTCTTTTAGTGCAATGTAGCACAGCCTCGCTAAGAATGATGCGGTGTCCCAGGTGCAGTCGGTCAAAGGTTCCTCCAAGAACAACATTATCATACACCTTTAATGTCTTATTATTCATAATATTATGCTGTGATGTTTTAACGTAGAAATTATCTCTTGGGCTCTCAACCTCTTCGTCTTCTTTATCATTTGTGCTCGTATCGTTTAAAGTAACTATTTCACATGATTGTGTTACATTTGATAAACAGGATTTCACAAATCGATGCACTTCATCATTATTATATGTACGGTCAAAAAAGACAACTTCGATTTTTTTTCTTGTACTTATACTGGACAACAATGGATCTCTGAACGCAGAAAGAAGCACTCTCACATCCAAATTATGGTTTGAAACAGCTGTCTGTGAATATAATTTTATAACTGTTTGACTGTGGTGGGGTGGCGTCAAAAAGGTTTCATTTTTCTGTGAGCTACTTGGAACGAGGTTGCTACGGCTGGGCGTGAACTGCACATAAAGTGTATTCTGCACGTGTTTTTGAATAACTGGTAAAAAACGTCTGATCCTACTTGGATTGCTTACCACAAACAAGCCAGTTTTACCCATTTTCCACGGCACTTAACAGCAACACAAAAGCATTACTGTATACAGTTTAGCACCAAACTACAAAATCGAATAATTCAACTCTGTCGCTAGTCTTCACTTAGCGAGATTGACTACGAAATAAATAAATACTACTCTGCTGCTTTGTCATTTTCGTCAGAGAAAATTTTGTATCCACTTTTATTTCTAAGATTAACTATCTGTCTTTGTTATCTTTAATCTTTGAATTATTACACAGTACACACATACATCACGCAACATGCACGAGTCATTTGTTTAAGCGGACGATTTAAAACGCGTCCCAATGCTGATACAGAAAAATTGAATTTAATGGCTTTTCAGAAGTATATAGAAGCAAATGTTGACAGCTTATTTAACTACGCAAATTTCGTTGATGTGGGGATGAAGGCTGATTTTCGGTATGTCTACTTTGCGATGTTAGACACATCCTATTTCGTATGTTTCGTTTCGAAAGAAATCACAAACATGTGAATTGATGAAGAACTAGATAGATGGTGGATGAACAATAGACATTTTGAAAATATTATCACTTGATGCCAATTTTCAGTTTTCTGATATTGTGTGTTTGAACAGTAACATCATAAATAATTATAATAACAACAATAATTTTATTCTCATTAGGCCATTATAGTAAGAGATAACGTCAAACATGCACTATAATAGAGCTGATAATGAAAAGAACCAACAGGCTAGTTATTAACATTGTAGTTTTATGTTACAGTTGGCCAATTTCTTTAAATCGTGGAGTGGGTGGGCTGCCAAACAGTCTTTCAGTTTTTGTTTGAACGCTTGTTCTGGTAAATCTTATACAGTTTGTGGACTCTTATTAAATAATTTGTGCTGCATAAGTTAACAACCATTAATTGATTAATACCGTCTATAGTATGGAGAATAAATGCATCTATTGCTTCTTGTGTTGTAACAGTGTATGTTTTCTTTGCATTTTGCTGCTGGTAACTTCTTCGTTGTGTAAATTAAAACAGTATTTGTACAAGTTTATTAGTCGAGATCTTTTGTTCACAAAACAATGGTTTACAGTGTGCCTTGTATACAGAACCAATAAATATGATACTGTAATAGCAATATTAAAATCTCATGCACAGAACTAGAGCTACCCCATAAAATACTACCATATAATATTATGCTTTGGAAAAATTAAAATTAGGATATCCTGACACATATTTAAGGTACACAATCCATAAGTCATCTAATAAATTAGTCTTGATATCGTATCACTAATATACCGTACATGTTGTTCTCAAGACAATTTATCATCTAAATATACTACAAAAACTTAATGTAACTTGGATAATCCGATGAAAGCTTATCTTTTAGACCAAAACCATCTGCTGTGTTTTGTTTTCATTCAGCAAGAATACATTTGCTTGATCACTTTTCTTCCTAACACAAGTTTTAAGACTACTAAAATCATCACAAATAAAATCAGACTACGAAAATCATCATCTGTGAAGGAAAATAGTATCTACATACAGCACTGTGCCGTATTTGATAAATGATGGCAGTTCATTAATCATTATCAGGAACAAGAAAGGTCCCAGTACAGATCCCTGTGGAACACCTGCCTAACTTGTTCTGTACTGGACATTTCTTTGCCAAAACTGACAATTTGCTTACAGTACTGTAGATAAAATTTTAATGGTATAAGGCTGCCATTTCTAATTCCATAGAAGCCCATTTTGTCTTGTAGTTATGTGTGACCTACATGGTGAAAGGCTTTGCTTAGCTTGCAAGAAGTGACTTGAGCAAAGATTTTGTCCTCAAAGACTTGAAGTATGTATTTGACTACAGAGTCTGCAACATCAGCCATTGACAAGTTTTTCCTAAAGCCATAATGTGATCCACTAATTATTCCTGGATTTTCAAAGTAATTGTATAACTCTTGGTAAATAATACATTCAAATACTTTAGAGAAAACTGTGACTATGGAAATTGGCCTGTAAATTGAAGCTAGTCTTTATCTCCCTTTTTATATACTGGAAATACCCTAGAAATTTTAAGCACATTAGGAAAATATCCCTCAGATACACACTTGTTTACACAATACATTTAATGGTATATGGTAGAAATGATTACTTTCTGCTGCTTGTTGCAACATATGTCATGTACAATAAATTTTTGAAAGTAACTCTGATGAACTGATACCAGGTTTGATAATACATTTACTGCTTCTTCAACTGAATCAAAAACAAAATCATTGATTTTTTTAGTACATATATTAAATTTTTCTTTCTTATGCTTGTAGTTTCCATGCAGCTTTGCACTTATTGGTGGAATTGTTAATACTGCAGCAACTGTACACGTTTTTTGCTTCCATTATGCCTTTTTTATATACTTATTCCTACATGTGACATAGGCTGATCTGGCATGATCAGAGTTCAGACTATTAAATGTATTGTACAACAACATAACTTGATTTTTCAAATTTGTCAGGTGTTTAGTACAACATGGATTCTCATTGTTTGAAACTGCAATTTTGAAGCCTTTGTCAGTTATTTTTCATTTCTTTATGGGAATGTTGTCATAAAATTGTATAAAAATGCTTTAAAAACCTAGCAAATCTTATTTCTGCTAACAAATCATTACTTAAAGTGTATTGCATGTCACCATAACATGGGCCAAACCACCCTCTGTCAGCAAGAGTTACTTACACAGCCTGATAATTTTTTTTATTGGTGACAGGTCTGGTGATGACGACTTTTGGGACAGGCCTAGCTATATTTTCTTATCAAGAGGGGTCATAATTCTATAATTTAAAGATAAGGAATTGTGATCATAAAATGGAAAGACTGTCACATCACATGATTTTTCTGTAGTTTTTTGAAACTGATGAAAATGAAAGAAGGTTGTATGCATAAGAGAGACCAGGAGAGACATGCAAATTATATAATAATGAGACAAAAGTTTTAGAAACCAATTTTTAAACTGCAAAACATTTTTAGGAACAGTTGTGGACTCTGTAAGAGAATAGCAAGAGTGTGTTATCTCATCTGGAGACAGACAGACGTAGTCACTGATGAGTATCTAAAGGTGGTATATTTTGGCCTATTTCAATCACACATTTCCTACGGCATATTGTTATGGGGACATTCTTGCTTTGTCAGTGAAATTCTGAAAATTAAAAAAAAAAGTAATCAGAATAATGAGGAAAGTTAAGCCCTGGGAACACTGCCGCCCCCTCTTTATCAAAGACATGATATTAACTGTTTTGAATATATACATCTATACAGCACTGCTTTATGTCAAAAGCAACTTAAATAAGTTCAAGAACAAAGAGAACACCAGAGGCAAACTGGACTTTGACATACCAAGACACAGACTCACTAAGACTATAAACTCACACAAAATAATGAGTTTAAAACTCTTCAATAAACTTCCAGCATCTGTTTGGTCACTGACCAGTAACATTTTCAAACGTAAGATTTATGACTGGTTACTCAATTACCCATTTTATAAGATATTTTGAAATAACCATTGACATTAGTATATAAGAATATTCCTAAAAGAAGTGGAATTAAAGTGTAAAAACTTTAAAGTTATTGTTAATTGTATATTTAATGTTCAGACCTATTCCACTGTAAATGGTCAATGGTGAATAAACTGAATACTGACCATGATTTATTGTTTGTGAACTACAGATTAAAACTGAAAAAATTGTAGAAAGATAGTTTTGTAATGGTAACTTATGCTTGAGCTAATGGGGGCTCGCCCTGGTTTATTTGCAGCAAGGGACATGTAAAAAGACAGTGCTTACTAACTTAAATCTTTATTCCAAAGCATGTCCAGTGCATGCTATATCGAAGTTCTGTCTATGACAGACAGTCTGTGGTAAACAGAACAAATAGGAAACTGAGAGATGGGACATGGATAAGTTGAAAGAACAAGATGTTATTGAGAGTTTCAAGTGTCACATTAGGCTACTGTTGACTGAAACAGGGACAGGAATACAAAAGAAGACAAATAGACGAAAGGACGAGTCCCAGTAGAAATCCTCAGATAACATTTGACATAATGTATTTAATTGACAAGTTAAGGAAATATAAAAATGCAGCTAATGAAGCAGACAAAATAGAATACAGAAGTGTAAAAAATGAGATTAACTGATATTGCAAAATGGCAAAGTAGGAATTGCTAGAGGGGAACTGTGAAATTCCAAAAACACGCATGACTATGAAAGATACTAGATACGGGAAAATTAAGGGATCCTTTGGAGACAAGAAAAGCATCTGTAAGAATGTCAAGAGCTCAGGTGGCAAGCCAGTAGTATATAAGTAATAAAAGGCCGGTTGGTAGGAGCAATGTACAGCAGGCTACTCCATTTTAAGAAACTTATATGGAAAGGGAATAGGCTAAGACGAGATGGGAGTAGTAGTAGTAGTAGTAGTAGTAGTAGCAGTAGCAGCTTTATTCATCCGTAGATCTCTTTTTACAAGGATGTAGGACATTTGAAAATATTTACAAGTTTAGACCAATTTAAAATAAGCTAATTCATATATGCATACATTTACAGACTTCTAGTTAGAGACTATCATTAGATTTACTCCTGGTATACAATACTTTTTTTACAAATAACTTATTAAATAATGTAATGCCACGCTGTTTACTCATATCTCACTATCAGTTACTGCACACACTATACACACATTGTTTCATAACGCTCCACTCACTATACTCACAAACACACACACACACACACACACACACACACACACACACACACACACACACACTGATGATCTCTGGAACATTTTCTATATTGCAACTTTCCATTTGCTATCCTGAAAAACTGAGTCGGCATCCCTCTGTAATGAATGAGATGTTGAGCTCAGAAAGAGGAAGCAGTGTTAGTATTGTGCTATGCATAGCTTGGGGGTAAGTTTTTCTAGAAAAGGAAAAAACATAGTGTGAAGGTGTCATGTTGGATGTTTTATAATCATTATTATTATTATTATTATTATTATTATTATTATTATTTATTTGTATAACTTTTTTTTATCAAACCCCTACTCTGTTCTATCTAAGTAATCCTTCAATGTATAACAGGTATTATTAGCTGTCTTTTTAAATAACTGTATTTTTGGAATTTCTTTAATCTCTTTTGGTAATTTATTGTATAGTTTTGTTTCTTGGTAGAAAATGCTGTTTTGATTTTTATGTTTATTTTTTTCTGGCAAATGTAAGTTGAGTCTAGCTCATGTTCCATGGCCATGGACACAGCTGTTTTTGCATTAAATATCAATATTTTGGATGTGAAATTCCCATGTGTTTTGAACAGATCTTTTCAAGGAGTTCGACTGCTATTTTTGGTTATTATTCTTATGGATCTTTTCTGGAGTTTGAAAATTGTGTTCATATTTTATGCATTGGTTCCCCAATAAAGAATGCCATAGCTAAGTATTGAGTGTACATATGAATAGTATGTAACTAAAACACACTGCATGTTACACACTGTTGACAGGATTGTAAGGGGATATCACACTGATTATATTCTTTTTGCAAGTACCTTTGTGTGTTCACACCACTTCAACTGAGAATCAATATTCATTCCTAGAAATTTTGTATTTGTTACACAGTCTATAGAGGTGCCATCTAAATTTAATCTAACATTATCATTTTCCCTCTTCAAACTGAAATTCATGTCATTAGTTTTATTTATGTTCAATGTCACTTTATTACTTGTTGATCAATCGTAAACTTCCTTGAGAGTTTCATTTGCTTTCTCTGCAAGTAGTTATCTTGTTTTCTCAGTGATTATAATATTGCTGACATCAGCAAAGAGAATTTTTTCACCATGAGTAACACTACTGGGAAAGTCATTGATGTATACAGGGTGTTACAAAAAGGTACGGCCAAACTTTCAGGAAACATTCCTCACACACAAATAAAGAAAAGATGTTATATGGACATGTGTCCGGAAACGCTTAATTTCCATGTTAGAGCTCATTTTAGCTTCTTCCACCTACGCTCAATGGAGCACGTTATCATGATTTCATACGGGATACTCTACCTGTGCTGCTAGAACATGTGCCTTTACAAGTACGACACAACATGTGGTTCATGCACAATGGAGCTCCTGCACATTTCAGCTGAAGTGTTCGTACGCTTCTCAACAATAGATTCGGTGACCGATGGATTGGTAGAGGCGGACCAATTCCATGGCCTCCACGCTCTCCTGACCTCAACCCTCTGGACTTTCATTTATGGGGGCATTTGAAAGCTCTTGTCTACGCAACCCCAGTACCAAATGTAGATGCTCTTCGTGCTCGTATTGTGGATGGCTGTGATACAATATGCCATTCTCCAGGGCTGCATCAGCGCATCAGGGATTCCATGCGACGGATGGTGGATGCATGTATCCTCGATAACGGAGGACATTTTGAACATTTCCTGTAACTAGTCACGCTGATACGTTCTGTTGCTGTGTGTTTCCATTCCATGATTAATGTGATTTGAAGAGAAGTAATAAACTGAGCTCTAACATGGAAAGTAAGCGTTTGCAGACACATGTCCACATAACATATTTTCTTTCTTTGTGTGTGAGGAATGTTTCCTGAAAGTTTCGCCATACCTTTTTGTAACACCCTGTATCAGGAATAGTACTGGTCCTAATATGCTACCTTGCAGAACCCCTATATTAATGTATTTTGGTTATGGTAAGTGTTTTACTATATGTTTAGATCTATATGAAGTATGTGTTATTCCTAGTCTTTGTTCCCTATCTGCTACGTATGATCAAAACCAGTTATTAGCTACCCCTCTTATTTCTAATGATTCTAATTTATTTAATAGAATCTTGTGGTCGGCTGTATGAAAGGCCTCGGAAACATCGAAAAAGCACTCATCTTTGTCACGACCATCAAGTACAATTTTTGTGAATTCTACTATGGCTGACCCCGTATTTTTGCCACTTCAGAAACTAAACTGTGATTTGCTTAAAAGACTGTATTAATTCTGGTAATTCATTTATCTGTCTTCCACAATGGCTTCTATTATTTTTGAGAATGGCGACAGCAGGGAAATGGGCCAGTAATTTTCTATGTCTTCTGCAATATCTTTCTTAAGCAAAAGTACAACTCTTGCCTGTTTTAACTGCTCTGGAAATGTCCCTGATGTGAAGGATTCATTTATTATATTTGTTAAGTGGCCTTGTATAATTTCTATGCGTTGTATCAGTACACACATTGGTACTTCATCTAAGCTTACTGACATTTTATTTTTTAGTTTTTGAACAGTTTTATTGACTTCATTCTCTGTGGTTGGAAGTAACATCATTGTATTTAGTGGAACATTATTTACAGGTGTTAAATTTGTTTTGGGCAATTTCTGCTGTAAATTCTCTGCAATACTTGAAAAATGTTTGTTTACATAGTTTGCTAAGTGTTGTGGATCATTTATTACCTTATCCCCCTCCCTTAGCAGCATGTTATTCTGAGTTTGTTTGCCTCTCCCTGCTTCCTTTTGTAACATCACAGACTACTTTGCTTTTATTCTCTGCATTATATATTATTTTGTCATTAAACAACTTTTTGCAGCAATTAGCACCTTTCTAACAATCTTTTTGCATATGTGACAAAAATTTAAGAATTCTGGATCATCGCAACTCTTTTTCGTGGAACTGAGGTATTTAAGTGATTGGGAGGACTTCTTAATACCTGCTGTTATCCATCTGTTTTTGTGAGATGTTGATACAGACATGCATACTTTTGGAAATGCCTTTTCAGAGTTCAATTTAAATAATTTGGAGAATTTAGAGAATTTCATATTCACATTGGTTTCCTTATACTCTTCATCTCAGCTTTGTTTTGCTAGTTCTTTTGAAAAATATTTTATTTTGATTTCTGATAGGTGTTGTTTGTAGGCTTACAGTTTAGGGAATGATTCAATGCCTAATTTTGTTATTTGACAGAGATGGTCTGATAGTCCGAGATCTTTTACATCTACATCACATTTTTCTCTGTCCATATTTGTGACCACATGATCAATTACTGATGCAGTCATTGTGGTAACACTAGTTGCACTATTGACCAATAGGGGCAAGCCAAAACTTTGAAGGGTGCTGGTGGATTCATTTATGATATTAGTGTCGATGTTAATGTCCCCTCACAGAATTATGTTTACATTTGTACTTGAGACTTTACCTACAAATTTTGTTAATTTATTGAAAGAAGTGTCCACGCTACCACTGGGAGATCTATACACATGCAAAATGATTAATTCTTTTGTGATATCAAGCTCGTTTAATTCAATAACTGATATTTCAAAGTGTTTGTCTTCACTTACGGTACTGAGGTCATGTCTTGATTTGAAGTGTGTTCCTTTTCTGATATAAATGCATGATCCCCCACCCCTTGAAGTAGCTCTGCAGTAAGAGTTTGCCCTTTCATACAATGATAGTACTACATGTTGAATTTCTAAGTCTCTACACCAGTGCTCAGTATCACAAACTACTATGTGCTTCAGAGATTGGAGCTCAACTTATAATAGTTGTATTTTATCATTTATTGATTGCATATTTTTATGAAAGATTGTTAAGTCTGTGAAATGCCCCATTTTACTCTTTCCAATGGTTTGTTTTTCTTTGTGGCATCTGGTATGTGTGATATTTGGAGTGTTAAAATCTGTCTCGTGAGTGATTGTTTCAGTATTTTTTAAACTGCTGGAGATACTCTTTAGGCAGGGGCCTGCTGTCTGGATTTATCCTAAAAAATTCTTACTTTTCCTACCCATGACAACAGGTCCTGAGACCCACCCCCTATACTTCCATGAATCAGCTGTACCATCTTCCCTTCCCAGTTCTTTTAGGTGTAGGCCATGCCTAGGGAAATCCCGTCTGTTGATAGTCCTGATGCACCAGAGAAACATGAGCAAAGTTTGCTGTTCTCAGAGCCATCCCTAACCCAACATTAATTCATCTCACAGCTACATCACGGTGTGGTCGATCATGATGCTGGAATAGCTCAACAAAGTGAATGTTGGTGCCATGAGTCAGGGAAGCCGTCTTGTCATATGCCAGAATGAGATTTTTCACTCTGCAGCGGAGTGTGCGCTGATATGAAACTTCCAGGCAGATTAAAACTGTGTGCCAGACCGAGACTCGAACTTGGGACCTTTGCCTTTCACGGGCAAGTGCTCTACCAAGTGAGCTACCCAAGCACGACTCACGCCCCATCCTCACAGCTTTACTTCCGCCAATACATTTAAAGTACAAATATGAAAGGGCTGGGGGGGAGGTTCAACAGAGAGAATAGGTGGTCAAAGATAGTATATTGATAAGCAATACAACTGTAGATTTGCAATGCCCTCTCTAATTTCCCGCATGCAGCATGGATGGCCATTACAGAGATGTCAGCTACCATCCAAATTCGACCACCGTAGAGAGGGATCTACTTTGATAGTTTCTGACAAAGGCCATCAGTTTATAACATCTGTGTTCAAGAATTCTGCAAATGTAACAGGATAGTGCACAACATTGTTTTGTCCAGAGCTGAATTTTGAAGTACAGTTGCTGATTAGGAAGCAGGAAAATATGAGAACAGGTGCAGCCAGCTCACTGCCAGTGTACAGCCATGTCCATTGTGCAGCTCTTGTATATGGGATGGTACTTCCTGCTAAAGTCATGGCTTAACGCAAGGTATCAGCCATGGCAGGCCACTGCACCACCCACCCTGCAACTTGCTTAGGCTCATAGGTGCAATGACATCAGATACAAAAATGTGTTAAAAATGTTGGAAGCCAGTGTAAATAGAACAAGTTCCATTCCCTTAGCCACTTCTAGATCCCATCAAAATGCCCCCCCCCCCCTACTGCCTCCTCCTTTACATGGCAGAAAAAGGAATTAAGGTCAACTGTAAGACAGTGAAGTCTCTATGGAGGCATCACCATAGCAACCATATGAGCCACTACTGGCACACACACCACCACAGATAGAACCAAGAAACTTAGAGGTGTATGATCAAGCTGTGCTACCTCCCATGGCACTGTTGCCTTTATGTGAATTGTTTGATCATGATGTAGAAATTCCGTGGGGCCTTTTGCCAGAAATTCCCTTACTCACTGATCCAGCCACAAACCTAATAATTTTTGGCTCTGCGTACCAGTTAACTGGGGGAGAAGTTTGGTGTCTGAAAGAGATTGAGCTTTCCAGCCCAGCCAGAGTGCTCATATTGATGCATAGTCAGAGATACTCAGGCTGCCTAATCAGCAAATTGTCCCATGGTGCTATGGAGGGTGCATCCTATGTGTGAGGTGGGCATAGCCACTGGTGCTGCAACACCATTTATAAATACCTTGGCTGGAGACAATCCAGGTGTTCTTGTGTTGTATGAAGCTACAGTTATTGTGCCGTACTCTCTATTTGTTCCACTGGTTTCTACATTACTGTTGCAGAAGTGATCACAGACCTTATTTTTACCTCCCAAAAAGGATAGAAAAAAAGGGCTGCTGTATCAGTGGTTTGTCAACTTCTATTGATCCCCAGGACTGGCAGCACTGAAGCACTGCAGGAGGTAATTGCAGTAGCAGCAGCAGCAGCAGCAGCAGTAGTAACAGCAACCAATGGTTGATAAAGCAAGTATGGTGGCTGCATAGGTGGTCACTCAGTGTTGGTTACATCTGAAGGATGAGAGTGTAGTCAGTTTTGTTGGCAGTGTGGTGGGTAACCCTCTCCATTGACTGTATGCAGATGATGTCCATGCATACTAAAAATGAAGGACTGCATATAAGCTGGTTAGCAACCACACGTCTGCATACACAGAGATGGATCTCTTCAAACTGTGTGCTGTTGTGCTCCTTGTTGTACCAGATTCAGTCACTGCAGCAGAATGGAAGGCATTTTATATGCATCAGGTCTCCTGGACCATTGTCACTGACTGGTGTGGCCTTGTAAGTGTTGAGGAAGTTAATTAAAGCCCCTTCTATGAGTAATTAGTTCACTTCTTTGCAGTTAAGACCTTTCAGAAATGAACTATGCATTCAGTCTCCCCATTTAATTGATGGTGCAATGGAAACATTACAAAATAGTTAATACCATTTTATCTGGAGGAAATTTCAAAAGTTGACCCATGACTCAACTACTGTAAAAGGCCTCTAGTTTGAGAAGATCCTTGATGGAATGGATATCTCATATTCTTAAGCATGAGACTATACAGTGACACTACAAAAGGAAATCTGAAAAACATTTTGAGCACTGTTGGTCACATGACATACTCGGAGGGGCTTTTAAAGTCAGTGTGTAGTCACCACAATGGCTACAGTGGTACGGGCCATAAGATGGAGTAATTTGTTGCTACACACAATCTTGGAAATAAAAAACTAACCTCAAAATATCCTTATGGATTTGAGACCTGTAAGAGTGTCTAACAAAAGAGCCAGTGGTTCTGATGCAACAACTTCGGTGTGCAGTATCAGAGTGAGGGCTAAATCACTGTGCGATATCCACAATAATAAAACTCTTTATTACACTGGAAAGTGATGATGCAGGAAAAAATAGTTGCATGAGGTGGGGCAGCAGTGTTCAAAAACTGTTAAGGCCAGTTGTTCTTAAGGAGTGAGTTATGAACTGAAATACACGGTATGTAAAAGGTCATTACAGAGAGGCTTGGACTGACTGATCCTACTTATCACATGTGTTTGTGATAACCTAGTTTTGGCCCCCAAAAATGGTATCAGAGGTTTGTGGTTCATAATAAACATAAATTTTGTGCCAAACACATGAACATTATCACAAAGGCCTTCTTCTTAATTTGGAAGTAGGTTGGTTGTGCAGCATGTGTTAGAGGCATAGACTGTGGGTTGGTCTGCTTCCTTATAAACTTTTTGTGAAATCGCAGCCCCAGTATCAAGGTGTGATGTGTCTGTGGTTACAACTAATGTCTGTCTGAGTGCGTGGCTTGCTTGTACAGTGGCTAAGTACCAGACTACTAATCTAAAGATCCAAAATTCAATCCCCCAATCAGTCCTGACACGGTCCACAACATTACGAAGTGTCGTATTCATGATCTATGGAACAAGTATTAATCTAATCTAATCTAATCTAATCCTAATATATTTTCATGTCACTGTATGTGACAGATGCCAATTTCCTTTGTGATTAGGAACCCATGTGACAGGCTGAGTAAGCTAGTTCAAAGATTGAAGGAAGACGGCCTGCCACCTCTAATAGGACCATGCTTAGTAAAGCACTATAGTTTTCAAACCAACTTTTCTGTTGAGGAAAACTTTACTACTTCATTAGACATGATGCAGTTATAAGGTCAAGACTTGAGCTGTAGTAATTGCAAGCCTGAGAATAGATAGCCTTAGCTCCTTTGTTTGCAACTGCTACTCCCTGTCAGAAGGACATTCTTGGTCTTTGTAACCACTGACTATAAATAAACTTAGCATACACTTTTTTCCTATCTTGTCAGTGTGTTGGCAAACTCATAGTGGAACAGATTCAGAAATTAAAAGAGAATCAGAAATCTTAATTTAAAATTATTTACTTACTTTTCTGAGAAACATTGTTCCAGCCACACTACTGCTGTGAATGCCGTTAATGCCACATGATGAATTAATTGCTGCTTGAAAGAAGTTGGAAGTGTGTACCAGAGACACCAATGGTATCTGAAACACTATCCTCCCACAAGGATGTTGTTTCCTCTCCAGTACATATAGGTCCTATCCCCACTCATCAACTTGACTCTGAGTTATATGTCTTGGGACCCTGAATGGGAGACAGGAGACAGGGAGAACCTGAAGTGCTGTACACATCCCCCTAAATGACAAGTCTGATGTGCTGTCTCCAAGTGAAACTGAACTGAGATAGTGTGAAGCATTTCACCCACTGGGAAGTCTGCTGTGTCCCATTTTAAGGAGAAGTAAGTTAAACGGACGGGGATCTGTTACTCATCAGCAGTTTGGTCTGGTGAATAATGGTACCTCGTAGGAAAAGGGATAGGAAGAATTATCTTTTGCACCCAGTGTATATGCCTAGAGGCCTTGTCCAATTTATTGAAGAGGCTGTTCTGGCAGTGTTTGAAGGAATAGCGTGCAACCAACTGCTGACTATGATGTGCATAGGAATTTACAATGCCTTTGTTTGGACTGTGAAATAGTACTTGGATCATTCCAGCAACCAGTAAAGAAGCCTGAGAAGACCAACCTTGCTCTTGAAAGTTCATTGGAGCACACAATTTGCTGCTTCATACCCAGAACTGCATGTGGATTTTAGTTGTAGGTTGAGTGGAAGGCTTGAACCAGAAGGTTCAAAGGTTCTGTAACAATCCAGGCAGCAACTTCTGGGACTGTGGTGCTGAGAACAGTGTGGACCACTTAAATAGGTCACAGGTCCATTACACAGCACAACCTGCTACCCAGATAGTTCACAGAAGGTCGTTTTTAGATTAGGTGACTTTCCATACAGTCCAGATAATGATAGCTGTAGGAAACCCCAAAGTGTTATTATAAAATCCAAAGTAATTAAAAACCTGGTGATAACTGTTGAAGTACTCATAACAAAGCCCCAGAGTTTGAAGCATTCCTAAAAAGCAGTGGATCTCACATAATACTAAGTACAGAAAGCTGATTAAAACCCAAAATTGACAGTAGTGAAATTTTTAGTACTTATTAACAAAGATACAATCCATGGGGGCCAAACACAATTTGTAACTGGTATGAGATTTTCTTGGTAGGGAGTACATGTGTGTTATCACAGATAGAGAGATTGGCAAAAGCAGAAGTAACTAAAGGCATGCCCCAGGAAAAAGCATTGGGACTCTTGCTGTTCATGTTGTATATTAATGACCTGACAGACAATGGTAGTAATAACCTCAGACTTATTATGGAAGTGGCAGCCATCTTTAATGAACTACTGTTTGAAAAAAAAAATCTTCACAAATGTCAAATTTTGACAAAATTCCAAAATGTTGCAAAAAAAGACTGGCAACATGCTTTAAAAATTCAGAAATGTAAAATTGTTCATTTTGTTAAATGTAAAATTGTAGTATTGTAAGACTACAGTATCAATGAGGCACAACTGGAATCAGTTCACTGCTATAAATATCTGAGTGTATGACTAAGAATGAGCACATCAATTGAGTTGTAGGTAAAGCTGGTGGCAGGCTTTGATTCATTGGTAGGATACTGGGAAAATGTAATCAGTCTACAAAGGATATTGTTTACAACATACTTGTGCAACTTACCATAGAATATTGCTCATGTGTGGAATGAAAGTAAATCTAATCTAATATAATCTGTGGGACCCATACTAACTAGAACTAACAGTGGTATTGAATGTAAACTATGAACAGCAGCAAAAATGTTTGCAGATTTTTTTTTCCACAGCCAAGCATCATGACAATGCTGGAAAACCTGAACTAATAGATGCTTGAACCTGCATGCTAACTACCCTGTTAAAGTGTACTCACAAATTTTTGAGAACCAGTATTAAGTGAACAATCTGGGAGTATGCTCCAGCTCCCTAGAATTTGCTCTCATAGGGATCACAAAGGCAAGAATAGACTAGTTACAGAGTGCATAGAGGCATTTAAGTGATCATTCTTTCCTTTGATCCATAGTCATACAGAATGGGGTGAAGTGGTAATCTGTAGTGCAATGGAAAGTGCCCTTTGTGATGCACTTCTAGGTGGTTTGCAGAGTATGGGTAGAGATGATATTGAATACTGGATGCTTTGCATCTTGTGTTGGCTGCTGCTGCATCAGAAGATTTAGTAGTTTGTCACCTATGTGGACTCTTTGGGCTAAAGATATTCATCGCCATTGTTGTAGGTTGGCAATCTCCATTTTATTACTTTACTGGCATTGTTCAAACACTGACACATGTAACATGAAAAGGTGTATGATAGCACAAGACTGTACTTTCCAGTGGTCGCTGAAGTAAAAAATGATTACCTACGAAAAGTGGCAAGAGGGCAAAAGCAAAATCTGAATTGTAGGCATGCATCTATAATCACTAGTGTACTCAGTTGTTTGGTTCCTATGCACCAATGTGCACAACTTTTATTAATTCACAAAGAAATAACCACAGAACAAAGTTCAAGTTCACAAAATCTGGAGAAACTGAGTCAGCATGAGCAAGCAAACTTAGTGATGGAAGAATAATACCTGAAAATCCTGAAGTCCTCACAGCAGTTAACTGCCCATACAGCAATCCATATGACCCATTCAGTAGAGAGCTGCCAGCTTCCAGTAGCACAACATTAAGATGATGCCAACAGTCTTCACTCTGCAAATGATGTGTCAGTTGAGCTTCTGGCCACTGGTCATAAAGGCATTCTGGCCTCTAGGTGGCAGGACCAAAAGCACTGCTTATCCTGAGTTGCCTGCCCAACAACCTCTTTGACTTGATAACATAAAAATCTTCAATGGTAGAATCAGTGTTGTTATCTTGGTGAAATATAAGACTCCTCTCCTACAGAGTCAGGCAGTATGGCTGCAAATATCCATGTCCAGGAAGGTGATGAACCTAGATGAGGGGTAGATGTCTCCCATGATGGTTCCACTGAAGGAGGCTGCATCTCCATGTTCAGTGGTGATGGGAAACTTCCAAAGATGGTGGGATGTTCACAATGTTTAATGCCTGGGCACTTTAGAAGTGGGAAACCTGGTGAACGCTGTGCCATCATGCACCTCAATGGCATCATTCTTGTGGGTGCTCACTGGGTGTGGCATGATAAGAAGATGCTGGAAGTGGTACTGCACTGAGGCCAGTCTGGGGGAGAAAGCCATGCTCTTCTTGTCTCAGTGGATGGCTGATGAGGGTGAAAGTAATTTTTGTGCTGAACAGGGCATGCTCCATTTGCTTCTGTGTTAAACATCATGTGGCCATGATTGGCTGTGACAACATCTGTAACCAATTTTAGGACTTGCCCATATGTGTGGGCTTAGACAGTGGTGTCCACTGCATATTAGTGGCCAGCTGTTGGATGTTGTGGCACTGGCCACAAGAAGTCCAGTAGCATACCTGCTGATGGCCATGAAATATTTCAACTGTTGATTGGCTGATAAAAAAGCATGCATCATGTCCTCCGTATTAGTAGTTGTGACGGCTTTAGTCTTTTGCATTTTGAATGCGTGCATGAAGCACTCAGTTTCAGTATTTGAGGTGTCATGAAAGAGGTGGAAAACATTTGTTCAGTGCCATTGTTTCTGTAAAGGTCCATAAACTGAATGAATCAAAATTCTGTTCAATTGTGTGGGACCAGTGTGTGAGAAGCACAAATTATAAAGGTCTAGAGTGAATGTGTCATATCACCATTTCAAAGGATGCTGATAAAAATATTTGTTTAAGTTCCACATGCTACATCTCCAAAACTACAATATTTTGATTTTCTGATGATTTGTTAAAACACTACAGATCTCTCTAAGTGAGAGTATTTGTGAAAATGTCACAATGAAACAGAAAATTGAAAATTTGTTATAAAGAAACCAAAAGTGATAGAGATCTGAATTTATTTTCAATAAATACTTTGTTCCCATGATTAATACATGCACACTTCTGAGCATTTTTCATTTTTTTTAAAAAATGAACAATGAAAATTTGTAACTTTTTGGCAAATTCAAAATTATGCTTTGAAAATATGAATAGTCACAGGGTGTTAACTGTCTTGAGAACTGGTAAATTGGAAGGACTGCTAGCTATCAGCTATGACATTAATGCATGAAATTCTTAAACTGTCAAAATATTTGTACATAAAGATGAAAGAAACTGAAAATTTTTGGTTATTTAGAAATTATTTTCTCCCAAACCTCCATTCTACATGTTCTAAAAATTTCAATGTACGTTAGTTGGTCATTATACTTAGGGAATGTACAATCAGAGTGGGCAATATTTGTCTGCACAAAATGTAAGAAATTTTGTTCAAAAGCATTTTATAACAAAAATGAGATATATAGACTATTTATTTTTCTTTATATGATATTATTCAAAAATTATTATTGTCTTCTGTTGTGATTTTACTTCTTCATGACTTTTCATCAATTAAAATTGCCTACAGTCTAACAATTAACACTGCACTATTGAAAAGAGTTCATTTGTTTTTTCATCTGCTTCTCACTGAACTTGTATAACTGAGCTGAATTTGCACACAGGAAAGGATGATCCAAGAGCAGTACTTGGGAAATGGGAACTGCACACTGATCTTTTGATGATGGCCATTTGAAAGCACTAGCAGGACCAATGAGGTGTCATAAAAGAGATGGTTATATCCTGCAGCTCATGAGAGACACTTATTATCTGTCACACTCACCACTGGTTATCATACACACAAGAAATGAATTGGCTCACTACAAAGTGTTCTAATGTATATTGTGGTCTCTGCATTTTGCACACTGTAACAGGCTGCATTTTGTGGAGAACCATTCTTGCAATGTGTGTACACTTGCTACTACTATGCTTGCCACTCTGGCATGCAAGCCAGTAGTGACTTGATTGAATTCCTACCACAGGTTTCATAGCAGACCACTCTTCTCTCTTTTTTAAATAGAATTCCTTTAATGTACTTTCATTTAGAATTAAGAGTTTCATGTTTGTTACTAATGTTGATATGGTGTGTACAACTCCAGTATTATCTCTTATAGCATCAACAGCTTCATGCTGGAGATTAAATCTTGTTGCAAGATGCTTACAGAGGCCTCCTATCCCATCATATGGACTTTTTCCATGACCTGTTGCTGAAAATATCCATTTTTGTCTTAATTATTGTACTACATGGTTGACCAAATTCATGAAGCTGAAAGCAGTTTTTAAAATGAGATGCTGCACCATCAGTCACATTCACATGTTTAGGAAATGCATGGCCTCTAGATGCTATGCCATCAGTTATCATGCCGACAGCGTAGCATGCATGTGCACTATTATGAATTAGATCATCACTGACAATAGCAAAACAGTGTGATGTTCCATGGAAGTGAGCAACATATGTGAATATTGATACCTGTGATGTGTGCTAATGGTAACTTTGAATTTCATTCTGCAAAGCAACAGACCAGTTCTCAGCAGAGTTGAAATGAAGAACTAACATGTCAGTATTCTGTGATGTGGCTGATATTACTTCTGCTGTGGCGTGTCTCTGAATCCTCTGAATATGATGGTGAGCTACTCCTTTCGTGACCCAATGCCTAACCTTTGCAACAAACTTCTCTGGCTCTACTGCTTCTTCACCAACTCTCCTTCCTCCCACAGTTCATCAGTTATGTCATTGTCAGTATCCTGAAGGTATAAAGCTTCAACAGTCATCACTTCAACACCAGACACATTGCACACTCCTGCAACCAACATTTATCTTGCAGCTTTTGACATATACACAAAAGCATTAGGCCCATCTCTGTTTACTCCTTTCCTCTGAACTGCTTATGGTGAAACAAACAAGTTTCAAATTAGTGCAGTAAATACATGGGCATACTTCCTTCACTGGCTGCCATTTTACCCATTTTGGTTGTAAGGAGTAGAATTCTGTGGGACCTATTTTCAAATTCAGATTCTCCTTTTTCATTAGGAGCCTTTTTACCTGTTCAACTTTTTTACCATTTCCACTAACAGAGATAACGTCAGCCTGGTTAGCACTTCACCTGCTGCAATCTTTGTCATCTCTTAAGTAATATTCCAGAGCAACAGTAAGCATGTCATTTTGCAATGGATGCCCACAGGAAGAATCTGGGCATGCCCAAATATGTTTCTCATTGTTTATTTTACAAGCTTTTGAAATCAAATAATGTGAGGAAGTGGCTATATGTTTCAGTATCTGCTTACCTGGTATCAGTGTCAGTAACTGAAACCTCTCAGTATAGGTGGCTGGCTGCTGAGATGACAGTATTTAGGTTTTGAAACAACACATCACATTTTGTGCATGTACCACTATATTCAGGTTATGCATCAAGTGCATCTACATTATACACTTCACAACTTTTTGAAGATGTTGCTTGTGTAAAACTTGTTTCAATTTATTTCACTTTTATTTTTACATACCATTTTCCTCTTGTGCTTCTTACTTTTCCTGGACGTTTGGTTGGTTGGTTGGTTTGTGGGGGTTGAAGGGACCAGACCTGAACATTTAAGAGGGGATATAGTAGGAGCTACAGCAGAAATGCTGACATTCAATGCATCAACAACTTCTCACCAAGAAACATAAACATCTGCACTATCTTCTTCAGTTTCACATTCGTGTGATGGTGATCGTTCAGATGGGATGTCACTAAATTTCTTCTTGTAGTGAGTGTAGCATTTCCTGCACAATGTATGTGATGCTAATATTGTTACTTGAAGACCAAGCCATTGCTACAATACCTTTGACAGATTTCCAACAACTGTGAAGTGTTTTTCATTTTTCTTAAACACCACATTCTTGTGTCTTTCTGTCATAGTCCACACACCTCACTCTTTCACTATTGTATATCGTTACTGGCATTGTATCTAACAACAAGTTCAAACCAAACACAAAACTCGATGCAGAATGGTTTGTGTGCAAGTTCTCACTTGTTTGCTTTAAATAGAAAAGCACTGGAAACGGTGGTGCAAAATATGCAGAGTGTTCAAAAAATTTTAAGACTTTACTCAGAAAAATATTGCCCACTGTGCTTGTTCTGACTACTAACATATTAACCAAAGTTTTGTACAATTCTCAAAAGTTTTTGGATGGCAGTTTTTGAGTAAATAATTCATAAATACTCATAAAAATGCATTTTTTTACATTTTTAGTAATAAATATTTACATAATACAGATAGCTGGAGCAGAGAAGACACACTTTATAATTACATCAGTAATATCTGGTAATATGACAGAAAAGATAGCGTTCTGATATTTTCCAAATTAGAAAAAAATTTTAAGTGAAAAAATTAATTACATTTCGTATTTTCATCGTAAATTTTTAAGTTAAAGGAAACCCATAAGTGTGTGAGTTCAACTAAATTTCAGCACACTAAAAGGAAGCTTTAATGCAAAACATCTGCCAGGTTTCCAGTACTTTTGGTTTATTAGTTATATTTTTTGTTCTATACTGTTTTAAGAGTTATTTGCAAAATATATATTTTTCAAAGGGCTGCACCATTTACAAAAATTAAGATAAAACAAAAATACTTTATTTCTTAACACTTGTGATGTAGAGGGCTAATATATATTTTTTCCAGAGAAATTCATGAGCACGAGTTGACATAACCTGTATGATTTGAGACGAAATCACCCAGCAGGAATACTTCTGCAGCAGTACCTCCTGTGTGGCGGCGCAGGTAGTGCAGCCACGGGCAATGCGTTCTATGTCCCTGAACATAACTAGTCAGTAGTTGCATTGCCTGGCAAGTGCCTTGGTGTGTGTCATTCACCAGTGGTCTGCACACAGCTGCTGCCTGATGTTGGGCAGAGTCACTTAGGAATGATGATCCAAAACTTGCTCTCAGCCACTGAATGGGGACTTCTCCATGGAAGGCTCACAGGTGATGTTGTAGTGAGTGCAGTGTTCGAAGCTTAGTGGTGACGTTGGTGGTGAGACATTTGGGCCAGTTTTTGGTGATGAAGCAAAGGAGCTGTTTGAGGAGTTGATCATCTGCTGGGGCTGGAGTGATGGCAAATTAATCCATTGAGAACATCCTGTAGCTCCCCATTAATAGCAAAACATAGTGGCTCTTTGGAGTGTGGATTGGGACCCATGGGGAACCAGGAGAGTGCATCTGTAATGGCAGGCTGAGAGGTGAATCTGTAGTGAATTTGGTATTGTTAGTTTCTAAGGAATAGGCCCCATCTTTGTAATCACTGAATTGTTTTCTCTACTACATGGCTATGAGGGCTGGGTAGGGCTACCAGAGGTTTGTGGTAAGTAATCAAATGTAACTTCACTCCATAGAGGAGATTATGAAATTTTTAGACAACAGAAATGTTTCACAGAACTTCTTTTCCTATTTGACAATAGTTGAATTTAGCAGAATTTAATGTTTTTGAGACGTATGCAATGAGACATTCTGTGTCATCAGGATTTTTTGGTGTTAAAACTGCACTAATGCTGTGTGGGAACCGCTGGTTTACTGCAATCAAGTGTGGCTACGCATGGGGCATGGCAAAGCTCATGCTTTAAGCAATGAAAACTCTGTTGATAAGCAATGGTCTGCTGAAGTTTGGCAGCTTTTTTTCTCGTGAGGTTGAGAGATTTGGATGTTTCTGATGCTTGGATAATAAATTTCCCATAATAATTGATGATGCCCAGAAAACATTGTAATTCTGTAAGATTAGTTGGCTGAGGTAGTCTGATGGTGGCATCAACATTTTCATTGAGCAGTATTCCGTCCATACTAAGTTTGTGTCTCAGGCAGCCAGCTTCTTATTTAAATTATTCTCATTTCTTTTTGCAATGGAGGTAATTACATTGTAAGGTTTGGAGAAGAGACCAAGGATTATGTAGATGTGATTTCCTTCTTTTCCAGCAGTGAGTATGTCATCCAGGTAGTTAGCACAGCATGAGAAATTCAAGATAACCTGTTCCAGGTAACACTGAAAACATTGCAGGAACCCTAGCCATACTGAAATGGAGGCGACTGTGGCATAAAGGACAAAAGAAGAATTGATGAACATAAAATGCTGGGAAGCCTTTTCCATTGATAACTGCCTCTTTAAAATGCAATGGAGGTAATTACATTGTAATGTTTCGATAAGAGGGCAAAGATTATGTAGATGTGATTCCCTTCTTTGCCAGCAGTGAGTATATAATCCAGGTAGTTAGCACAGCATGAGGAATTGAAGATAACCTGTTCCACATAACACTGAAAATATTGCAGGAGCCCTAGCCATGCTGAAAGGGGGCAACTGTGGTAATAAAGGACATAGGGAGAATTGGAGACCATACACTGCTGGGAAGCCTTGTCCAGTGGTAGCCACCTCTGTTTGATCTGTTTTGGTATAAAGATGCTGACCGGAGAGGCTGAGTGGTTCTAGCTGCTACAGTCTGGAACCGAGCGACCGCTACGGTCACAGGTTCGAATCATGCCTCGGGCATGGATGTGTGTGATGTCCTTATGTTAGTTTGGTTTAAGTAGTTCTAAGTTATAGGGGACTGATGACGTCAGAATTAAGTCCCATAGTGCTCAGAGCCATTTGAACCATGTTTTTGGTATAAAGATTTTCCTCCTGCAAGTTTTGATATAACTTATTTGGGATAAGGAATGAAATAAATTTTGACATTTGAGTGAACTTTGGCAGCCGCTTTAAAATCTCCACAGACACAAGTTCCACCATGCAGTTTCCATAGAAACACCCCTGAAGAAGCCCATAGACTAATAATAATGGTCATCACTATACCTAACACTTCTAGACAAACCATTTTAGCCTTGAACATGTCATGAAGTGTGACAGAAATTGGGCAGGCATGAAATAAACATACAGTGGTCAATGGTTTCAATTCAGCCTGCACATTGTTATGGTGGCACAACCAAGACCAGGGTTGAGAGAGATGAGAAATCATCACATAACCTGTCAACATTGTCAAAAGTACCCCAAATCGTGTTTACTGAATCACCGAGCCGGAAGCCACATACATGAAACATGTCAAGACCAAAAATATTTTGAAGATGATATCAAACAAGAGGTAAAATGTTAGTTTTCTGTTGACACTCTTGTAGAAGTTTGTCACTTCACAGTGTTCATGGGCTGTTGGCTGTACATGTTGATAAGATGGAAGCAGTTTGGAAGATCCAATATGAGCACAAGTGCATTTATTTATCAGAGATGTGTTAGCTTCTGTATCCACTAGAAATGTAACTGGAGCGATTAGATATGGTGAGTGTGATCCACATTTTCTGTGGTTGCATCATAAAAGGATGTAAATATGGCAAGATGATATGAACTTGCCATGACCCAGAATAATTCATGCAGTTGCTGCAGATGGCAGCAATGTCATTGAGCTTGTTACATACTGAACTGCATATGTGTTTGTGAAGGCACTGCCATTAGAAGTGCATGTGACATCACTTTGAACATTGGGACAGGGTAAACCATCGGGACAATTTGTATGTGTAATTGAATGCAGAAGACTGGTTACCTGAATGAGCTCTATGGGGTGCAGAGCGGCAAGCTTGCTTAGTGCAGTCTCTACTAAGGTCATTCAAATCCCTCTAATATGATGTGGCAATGAGAGGAACTTTGAGTGGAAGACACAATGCTAATACAACTAGAAGTTGAGCAGTCTGAGTCCCAGTTAAATAATTTTCTTTGGGAATGGTATGAGCTATCATTAGAAGAACCATTTTGTTCTTCAAGTGAGCATTATACCTGATGTGAAACCTCATGGGCTTTAGCATGTTTTGAGAACCTCTTCTAGACAGTCCAACTACAGTGCTTGTAAATGCACATTCTTGTCTATAGTGAACTGAATGATACATGTCTCACAAGACAATCTGCAAACAATTGCTTACAATTTGAGGCAGAACACATATAACGGTATTTGCAGAAAAGATCAAACTACATGACACTTTATTTCACAGTACGAAGAAAATACCCTACAAATTTCTGAATATTCAAAAGATTCTGCATCTACTGATGGCTTAAGTTTGTGAAAACCAACACTGTAGGAAAAGGTAGAGTGTTACTTACTGTAAAGAAGACACATTAAGCTGCAGACAGGCATAATTAAAAGACGCTAACATAGAGCTTTTGGTCACAGCCTTCAAAAAGCAAAAGAGAAACACACACCATTCACTCACACAAACAAGCACACCCCATGCACAGATGACCACCACCTCCAGCATCTCAGGCTGGAATGCATTGGCATTGGCATTCTGGCCTGAGATGCTGGAGGTGTCGGTCATGTGTCTATGGGAAGTGCTTGCTAGTATGTATGAATGATGTGTGTTTCTCTTTTGCTGCTTGACAGCTGTGGCCAGAAGCTCTACGTAAGTGTCTTTTAATTGTGCCTGTCTGAAGTTTAACGCGTCTACTGTAATTAGCAGTCCATCTTTCCCAACAATGGAAAATCCGAGGTGGAATGTAACAGCATTATGAAAACTGTTCTTGCTACTCATCGTATAGCAGAGATGATGAGTCGCAGATAGGCACAACAAAAAGAGTGTCAAAAAGTGAGCTTTAGGCCAACATGGCCTTTGTCAAAAATAGACAGCATACACACATACACACTCATGCAAATGCAACTCACACACACACGACCACAGTTTATGGCAGCTGCTGATAGACTGCAAGCAACAGCGCATAATAGAAGAGGCAACCAGGTGCTTGGAGTAAGGAGAAGGCTGTGGCTGAGAGCGGAAGGGATCGCAGGGTAGAGATGGGGAACAGTAAAGGGCTGCTTGTGGGAGGGAACAGGGATGTGATGGAGAGAGGGTAGACCAGCTAGGTGCAGTCAGGAGGTTAGATGGAGGGCTGGCTGGGGGGGGAGGGGGGGGCAAGCAGAAAGGAGAGAAGTAAACGGACTGGGTTTGTTGATGGAATAGAGGGCTGTATAGTGCTGGAATGGGAACAGGGAAGGGGCTAGATGGGTAAGGACAATGACTGATGAAGACTGAAGGTTACAGGAGCATAGGATATATTGTAGGGAGAGTTTCCACCAGTAAGATTCAGAAAAGCTGCTGTTGTTGGGAAGCATCCAGATTGCACAGGCTGTGACATCTTGTTGGGCAGCATGCTCAACAACAGGGTGGTCCAGCTGCTTCTTGGCCACATTTTGTCAGTGGCCATTAATGCAGACAGACAGCTTGTTGGTTGTCATGCCTATGTAGAATGCAGCACAGTGGTTGCAGCTTAACATGCAGATCACATGACTGGTTTCACAGGTAACCCTCCCTTTGATGGTATAGCTGATGTTTGTGACCGGACTTGAGTAGGTGGTAGTGGGAGGATGTAGGGGATAGGTCTTGCATCTAGGACCTGCAGGGATATGAGCCATGAAGCAGGAGGTTGGGAGCAGGGGTTGTGTAGGGATGGAGGAGAATATTGTGTAGGTTCGATGGTTGGCTGAATACCACTGTGGGAGGGGTGGGAAGAATAGTGAGTAGGACATTTCTTGTTTCAGGACATGACGAGAGGTAGTCAAAACCTGGTGGAGAATGTAATTCAGTTGCTCCATCCTGGGTGGTACTTATTCATGAAGAGAATGCTCCCCTGTGGCTGGACGGTGGCACTTTGGAATGTGATGGATGACTGGATAGATAAGGCACAGGAGATCTGTTTTTGTACAAGGTTGGGAGGGTTATTAATGCCTATAAAAGCCTCAGTGAGACCCTCATCATTACTGATGTGACAACCACAGGCAGCTAGGCTGTATGGGAGGGACGTCTTGGTATGGACTGGGTGGCAGCTGTCGAAGTGGAAGTATTACTGGTGGTTGGTAGGTTTTATATAGACAGAGGTACTAATGTAGCCATCCTTGAGGTGGAGGTCAACATTGAGGAAGGTGGCTTGTTGGGTTGAGTAGGACCAGGTGAAGTAAATAGAGGAGACAGT
Organism: Schistocerca piceifrons; assembly: GCF_021461385.2. Taxonomy (NCBI): domain Eukaryota; kingdom Metazoa; phylum Arthropoda; class Insecta; order Orthoptera; family Acrididae; genus Schistocerca; species Schistocerca piceifrons. The sequence continues at coordinate 261,222,726 of NC_060140.1, read as the reverse complement.
GTTGTGGTTCTGGAGGAATGTGGACAGGGTGTCCTCACCCTTGATCCAGATCACAAAGATGTCATCAGCAAATCTGAACTGGGTGAGGGGTTTGGGATTCTGGGTGTTTAGGAAGAATTTCTCTAAATGTCCCATGAATAGTTTGGCATAGGATGGTGCCCTGCAGGTACCCACTGCCATACCCAGTATATGTTTGTAGGTAATGCCTTCAAAGGAGAAATAAGTGTGGGTGAATATATAGTTGGTCATGGTGATTAGTAGCAGGTGGATCATGGTGATCCACCCCTGCTGCCCCCAAATCATCCCCTGTTAACTTTTCAGAATTTTGTAACCTCAAATCTCACCTCACTATCATTCCCCAAATCCCTAAGCATGCAAACTAATCTTATATCTGCAGAAAGGACCACAATCCACCACCTAAAAATTGATTCTGACCTAATAATCCTACTTGCTGACAAAGTCACCACCACTGTTGTTTTTAACTGCAAGGGTCAACTTGCAGAAGGACTCTGCAGCTGTCAGATTCATCTACCTACAAAACCTGCCACAGTGACCCCATTCCAGAAATCCAGCAGAATCTCTAGTCTCTTCTCAATTCCTTAGGCCCACCCTGGAACTTCTTCCTGGAATCCATCTCGCTCCTCACTCCTACCACTTCTTGCACACCTACCTTCTACATGTTCATAAAATCTATAAACCCAACCACCCAGGATTTCCCATTGTGGACAGTTCCTGTGCCCCCACTGAGAGTCTCTGCTCTCGTAGACCAACACCTTGAGACTATTACCTGCAACCTACCCTCATATATAAAAGATACCAACCATTTCCTCCAGCAACTGTCCACAGTTCCTGTACTTTTACCAGACAGTACCCTGCTGATCACTGTTGATACCACTTTCCTTTACACTAACATCCCTAATACCCATGGCCTTGCTGCTATTGAACACTACCTTCCCAACTTTCCTGGTCACCATGGCCAACTATATACTCACCCACAATTACATCTCCTTTGAAGGCAACACCTACAAACAAATCAGGGGTACAACAATGGGCATCCTTATGACACCATCCTATGCCAATCTATTCATGTGCCATCTAGAGGAATTCTTCTTAAACACCCAGATTCATTGCCGACATCTTCATGATTTGGATCAAGGCTTAGGACACACTATATGCATTTCTCTAGAATCTTAACACCTTCTCCCCCATTCCTACTCAACCCAACAAGCCACATATCTTGATGTTGGCCTCCACCTCAAAGATGGCTACATCAGTAGCTCTGCCCATATCAAACCTACAAACCACCAACAATACCTCCACTTCAACAGATGATACCCATTCCATACCAAGAAGTCCCTTCCATAGAGTCTAACCGCAAGTGGATGCCACAGGTTTAGTGACGAGCACTCCTAAAAATGTTCGAGGGTCACACTGAGGCTTTCACAGACCATAAATACACTCCCAACCTTGTAAAAAATAGATCTTTGCCTTATATTTCCAGTTACCTGCCACCTCCCAAGTCCCTCTGTTCAGCCACAAGGGAGCATTCCCCTTGTGAATCAGTATCACCCAAAGTGGAGGAACTGAATTACATTCTCCACCAGGGTTTCGGCTACCTCTCATCATGCCTTGAAATGAGAAGTGTCCTACCCTCTATCCTTCCCACCCCTCCCATAGTGGTATTGCACCACCCATCGAACCTACACAATATCCTTGTCCATCCCTATACAACCACTGCTTCCAGTTCCTTGCCACATGGCTGTTATACTGTAATAGACCAAGATGTAAGACCTGTACTATACATCCTCCCACCACCATCTACTCTAATCTGGTCACAAGCATCACCTATCCCATCAAAGGCAGGGCTACATCTGGAGCCAGTCATGTGATCTACAAGTTAAACTGCAACTACTGTGCTGCATTCTATGTAGGCATGACAACCAACAACCTGTCTGCCCGCATGAATGGCCACTGAAAAACTGTGGCCAAGAAGCAGCTGGACCACCTTGTTGCTGAGCATGCTGCCTGACATGACGTTCTTCATTTCAATGACTGCTTCACAACCTGTGCTATCTGAATCCTTCCCACCAACACCAGCTTTTCTTAAAAGCACCAGTGGGAACTCTCCCTACAACACATCCTAAATTTCGGTTACCCTCCTGGCCTCAATATTTGTTAGTCATTGTCCTTACCCATCTGGTCCATTCCCTGTTCCCATTACAGCACTACACAGCTCTCTATTCCACCAACACATCGTTTCTTTTTACATATCTCCTTTTCTGCTACCCCCTCCCCCCACCCCCTCCCCTACCACTGTCTAACCTCCCAACTGCACCTAGCTGCCTTCCCTCTCTGCACCTTGTCCCTGCTTGCTCTTACAGGTGGCACTTTACTGTCTCCCACCCCTCAATTCTGCTCGCAGTGTGGCTTCAGCTGCCAGAGATTGTGGTCATATGTGTGTGAGCTGCATCTGAGTGAGTGTATGTGTGGATGTTGCCTATTTTCGACAAAGCTCACTTTCCGACAGTCTTTTCTTTGTGCCTATCTGCAATGCAACATCTTTGCTGTTTGGTGAGAAGAAACTATCATTTTCAAAATCTGTCTTTTCCTACATTGTTGATATTCCTACCTGGAGTTTCCATTGTTTAAGTTTGCAAAACAAATTCAACAATTAAGGATTAGTAGACAGAAGATATGCATGGTGCAATACCATATCAGAAACATTACATGCCTGGAAGGGCAGGGAGAAGTGGCAGTTGTAGCTGTCCCATTCCTCAGCATTTGGCTGAAAATGTTGATATGGCAGTGGCTGATGTACTAGCTCCTATTCACTTATCAGCAGTTGCTGTGTCAACTTGGTTTGCAGCTCCATCCATCATCTGAAGTGGGTCTGTTGCTGTTGTAGTTGTTGCTGTTGCTTTTCATATTGTTGCTAACTACTCATATAGCATAGCATGCAATGCTCTAGTTTGCAAGACAGGAAGGCAAGCCAGATCCATGTAGAATCCATGTGGCAAATTTGTTGCTGTGGCTGGTGCACCAGTCAGCCTGAGTGTGGTTTTGAGGCAGTTCACCACACTCATTTATGCAAATGCTGGGCTAGTACCCAGTTTTCACCACAGATGATATGATACATGAATAGTTAAAATACAATCACTTACAGAACACAGTTCACACAGCATGTTATTTTAAATTGTAGGCAACTGCAGCCAAATCTCTACATTTTGAATGAAATGATCAGCACTAGCTGTAAAATACTTTTTGTTAAAAGTCACAACTGGTTTGGCATCAATTGAAGATGCTTCCTCAGTTGTCAGAGATTCCCTTTGACAAGTCATAGCAGAAAGGTAACTGACTTAGAGCCACTCCCCACCATTCACATCAAGTTATAAACAAACAGCATGCTAAAAGTGGTAATCCATAGTTAAAGTGAAGGGTATAGCAGAACTGTACCACAAGCAGGAAGGTAGTTGAGTGGCGGCAGACAAGGCAGTACTGACTGCTCTGCAATGCAACGCATTATCATAACTTTCAGTGCTGCATTATCAGGTGATGCTATTATATGCATGATATGCATCAAAATTAATTCCTGAAAAAGCAATATTCTTAAATGTAAACCAAGTTTCTTTTCTGGTGAATCTTGGAAGGAATGATGTAGTTGCACGGAGAATGGACTCATTGGATTTTCCTGGTGCTGCAAGTGCATTTGCTTTGAATGTTCGTATGACAAGTCCATCCACCTTACAGTTGAAAATGAAGTGAGAGCACGTAGCAGAGAGAGTGAAAGAGGCAGAATTAAAGTTTAGTTCCTCACTAATCCAAGCTGTTTGAGAAATTTATTTGCCTACCTCATTTTTATTCCTTACTTTGTTAATCCTCCTATTCCTACCAGTTTCAATAGGGAAAAAATACAGTTGATGATGATAATCAGTTTATGGCTGAAGGGCTAAACATATTGTCATCAGAAACCAAAAATACCAAGTGGAAAAAAGGTGCAAGATGCATTCGCGAATTGAACACACATCCTCTGCGCCCCAGCCACATGCCTTGGTTAGTACATCAGTGGCGGTTTTGCTGAACTGAGTGTACCTTATGGCTACATAAGTGGGAGTCATAATAATTTATTTCCTCTATTTCTCATAAAATAGGCATTTGTGGACCCCTTACATGATGACAAAAAATGATCAACATTACATTAATTACTGATCTCATCAACTTTGAGCAGATTGTGCATCATGAACTTTAGGGGTAGTTTTTGAAAAAAGTGGCAGTATTGATCCAAAATGTCCTAGGAATCTCATTTTAGGTTGTAGATAAGTGACCTGTGAGATATGATCTGAGTCATTTGGTCATGTCTGAGACCTTCTCCTTGAAAGGCAGCATTGATGTAGTTATCTGGACAAGATACAAGAGTTACAGTATATAACAGGAAGCACAGAGATGAAGCATTTTGAAAGCAGCAATTGAATTGGAAGTAGTTGGCTGTGCTAGGACAGATAGTACCTTCCAATAGTTTGTTGGTTTTCATGATTCACTTTCTATGAGATGTATGTTCTTACTTGCAGTCCAGATCACTCGGTCAGTTCTTAATAAGGATCACCACACTCAAGGTGCTGGTCAGTGGCTCATAACTGGATCCAGAGGATACAGAAAGGTAAATCATTTACATTTAGCTTTGCATCTAATTCACTATAGGTATATTTGTCTAACAAGAAAGAGGTTTTCATGGCTGTTGCGCCTTTCATATTACTGGGGTTTATACTATGACATACAAACCAAAGCAGGGGCATCTGCAGAACTATGTGTCCCTGATCATACAGTATCAGACAGAACATCAGTATTACAGTCATCACAATAATGAGTCTTCAGTAATTCTGCATAAAATTATAGTTTCTCCCTTACACAAAACTTCAATGAGGAAACTATGCACCTATTGACATGAGATACTTACTAGCACGATACTTTCATAAATCTTAATGATATGATACTCCTGTAACCAACACCATAAATTTTATCTACCTTTTTTATGTGAAATCTCAGTCAGGCATTTGAAATACGCCATATCTGCTTCACCTTCTTTTCATAGAGAATCACAGTAAAATCCCTTTTAAGCTGGAAACACAGAATATACACTATCTGATCAGAAGTATCTGGATACCTGTTAGTGGATATTAATAGGGGATGTGGCCCCTCATTATCCCTTTATGATGGCTTGAACTCTGCTGAGGCACTTCTGGTGAGGTGTCAAAATGTCTGTGGAGAAATGGCAGCCCATTCTTCTTCAAGAATCAAAACCAGAGAAAATGATAGGGAGTATTTCCATGCTGATACAGTCATTGTCTACTAATTGTTCCTCTACTGTACACACTACACAATGCTGTGAAATGTGTTTTTGCATTTAAGTTGTTTCTCAAGCACAATAAGGGCAGCACACTATAACCATGAAAAATACCCCATACCATAACACCAGTCTTCTGTACTTCACTATCAGCACTACAGATGATGGCTGGTAACATTCTCCAGGAATTCACCAAACAGAAACCCTTCCATTGGATTGCCAAAGAGTATAGTGTGCTTCATCTCTCCAAATCACTCATTTCTAGTCACCCTCGGTCCAGGGGAATTGCTCTTTACACCATGTCAAGCATCACTTAGCATTAACTGCAGAAATGTGTGGCTTATGGGGAGTTGCTTGACAATAGGGAGTATTTGTACTGTTGTCAGGTGTCCAGCTGGGTGCAGTTGTTTTCATAACACAATATTTCATCTTCAGGTGATACCTGCAAAATGATCATCTTGGCTACATCTCTCTTCTTTTATACTCTTATAGCTCCCCACACTGTCCTCCACTGCTGGCCACATGCTACAATGAATTGAGTGGTTGGAGGGACGGTGCTGCTGGAAGCTGGGCAGTACTCCTCCTTCAGTCCCTCCTGTTGCCTGCATCAGACACAGAAATCACTCCTGGCTGACACTGTTAGTTGGCTAAGAGTGAACCCAGTGTCTGTGTTGATCAGCCCATCAGTCACTCATATTTCAATAGTCTCCTTCAGGACACAGTCTCAAAATGCCAAAATGACGAGTTCTGTCTTAGCACTTCCATTTCTTCTACTTCATGGAGTTCCCTGTGGTCATGCAGTGTTCTGCATATATACCTAAGTGCATTTACTTGTAATGTGGTAAACACCTAGTTTGCAGAGCCCCAAGTCATCTTTCACGAAAACTAATAGGGAATGAATTTTTGAAGGTAGATGGAAAATGCATTTAATGTTATATTGAGCCGGGAGTCTGCCAATTTTATCCAATGCTTTGCCCGTGTACAGCATATATACCATTGTCTTTTCCTCCTCATTAGCTTCTGTCTGCAGGGCTTGTACTTCCTGCCTGAAAGCACGTCAGATTTGTCCCTCGTTGTATCCATTCTTCTTGAAAATGTGCTCAAGGTGTTTAAGCTCCCATAGTAGGCTTTCTTTGTCCAATATTGTGTGGGCTCTGTGTACCAGTATACATAGCTCACCCACATGCTGTGAAGGACAGTGGCAGCAGGCAGTGTGGAGATAAAAATCAGTGTGGGTGGCTTTCCTGAACACACTGTGTCTTATAGTGCTGTTCGTTCTGCACTAGACTAAGATGTCTAAAAGGGAAGTTCGCCATTATCTTCCACCTCCATGGTGAATTTCATACTGGGGTTCTGAGAGTACAGATGTTCGAGAAACTCCTGAAATCTCTCACTCCCATGTGGCCACACAACAAATGTTTCATTAACATACCTGAAAAAGTTTGTAGGCTTCAGTGCAGCTGTTTCCAGAGCTTTCAGTTTGAAGTCCTTTATAAACAAGTTTGCCACAACTGGTGACAGAGAGCACCTGATGGTGACACCATCCGTTTGTTCACAATAGCTGCCATTGAGGAGAAAGAATGTTGATGTGAGGACAAATTCAAAGAGATTAGTCACTGTCGAGTCAGATTTCTCCCTGATCAATGTGAGGGAATCAACAAGCAGGGCTCTAGTGAAGTGGGATACCATATCAAATCTCACCATAAGATCCTGGTCATGGAGGAGTAGTTCTTGCATCAGTTGAATGAAATGTACAGGTTTCCCAATGTGATGTGGTGCTGACATTTACTGACATAGGGGCTTAACAGCGTTGTTAGATGTTTGACCAGCTGGTACACTGGTGTGCCTATGTTGCTTACAGTAGGATGTAGAGGAACATCTCATTTGTGAGCTGTTTGTAAGCCATACAGCAGCAGCTCATGGTCGAAGCTTCTTGATGATTTCCTTTAGCAGGGACCTGTGCAGAAATCCAATAGTCTTCTTCTTCACCTTGTTGGTTGGGTCTCCCTTCAATTTTCTGTAAGCTGGATCCTCGGTTAGGCCATACATTTTGCAATTGTATTCTAGCAGTAGCAGTAGTATAGTGGCATTTCCTTTACTCACAGATAAAGTGACTATTTCAGTATCATTCTGTACTTCCTGAATAGCAGCTCTTTCCACTTTCATGATGCTTGTCCTTGATGGGATGGCTCTAGTCAGCATGTGGCACCTTTTCCGGGAGGGGGGGGGGGGGGGGGCGGAAATAAGAGTATAAAGGGTGTGATGTGCAGCAGAGATGCTCATCTTACAGGAAGATGATGCCTAGGCACACTTTTAGAATACTGTGTTATGAAAATGACCACACTCAGCTGGACATCTGACAATAGTACAAACAGTTGATTCACTGGGAAGCCTAAGATCACACAGTTTTAGCCATTTCTTCTTAATTACCTATGCAAAGTCATTATGTTAGCTGGGCTGCTAGTGACACTTTGTTGGAACTCATAAGGGATTCCTCCCTGCAATGCTCAATGGTGGTTTGGCTATGGTTGTTTCTTTTTCATGTCCACTACACAGTCACTTCACAATCAGTTGATTTGGGCAGCTTTAGAAGGGTTGAAAAGTCTGTGACAGATCTGTTACTCAGGTGACATCCAGTCCCTAATTTACATTTCTTCTACATTCTGACCCATTCTGCTTTTACAGCATCTCTGCTGGCAACACATTACTCTCCTCTATCTGCAAATAGAGTATGTGGTGCCAGCAATATAATTTGAGGTGGACCATAAGGCAACCTTTTACAATTTATCAGAATATTTAGTTGTAGGGATGTGAATTCTACTTAACTCTAATGTTCATATGAAATATGTTTTGATTTTACCAATATATAGACAGTGATAGTTTTCTGTGTAACGTTACATAAATGCTTTTTTTAAGTATTACATAAAACAGCAACTGAGCAGTATAAGAGGAGGAGTAGTACCCCCCCCCCCCCCCCCCCCCCCTCATTTTCAGCTCACTCACTACAGTATAGTGAAAGATCCTTCTTAGAAATGAATACGCGTTGTTACACAAATAATCTGCAATTGTTAGCTATGTCTATCCTTTGTCTTTTCAAAGTCGTGACATTTAATGACGGAAAATGTGTATGAGTGTCTATATTCTTAAGTCATCAAGATCTATAGCATGAGCTTTTGTCTTTCATATCTTGTGTGAAGAAAGCAGTAGTTGAACTTGATAGCAGATGGTGACTCCAGAATGAGATGATACGTCAGGGAACCATGTCCTCAGAGTTTCCCCCTGTTTGAGTCCTAATGTGCAGCTTCATGTGCATCTACATCTCCACTGTACTTTAAAATTACATATAATACAGCTGAGTTGATTTAGAAGAGCTATGTCCCAAAATTGTTCCCATATCTAAAATAAAAAAGAAACAATATGAACAACTATTGTATTGGACTATACATTCACCTTCAGGTTAATTTATTCGTATTTATTCTGGATTCTTAGGTACTAAAAAACTGTCTTTCTAAAATATTGTAATGTGTACACACCTGTAAAGTATATCTTTCACATTGCAGATTTGTTATGCTCCTCTCGCTGCTGTGTTTGTTACAAAAACTTTATAGAGAAAAGTCCTCAGGTTTATGCTATGTTCTTTGATTTCCAGAAGGCATTTGATACAGGGTCCACACTGTTGTTTTGTGTGTGTGTGTGTGTGGGGGGGGGGGGGGGGGGGGGGACAAGCTCACCGAATATCAGACCAGATTTGTGATTGTACATGGGATTTCATTACAGATAGAACTCAACATATCATCATTAAGAGAACAGAATCAACAAACGTAAAGGTAATTTCAGGACTGTCTCAAGAGTGTGTTTTAGGGCCACTACTACTTACTGTTTAATTGATGATCGAGGGATAAAACTGAAGTCTCCTTGAGGCTATTTGCAGATGTTGCCTTTGTCCATAGGAAGATTGCAACCACAGGAGACTGTAGCAAAATGCAGGAAGACCTGCAGAGGACTGATGGTTGGTACGACAACTGGCAGTTGATCCCAGACATAAATATATGTAACATATTGTACATAAATAGGTGAATGGATCTACTACTGATCAACTGCACTGTTTGTGGCAAATCACTGGATACAGTAACTACTGTAAAATACCTATAAGTAACCATGCTGAGTGACCTAAAATGGAGTGACCACAAAAAACAAATATCAGAAGAAGCAAGTGTGAGACTGAGATGCACTGGTTGAATATCAAGGAACTTTAATTCACTCACAAAAGAAGTGGATTACAAAATAGTTGTTTGACTGATTCTTGAGTGTTGTTCCTCAGTCTGGGATCATTACCAAGTAGAATTGATAGAAGAGAGAAGATCCAGCAAAGAATGGCACATTTTGTCACAGGATTGTTTACTCAGCAGCAGCTTGTTACCAAGATGTTCAACAATCTCCAGTAGCAAATGCTACAAGAGATGTTTATGCATTACAGAGAGGTTTACTGTTGAAATTTTGAGAGCTTACATTTCAAGAAGAGCTGAGAAACTTATTACTTTCTCCCACAAAATTGTCTCATGAAATGATAATTAGAGAAATTAGATGTCATACAGAGTCATAGTCATTCTTCTCATGTGACATTCATGAGTGGAATGGGAAAGGCGGTGGCACCAGATAGTGGTAATGGAAGAACCCTCTGCCACCCACTGTAAGGTGGCTTGCATAGTATAGATGTATATGATATTATACACTGTAAAATTTGAACTTATAAAAACTTATTGCTTTACAACCTAATGTTTTCAGTGTTTTACAGTCTTACACTTTTTGTTTATCTGTCTATATTGAAACAATGACTATTAATATCAGTGATTCCTCATCAGATACTGGCAACTATACAGATTTTTTTAGATAGGGAATGTGAGATGTCGGTTGTATGAATAAGAAATCAAGCTACTTTGTGACTCATATTCCAACTGTATTTCAGAATACCATGAGTCACCAAGGAACTATGGCTGTATTTTTGACAATGTTTTTATTAACTTGTATTAATTTTCCTGCTTTTTATTTATTTGAAATGCTGTAAAGTATTTTCTCTTGTTCATTTTATCTTAGATATGATACTTTTACATTACAGCCATTCTTGCTAGAACATCCGACTAATTCCTACTATGTATGAAGTAAATAATGTGTTTTTGGTCTCAGTTGTTTACTGTTTACAATATTTCTAGCTTTAGTTTAATATCTCATTTCCTTAGCAAGCCACTGACAGTCTGCAAGAGGTGACCATAGAGGAGAAGAAACCTTATCTAGTAAACTGTGTTTTTGTATTATCTTTAAAATACTTTATGTTTTACGATCACTCATTAAGGTGTATCACACCTTGAAGAGGTGCTCTAGAGGTAGAGTTAACCATTTTTTCTTTTTCAGGTTGCTTAAAAGCTAGAACTGAAGAAAGTTCTGCAATGTTTTATGAAGATATTCATTTGGAACCAACACTACTTTCATTAGTTTTTGGTCTTATTTCTATTATAGTGACTGTCGTGGTATTATGCTGGAGGAAATATGTTAAAAAAAGTGAGCTTTATATTCTTACAGTTCTTTTTCCTTCTCATACTGTGAATAACTGTGGCACTTGAATTTCAACATATCTGATATTTGTCTGATTTTCCATTGTCTTTCCAGAGAAGCTGGAGTTTAATTATGACTTGGAGCCTTGTGAACCTGATATAGATCTGATGCATATTCATCTGTCAGCTATGGTGAGTGAACTACATGAAATAAATTTATTGTTCACAAAGGAATGTAATTTTTAGTTTTGAAAGTCACGTCTTTTAAATGGATTCTTCTTTAATGGTTTTTTTTTCTTCAGAGAAGCTTCCAACGACAAGCTGCAGAACAGTGTTTTATGTTACTCCAAAAGCACCCTGAAGCTGTGAACCATGCCTTGCCTCCATTCTATTATACACCCTTCTTGGTGAGACACAATTTGTTTTATAATTTTATAGAAGTTGGGTTATTTTTAAAACTAATGTTACAGGAAGTTATACTCACAAAGCTGATGGACCATGTCATTCTTGTTTAGCTGGGGGGATAACATTTGCAGAATACTTTTTAATAATTCTTTTATTGTATTTGTTACCCAAATTTTCTGTTGGTGTATGTCTGTGGGGTTAGTTATAACACTAACATCTTTTGGAAAAAAATGCCACTATGTCTTCTGTGAAGCATATTAAGCTTATTTAGGTATATGAGAAACGACAGTGACCAAAAGAATGGACCATGTGAAAGACTTTTAATGGTTTATCAAATGACATAAATCTCCTCTATATAGGCCCTACATTGTTAGCCACCTTATAAATTTAATAATAATTCAGTTTTTCTAGCAAAATATTGTGATTTGAGTAGACAACTGTCTTGATAGATCACAAAACAAAACAGACTGCTGATATTTTGTCATTAAGTGGTGGAAAAATTTGGTGCCTGAATGTTATGATTTTATTGTCAGTTGAGGAACTCTTCTGAATGCCTAGTTGTGATTTATTAAGTGAGTTATTATTGACAAATTTTGATACTCTTCTAGAGTAACCTTCTCTTTCATGTAGCTTTGTAAGTTGATATCAACAACAAAACAGGTGGACATATCCCATAACATCTTTAATATAAATTGTAGTAACAGCAGCATATTTTAATCTGACTGAAAAACTTGGCTGAGTTGATATGGATAACAGCTGTTTATAAAATAACAGCATTTGTAATATACATGCAAATAAAATAGAAAGCCCTGAAATATTTAACAAGGCATGAAAAATATGACAGCAAGACAGGTTAGACATCATAGGAGGGAGAGCGTTCATTTCAGTAAGAGGCTGAAATTGAATTTGGCTGCGAATTTATCTGTACGCAAGTAAATGGCCTAGACAAACTCAAGTTAATCATCTGATGTTTTAAACTGGCCACCCAATTCTGCCATAATGGTTGTAGGATCACTCAAAGAAAGTCTACACTAAATAGCATGAAGGTACTCCAATCACACAACATGAGTTAGAGGCAGCTGTAATCTACTGTATGTAGACTAAATGTTAATGAATTCATTGCAGGTGGTATGAGTAGACAGTATTGTGAAGTAATTCTGAGCACATTTTCTGAAAACTGTCTTGAGCAGTTTGTTTGACATCCGATGCGCAATGCAAATATTTCAGATCTTGTCGCTATAAACAAGCCTGACATTATCAACAATGTCAGTGTAGAGATCATGGCGATGATGGTTACTGAAGTCAATAAATCCATCAGGAAGACTAGGAGTACTTTTATACTGGATGATGGTTACTGAAGTCAATAAATCCATCAGGAAGACTAGGAGTACTTTTATACTGGATAAAGCATATAAGCAATTGTAGCATTCTACTTAGACAGTGAATAGACATCATTCAGTTCCAATATGATGGATGCAGAGGAATTATGTGCAAAGTGTATACTAAATGTAAATCACATTTTGGAGAAGTATGTACTGGGTAAGGTTGGAAAAGACCTACCACGTTTTAATAACAAAATTCGGAAAATGCTGAGGAAACAGAGACTGTTGCACACTTGGTTCAAAAAAAAGAATGCAGAAATGTCAAAAGGCAGAAGTTAGAATTTTTTGTGTATAAAAAGATAAATGTATGAAGCATACAACAATTTCCACCATTATACGTTATCAAAAGATCTTACTGACAACCTGAAAAAATTGTGGCCCTAGGTAAAATCATTAAGTGTGTCAGACTTCCATTCAGTTCCTCATTGAGCACTCTGATGTGACAATAAAAAAAACAGCAAAAGGAAAGCTGAAGCTTTAAATTTCTCATTTGAATAATAATTCACACTGGAGGATCATACAGATGTACTATCATTTGACTGCTACACAGACGCTTGTATTGGGGACACAGAAACAGGTCTCCTTGGCATTGCAAAGCATCTGAAAGAGTTGAAAACAAATAAGTCGCTACGACTGAAACAAACCCCCAATTCAGTTTTACAGAGAGCACTCTTGGCATTGGCCCCTTTACATAGCTTGCATTTATTGTATATCTCCCAGGCAGTGAAAAATCCCAAGCACCTAGAAAAAAGTGCAGGGGACTTCTCTCTATAAGAAAGGTAAAATAATGGGCTCCCAAAATTACTAGCGAATATCTTTAAGGCCAGTTTGCTGCAGAAATCTTGAGCATATTCTAAGTTCAACTGTAATAAATGCGCTTGAGGCTGAAAAGTTTCAGTCCACAAATCAGCACAGATGTAGGAAGCATTAATCATATGAAACACAGCTTGCTCTTTTCTCACATGATATCTTGCAAACGATGGATGAAGAACAACAGGCATATTCCATACTCCTAGATTTCCAGAAAGCATTTGACACAGTGCCCCACTGCATACTGTTAATGAGGTCCAAGCATGTGGCATAGGTTCTCAGATATGTGAGAGGCTCAAAGACTTCGTAAGTATGTTTTCCTGGATGGTGAGTGTTCATAAGAGACAAAGTTATCATCAGGAATGTTCCGGGGAAGTGTGATGGGAATACTCCTGTTCTCTACATACAAAACAGTATGATGGATAGGGTGAGCAGGAATCTGTGACTATTTGCTGATGATGTTATAGTGTATGGAAAAGTGTTGTCATTGAGTGACTGTTGGAGGATTCCAGATGACCTCGACAGAACCTGTTTGGTGTGATGAATGGCAGCTTGCTCTCAATATAAATGAATTTAAGTTGATGAAAATGAGTATGAAAAACAATCCTGTAATGTTTGGATACAATATTATTATTGTGCTGCTTCGCTCTGTCATGTCTATTAAATATCTAGGCATAACATTGCAAAGTGATAGGAAATGAAATGAAAACGTAAGTTTGATATAAGGTGTGCCATAAACTGCAGAACATTTGTCTTTTCTGCTGCTGGCAGTGCATGTACAAACCGATTTGGTGGTGGAACACTTGAGAGGTCATGAGCAGTGCATGGCAACAGCTGGGAGTATCACCACAGGTCATCATCAGGCAGCCACAATAGAGTGGAGGCATATGGGAATCAGCCAATGAGCAGAGCATTTGCTGTCAACACTAGGCATCGTTCTGGCTGGAGCAGCAAATGGTGCTGTGCTTTATGAAACTGAGGAATGTAGCATAGTCAAGAGCGAAGAGCTGGTTGCTGTGGCATGTTTTTGAACATGCCAGTTTAAGAAGTATGTGTTTAATGTGGTAACTGCTGACTGTAGTGCATATGAGTGAAGCAGGGCTTTACTTGAATTACATATTGATTTTGTGGTGAAGTACAAGGAGGCTGCTGTTGGGCTGAATGTATTCAGCTGACAGAGTACCAGCTGAAGGATGTGTACCTAGTAAAATTAAATTTTCGTTGCTGTTAGTTTCCATTGATTAACCATTCTGACATATTGTGTGAAGCAGATTATATAGCTCCATTGTTAAGTAGGCTGTCAGCTTTGGTCAGTATTTTTGGAATTTGGTTTTGGAATGAGATCTGGTACTTAATGTGTCATATTCTTTCAGTGTGCATTGTTATTTATGGGGCTTAGTTGATGTCCTTGTGTTGAAGCATAAATGAAATCAAAATCAGAGGCTCTAATTTATTGACATTTTGCCTGTTGCATTACGTACTACTGTGTTGTTAAGTTGTATATTCATTTGTGTGGTGGTATCTACTGTGGTCCTGTTGAATATGTTAAACGTTTGTTCTGCACGAATGTTACACTTCTGCTCTGCTATAAGCTCATTCAGAGTAAGTTGGAGTCCAACATGTCATTCGGAAAGGTTAGTTTCTTAGCTGGCAATATTCCTAAAGGCTTATTGAGCAAGTACAGTGGCAGACACATTAGATTCAGAACTGTAGTTGCTATTATAGTTGCTGGAAGCCAAAAGGTTGGCCCTAAATTGTAAGACTTCATACTGTGTAGTAGTATTCCACTGCCCCACAGCACCAAGTGTTCCATACCCTTAGGTCATCCTCGCTCATAACAATTTAGGGTAACTACCATTGGATCATGAACTGCCTTCTGGATATAAGGCTGTGGTACAAGGATGTCCTGTGGGCACTCTTCGGCTCCTGTCTGTCCTAGCAACAATTGACCATCCTGGATGGGCATACCATACCCTGCTCTCTATGACAATGCCACAATTCATCTGCTGACATTAATGTGTGCATTTTCCCATCTTTTTAAACCAGTAGAATTTCCTTCATCCTGACTTGCACAAATTTTTCTAATGTCTCCCATGTTACAGATATAAGTGAATCACATACCTCTTGTGTTGTACATGAATAGTAGCTCCTCCATTGCCAGATGTAAGCCAATCAGAAATTGACTTGGTAGGCATATAGTAGGAATTAAATGCCTATGCACCTTATGGTGTGGCTTTCTGTAACTCTGCTATCTCAATATGGGAATTCCCTACACTATTGGGAAGAGTGCGCCAGAACCTTAACATGGTTAGTAAGGTATTCAGTAGATGTAGATGGCCCTGTGTTTTACACAGGTCTGTGTTCATAAATCTGGTTGCCATTTTCATGTAACTAGTCAGCTCTGCTTTCAGTTGCCCCAGCATTCTGGTATTATTTAACACTCTTTGCTTCATATTGGTCAGATGAGTAGTGTGCCATTCTGCTAGGGATCTGGTACCCTCTGCCTCTCTCTTTACCTGAACTAATATGTCATTTACATGCCATGCACGGTACCTCTGCAGCTGTAAAGGGGTAGGCACATTGCAGAAAAGGTGGGGAGCTTTTCACTTGACAGGAGGACATTGTCTTAAAACAAACAAACAAAGTTTATTTGAATACTGAAAAACAAAATTCAACTTAATAATGACAAATCTTGGGGATCATGAAACAAACTAAACTCATTTTTAATTTTTTGGTGGAAGATTAATCCTAGCACATATTTTTCAGTTTCATTGGCATCTTTTCATTGTATCATTGCGCAGAGTATTGATTATTCTCAAGCATTACTCTATAATAAATTTCTATCTTATATCACTATTGTGTGAAATGACAGCTGATTCACCTTCAAGAAGAAAGCCCAATTCTGTGTATGAGGCTGTTCAAAAAGAACCTGAGCTTTATTTATAAATTCAGTCTTTATTCAGATACAATTGTCTGATGCTAGTCACTTTCAAAGTAGTCCCCTTCAGCTTCTACACACCTCTCCCAATGCTACTGCCACTGCTGTAAGCATTCCCTGGAAAGCCTCTTTTGGTATGGTATGCTACTGCTCTGTTGGCTTTTGATGTTTGCATCTCACTGCTTCACAAATGTGAGGCATAACCTCTTGGTAATATTCCTTATTGACATTAGTGCCTTCTGGGGTGTACTCATCTACATCTACATCTACATCTATACTCCGCGAGCCACCTTACAGTGTGTGGCGGAGGGTACTTATTGTACCACTATCTGATCCCCCCTTCCCTGTTCCATTCACGAATTGTGTGTGGGAAGAACGACTGCTTGTAAGTCTCCGTATTTGCTCTAATTTCTCGGATCTTTTCGTTGTGATCATTACGCGAGATATATGTGGGCGGTAGTAATATGTTGCCCATCTCTTCCCGGAATGTGCTCTCTCGTAATTTCGATAATAAACCTCTCCGTATTGCGTAATGCCTTTCTTGAAGTGTCCGCCACTGGAGCTTGTTCAGCATCTCTGTAACGCTCTCGCGCTGACTAAATGTCCCCATGACGAATCGCGCTGCTTTTTGCTGGATCATGTCTATCTCTTCTATTAATCCAACATGGTAAGGGTCCCATACTGATGAGCAATACTCAAGAATCGGACGAACAAGCGTTTTGTAAGCTACTTCTTTCGTCGATGAGTCACATTTTCTTAGAATTCTTCCTATGAATCTCAACCTGGCGCCTGCTTTTCCCACTATTTGTTTTATGTGATCATTCCACTTCAGATCGCTCCGGATAGTAACTTCTAAGTATTTTACGGTCGTTACCGCTTCCAATGATTTACCACCTATGGCATAATCGTACTGGAATGGATTTCTGCCCCTATGTATGCGCATTATATTACATTTATCTACGTTTAGGGAAAGCTGCCAGCTGTCGCACCATGCATTAATCCTCTGCAGGTCTTCCTGGAGTACGTACGAGTCTTCTGATGTTGCTACTTTCTTGTAGACAACCGTGTCATCTGCAAATAGCCTCACGGAGCTACCGATGTTGTCAACTAAGTCATTTATGTATATTGTAAACAATAAAGGTCCTATCACGCTTCCTTGCGGTACTCCCAAAATTACCTCTACATCTGCAGATTTTGAACCGTTAAGAATGACATGTTGTGTTCTTTCTTCTAGGAAATCCTGAATCCAATCACAAACCTGGTCCGATATTCCGTAAGCTCGTATTTTTTTCACTAAACGTAAGTGCGGAACCGTATCAAATGCCTTCCTGAAGTCCAGGAATACGGCATCAATCTGCTCGCCAGTGTCTACGGCACTGTGAATTTCTTGGGCAAATAGGGCGAGCTGAGTTTCACATGATATCTGTTTGCGGAATCCATGTTGGTTATGATGAAGGAGATTTGTATTATCTAAGAATGTCATAATACGAGAACACAAAACATGTTCCATTATTCTACAACAGATTGACGTAAGCGAAATAGGCCTATAATTATTCGCATCTGATTTATGACCCTTCTTGAAAATGGGAACGACCTGCGCTTTCTTCCAGTCGCTAGGTACTTTACGTTCTTCCAGCGATCTACGATAAATTGCTGATAGAAAGGGGGCAAGTTCTTTAGCATAATCACTGTAGAATCTTAACGGTATCTCGTCTGGTCCGGATGCTTTTCCGCTACTAAGTGATAGCAGTTGTTTTTCAATTCCGATATCGTTTATTTCAATATTTTCCATTTTGGCGTCCGTGCGACGGCTGAAGTCAGGGACTGTGTTACGATTTTCCGCAGTGAAACAGTTTCGGAACACTGAATTCAGTATTTCTGCCTTTCTTCGGTCGTCCTCTGTTTCGGTGCCATCGTGGTCAACGAGTGACTGAATAGGGGATTTAGATCCGCTTACCGATTTTACTCATGATAGACATGGCCCTTGGTGTCAAAAAGGATGGTCAGCATGACTTTCACATTGCTGTTGACCTGCATTACTTTTTTGGGTCACATGGATGATGGCTGCATCCTTTGCAATGACTGAAACTTTGTTTCTGGGTGGTACCCATAAACTCAGAACTCATTGCCAGTGATCACTGTCCTGTGTGATCTCTGAATGAAGTTGCTTCTGCTCTGTTGTTAGCAACTTTGGTACAAACTTTGTGAGATCATCCTGCGGTCCAGATGTTCCATTACAATGGAAGGAATGGATACGGTACTAATTTTAGCCATGTCTGCAAGTTTGCTGATCATGATTCAGCCACCCTGCAACACTTGGGTCCTAACATGGTCAATGATAACCTCATTTCTGGACGTTGGGAGCCTACCTGAATGTACTTCACTCTTCACGGGCCATCTTTGAAGCAGTTCTACCACTCCTTTGTGTTTGTGGTACCCATTGCTTTGTTCCCAAATACTTGTCAAGTCATATGGATTATTTCAACTTGAGAATCTCCAAGCTTAAAACAAAATTTAATGCAATAATGTTGTTCTACTTTTTCTGTTATTTTGCCCACAACACAAAATCCAACAACTACCACTTTTATGTATTCACCTGTTAACAACTAGCCAGTGACTGGGTTTTTCTATAGTCATGACAAAGGTTAGACATGCACACTACTTACGCCTAGCAACATAGATTGCGGAACCAAATACTATTGTTGGTTTCAACAACAAAAAATAAGATCGTATAGCAGATGTGAGAAATATCAATACAACACATCACATCACAATACATCACATTTTTTGAACAGACCTTGTAATGTATAATGTGCTTTGTCACTCATATGTCCAACCTATGAGATACAAATGTGAGTGATAAATCATCCATAGAGACACCTCTGAGATCTTGCTTTCTTATTAAGGATTAAATTCCACCAGTGATTGCAATTTTTGCTCCTAAAATGTGTCAGTTTGGTACTTTTGTGTAGAGTATGTTTAAACTGTATATTTTTGGATTGTTTATCCAAAAACCATGTCATGTGTAAGTGTTGTATTGATATTTTTCACATCTGCTATACGAATTTGTTACAAAGAAAAACTATGCATATTATTTAATATTTTCTCTCTGCAATCAAAAATATGAAATTCGCATTACTATGAAATCTGTTGCTCCATGCACAACAGTTTGAGACTTCAAAGAAAAAGGGAGTTTAAGACTCTGTTTATTATTGCTCAGTTTGTAATGCAAGTAAAACAAGAGAGGCACCTGTAATTTTATAAACGGTAGCTACCAAATAAAGTATCAGAAAATTTGACCAATACCTCTTATTTGCAAATGACAGAGCAGTGCAGTCTGAGTTAGTGAAAAGATAACAATCCACAGGGTAATTGTCAGTAATATAGGGATTTATGGTACACGTAAGACAAATAATAAATACTTTCTGTTTCCAGTCACTCACAATAAAAATTTGATAAATACATCCTTCAAAATACCTTAATTATTCTGTTTTGTAAGAAGTTAAAAAAACTGTAAAGGTATGCCAGTGATTTAGAAATAATATTTCAACTAGCTTTGTATTCATTGCAAACTCAGATTGTCATGTACATTATTATTAACATTGCAGATTTTCTGTTTATGTGGTGAAATAATAATGTTAAAATAGTGCTATGCTTGCTTATATAAGCACCTCGGATAAATAGGACTCAGTTTTCTAATAATCATATTTTGTGCAATCAAGTGGCAATATAGATTGATATACAGAATACTGTCAATCTTTAGGGTCAAAATTATACATACGGTAGGAGATCCTAAACTGAATATTTTGAGGCAGGGAACCAATAGATAATCAGAAGTGAGTATTGTATGTGATACAGGGTCTTGAACGAACAATGTGTGTGAGGCAAATGTCTGTAAACTGCTTTTGTTTCTAAACAGCTTACCACATCAAGGTTGGATCTGGTATCCTGAAAAACAATACATAATTGTCTGTGGTGTGTTCATGGTGGAATTTACCACTTGTTATAATTCATGACAAGTCAAAGATTAGCATTCTTCATTACAGAAACTGGCAGTCAAGCTTTTAATGTATGGTGCAGCAAGATGTATTTTCAATAAAGCCAAACTAATATACAAAAAGTATTGCAATAGGTATTGTACTACTGAGAACAAATCTATCTCTGTTGATAGCAAATTATTGGAAACTGGACCACACATTCTACAGAGAACCAACCAGAGCTCCCAACAGAGAATAATTTATGCAATTCATTTGAAGAGATGATGTTGAATCATATTGGAGGAGATTTATTAATAAACATGAGAATGGTGTCCCTGTAATTTTTACAGTTTGATGAATACAGATGGAGAAGCATTCACATCCCTGTCATAAACAACATGTACAAGTAATGGGACCAAATAATTCCATGCTCATCTAAGACAACTGACAACAATTCTCTATCAACTTGAAGATTGGAAAAATTGGAAATTTATGGTAAGGGCTTATAGGACTAAACTACTGAGGTCATCAGTTCCTAAGCTTACACACTACTTAATCTAACTTAAACTAACTTACACTAAGGATGACACACACACCCATGCCTGAGAAAGGACTCGAACTTTCGACGGGGGCAGCAGCACGCACCATGACAAGATGCCTCAGACCGCTCGGCTACGCTGCGCGGCTTGAAGATTGGATTCATAAAAAAATTAATCAATAGGCCCATACTTGCTACCACACTGCTTGAATGGTGTACATTTCCTTGTGTCCATTCGAGGGGAGATGCCACAGCTATTGGAGACTGTACCTCTTTTTGTCTGTGAGAACATGTGGTTTAATGCAACAGTGTACCATACCATTTCCATATTAGTGTCACTGAGCATCTGAGCAACTCTATTGATGACTTGTTAATGATGATCTGGCCATTTGAGCAGGATAAAAATTAATAGTATAGATATTCAGATAATTTATAGTTTTAGTAAATGTTCTAATCCGTGTACACTCTGTTATAGTTATAAACTTGGTGAGTCTCCTGTACACTAAATTAATGATTTAACATGTGTTTTATGAGACAGTAAAGTTCTGCTTCTGATTCTGAGGAAGAGAAAGTATTGGCCTCTGGCCAGTGCAATTAGCAGATCTAGATCCTATAAATTTTTTCCTACAGCTTTACAGGCAGTTGTGGCTTTGCTGGTCTAGTGAGTAGAGCAATAAACTCTGGCCCAGAAGATCTCAGATTCAGTTCTAAGTAGGGTTGAAGATTTTTCCTTGTTCCAGTCCCTCCAGGATGGCCTAGGTCCATTCAGCTTGCTATCAAATGAATGCTGCGGATCTTTTCTGGTGGTGAAAGGTGGCCAGGGAAATGGGTCCACCACCCTCTCCCTCTTAGTGCAACAGCACAGGAAGGCTGCACTCTACCTACAGTCAGGCCTGTAGTCCAGTCCACAGGCTTTTTATATTCAGTCATTGGCTTGTGCCACTTGAGTCTAAACTGAAGAAAAAGTGATTGGCAAGGGTCCTAGCTGCCTCTTTCATTGTACCACAGACAGCAAGGTTATTTTAGAGAGTGCAGCAAAATATTATGTTCCCTCATAATGTTTGAATTCATTATTTTGAACAGTTGCTATTAGTTTAAATTATTGCTGTAAGGTGCAACTTGTTCCTGCCAATAAAAAAGACTAAATTTCATTTTTGTCTATTAGTTCCTAATCTCAAATTACTCAATTTAGGATCCTCAAAGATTATAATTTTGATCCTAAATGTTTGGGGCTCCCTCCACATTATTACCCGGTAGAAAGTAAGCAAGTTGGATAGTTCTTATGGTACTAAGATCTAGTGGTATACCAGTCACACAATCTGTATTATTTCCTTCACATCCAAAAACTGTATACTGGTACTGAAAAAATACTTGTATTTTTATTTGTTGATATGCTCCATTCATCTGGAAAAATCTTTAATATATTTGTGTATATTCTTTTTTTAGCGGGCTTGTAATGCTGGGTGTTTTGAGCTTGTCAAGTTTATGCTGACCATTGGTAAGGCACTCACAATTTCTATACATATGTTAATGTTAAGTTTCATTCTTTATTCATTAATAATGCTCTGTAGATCAAGAACAACCTTGAGGAATAGTGAGTGAGTCAACACAGATATACATAAAGTAAAGCAGCTGTCAGAAACTTTGTGAATAATTTAGTAATTTGGATCCCTACCGAGCATTGTATTGGTATGAAGTCTGAGACACTGTGTCTAGCAAATAGATACTGTTCTTTGTAGTTTTGCAGATGATGTAAGCAGCGAGCACAATGGGTGTGCCATCTTGTGGGATTCCACACTTCAGTATGCATTTGAGGTCACATACTGCCACTTGCCAGTTATCACTTAGAACCTCAGACCACACCATTTTGTACTGCCATTGTTCCACCAGTCATGGGTCACTGTGTGTTAGTGATACTGAACTTCTGATATCTACACCAAGTAGGGTAATAAATAATGAGCTATCATTAAAGGCCTATAAACTATTTGTGCTTACTGAAGATAAATTAAAACACAAAAAATTAACAGGAAAATTGACTATTTCTCTGGTTATATTGACAGTTGTCACTTGTCTTACGTTGCTCTAATATCTGTAAGAAAATACTGATATTTTCAGAAAACACAGATTATATATCTATATACAAGAAGTAAATGGGTCTAAGTCCAGTTTCTGCAATTTTAACATAAGACCATATGTAATACCCACATCTTACTTCATTTGTGGAAGAATGGTGGCAGTCCTTCTCCAGCCATGTCCAATTTAGGGCAGTGCGAAAAGGGCATATTTCTGTTTAACACTCCCTAAATCAGGTGCAGGTAGTGGCAGGACACTCACTCTTCTTCTTCAAATGAAGTGGTGTGTGGGTATAGCAAATATGATCATAAGTAAAAATTGTGGAAACTGGACTTACATCCATTTACCACATTACAAAGGATATGGGCCAATATGAATTGAGGCCTGTTTTCAATGAGAATTACTGCTGATTTCAACATTATTTTAAGTGCTGTTCATCATTCACTCATCATATTCTGTAGATCCCATCAGAAGACTCCATTCATACCAGAAAAGTACTGTAAAAATTTTAGTTTCCCAAGTAGAATCATGTAGTTTACAAAGTGAAAGCTTGATAACGTCTTGGAATTTAACAGCCTGATGATTTTTGTCATTTAGTGGTTCCAAGGAAGGCACTTGTACCCAAGTGGAAGAGGGGGCTGCATCTCCCCTCCCCCCCCCCCCCCACCTCTCAGAAAAAGGTGAAACTGTGGTGTACTTAGATATTTTCCTTTCAAGAAAATTATTTATAACTTGGTTTTATGTTGGTTTTTAACAGAATCAGAACTGGAACACCATTCATATTTTAAAATATTAAAAATACTCCATACCCCCAGTAGCCTCGCCACCCCCACCCCACCTCACCCCACCCCATCCTACCACGTGTCTCGCCCCTGGGGTCCAACACTTTCGTACCCAAAGGATTCCTCCTTTTTATAATAATTCTTGTGATAAGCTTAGGGATTTTATTTTTGAACCTATGTGCATTGTTTATACAATGTCAGTCAGATTAAATATTGTGGAGAAGTGTCTTAGGCACAGCCTTGAGGATTATTTCCAGACTGAATCTATCACTCTGCGTCCTGGGAGATTAAAATAGTATTACGAACTGAGACACAAACCTGGACCCTTGCCTTTCATGAGTTATGCTCTTAGTGATATTGTATCTTCCAGAAGTCCTAGTTCTGCAAGATATGCAAGAAAACTTGTGTAATATTTGACAGGTAGGAGAGTGTTCCTGGCAGAAGTGAAGCTGTGAGGACCTGTTGTGAGTTGTGCCACACAGCTCAGTTGGTAAGAGCATTACCTGGGAAAGTCAAAGTTCTGTGTTCAGGTGCTGGTCTGATGCAGTTTAAATCTGACAAAAAGTTTCAAAACAACACACACTTTGTTGAAGAGTGAAAGATTCACTCTGGTAATATTTTTTCAACATCAAATAATGTCATAAATCCCTAATGTAATTTCAGGACATTATACATATTATTTTTCTGATTTAATCATGTATTGCGTGTTTCAAAATATCAGGATTTTAAAGCTTTTTTAGCAATTTTTACACTCAGTGCATGATTGGTTAAATGATGTATCCAGTCACTGGATTGGCTTCAAGGGGCCAGATGACAGAGCTTGTTTTGCAGGGCCTACATGTTCACACCGATCTGACACCATGCAGTTCAAATGGTTCAAATGGCTCTGAGCACTGTGGGACTTAACACCTGAGGTCATCAGTCCCCTAGAACTTAGAACTACTTTTATCTAACTAACCTAAGTACATCACACACATCCATGCCCAAGGCAGGATTCGAACCTGAAACCGTAGCGGTTGGGCGGTTCCAGACTGTAGCGCTTAGAACCGCTCGGCCACTCTGGCCGGCCACCATGCAGTATTTACCTTTGGGGACTCATAAAGGATCATGTGTATGTGCCTCCACTAGCAGTTGATGTACCCTACTTAAGAAACAAGACTGAAGCAGTTGTTGCAACAGTTACTCCAAACACATTCATCACGATTTGGGAAGAACTTACCTATGGAATCAATGTGTGCCACGTAACGAATGGTGCTCACAGTGAACACCTGTAAGAAAAAACTGTCTGAGTCACTTTTTCATTTGTTTATTGTCAGTATTTTCATTTGATTTATTATTTATAATTGTAAGTTGAGTGCAATAAATGCTACAAAGTCTTAAAACTCCAATATTCATTTTGAAACATCCGGTATATTTTGTTTATATTCACAAAATACAATTTACAAAGAAACTTATAGAAATATTAACTATTCTGAGGTTTCATTTATTAAAACATCACATCCGTTTTACAGTTTATGGTTCTTTTACCAGTCACCTTAAATTTGTTGCTGATTACTTAATATCACAAGAATGAAATTTTTGCTGTACATTTAATACAGCAGAAAGTTCTAATTATTTTGCATGAAGGCAGAAAATGTGTGTAGTGAGTGTAATGGATTTTAACTCACAATCTGTGTTGGGTTTTCTTTCAAACTGGCAACAGGAAGGACTGTGGCATTTCTAGGCAGGGCATTTGCTTGTGAACATGCGATGACATTTTGCATATAATTCTGTTCTGTTGCAATTTAGGTGGTACTTTAGCATAAGTCTACTTCTGTGCTGATGTGGGGCACAATTAAAAATTTGTTTAATTGTTTTAGTAAACAATATTACTTTTTATATGTAAAAAGACACAATTGCTGGACAGTGTGTACCTGAAGTGTGAAATGTGTAGCACTGCTGATAGACACATAGTTATATAAGTGACAGACTTCATAGCTTTTGGAACTAATAGGTCCTTCCTTGGAGAAAAGGGAGAGAATAGTTGGGGATAGTTGAAAAGGAAGGGCGCATCACTCAGACACCAGGATGAGAGAGGCCCACATTGTCCTAACTACAATTGGTACAATATTCTGCTACTTCACTCAAAACACCATTGAAAGTATCAGAATTACCGCTTTTTAGTAAAATGATGACTTTTGCAAGCTCTTAGGGGTTGTATTTTTTAAAGCACTGTCTTTTGGTTTTAGCGCCAACGAAAAGACTACTAAGCATGTAAGCTTTTGGCCAGAGGTCCTTCTTTTGAAACAGACAACATACAGGAAGTTCTTGAAGGTGGGGTAAACGTAGTATGTGTTTGAGGCAGGGTTTGTCAGTTATGAGGGAATGCAGGGGAGGTTTGGAGGCTGATGTAGAGATGGTGCATAGTAGTAGTCATAGGTGGGGGTAAGACGTGAACAGGCTGGTGAGTTTTTTGAGGTGCTATTGTGCATGCTGTTCTAGTTCCTGGGGGGCAAGTAATTCAGTGTGTGAGATGGGATCCAGAAATTTGGGATGGCACGGCAGAAGAATTTTATGGAACCAACAACGCAGGAACAATATATGAAATTGGGTTCGGGCTAGCAATAAGGAAACTTTTCTGTATTGGTGCAGGTGGAAGGAGCAAGAATCCATGATGGAGGATACAAATGCATAAAAAATCTAAATAACATGGAAATACATGTGAAAACATCAGAAAAATATCCCAAAGATACACCAAAATAAGTAGGAAAAATTACAGCTAAGATGGAATGGAAGATGTTTGAGGGGGAAAAGATGAAACATGACTAAGTAAGCCAATATGGAAAGGCAAAAATGAACTGAAATCAACGTGAAAACACAATGAGATCGAAGATAAAAATAGATAAAAAGATTGTAATATGTCTTGCAGGTCTGTGGGCAGATATGTATGACCAAGGGAGATGACAGATGTGTCTAGATCAGATGAGATTAGCATGTATGAAATGAAATAGGAGAGGAGAAAGGCAGGGGGGGGGGGGGATATAGGAGCTAGTAGAATGAGCTACAATTTCATGTCGCACAGGAAGGTATGAAAAATAAGATGCAAAATTATGTCAGAGTGATACTGGAAGAGTGATCAAGGATCTAGCATTGATGATATCACCGGGAGTAATGTGAGACATGAGATGCTGCACCAGCAATCAATGCAGTTTTGTAGCCATGTGCTGTGTGTAGGCAAGATGGTTGATATAGTGTGGCTAATAAGTAAGAATGTGTGGTGTGGTGGGGAAGGCAACATGTAGAACACTGGAATGAAGAGAAAGAAAAGGATAGACACTGAGTATAGTAACATTAGCAAATAGTAATAAAGGAAAACACCACTGGGCTACAGAATGGAAGAAAAGCCATTAGGCAAAATCAAACAGTGGAAAATCCAGGATGGAACAATGGCAATTTTATGAAAAGGATGAACTACTTCTCACCATATAGCGAAGATGTTGCAGCACAACAAAAAATACTACTAAGCAAATAAGCTTTTGGCCAGAAGGCCTTCTTCAGAAATAGACAACATACACTCACCATTCACACAAATGCAGCTTACATGCACATGACCATTGTCTGTGGCTGTCGAGGCCAGTTTGCGGGTGACTGTTGGGAGAAGCAATCTGAGTGGTGGGGGTAAGGAGGTGGCATGGGGGGGGGGGGGGAGAGGGGGAAAGATAGCAGGTTAATGTGGGTGATGGTAAAGTGCAGCTTGTGAGACCATACTGGGATGAACTAGAGAGAGGGTAGTGGAGCTGGGCAGCTAGGTGCAGTCGGGAAGTTAGACAGTGGCTGAGGGCTGGGGGGGGAGGGGGGGGGGGGGAGCCAAAATGGGGAGAGAAGTAAAATAACAGTGGGTGTGCTGGTGGAATAGAGGGCTGTGTAGTGCTGGAATGGGAAAGGGAAGGGAAAATACATGCATGAAGGATAATGATCAAAGAAGGGTGACTACAGGAATGTAGGATATATTGAAAGGAAGAGTTCCCAACTGCACAGTTCATAAAAGCTGGTGTTATTAGGAAGGATTCAGATGGCACAGGGTGTGAAGTAATCATTAAAATGTAGGGACGTTGTGTTGGACAGCTTGGTCAGCAGCTGGGTGGTCCAGCTGTTTCTCGACCACACTTTGTCGGTGGCCATTCAAGTGGACAGACAGCATGTTGTTTGTCACACCCACGTAGAACAAAGCACGGTGGTTTCAGCTTACAGATGACATGACTGGTTTCACAGATAGCCCTGTCTTTGATGGGTAGGTGATGCTTATGACCAGACTGGAGTAGGTGGTGGGGGGATGTATGGGACAGATCTTGCATCTAGGTCTATTACAGGGATATCAGTCATGAGACAAGGGGTTGGGATGGGGGGTTGTGTAGGGATGGACAGGGATTTTATGTAGGCTCAGTTTGTAGTTAAATACCACTGTGGGAGGGGTAGGAAGGAGAATGGGTAGACATCTGTCATTTCAGGGCATGACAAGAGATAGTTGAAACCCTGAGTGTTACTGAGTTGTGGGCTAATGTTCCTCTGTGGCCAGACAGTTGGTCTTTGAGAGGTGGTGGGTCACTGGAAAGATAAGGCATAGGAGATCTGTTTCTGAGCAAGGTTTGGAGGGTAATTATGGTTTGTGAAGGCCACGATGAGACCCTTGGTATATATTTCAAGAGTAACTGTACTGACAAACCTTGTGCAGTGGCTGTGAATTGAACCTGGATCAACTGCTTGCTAAGCAACCATGCTGACCGTTACACCACCACCACATCGTGCTGTAAGCTACTTGCACCTTGATGTGTCACCTTCCCTCTTGCAGCTAAGGTGTCCTCACCCTCAGTCTAGATCATGGAAATGTCGTCAATGAATCTGAACCAGGTGAGGGGTTTAGGATTCTGGGTGGTTAGGAATGATTCCTCTACATGGCCCATAAATAGGCTGGCGTAGGATGGTGTCATGCAGGTGCCCATTGACGTACCTCAGATTTGTTTGTAGGTGATGTCTTCAAAGGAGATGTAATTGTGGGTGTGGATGTGGTGGTCTTGATGAACCAGGAGAGAGGTTGTAGTGTTCAATAGCAGCAAGGCCATGGGTATTAGGGATGTTGGTTATAAACAAGGATGGGATCAGTAGTGACAGGCAGGGCACCATGTAGTAAAGGAACAGGAGCTGTGGAGTGTCACTGTAGGACAGGATTGATATCTTTTATATTTGAGGGTAGGTTGCAGGTAGCAAGCTGAAGATGTTGGCATCTGAAGGCACAGATTCTCTGAGAGGGCACACATTAATTGGCCACAATGGGATGTCATGGGAAGCATGTAGAAGGTTGGAGTGCTGGGAATGGTAGTGGTGAGGAGAGAGATGGATTCCGGGGAGAGATTCTGGGATGGGCATAAGGATTTGAGGAGAGACTGTAGATCCCACTTGATTTCTGGAATGGGATCACTGTGACAGGGTTTATAAGTGGATGAATCAGACAGCTGGTGGAGTCCTTTTGCCATTTAATCTTTGCGGTTCAAAACTACAGTGATGGACTGTTTGTCAGCAGATAGGATGATAAGGTTGGGATCAGTTTTTAGGTGGTGGATTGCAGGCCTTTCTGTGGATGTATTGATTAGCTTGCATGTTGAGGGATTTGGGGAATGATGGTGAGGCAAGGTTTGAAGTTAAGAAATTCTGGAAAGTAACTGGGGGTGATTTGGAGTCAGTGGGGGTGGGACCGCAGTTGGAAGGAGGGGGTGAACTGAGTGAGGCAGGGTTCAACATTTGTTTTAGGTTGAGTCTGATTGTAGGGCTGGTGATGAGGAAAGTGTTTCCACTGTATGGATTGGGAGAAGGAGAGAAGGTCTGTAACAAGTTCAGTATGCTTAAATCTGGTAGTGGGGCAGAAGATAAGGCCTTTTGGGAAATGACTGTTACATCTGTGGAGCTAATGGTTTTGAGAAAAGGTTCATGGCTGTGTTTCGGGTCTGTTTAGTTTCTGGATTCTGTATGCTGGTAGGAGGAAGTTTTCGAGGGTGGGATAAATGTAGGAGGTGAGTGAGGCAAGGTTTTGGAGAGTTTTTTGAGGTGTCATTGTGCATGCTGCTCTAGTTCCTGAAGGGCAAGTGATTCAGTGTGTGAGATGGGATCCAGGAATTTGTGGACTGCCACCGCAGAAGAATTTTGTGGATGAAGAGGAGAGTACCTGAAAGGAGGTTCAGGGCCTGGTTGACACGGTTTTGTAGGACTATGTTGGTGGAAGATTAAGGACTGGCAGAATGTGAATAGATGGATGTCATTGTAGATGGAGCGTTTGCAGCCAGAGATGGGTAATTTGATGGTAAGGCCATCTTGGGGGCTTCCATGAGCCAAGAAACAATGCAGATCTAGGAATAATGATATTGCTGGGAGTAATGTGAGACATGAGACGCTGCAACCAGCAATCAGAGCAGTTTTGTAGCCATGTGTTGTGTGTGGACAAGATGGTTGATATAATGTGGCTCATAAGTATGAATGTGTGGTATGGTTGGGAAGGCAACATGCAGAACAGAGGAAAAAAGAGAATAAAGGGATGGACACTCAGTGTAGTAGTGTTCTAAAATAGTGACAAAGGAAAATTACCATAGGGGTTATGGGATGGAAGAAAAGCCATTAGGCAAAATCAAACAATGGAAAGTCCAGTATGGGATAATGACCAGTTTTATGAAAAGGATGGACTGCTACTCACCATGTAGTGTAGATGTCAAGGCACAACAAAAAGACTATTAAGCATGTACACATTGAACCAGAGCGCCTTCTTCTGAAATAAATACCCCCCCCCCCCCCTCACACACACACACACACAGAGGGACCATTGTCTATGACTGCCAGGCCAGACTGCGAGACACTATGCATGAAGTTAGAAATAATATGGGTGCTGGAGTAATGGGGAGACTGGGAGGGGGAGGTATAGCAGGATAGGGGGTTTGGGACAGGAAAGTGCTGCTTGTGGGAGCATACAGGGACAAGGTAAGGTGGATATAGGGTAGGCCAGCTAGGTGCAGTTGGAAGGTTAGACAGAGGACAGAGAGGAGAGAGGAGCAGAAAAGGAGAGAAGTAAAGAGGCTGTGGCTGCGCTTGTGGAAATAGAGAGCTGTGTACTGCTGGATTGGAAACAAGGGTAGGGGATCGGTGGGGTGAAGGACAGTGACTAACAAAGGTTGACGTCAGGAGGTTTGCAGGAATGTAGACTATATAGCAGGGAGTGTTCCTAATTCTGCAGTTCAGAAAAGCTGGTGTTGGTAGGAAGGATCTAGATGGTACTGGTTATGAAGTAGTCATGAAATGAAGAATGATGTGTTGGGCAGGGTGCTCAGAAACTGCATGGTCCAGCTGTTTCTTGGCCACAGGTTGTTGGTTGACGAAGCACAATGGTTGCAGCTTAGCTTGTAGATCACATGACTATTTTCACAGGTATCTCTGCCTTTGACAGGTAGGGTGATGCTCATGACCAGACTGGGAGTAGGTGGTCTTGGGAGGATGTATGAGAGATTTATTGCATCTAGGTCTATCACAGGGATATCAGCCATGAGACAAAGAGTTGGGATTGGGGGTTGTGTAGGGATGGATGAGGATATTATGTAGGTTCAGTTCTTGGCAAAATACCACTGTGTTGATGGGTGTGGAAAGGATAGTGGGTAGGGATTTGTCATTTCAGGGCATGACAGTAGGTATTTGAAGCCCTTGCAGAGAATGTGATACAGTTGCTCCAGTTGTGGGTGCTACAGAATCACAAGAGGAGTGGTCCTCTGTGGCCAGACAGTTAATCTTTTGGGAGGTAGTGGGTGTCTGGAGAGAGAAGTTACAAGAGTTTTGCTTCTGTGCAAGTCTGCGAGGTTAATTATGATCTGTGAAGGCCTCAGTGAGGACCCTCATATATTTTGAGAGGGACTGCTCATCATGAAAGTTGCAATGGCCATGGGTGGCTATGCTGTATGGAAGGGGGACTTCTTGGCATGGAATGGGTAGCAGCTGTTGAAGTGGAAGTGGAGGTGTTGCTGGTGGTTGTTAGGTTTAATATGGATGGAAGTAGAGATTTAGCTCTCTTTGAAGTGGAAGTCAACAGCAAGAAGGTAGACTTTTGGGTTGAGATGGACCAGTGAAAGTGAATGGGGGAGAGGATGTTGAGGTCCTAGAGGAAAGCTGCAACCACTGTGCTTCATTCTGTTTGGGAATGACAGCAAACAAGCTATCTGTCTGCATGAATGGCCACCGACAAAGTGTGGGCAAGAAACAGCTGGATACTCAGTTGCTGAGCACTCTGCCCGACACATCATTCCTCATTTTAATTCCTGTTCATAGTCTGTGCCATCTGAATCCTCCCTACCAACACCAGCTTTTCTGAATTGCACAGGTGGGAAGTCTCTCTGCAACATATCCTATACTCCTGTAACCCTCCTGGCATCAACTTTTGTTAGTCATTGTCCTTCACCAACCTACCTCTTTCCCTGTTACCAATCTGGTGGTACACAGCCTTCTATTCCACAAGTGCAGCCACAGTCTTTTTACCTCTCTCCTTTTCTGCTCCCTCTCCTCCTCGCCCTCTGTCTAACCTCCCGACTTCACCTAGCTGTCTTACCCTCTCTCCACCTTGTTCCTGTATGCTTCCCAACCCCTATCCTGCTATCTCTCCCTCTCTCAGCCTCGTCTTTACTCACACTACCCATCCAGAGACAGTGGTCCTTTGTGTGTGAGGTATGTTTACGTGTGTGTGTGTGTGTGTGTGTGTGTGTGTGTGTGTGTGTGTGCGTGCGTGTGTCTAGTCTTTCTTCTGTGCCTCAACAACTCCATTGTATGATGAGTAGCGGTCTGTGTTTTCATAAGATTGTCATTAACCCATCCTGGATTTTCCATTGTTTGAGTTTGCTTATTGACTTTTCATCTGTCCCATAACCCAGTGGTGTTTTCCTTTGTCACGATTTTCTAATACTACTACACCAGTGTCTGTCCTTTTCTTTCTCCTCTTTCCTTTGTTCTACATGTTGCCTTCCCAACATGCCACACGTTCATACTTATGAGCCACATGATATCAACCATCTTGTCCACACACAACTTTCCCATGTTCTAAATGACACCTTCCAAAGTATACTGCATGTTCTTTCTTATGAACCATGCTGTATCAATCTCCTTGTCAGCACATAACACATGACAATAAGACTACACAAATTGTTGCTGCAGCATCTCGTGTCCACATGACTTGCTCTCATATCATTAAGTCTAGATCTTAAAACTGATCACTTTTCCTACACCTCTCTTGACTATTTTCATGTCTTATTTTCCAAACCTTCTAGTGTCACATGAACTTGTAGCTCATCTTACCAACCTCTCCCCACCACCCATTGTTTCTTCTCTTTTGATCCAGATGCCACTTTCACATCTATTTCAGTTCATTTTTACCTTTCCCTGTCTGCTTACTCCCTCAGGTTTCATCTTGTTTCCCCATAATTGATCTGTTCTATCCTTTCTGTGATTTTCCCAATTATTTCAGTGTATTTTTGTGATACTGTTTTCATGTGTATTTCTACAATACTTACATATTTTTATGCTTTTATATCCTCCACTGTGGATCCTTGCTCCATCCACTTGCACCAATATAGAAAATTTTCCTTATCTCTACCCAGAGAACAGTCCCACATACTATTCCTGCATTGTTGTTTGGCTCATGGAAGGCCCCCCCCCCCCCCCCCCCCAAGTCACGTTACCATCAAATTACACTTCTTCAGCTGCAACCCTTCCTTTTACAGTGACCTCCATCTGTTCAATTTCTGCCAGTCCTTAACCCTCACCAACATATTTCTGCAAAACCATATCAATCAGGCAGAAACCTCCTTGCGATATCTCCTATCCATCTGTAAAATTCTCCTGTTTTACAGTCCCAAATTCCTGGATCCCTTATTAACCTCCTCCTTGCTGACAAAGGCCCCACCATTGTTGTTCTGAACTGTATGGATTACCTGGCAAAATGATTCCACCAGCTGTCAGATTTTTCCATCTACAAACCCTGCCACAGTGACCCCATTCCAGAAATCCAGCAGGATCTCCAATCTCTCCTCATATCCTTCAGTCCATCCCAGAACTTTTTCTCAGAGTCTATCTTTCTCCACACCCCTACCACTGCCCACACTCCTACCTCCTACACAGTTCCTAAAGTCCATAAACCGAACTACCCATGACATCCCATTGTGGCTGGTTACTGTGTTACTTTCAGCCTGTTACCCACAACCTACCCTTATATATAAAAGATACCAACCATTTCCTCCACTGACTCTTCACAGCTCCTGTTCCTTTACCACATGGTACCTTTCTCATCACTACTGATATCAGTTCACCCTACACTAACATCCCTAATGTCCATGGCCTTGCTGCTATTGAGCACTACCTTCTGATTGCCCGACGAATTCCAAACCTACAACCTCTTTCCTGGTCACCGTGACCAACTACATTTTCACCCACAATTACTTCTCCCTTGAAGACATCACCTACAAACAAATCCAAGGTATGGTAATGGGCACCTTCATGGCAGCATCCTACTGCAACCCATTCATGGGCTGTCTAGAAGACTCCTTCCTAACCACCAATAATCCCACACCCCTCACCCGGCTCAGATCCATTGATGGCATTCATGTTGCCTGGGCACCCAAGCAACATTTTTCCAGAACCTCAACACCTTCTCTTCCATTTGCTTCACCTGGTCTTCCTCCACCAAACAAGCCACCTTCCTCAATGTTGACTTCTGCCTTAAAGATGGCTGCATAAGTACTGCCATCATATCAGACCTACCAATCACCAGCAATACCTCCACTTTGACAGCTGCCACCCATTCCATACCAAGAAGTCTTTTCAATACAGCCTAGTCACTTATGACTGCCACATCTGTAGTGACAAGCAGTCCCTCTTGAAATATACCAAGGGCTAAATGGTGAATAGCAATCTGTTCTTTTTATAGTATTGCCATTATTCCATCCTGGATTTTCCGTTGTTTGATATTTGGTGTTTTATTAGAGAGGACAATGGTGCTGCAACTTTGAGGAAGTAATAGTGTCCTTAATTGTTTTTGATTTATGCTTGGAGTGTTTTATTTTTGTGAATAGTGCATGGTGTTTTTTAGTTGATGGGTGTTTTACAATTCTCATAGTAATTATGTTTCAACTCTTGACCACATGCCAACTGCTGAATTAAGTAGAGTTCTCTCTTTATAGCAGAAAATACTTCAATTCCAGGCATTGGTCTCTTACTTAGTTTAATTTTATTCTTATTTGTTTTAGAAAAAAATAAGCCTGGAAGTTCCGTAGAAACATTTCTCTGCTTTGTAAATCACTTCTCAATATAATTACTACAATTTCTCTCTAAACACCATGATAAAGCCATTGTGTGTGATTGTACGATACAATACTAAGTGCTCAATATAACCTCACACTTTCCTGGAGTGGAGGAATCTATGGAAGTCAGATGACTTTGGGTGGATATGGATTGTTTTTGCCCATTGCCAGCAATAGCTAAAAAATAACAGCATACTGTAGCAATTATAGCACTCTAGTAGACATTTTGAATTCAATGTCGATTCCTGTGTGTGGCCTGTACTGCGAAAAGAAGGTGAGGTTGTTCCCCGACACCTCTCCTCCCCTTGCAGCACCCCATTCGCAGGGCAGCCACTATGTTTATGTGCCCAAGCATCCCCTGCAAAAGGTGTCAAACAGCAACTGTAGTTATTCTCAATTAGTACTAGCTAACAGAAAATCAACAACAAACTCTTCACAAACAATAGTTCCCCAGTCAAGTCTGCATACTTCAAAATATATTCACTGACTGTGAATTCCTTGGCAACTGCTGTGGTAGCTATAGATGTCCTACTTATTAGTGACATAAGAAAATTTGTGCCAGATAAGGACTTGAACCTGGATTTTCTGCTTATCACAATTAGTCACCTTAACCAGTTCAGCTGCCAATGTATACTGTCCAGACTTACCCAAACCTCCGTATGTCACACTGTTTACATCCTTATGTTGTGGTCCACTATATTCATCACCTAATTCTTGCAACATCTCTTGGATGAGGCTATGGAGAATTGAGACCAATAATGTTATTGTCATATGCCTGTCTAGACTTGTAAAGCTTGCTTGCATGCCTGAAAGAACAGACATTGTTGATAATCCGTAGCTCTACCAAATAATTTAGAATAACTACATATTAGTGACATATGAAAATTTGTGACAGGCCCAGACTTGAACCCAGATTTCCCACTTACTGTGAGGAATTCACAGCCTGTGAATATATTTTGAATACAACTAGCTTCTGTGTATGCTGATCCACTATTGTGTCACAGCATTCAAAGAACTGTGCAATACACTATTCACTGAGCTGAAGAGCCTGGGACTAAATTCTATTACTTGTACATTTATAGGAAGGAAGATTTGGGTTTAACATCCCAGTGACATCAAGGTAATTAGAGGCAGAGCACAAGCTCTGAATGATTCAAGGATGGAGAAGGAAATCAGCTGTGTCCTTTCAAAGAAAACGTCCTGAATTTCCCTGGAGCAATTTATGAAAATCAAGAAAACCTGAATCAGGATGGCTGGATGCGGATTTGAACTGTTTTCCTCTCGAATGAGAGTCCAGTACTTATACATAAAGCCACTTCCATTTCAGCTTACTGGTTCTACAGAAATATAACACTTTCTTGTATCTATTAAGATGTATCTGTCAACTTTCAGTGATCTCTGTATGCTGTTCTGATAAACACATCAAATCTGCTGATGATCGCTCTAACCTTTTGTTTTTCAGTGTGGATACAAGAAGTTCATCTTTTTTATAGAGGTCTCTGATGAAGTCTTGGCTGAAATAATGTAAGAGTTTACTCTTGAGATAGCTGTAGAGAATGCATTGGAAGTCACTGGGCTATAATGAATACTTCTTTTGTCAAACTGTATGCTTCTGATTAGTAGCCATACAAGTAGACTCTTGCCAGAACCGTTGAAATGCAAACTACATCAGTATGATTTGACCAGATGAGGAGCAATGCATTAGCTGCACCCATGTCTGAATACTCCTTTCTCCTGGCTGATTTTCCAAGCTCTGCATTAACATGTTCCACAGAATGTCTCATCCAGAGCTTGTCATAGCATTGAAAGACTGCTTCAATCTTCCTTCTAGTATGAAGAATATTCTTAGAAGTGTGGCTAAAGTCACCATGAACTGTGTAACTGAGAACATGCTCTATAGTGTAGCCTGTATCCCCAACTATTATAGCATGATTTTTCAACATCCTCCCTCAAAGATAATTAATTGCAAGTGACAACATTGATCCTTGCATTTGACTTTAAAATACCAGTTCCCTGGTAATCATCTCCCAAAGAGTTCTATACTAGTCTGCCATTTTCCTTCCATAACTACTACCCAGCAGTATGACCCTCATGGTCTTCTTAAAACTTTCCTTTCTAGCCTTAGCTTACACCTTATGCCCTATAGTGTCAGACTCTTTCTGAAATTTTTGAATTGTCTGTGCGATTTTGTCCACAGTCTCCAAGATACTGAAGATATTGGAGATAGCTAGATTGTAGTTATAACAACAATGTCAAAAGGCAGGATTGCTACTCACCACATAGAGGAGGTGATGAGTGGCAGACTGGCAAACTGAAAAACACTGCTAGATATTATTAGCTATCAGATCAAGTCCTACATCAGACATGGGCATAACAAAACACTTAGTGCTGCCGGTGGGAGCATGCATGGATGTGACATGTGGTGGTTGTAGGATAATGGACTGCTAAGTGCAGCACTGGGAGGCTGTGCCAGAGAAGAGAGGATTAGGGGGGGGGGGAGGGAGGGAGGGAGGAAGAGAGGACATAAGTAAATAAAGTGGAAGGACTATGCAGGTGTGCTGGTGAGATAGAAGGGTTGGGTAGGGCTGGAATGGGAACAGGGAAGGGAATAGACAGGTGGAGGGCAGGGACTAGCAAAGGCTGTTGTTGAGATGAACCAGATGGCACAGGCTCGGAACCAGTCACTGAAGTAATGTACATTCTTCTGGGCAGCATGCTCAGCAAATAAGTAGGCCAGCTGTCTGTTGGCCACAGTTTGACGGTGATCATTGATGCAGACAGATAACTTGTTAGTGGTCATGCCCATGTAGAATACGGCACTGGCTGATTTTACATGTGGCTCTGCCTTTGATGGGCTAGGAGATGCCTGTGGCATGTATAACGTAACTATAAAACATAGCTATTCTTGGGTTAAGCATTTATATATTGGGGTTTTTGTGTACTCATCCTTTCTGCAGATCTGTCGCAGCTGAAGTCCTAAGTTCTCAGTAAATGTAATGAATTTTAACTTCAGAAAAGTTAAAATTAAAAATCATTTTGTATTATGTTTTTTTAAGAACATTTATTATACTTTCAAAACCAAATTAAAGTATTATTACAAAGGCAAACACTGCTTACAATACAAAAGGAGCAGCTACATGCTCACTGCTCAAAAACTAAAACCAGACTGACTCCCCATGCCAACATGGCAGTCACTATTTATAATTTCTTAAAAATCCCGAACAGTCCTGAACATTGTTTAAAATTATTATTTCATTAATTAACAATTAAAACTCTCATCCTAAAACAAATGTCACATTTTAAAGATTACCTAGATTCTTATATATTAAACACATGAGTAAATTCTAGTCTATATACTATTTATATAGTGTATAAACGCTTAGGTGTTAAATGTTAACAATACACTTGTTATATTTACTAATTACAGAAGATTCATATAATATAAAATGTTCCTACCAATTAACGGACTTCTACACATTAGTGTAATCAATATTCCATAATTATTTTCTTTGTAACTTTTTCATAAGTACATATTTTCATACGCCTCTATGTCAGAAATTACTGTTCATGGCTAAAATTTACGTGTTTGAGTTAATTTTAATTAGACTGTTATGTTTCATGTGAATGGATAGATGGTAATGGGAGGATGTACAGGACAGGTCTTGCATCAAGGACTGTTGCAGGGATAGGAGCCATGGGGCACAGGGTTGGGATAAGGATGGAATAGGTACAAACAAGGATAATGCATAGTTTGAGTGGGCAATAGAATACTACTACTTGAGGGGTGATAAAGATAGTGGGGAGGGTATTTCTCACTTTAGGGCACAGCGAGAGGTAGTTTAAACTCTGACAGAATGTTAGTCAGTTGCTCCAGTCCTGGGCCATGAAAGAGGTGCTCTGCATCCAGCAGATGGTAAGTGAATGGGGAGACAAAGCATGGGAGATCTACTAGTTGACAAAGTGGGGAGGCTAATTTCAGTCTGCAAAGGCCTTAATAAGACCCTTGGCATTTTTGGAGAGGAACTGATCATTACTATGGATGGCTAGGCTGTATGGATGGAACTTATGGGACTTCTTTGGTGTGGAATGAATGGAAGCTGTCATGAGAGAGGTATTTTTGGTGGTTGTAGGTTTGGCATGGACAGAGGTACTAATGTAGCCATCCAAAACTAATACTGAATGCTGTGTTTCTCAGTTTACTCCTTCATTTAACTGTGATCCAGCTCAATGGGCTCTAAAACATCCCCTGTTAATGTTGCACAAATTCCTAACC
Source organism: Schistocerca piceifrons (assembly GCF_021461385.2). Lineage (NCBI taxonomy): Eukaryota > Metazoa > Arthropoda > Insecta > Orthoptera > Acrididae > Schistocerca > Schistocerca piceifrons. Next base: position 261,183,313 of record NC_060140.1, on the reverse strand, counting down.
TTGAATCCTGCTTTGCCGTCATCCCCCAAATCTCTCAACATGGAAACCAACCTCACATCCACAGAAATTGCTGCAGTCCATGATCTGAAAAGTGATTCCAACCTTATAACCCTAACTGCTGACAAATGCTCTACCACAGTGCTTATGAATTGCAGGGATTACTTGGTGGAGGGACTTGAACAGCTGTCAGTTATGTTCATCTACAAGCCCTGCAACAGCAACTCCATTACAGAAATCCAGAGGGATCTCGAGTCATTTCCCCCATCCCTATGACCATCCCAGAATCTCTTCCCCGAGTTCCTTTCCTTACCTGCACCACTACCTACACTATTACTTTCTACATTTTTCCTGAAGTACATAAACCAAATCACTCAGGATACTCCAAAGTGGCTGGCTGCTGCATGCCCACTGAGTGAATATCTGCCCTAGAAGACCAACATGTTCAGTCTATCACGCATGTCTTTCCCTTCTACGTACACTATCTGATTGAAACTATATGGACACCTATTAGTGAACATTAACCCTTTCAGACCCACTGGCTATAGTTGTATACATTAAATTTTATGGTCTCTTAGTTGTAGCAGAAATATTTTTGCCAGTGGAAACCTCATTTCCACATTTGTGAATGTTCAACCTTTTTATCATGTAAAAGTGCTGCCATCTGTTGTGCTTCACCATAAAAGTTAATGATGCAGTGTGCAACAGGTTGTGACCATCATAATGCACTGAAATGGTTGTTTAGTTTCATTCAATTGCATACACGAATATAATTATTATTGTTATTTTTGCATGGTAATTATTAAATGATCAGTTTATTTATTACAACAGTGAATATTTCATTTATTTTAATCCATAAAAAGAAGCCAAGTGTACAAAGTATATTCTGGAAATGGGTGCTTATTTTTTTTATAAATCTTGTGTCTCAAATCATTTAAAAATCATCAAAGAGCATTACAGAAAAAAGAAAACATTTCTTTCCTCAAGAAAAAATTCAAGTCTGAAAAGTTTAATATGAGATCCTTCGCACTTATGGTGGCTTGAACTTTTCAGGCGACACTTTCAATGAGGTATCTGAATTTCTGTGGAGGAATGGCAACCCATTCATCCTCAAGACTTGAAACCAAAGAAGGTAGTGATGTTGGATGCTGGGTTCTAAAGCAAAGAGAATGTTCTCATTCATCCCAAACATCTTCCATTGGACTCTGGTCAGGACTCTTAGCAAGCCAGAATATATCAGGAATGTTATTCTCCACAAACTATTGCCTCATAGCTGTTGCTTTATGACAGGTAACACTGTCATTCTGATACAATCATCACAAAACTGTTTCTATACTGTACACAGTACATAATTCTGTAAAATATGTTCACATCTTTCTGCATTTAGTGTTTTCTTAAATGCTATAAGTGGACAACAGTCTAACAAAGAAAAAGGTCCATATGAAGGAATACCATCCTCTCTGTATTTCACTGTTGGCATTACACATGATGGCAGGTATTGATCTCCATGCATTTTCCAAAACCAAAACACTTCCATCAGATTGCTACAGGGTATGGCATGATTTTTCACCTCAGCTCCCTCATTTCCAGTCACCCACTATTCAGGGACATTGGTCTTTGCACCACCTCAAGCGTCACTTAGCATTAACTAAAGAAATATTTGGTTTATGAGGAGGTGCTCAACCATTGTGCTCAACCATTACTCAGAGAATAGGCCTTAGTCCTGTTCCAATGAGTCATCTGCTTCCTACAAAGTAGTATGAAGAGTGATGATCATGGGATGTGTGATCACCATGTTATTGATCCACCCAGATTTTATTGTCAGTAGTTTAATCTGATGGTGCTGCTGCTTGTTTTTTCAAGCAGCTTCTCATTTGGCCTCACGAGGCTGGGAGACACCATTCCAGATCTCACTACCTCAGAAAAAGAACATGAGGAGGTGTAGCGATGCAAGGGGTACAAAATTTGTCATAAAAGTCCATAAATTACTCAACTGATAGTATTTTTCAGTACAGGTATTTCGTTCATTCCAAGCAAGTATCACTTCATGACATCATCGTCCAGACACGAGTTGACAGTAATCTGAATTTGTTTCTCTCTCAGGATAAAATTTTTTAGCAGACTAAACTTTCATGGGATAAATTTTTATTGATTATGAAATACAAGTTCTTGAAGTTTATTTAGAATAGGAAATGTTTAATTAGTAATTGCATGCCATAATTTATCTGTTTAATATAAAGGTGTTTTGATTTTATATGCATGTAAAAAGTGTGACTTTATGTGTGGCTTTTATCCTGCTGGCCACTGTGACTGAGCGGTTCTAGGCACTTCAGTCCAGAACCATGCTGTTGCTACAGTCGCAGGTTCGAATCCTGCCTCGGGCATGGATGTGTGTGACGTTGTTAGGTTTAAGTAATTCTATGTCTAGGGGACTGATGACCTCAGATGTTAAGTCCCATAGTGCTGATGACCTCAGATGTTAAGACACACAGTGCTTAGAGCCATGTGAATCATGTGTTTTTAATCTTAGACGAGTTACCACTTAGAATGCTAAAAGTCCACATGTACAGTTCGCTGACCTGTGCAGTGAATTTCATTTTGTGATTTTGAACCACATAGAGTCAAATCCAGTTTAATTTAGACTTTACATGAGATAGACACATCACGTTATTACAAAAATTTATTCAAAATATCGAGGTTCTGTTTTAATTAGGACACATATCACCTTGTTGATCACATTGCTTAGCAACACTGTAATTCAAATCAATTCATTCATTAGAATGATTTGCGATGTAATAAGTCCAATTACACAGACAAACTGTTACATGGAATTTTCTGATCGTATGAGAGAATAAGTGTTCTTTTCCAGAAATGCCAATAAACCAGCAGTTTCAAAAGTTAAATTACCAACTGTTGTCTATCTTCATTGATATTGCATTTCACTGATGAATACTATTCTTATTGATAAATGAACATTAATTGTAATTAGATTTTGAATACTCACCAACACTGCCAAGCAGCAGTTCACATCACGATCAGTAATAAATACCAATATAACTGAACAGACATTACTTCATTAAAACAGAGCAATCAGCTTCCAGTTCTAGGATAAACTGTACCAGGTGGAATTATTAATCTCTTGTGGAAGTGTAATAAGGTTTATCTGAACACATCTATCATACATTATTATTTCACATTAACTGGACAGATTATTAGTCGGAAACGAATTCACCCACAACAGATTCTCTCATGCCACTACTAAACTTTTTTCGTGACTCTTCACAGGAGATCTCAAGAAGCCAGAACCTAGAAACAAGAAGCAATAAAGTTGCGAAGGGAACAACTACCAAATTCCGACCATACTGTACGTATTGTTGAAGTACATGAACCACCGAATATGACGTCTCCCGAAACATTAAACTGGAACCAGCCATCTAAGGCCTTCCCAGGATGACTGGAGAGGATGAGAAGGGCAGGAATCATTTTAAAGTGAATGTACTGAGGTATAATGATGGTTTGGACCTAAGAGAGAAACTGATTGAAGAAACACCTTATATTTCGAATAAGTGTGGATGAATTTTGCAGGCAGTAGTTCAAGCAATAATAAATAGTATTGATGTTGAAATTTTGATCGATACTGGAGCAGCCATTAGCGTAATGATGCTGGATTGTTTTAAACAAATTAGTCGAGGAGCAAAAGTGTTTACATTTCCTGTTAATGGATGTACTGTATCTGGAGCATTTAGTGCGAAAGCGCAAAAGGTCTCAAAGCACGCACAAGTCAACATTATGATGTGAGGGCTCCAATAGAAAGTACCTTCTTAATTGTTTCAAGAATGACCGTATCATGTGTTTGGGGTCTAGATTTTTTGTGTGTTGCTGGAGCAGTCATCAGTTGAAAAGAAGGAACATGTACCTTGGACCCCAAAGGTTACATTTTGATAGTCTCTATGATAAAGGGCAAAATAGTCTCGGATCAGCATTGCATGAAGTTAATGGTTAGCTGTATTGGTATTGATTGTAATTTAGTTGATGATATTTTCTATATTGAATATACTGGAGAAGAAATAAGTCAAGTTTCACTTCAGGAGAAAATCTACGAATCTGAATACCTACCTGCAAGTCAAGGAGAAGATTTTTGTTGCTTGTTAAGTAATATCTGCCGGTATTTAGCAAACATCCCAGAGTAATCAAAGGTTTTGAATATGACATTAAGACATATCCACACGAATCTTTTTGTCATACTTCCTACTCTGTTCCTTGGTCAAAGAAAGAGGCAGTCAAGAAAGAAATTAACAAAACATTAGAGTAGGGAATTATAGAGCCTCTCATTCTGAATATTGTAATCCTCTTTTGGCGGTCCTCAAAGCGAATGGTGATGTCAGATTAGTTCTAGACGCCAGAGAGATAAACAAGATAATCGTACCGGTACAGACAAGACCTGGGAATTTGGATGAGTTAATGCAGAAATTCTGTGGTGCCCACTTCCTGACATCCCTCGATATGAGAAGTTTGTACTGGCAAATGAAAATCTCAATTGAATCTCGAAAGTATACTGCTTTTATTTTTCTGGGCAGTAGTTACCAATTCACTGTTATGCCATTTGAACTAAATATTAGTGGAGCTGTATTTATATCAGCACTGCACACTGTATTTGGACGAGATTTGCTTGATAGATTTACCCTGTATGTGGATGCCTATTGATTGCTACTGAAACATGTGAGGAGCATCTCAATCTGCTTGAAAAAATATTTACAAAATTCTTAGAGTATGGAGTAACAGTAAATTTAATGAAATCGAGATTCACCAGAAGTCAACTGAAGTTCCTGGGACATATAATTACACTGGATGGTATTATGCCGAATCATAAGAAAATAAGTCCTACCAAAGAGTGTCCCTATCATAAATCTAAAAAGAAATTAAAATCTTTCGTGGGATTAGCCTCATTTTTCTGTCAATTTCTGCCTAATCAATTAATCAGCCAAGAATGTTTATTACAGTTATTATGAAAGAACATAATGTGGAAATTGACCCTTGAGTGTAGTCAAGCATTTGACAAAATCTGAGACACTTTAGTTAACGCCCAGTTGCCACATCAGCCGAAACTTGAACAGGATTTTTACATTGCCACTGATGCTTCCGAAACAGGCCTAGGTGCTGCACTTCTCCAAATGGATGATCCACAAGATATGAATACCATTAAGATAATAGGATTCGCTCTCTAAATGTGAAAGGGCACATTGTACCACAGAGTTAGAGGTACTAGCTGTGGTATGGGTGCTTAAAAAGTTTAGATATTTTGTTGATGGAGAAAGAATTACCATATTTTGTGTCCATAAAGCTTTGTCTTATATTTTAACAGGAAGAATGTTTCATTCTAGGTTAACCAGATGGGCCTTGTTACTTCCAGAATATAACATTTCGGTGCAATATATAAAAGGGAAGACAATGTTGTATCTGATGCTCTATCTCGTTTGCCTAGAAGACAGGATAATGAAGAATTTGAGGAACAGACTAATGAATCTGTCTATTGCATTTTGTGAGAAACAAATTTCAAAGTTGTGTCACAATATGCCACAATTGCAAGAACAAAATCCTTATTGGAAACCTATTTGGGATGTAATCAGCCAAGGAGCTACGAATCATTCTGGTAGTCTATATACTTTACAATCTAATATATTATTTCAAAGAAAAACTTATACCAAAGCATGGAAACTATGTGTACCTAAGGAACATCTGGAATCTTTACTGTGGTATACTCATCTGAAGTGGGGACACTTTGGATCTTTAAAATGCAGAGCCAAGTTAGTCCAATACTGCTACCATCCGAATTTAGAATGCTTGGCAAGTAACATTCTAAAGAAATGTAAGATTTTTCCAGAAAACTAAACCGATCAACTATTGCTAAAAAATTGAATTACATCCAATCATACCACACCAACCTTTGACAGTAATATCTTGTGACCATGTCCTACTACTCATGGAAGATTTAAGTATATTCTGGCAATTACGAAAGGCAAAATTCAATAAAAATGTGAAGAAGGTAATAACCTATGCTGTTGGAGAAGAAATATTGTTGGGAAACCATCCAAAGGCCTCGATAAAGAAAAAGTTAAATAAGAAATGGCAGTATTTATATATTGGACTTTCAGAATAATACAAATTCCTCATGAAGGAAGTTATATATTTGCTGACTGTGATTCTCATGTGATAAAAGGCTTATTCCACAAACAGAGATAAAGACATATTATCAATGGGAAGACATGTACCATTTATGAAGAGAAACTGAAGGAAAAGAGAATGAGAAGAGTATTTACTAACAGGACACCGATACTAGACTTGAGCCACAGAATGAGCTACAAGATGTATTATTTTGTTCATTGTTTTATTTATATTTTGTATATATTTAAGAAGATTATTTTATTCAATTATTATTAAATATAACGAATGTGTTATGGCAGACACACTGCAATAATATAATTTAAGAAGATTAAAATGAAAAAAGTTTACAGAACGGATGATTGCTGGAAAGAGAAAGAAGCAGTTAATAGATCGAAGAACAAGAGAAAGCAAGATTAACTGATTTCATGTATGTATAATGGGAACAATCAAAGCTAAAGGAAATATGAGAAAGGAATGAAAAGGAAGCTGATGTAACTGTCTAATCGACGTTATAATCTGGAAAATACAATAAGAAGAAAACCATGTGTTGAAGACAATGGAAGCATGATACAAAACATATGAAAATAATTATTTGAATTTCATGATAAACCAATAACCATTATGGTAAGGAAAATGAATACAAATCTCACAGGGGTACAGTGATAAGAAGATGGAAAGACTATTGTCTAATATAAACTGAAGACAATAATGTGATGGAACAAACTTCAATATTGGATGACGATGTATATGATGAAACAATGCACCAAAACAAGTACAGGTGAACAATACTCACAGTATTTATGATGAAGATACAAATCTGCACAATAATGGAAAAATGCACAAGTAAATCTGTAGCACACTTCCTATAACAATAAACCAGCACTTGACAGTTGATGAATTAAACCTTTTAAACACATCGGTATATCATGATACACACATCGATGAGAGTGTTGCCAACCTGCAGTATGCAACTTCAAGCCATAAAACAGACAAAAAATGCTGTAACCCAAATTCAAGGAAATAATTTTTATCAAACAAATGACCTGTCAGGTTAGCCGAGAGCGCTAATGTGCTGCTTCCTGGACTCGGGTTGGTGTGCCGGCCTTGGATCGAATCTGCCCGGTAGTTTAACAATGGAGGCCGGTGTGCCGGCCAGCATGGATGTGGTTTTTAGGTGGTTTTCCACATCCCATTAGGTGAATACTGGGCTGGTCCCCACATCCCACCCCAGTTACATGGCTCACAGACACCTGAACACATTCACACTATTCCATGGATTACACTAGACACAGGCAGTTGGGGTACACTAGTTCCGTCCCGGGGGGTTGGGGTGGCAGCAGGAAGAGCATCCGGCCACCCCTTCAATTAACCTTGCCAAATCCGATTAACCTTGCTGACCCTGCGTCATTGCGGGAAAAAGGCACAAGCAAAAGAAAGAAAGAAAGAATCATTATTAAACAAATCATGAAACACATTCGCCAAATAACTGGAGGAACTGAGCAGTTCAGAATTACTCATTCACTTCGTTTTTCTGTTGACAAAACAATATCAGGCGAAGACACAACACTTGCTCTAGAGAGAATCACAAGACACACAGTGGAGAAGCTGAAATGATATTACCAGCTGATATGTCATCCAACCTGACATTGTACATGGCTCATTTGAAAAGCAAGAAAGAAGAAGATGACTGAGCTGACTGTAGCTGCGTATACGACTCGGTGGAGGTTGCAGTTCTATCGATTTTCTATGGCAACTGGCTGTAATCCCTGCCTTGTGCCGTCAGTTGCAAGGGTTTCTCACGAAGTAGTGAAGTTTTGTGTATGTATTGTGTAGTGAGTGTGAAGTGCATTGTGTCAAAAAGTGAAATTCTAACAAATTCATAGACTATTGGAGATTCATTTAAACGGGCAATTTATTTTAGGTCCCCATTTACAATTACTCATGTAAAATTTGATGTAAAGTGTATGTTACAACTTGTGATATGAATCTTGGGATAGCTGAACTAAGGTACAACAGCACAGTACACAACCCTAGCATGCTCCAGTGAATCCTGCAATGTCTTTGATCTTATCACGACATTACAGATTGGGGGGCAGTGTAGTGACGCGAGGGGTACCAAATTTATCATAAAATTCTGTTAATTACTCAACTGGTAGTATTTTTCAGTACAGGTATTTCATTCATTCCAAGCAAGTATCAATTCGTGATATCATCGTCCAGACACGAGTTGACAGTAATCTGAATCTGTTTTAGCAGACTAATACTTTCTTTCTCAGGATAAAATTTTATTGATGATGAAATACAAGTTCTTGAAGTTTAGTTAGAATAGGAAATGTTTAATTAGTAATTGCACACCATAATTCTTCTGTTTAATATAAAGGTGTTTTGATTTATGTATGCATGTGAAAAGTGTGAATTTATGTCAGCTTTTACTCTTAGACAAGTTACCACTTAGAGTGCTAAAAGTGTGCATGTATAGTTTGCTGACCTGTGTGGTAAATTTCATTTTGTGATTTTGGGCCACATAGAGTCAAATGCAGTTTCATTTAGACTCTATGTGAGATAGACACATCACATTATTACAAAAAGTAATTTAGCCCATCAGGGAAAATTGAAACCTGTCTGCTCAATTTGAAACATGTTACGCACTAGCATATGTTTGAGCTTTCCATTAAATCACGTATAATAATTGCAAACGTGCTTGGACTTAATGCACAAAGTGTGAAATTAATTTTTGAGACAAATACTGATTTTGATAAGAACAAACCAAAAATTTATTCAAAATATCAAGGTTCTGTTTTAATTAGGACACATATCAGCTTGTTGATCATGTTGCTTAGCAACACAGTAATGCAAATCAATTCGTTCATTAGAACGATTTGCAATGTAATAAGTCTCATTACACATACAAACTGTTACACAGAATTTGCTGATCAAATGCGAGTGTAAGTGTGTTCTTTTCCAGAAATGCCAATAACCAGTGGTTTAAAAAGTTAAATTACCAACTGTTGTGTAACTTCATTGATGTTGCATTTCACTTACGAACACTATTCTTATTCATAAATGAACATTAAATCCAATTAGATTTTGAATACTCACCAACACTGCCCAAGCAGCAGTTCACATCACAACCAGTAATAAATGCCAATATAACTGAATGGGCATTACTTCATTAAAACAGAGCAATCAGCTTCCAATTCTAGGATAAACTGTACCAGGTGGAATTATTAACGTCTTGTGGAAGTGTAATAAGGTTTATCTGAACACTTCTATCATGCATTATTATCTGACATTAACTGGACAGATTATTAGTCGGAAACGAATTCACCCACAACACATTGTCCCATGCCACTACTAAACTTTTATCGTGACTCTTCACAAGAGATCTCAAGAACCTGGGATGAAGAAAAAAGAAAAAAAGAGACATCAGTATAGAGGTACCATGAATTGAACATGGGTCCTTCTGCATCAAAGGCAGTGACACTAACTATTCAGTTATTGAGGAGATCTAACACCACTCATGGATTCCAAAACCCATGTCTGGTTCAGATTCATTGATGATGTATTCATGCACCTGGACTGAGGCTGAGTGCACCCTATCCACATTCTTCCAGATCCTCAACACATTCTGCTCCAGTTACTTCTCCTGTTCCTCTTCAGCCCAAGAAACCACCGTCCTCAATGCCAACTCCACTTCAACGATGGCTGCAACGTTTGCCACCTGGTGCCATTTTCATCACTGTCAGTGCCGCCTCCCCCTAAATTAACATCCCTGATGCCCATGGTCTTGTTGCTACCGAACACTACCTTTCCCAATGTCTATATTCTCCCATGGTATTAACTTTCACTAGTCTCTATTCTCCATCTGCCTATCCCTTCCCTGCTCCACCTCCAGCTCTTCACATGTCTTCCATCCTGGCACCACATCTGCATAGTTTTTTCCCCTTCTCTACTTCTCTCCTCTCCACTTTTCCACCTACCATGCACACACAGCCTACCAGTGCTGCACCTAACAGCTCACTTATCTTGTCCCCACCAAATTCCTGTGTACTCCCACAAGTAGCACTAGCATCTTCCTCCATGTTCAGCATGCTATGCCTCCTCTTTATCATCCCAACAGTTCTTCTGCATCCTCACTGTACCATCACTACCACTCCAGCAAAGAGTGCTCCTCACCCAGACACAGCTGTAGTCACACATTAGCACCCAGAAACAACAATGGCCACATGTACTATGTCTCATGTAGTGAGATGCTGGAGAAACAACACACTCCAAATCAACATGAGAAAGGTTTATTACAAACTTAGTAAAAAAACTCACACAGAAATCAATCACATATTCGCCTAGAAAACAACTAATTAAGATAAAGGGCTGTAAAGACTACTCCAATGAAGTTTCCCAAACTGGGCTCTGATTGAAGGGGTAGTATTAGCCAGTACATGAGTTGAGCCAGTGCATTGGTGGATAACTGCTAATGAGTGGAGCTGTGCCTCTATAAATAGCCAGCATACTTGTGGATCTACTTAAGCACACATGACTCAGAGGAGGGAAGTAGATCCCCATTGAGGAGGACCTCTGGTTGCACTTACCTTGCTGTTTATTGGTTGTGATATGATACTTGCTGGTGGCCAGATTCCTGAGAAGCGACACCTTGGCGGTATGTATGTACGCAATGCTTCTCTGTCTGCAGGGTTGCTGGTCTCTCAGGTATACTGCTGGTATATGACATCCCTCCCCTACAAGACGAGGAGAGAGATGGCAGCTGGCCTCACCATCAGGGTCAACCTCCATGATGTTGGCAGAACCCCTCAGTGTGTTTTTGTCCAGGGCACCCTGGTCAGTGACAGTTGTGGTCGAGCCAGGGCAGGTGCCGGATGGCCACTGTCCATTGGTGAAGGCATAGGGGGTGCCATAGGTGGTGCTTGGGTGATAGCTTCTGGTTGCACAGCAGATGAATCTGGAACAAAAAATGGTGCCGGAACCTGCATTGGAAGCTGATGTGGGGGGTTCAGATTTTTGTGGCAGTAGGAACTATCAGAGAATTGGACCTCCACTGTTGCTTGCCCTAACAGTTGTGTTACTAGTGCTGGAGTCCAGTGGCAGCCATGTTGTAGAACATCAGGACCCAGATGTCATTGCAGATGTAAAACGGTGCCAGTGATCCTATAAAGACACTTCAGCAGCTGGCATGGGTGAAGATGTGAAAGTTGTGATCATTGTGACCACCCATGGAGTTGTTCAGTTGGACTGGCCCCCTCCTGAAGGTTTACCAGATAAGAGGCCATAAAGGTGGAGAATGCATCGTCCAGTGAGTGGTGACGATGGAATTTCAACAGCTGATCTTTAAATGTTTGGATGAGAAGCTCTGCCAGACCATTGGACATGTGGTTGGATGGTACCATGTGGATGAGAGTGATTGCTGTGGAAACACAAAAGTGTGTAAACTCGGCGGATGTATATTGAGCCCCGTTGTCTATGGCAATTGTTTCGGGAAGACAGTCGCAAACATCTGTATCAAGGCTTGGATTGCATGCATTGAGGACATAGAGGATATCCAAGAGATGTAGGGAAAACCAGATCTGCACTGATCACTATGAACCATGAATGGCCTGGGAAAGGACTTTTGAAATCCAAATAGAGCCATGACCATGGTGTCAATGCCTCCAACCACGGGAAACAGTGACATGCCATGGGTGCTTGCTTGCTTTGACAGGATGCAGGCAGCAATATTGGCATCAATCCCTTTCTGATATGTGTGTTGAGGAGCCAGGCGTTTTGCTAGCACGAAGCGAAGCAGGTGTAGGGTCTGGTGTTGGAGGGAGAATGGAATGATGATCCGAGTCTGGCCATTTTCATCCTGGAGCAGCAGGACACCATTGAGGGCAGAGCATTTGTACCTATGATGATCTGCACTGGGTTGATGTCAATGTTTTTGAGATGAAAGCAACAGGTTGTTTCACACCATTGATTATGTGAGAGAGGACAGCTCCTAACCCATAATCGAATGCATCTGCCATGACAACTACAGAGAGTCAGGTATCGTAAGTCATCAGACAAGTGGGCTGAAGCAACACCTGTTTAAGATCCTGGAAGGCACGGTATCATGCCTTGTCACAATTCTATGCCATGTTCTTACGTAAGAGATTGTGCAGTGGTTCTGCAACTGTGGCAGCATACAATAGTAGCTCAGTTGACCTAAGGTGGACTGAAACTGTTTCGCATTCATCAGAGGTGGCAAATGCTGAATAGCTTAGACATAGTGTGGCATTGGCCAGATACCTGCAACATTGAGGATATGTCCCAAATATTCAACTTGAGGATCAAAAAACTGGCACTTCTCCAAGTTTCAGTGAAGATTTTCCACCTGTAGGATGGAAGAAAGGCCATCCAAGCTAACCACTAGCTATTGGGCAGACTGGCCTGCAACAATGATGTCATCCAGGTAATTCGCTACATCCTCCACTTCCCGTGCAAGGTATTCCAAATACCTCTGAAATATCACTCAGATGCCCATAACCCCAAAGGACAGGCGATTGTAGTGGAAGAGATTGAAGAGCATGTTGATCACCAGCAAGTCTCAAGCTACCACATCCAACAAAAGATCTAAATATGCATTGTTGAGGTCAGTTTTCATGAAGGTTTTGCCCCCAGCCAGTTGAGTAACAATTTTGCCCACCTTCGGGGTGATAGGATATGAATCAACAATGGACTTTCCATTAATCGTGTTCTTGAAGACATCACATATGCGAAGGCAACTGTCCAGTTTGTTGACCAGCACAGTGGGTGCTGCCAACTGACTGTTTGAAACAGGCATCAAGATGTTGCAGCTCCATCCATAACTTACCCTACAGGGAGAATGGGACATTCTGAGCCTTGAAAAATCAGGGTGAGGCTGTTGGTAGGAGGATGATGTGGGCTTCAAATCCCATGACACCTGTAGTAGAAGACTCAAAAACCAAATGATACTTTGAGGGGCATGGAAGTAAGAAATGTCCATGTCTGGCTGGATGCTATTGGTTGCATCGTGCACTTCTAATTCCAAAATGTCGAAGAGATCAAGTCCCAATAAGTCCGCCACCCCAGGAACATCGAAAACAAAGAGGCACATCTTGGATGTTGTGACACCCTGTTAGATGAGGGCTGTGAACTATCCTTTGTCCATCACTACATTGTTGCTGTAACTGCGAATGTCTTGATAGAATCTTTGGATGGGAGGAGAGCCCAACTGATGGTAGATGCTTCACACAACGATCAAGGAGGTAGAATCAGTGTCCACCTGGGAGTTGACTGGATGACCATTGACAAACACCTGCGGGGACGATTGTTGATCCCAGATGGGGAGTACTGCATAGACTTGGGGGACCTAACTGCTCTACTGGGAATGAGTCAACTGAACATAATGCACGTGCATCTTGGATGAGGCTCAGCAGACCTTTGCTTTGTGACCTGTTTGTAGGATGTGTGACAAAACAGTGAATGCAAGAGGGCAACTGCTGAGGGTAGTGGGCTGAGTAATCTGGTTTACTGGGTGGGGAAAACTCTGCAGAGTGGGGGGCCTGCTGCACTGGTGGGTGATAGGTGGAATGGGCAGTGTAGATGTGAGATGGATTGTGCAGGGATGCCAATGCACGAATGATGAAAAGGCAAGAATCCAAAGTGGGGTCTTTCAACCTCAGTAAATCTGTCTGAAGCCCCTCATCTAGGGCATGCATCAAGATCATGTTTCGAATGAGTGTCATATGACTGTTGATAGTTACCTTTTGAATACTGAAAACAGTATTATTGATAGAGACCTTGGAGCATCATTATCCAATCCCAATACAATTGCCCCTGTTTCTTATGGTAGCTACAGAATTTGTGGTGTGCTGCTGCAGTGTGCATCCTTGAATCAAAGTATTCTTGCACTCAACATTTCAGTTACTCATATGATGGGGCATGTGGTTCAAGTTCAGGTTGTGATTGCTGAAGAAGACAGTAGGCTTCCAGTGTTAGTAGGCAAGGTAGGCAAGGAGGAATACTCAACAATGGATGTTGCCAGAGATACCATAAACAAGAAAATGCTGCTCAATGCAGGCCTTATAATTTGTCTGATGTTCCACTTTCCCGTCAAATGCCAGAAATGGCAGAGGACCTCTGTGGAGGCCTTTAGCCAGGAGTCTGTTTGAGAAGAGCATTGCAGTCCATCAACAGATGCCGTAGTAATAGCCGCCATCATGTTTATCAGCCCCTGTACAACATGCTGCACATCTCGGAGGAAGAGCGACATCTTTTGCATCACATCGAGACATTCAGGAACTGGGTGTCTGGACACAGGAAAGCAAGAAGATCTGGCCTATCTCTTGACTCAGGGGGAGTAAAGAACAAAAGAAAATACATGTAAACACCTGGGTCCAAAGAAAACCTCCTTGCTAAACTGCTGTGTCTCATGTATTAAAATACCAGAGAAACAAGAGAAATGTGTATTACAATGCAACAGGATAATAGCTGAACAAAAACTTCTTCTTACAGAGCGAATACAGAACTCCCTCAGAAGTTGATCAAGTGTGTGCATGGAAAATGACAAAGTTAATAAAGATGAAGGGAAGTAAAGACTACTTCAATGAAATTTCCCACTGGAAGGAAGGAGAGTGTACTCAGCAGCAGGTGGCTGAAGGTAGTTTTCAGAAGCAATGTTGGACAGGTCTGAAGTCCTGCTCAGGTGGCGTCAACTGGGCTCTGATTGAAGGGCTAGTATTAGCCTGCACAGAGTTGGCCAAGAGTGTCAGCTTTGCCACTATAAATAGCTGGTGCATTTAGGTATATTTCTGGATCTACTTTTACACATGTGACTTGATAGAGGGAGGTAGATCCCCAGTGAGGAGAATTTCTGGTTGCGCTTGCCCCACTGTTTATCAGTTGTGATATGACACTCTCTGAGTCCTGGGAAGAGATGCCTTGGAGGGTTGCTGATCCGTCTAGCATACTGCTGGTGTTTGACAATGGGTGTGTGGGAGTTATTCATGTGTGAATGTGTGCATGTTTTGTTTTGTCTATGTCTGAAGTAGGGCTTCGGCTGGTAGCTAATAATATCTAGCAATATGCCTATGTGCCACTCAACATGTAAGCCACCAACCTGAATTTCTGCAGTGTCCATTGGCTCCTCAGTAGCATGGCAGTCTGTTCTCTTGAAGCTGAAAATCTTATTGAGTGTTCACTCAAAAATGTACACAATATCACAGTTTAATTCACACTTTTTCAAACATTTATTAGCATCAGAGTTTTACTGTTGGGCTGATGACCAGTTTTTCAACTTTGTTAGATTATTTAGTATGTAAGTTGGATTTGGTGCTCACAAATAACCAGAATTACTCACATACAGGTAGATCGTAAAGCTATTGAAGCATTAGTAAATGAAGCACTGTCCAATAATAAGTGGAGTTCTGATGAGTCATTAATAAAACATTCAATTGGGACACAAAACTGTCCACATTCAAACGAAATGTTGTAGTTTGCATACTATCTTGTAATAATCCACCAGATAAAAACAGACTGCAATAGCTCACTTAGTTCAGACATTAATGATAATCACAATGCTCAAATGACAATCACAACACAATTCAGACAAAATACCCATTAATTTGAACTACGGAGAACACTTGAGAGTTTTTTGACAGTTTTCACATATACCAATAAATGTATTTTCATGGGGAACTTGTGCATAGATATTGCATGCATAAATATCAGGAGATACTCAAAATAGGTGTTATGTACTTGTTAGCTCAATGGGGCTGGGTACAGACTGCATACTTTGAGTGACATCTGATTATTTAAAGAGTGGCATATGAACAAATTGGTATTTCAGAATATACACAATCATTTGAAAAATGGATAGGTTGGATTTTGCTACTCAGAATGGACTACAAGTGCCTACCATTAAGCTCAAAATGTTCTCCCTCTAGATGTTGTTATTGTAATTTTAAATAGCCATTTGTTTTAATTAATAGAACTTCCAGTAAAACTAATTACATAATTGAAATCAGAATGTTTAGTACAACAAACTGAATAATAAATTTGAGTGGAATACAGTTTTCATAACATTTTTACATTTACAGTTAGATGTAACTCCTTGTAGAAATAACTGTAATGTGAATATGACAGAAATCAGAGGAAAAGTGTAGCTATTGATGGAGTTTGAAGTCATAACAGATGGAGTAGTTCCATCTTACTATGTCACAAACACTCACTTTATGCTGAGTAATAATCTACCCTTATTGTAGTGTCATTACTCCATCCCATGTTTTCCGTTGTTTAAGTCATAAACTTCATACTTCAAACAACTTCCATATTTTTCCTGTAATTTGGAGGACTTTACTCTATTCCATTCTCTTGTCTAGACTCGGCATTATTACTGCAGACTGATCATGCTCCAACATTGTTATTGCTAACTGCAGTTTACAATTGTGCTAAGTTTTCTCAAGCTATTGCCAAATTAGCTTGATGTTTCAAGATTAACTTCCCATTTTCCAGTATAGTTACAATCAGTGGATCTGTATAACTGTGGACAGTTACCTTGATATATTGTGCTGTTTTTGCAAGAAGAAGTATAACCCAAGCCTTGGAGAAATGTCTTACAGGTTGTACACAGAAATAATGTACAAGATTTGTCTTCATTACTGTGGGGTTTTCACAAGACACAAGAACACCAAGATGATGCAGTCACCATAGTTACATATGATGATCACTTGGGATTATGTTGTTGTTATTTAAGATGAAAAGGTCACCACAGTGTATTTTGTGTGTAGATTAAATTAAATCCAAACTGCAGAGTGCACTGTTCTTCTCTGCTAAAAACTTAAGTCTAGAGTGCAGCCCTCTCAATTCAACATATATGTTGTCTAGAGCAGTATTTGTTTACCACTGTGATACAGAGCTATGATTGCTAACCTATCATTATATCACATGTTGCCATGGTTTGATGAGTTTCTTTCTTGGTTCCTAATCATTCTTTTACACAAATTTAATTCGTTATCAATCTTGTAATTTTACACCTTTAACTTTGAGGTTTCCGCTTGCCATTTCAGGCTTCCCTATGTCCATATTTGACAATTGCAGTTTTTGCTTTAATCCCATCATAATATGACTTTTAAATATGACTCATGTGATCTCTGCTGTTCAAGGCAAGTGAATCTCTATACTTCTTACCTTTAGCTTAGCTGTCCTATTGATCAGTGCTAGATAGGTTTGTGAAAAACTGTTATGTAATAAGAGTTTTGCTACTTATTACAAATAATCTGAAGATGTGCTAACCATTTGAAATGCATCACTATTAATAAAACATTACCACCAGAGACTATTTTCTGTTTTTAGAATGTTTTGCTACTTTTGCTGCATCAGGTGAAACTGAATTGGCATAATTTGTATAGAAATATAAGTTGAAGGAAATGTAGATGCAATGTAAGTGATGGAGATTATGTAGCATTGTTTGTAATGTTCATGAGTTTTGAGTTTGTATCGTATCCTGCTGTTACTCAACATTTAATGTGAACAAGATTTCTCTTGGTTGTCTTTCTGCCTATATTAGATGTTGCAACAACCTTTTACAAATTGTAGCCATAAACCATTAAAACTTAAACAGAAATAGTTTCATAATGTGATACTGAATTCTGATCCTGCTAAGAAATGTATACTAGGATCTTTATGGATAGATTTTCTGTGTAGGTAAATACAGCTGACTGTGAATACATCACAGGGATTTTCAAACCTTGAAGCCATGGAGGATTGATATTTTTGATGTCATTGAGTAAGTACAGGGAGTGCCTCATATTTTCCCTGCCCAGCTAGCCGCGAAGTCTAATGTGCTGCTTCCCGAGCGTGAAGGTGTGCTGGTCCCCGGCACGAATCTGTCCGTCGGATTAGTGTTGAGGTCTGGTGTGCCAGCCGGCCTGTGTATAGTTTTTAAGTCAGTTTTCCATCTGCCTCAGTGACTGCAGGCTGGTTCCTCTTATTCCACCTCAGTTACACTATGTCGATGGTTGCTGCACAAACACTGTCTCCATATATGTGTACTCCATAATTACTCTACCACACAAACATTTGGGGTGGGTAGACTGCTGTGGAGTGTTGTGGGGTTGTGAACTGCTAAGGGCTACAGTGGGATGAAGCCTCTCTGTCATTTCTAGGTCCCCGGTTTTAATAAAAACAGTACAGATAACAATAAATTAGTTATTTTTAACTCTAGTATTCAGGTTTGGTCCATATGACCATCTTCAGACTGAAGGCTGAGCAGGTTATGACAGGTACCAACAATACTACATAGCGGCTCCATGACTGGGCTCCTCATGTCATCTGGAGCCTTTGGTCCAATTGTGGTCATATGCACAGAAACCATTTACCAGAACTGAAAATAAATAATTTAGTGTAATGTAGGCTGCCTTTTATTAAAATATGGAGGGTTGACTATCAAAGAAACATTTTATTTTTATTTGCTTGAATTACGCTTCTGTTAGAGAACCATTACAAGTTTCTTTGCAAGTTAAGAATTCTTTTCCTTAAAGTTATAAAAGTTCCAACTTATTATAGTATTTTATCAGATCCCACTCTTGTATACATTAAATCATATAAATCAACAGGAATTGACAGAATGCTAGAAACAGTTAATACAAAATGCAGTTAGAGTTAATGTCACTATTGATAACTAAAAAAAGTGATCAATAGTAGCATTAATTTTTAATTATATCCAACAATTTTTGGCAAAGACAGTAGGTTGCATTTGTAAGGGTAGTACAAAACTGTGTAGTTAATTGTAAATAACGTAATCTCAATAAATTTCTCATTGGAATCTTAAGTTATGAATAAATCAGTTACTGAATTTATAAAATTCTTCAGGCTCTCTCAGCAATCTGTTGACATCTTGAGATGTTGGACATTCTGCCAGACATCAGTGTCATTCATGCACAATATTTGGACAATGTGACTCATATCTTCATCAGGTGCTACCTGAGACTGCTTGTCAAATGAAACAGGTCCAGGACCTACACTTACAACTGTCCCCCTCTATGGTCAGTTGCAGGCATTGTGTCTGCAGGTGCTACCTGAGACTGCTTGTCAAGTGAAACAGGTCCAGGATCTACACTTACGACTGTCCCCCTCTGTGGTCAGTTCCAGGCATTGTGTCTGCAGTCCACTAGAAGCATCCTTGGGCATTCCCTCTTTGATCCAGTGTGCCAAGCCAAGCATTGATGTTTGATCTTCAGTACAGGCACCTGTCCATGTGCTGGCATCCCATTTACAGTCTCGTGGTGGTTTTAGGTGTTCCTTCTGTGTGGAGTGAAGACGAAACACCACTGCCTAGCCTCATGCACCAGATCAAATAGGGAACACCCAAGAGTCCTTGTAGCAGGAATGGAAAGCAGAGGCACCACCTTAAACTGCACCGGACTGGAAACAGAATGCCAACAAGTAGACAGGTGTGGTAGACTGAAGATGGAACACCAGTGCTCAGCCTGGCACACCAGACTGGAGAAGGAACACCTAAGAATGCTTGTAGTGGGAGCAGACCACAGAGGAAACATCTATAATCTCACCAGACCAAAAACAGAATGCCAAGCACACAGAGAAGCGCACCAGACTGAAGACAGAATACCAGGTCTTGGCCTGTCGCATCAAACCAAAAGGGAAATGCCTAAGGATGCTTCTGGCAGGAGCAGACTGTATACAGAACCCCTGGAACTGACCATGGAGGGGGAAGGCTGTAGGTGTAAATACTGGACCCATTCAACTCAATGACCAGTCTCAGGTAGCACCTGATGAAGATAACAAGTCATGTTGTGAAATATTATGCATGTACAATGCTGATACTGGCAGAATAACTGATACATCGAGGTGTCTACATAATTTATATTCCTGAGTTACTACACGTCTATCTCTCTCTCTGTATCTTTCTCTTTTTGTAAATTAATACCTATTTATAATTTTCTAGGATCTAAGTAATTTAATCTTTGTTTTATTTTATGTATGTCTGATAATAAGGAAATTCTTGGAGAGAGAGAGGAGAGAGAGAGAGAGAGAGAGAGAGAGAGAGAGAGAGAGAGAGAGAGAGAGAGAGAGAGATAGAGAGAGAGAGGGAGAGCACTGAGAATAAGAGCAGCTTCCTGATATGATCAATGTTTTGTTAGGAGCGGATATCAGCTGCTGCACATCTGAGGGTGATTCACCCATGTATCTGGCAGTGTATGGTTTGTCCAAGAAACATGCTGTTTGGGATCCAAGCATTCTTAACTTGCTGTACAAGCATGGTAATGTTATTTTATTATCTCCTTTGGTTTAATTAGGTTATTTCAATGAGAAGAATATTACTTTTGGTGTTAACAATTTTCACTTGGCTTACTTGTCAGTATTCTCTGGCAAGATAGCTTTATTCTCTCTTAGAACAAACTAAAGAAACTAGATACTGAGTGAAACAAATGTTTAGTTTGTAGCTATGCCAAGTGCCTATGTTACATTTGTCGTTAATCAGATTAATCTCTGTAGAGACTGACAGTACAATAAAACAATGTTCCTGTCATACTTAAAATGTAATGAAGGAAGAAAATGAGTGTATTTCTTAATCCCATTCATTTTTCTGTTGTAACATACACATACTCACATCAATGATGATACATTTTTCAAGGGAGGCAATGAAAATTTTGACAATTCAATTTATAAAGCCATTGTCCTAGTTGTATATCAAAAGAACAGACTAATGCGAAATCAAGTGATTTATGTTACAGTGGACAAGAAATGGAAATATACTTAGTTGAAATTGAAGCTACCTGCAAGATCATTTGGGTTCAGTCTCAGGCTTAAGGCATGCATAAACTTATGATTGGGTTCTTCTGTTGACCTTCAGATTTGCTCCCAACTAACTGAAAACTTTAGAGAAAACATCAACTCCCTGTTACACTTGTTTCCCAGTCATACTGTCATCATTGGAGGAGATTTTAATCAGGCAGTGATCAGTTGAGATGGTTACAGTTTTGTAACTTGTGGGCGTGACAAGACATGCTGTGGAACAATAGTAAATGCTTTTTATGAATACTGCTTTGAAAAAATGGCATGGAAGCACTCTCATGACAAAAGTATTTTAGATGTAAGGGGAAGAAATATATCTGACTTTTTTGAGGATGTGCACTTTGAAAATGATCTCAGTGATTATGAAACGTAAGTTGTGTCACAGTCACTGCAAAAATTGCACTCTGAACTCTGGAGATATTTATATATTTATTCCAGTTATTGATCACAATTCATTACACCAGATTTAATTTTTGTTGATAATGACCATCTCCATATCTAAAAAATCTAGAGGCATCTTGTCTGTAACACAAATAATTTTTTTACATTTTAGAAAACTGAATCAGATGCATTTGGGATCATTATAAAGACATGTCACTATAAAACAAAATGCAACAGACTATCACAAATCAAGATTCCAACCAGGATAAGTGCAACATGATATTACATTCTTCAACAAACAGTAACAGACAAACAGTCTTATAAACACATGATGAGATGGAGTGGCTACTGTCAAACAGAACATCTTTAGCATAACTCTTTTATGTATCAACAATATGGAATGGATAGATTATTATTTACCATGTAGAGGAGGTCTTGAGTTGCAGACGAGAACAATGAAAAGAAATGATGGAAAGATTTCAGCTTTTGGTCAAAGTCTTTCTTCATAAGTAAAAAAACTCACATGTATTGAGACAGAACAACTCTCACACGTCTCCTGTCACCAAGGCCCAAATGTGGCTGCATATGATAAAAAATGCAGTCTGTCTGGTGTTGGTAGTGAGGATAAGGAAGTGGCATGGGGTGGAAAGTGAGTGGGATAGCAGGGTAGTGTGATTGGGGAAGAAGCTAATGCTGCCTGTGGGAGCATGCAAGAATATGATGGGGACAGGATACGGCTGCACTAGATGCAACATTGGAAGGCTGTGTGTGGCAGGGAGGAGTGGGAAGGCATGGGAGAAAGGTGAGGAGAGAAGTAGAGAGGAAGAAGGAATATGTAGGAGCATTGGTGGGAAAGAAGGCAAATTCAGCACTGTGATTGGAGCAGGGAAGTGGATAGGTAGGTGGAGGATAGAGAGTAGCGAAGGTCAAGGCCAGGGGGTTAAGGGAGTGAAAGATATGTTGTAGGAAGAGTTCCCACCTGCACAAAAAATGGTTCAAATGGCTCTGAGTACTATGAGACTCAACTGCTGAGGTCATTAGTCCCCTAGAACTTAGAACTAGTTAAACCTAACTAACCTAAGGACATCACACACATCCATGCCCGAGGCAGGATTCGAACCTGCGACCATAGCGGTCTCGTGGTTCCAGACTGCAGCGCCAGAACCGCGCGGCCACTTCGGCCGGCAACACCTGCACAGTTCAGAGCAACTGGTACTGATGGTAAGAAACCATATGGCATAGGCTGTGAAGCAGTCATTAAGATGGTATGACCAGGAAATGTGTGGTCCATTTCCCTCTTGGCCATAGTATGTCAGTGGCTATTCACATGGAGAGACTGCTTGTTAGTTGTCATGCCCATGTAGAATGTGACACTGTGGTTGCTGCTAAGTTGGTAGATCACAGAATGAGATTTTCACTCTGCAGTGGAGTGTGTACTGATATGAAACTTCCTGGCAGATTAAAACTGTGTGCCGGACCAAGACTCAAACTCGGGACCTCTGCCGTTCGCAGGCAAGTGCTCTACCATCTGAGCTACCACAGCATGACTCACACCCTGTCCTCACAGCTTCTCTTCTGCCAGTATCTCATCTCCTACCTTCCAAACTTTACAGAAGTTTTCCTGTGAACCTTGCAGAATAGCACTCCTGAAAGAAAGGATATTGCAAAGACATGGCTTAGCCTTAGCCTGGGGGATGTTTCCAGATGAGATTTTCACTCTGCTGCAGAGTGTGCACTGATATGAAACTTCCTGGCAGATTAAAACTACGTGCCGGACCAAGACTCTAACTCGGGACCTCTGCCTTTTGTGGGCAAGTGCTCTACCATCTGAGCTCCCCAAGCATGACTCACGCCCCATTCTCACAGCTTCACTTCTGCCAGTATCTCGTCTCCCACCTTCCAAACTTTACATAAATGAATATGAACCATTCTGTGGTCATAAATGGTCCTTAAACCTGATATCAAATGATTGCTTATTTTTAGTGGTCACATTGGTACAGTGAATCCTGTATACCCCGACACTGAAAATTTGTTTTTCTTGTCTTTGTTAAGTCTAACTCCCAAATTTTGTATGTTGTTCCTTGGAAGGCACACCTGACATTGGACTGAACTTTCATGAAATATCATGGTCACAGGTTTGACTTTAGCTATACTTTTACTACTGTCTTCAGATCAATGGAAGCGTTCGATTCCATCCATCTGCTTTGATCCGTGACATAAGGGTGTGGTGGTGTGTGATATCATTATGGCACAGAGTTTATGAGTTGGTGTGTTTGTAGATGTCATCTTGTTATTGTTTGATGGTGCCCTCTGGTGGTCTGTGTGTATGTGTTGAGTGTAATTTGTTGTATTGGGTTCATTTGAGCCTTGGTGTTGGATGTGTGAAGTTGTTGGCGTGTTTGTAGTTCCAAAAGTAGGATTGGAAGTTTTTTCAGTGAGCTATCAATTAGTTTTTTTTTGTTCATGTGTTTGGCATTTTTGGTAGGCATTGTTGGTCTGCTGTTTGTGGTATGGTAAGATGTTTAATTTTTTGTGTAGCTTCTGTTGTTAGGTATGGCTATGATGATGAAATATAACAGTGCTATGTTGTAATTGGAAATGGGGGAGGACATGTTGTCTGTTAGTAAATTCCTCCAGTTATTTGGACTGATTGCTGAGACTATGAAGTGTAGTATTTGTCGCGAGAACATGAGGTTGACCAAGTTCCGACATCTCGGATCAGGGACAGGTACATGTGGCAGTGTCGGCATGTGTGTATGTGTATGTATGATTGGAGTGAGTGACCTAGTTTACAGTGTTAGAATTTGTTGGTGGTAAGTAATCGTTTTTTTTTGGGTCTATTCTTCTTGAGTTGTGATGTTTTGTATATTTATGGTGTATTGAATGTGTTTTAATGTATGTAGGGATGTTTGATTTTTGAGGTGTTGTGGTTTTGGCTTTATTTATCATAGCTGTAAGGGTTGGTATTTTGGTATCAGTAGTTTTGGATGACCTATGTAGGTCTAGAAAAATGACCGATTCCAATTTTCATAGTTTTAGTTGAAGGTGTTGGTGTTTTAGTATCTAGGTCAAGGGAAGTGTCAGATTCCTGTAGATTTTGTTGCTGTAGTGGAATGTTGTAATTTTTTGTCATTTTGTTTGTTTTTGGATCATGGTGTGTTCTTTTTACTATTATATTTAGCTTGTCCCCACCCTAAAACAACCAACTTCCCATGGTTGTCCCATTAGTTTGACTGTATTTTTGGAGGGAGATTTTATTGTCTTATTTATATGCATTTTAAACTTTTCCTCTCTACCTTCTGCTTATGGTTATTCCGCTTTGGAATTCTGATTTCTGGAAACCTCAGCTCTTCCTCATCAAATCTTTTCTGACCTCAAGTTGTGGTGCTCCGAGTATAAGAGACATCACTGTCATTTGTGTGATATGTGTCTTCAGGGTGCTCAGACACATATGTGGCCGCATCTGGATACAAGCTGTCGGAGTGGATTTCACTTGTCACACGACGGTCAGCATTCTTACTACAAATTTCTTTGTGTTCCGACAGATTGTATGTAGTGACATTATAGGTGCCATATTGGAGATGCTTAGAATAGCCATTTCTGCCATATTTATGGCGTCATGGGTGAAAGCAGACGGGTGGAATTGGACGCTTCTGTAATCCCATATCTACTGGCTATGAGCAAGTTCTCCTTTATTCTTTTTTCTTTACTCTATTGTAAGGGCACCCTACAATTTTTCAGGAGTACTCATTAGCTGTTACATTTTGTTTTAAGTACTCAGTTCATTACATATTTCTTTGACTGACAAAGGTAAAAGAAGCAATTGATAGATCACGGATGTAGAAAAAAACCCTCTTGTATCTTGACAGATGGAAAGAATTTGCATTAATAACTACGTCAGTACATGTTGGCTTGTAGATTGTGAGTGTTTGCATGTTCCCAACCATTGTGATAGTAAGATGTAAGTAATAAATAGATCCTCTGTCTTTCAATTCTGCAGTGAATTCCATTTTTTAATGCATACCACTTTTCAATTGTGACAGTTCATGTACATCAGTGTTATTACCTTCTGTCACTACTGTAATATAATTCATAATATTATAATGGTTGTAGTAGATTACCTCTTTTCCTTTTACTTATGAAAGTTTCTCAAACAATTTCCATTCCAAATCATTCATGAAAATGACCACCACCGTTATGGAAAGACAGTTCCCCATACCAAAGCTATCTCTTTGCCAATATATTTTGTTACTGAAACCAGGAAAACTAGAAGATAGTGTGTTCTAATCCCAGAACACTGCAGTTTATTGCTCGAACAGCACACACACAAGGAAGACAAGGTACAATGCAATTAGTATCACATAAGTGGCTGGTGGAGCCTTGCACTCCATTTTATATATTCATTAGTTCCAACAATTTGCTCAGCCAGCAGGCTGTTGTATTAGCTGCTGTCATATTAGCTAGTGGCTGAATCAAGCCCAAACTTCATGTGCGAACTGTGAAGCAGCGCATACATAATATTGGTAGGTACAGCACTCCTCTTCTATCGTGAAGAAGTGAGCACTGTGCTCATTTCCATTTCTTTTGTGGTCGATGTTGGTTGTTGAGTCATGCAACATGCTGACACTGGTGTGAAGTATTGGAAGTGGTGTGAGTGTGGCCAGGTGCAGAACCCACACCACTGTGGGAGGCCATATGGTAAGACAGGTGATGCTGGCACACTGTCCATTTTCACATCTTAGTCTGACCCCAGGGAAGGAAGTTGTGGCGAAGGAGGTGGAATGGGTGGTGCTGGCTGTGCAGGAGGCAGCATTGGCTGAGGCATTGGAAACAACACTGCGGGGAGCTGGGCTCCCGCTGTGGCCTATGGCAGCTGAAGGGTGCACTCACAGCAGAGGAGACTGTTGTGAAAACATCAGCAGTGGCAATGGTGGAGAAAGTGAGAGCATTGGCCACAATGTAGGAGATAGCTGGGCAGATGGCTGTCCACATGAGGTCATAGCTGGTTGACATGTCATGATGCCCTCCCCTCATCTGTGTGGATGATGCAGAGGTGTTGGTCATGGGTATTCTCAATTACCCCTGGCACCCATTTCGGCTGGCGGCCAAACCCACAAGCCTAAACAACTGTTCCAGGCCAGAGGTGTTGTGGTGCTGGTGCCGGCAGATGGCCTGGCATTGGCTGAAGCAGATGTAGCAGAATCTAGGCTGACGACTGTGCAACAACTCTTTTGAACTCTTATCGCCAATGGGTTGTACCTATAAGAACTGCGGAGCTGGTCAAGATCTACTTCTGGTGACACATCCAAAACATATTTTTTTCATCTGAGTCTTGAACATTTGTACCAGTCATTCTGCTTTCCCACTCAATTGAGGGTAGAAAGGAGGAACTGTGACATGGTGAACATGACTGCTTTTACAAAAATCTTCAAATTCTTGAAAGTTGAACTGGGGCTCATTGTCAGTAACTAACATACACAGAAGACCTTCTGTTGCAAAAATTTTTGACAAAGCAGAAATGTTTGCTACCACAGAAGCAGACAGACAATGCACCACATATGGAAACTTAAAATAAGCATCAGCCAGTAGAAATTAAAAAAAAAGGTCCCATGAAATCTATATAAATTCATTTCCAAGGTTGCTGTGGATCCAGCCACGCAGACAAAGAAGAATGGGGAGCTGCCTGAAGGGTGGGGTACTGTGGACGGGCTGTAACAACTCATTCTATTTCCCAATCAGTGCCTGGCTGAAAATGTGGTTGTATGTGACACACCACAGTGGTCCACTTGTAATGATCACATAACCTCACAATAAAAGTTGGATGAAACTACAACCCAAGGAGTAGTGTCTTCTGTAGCTAACACCGGTAATCTGTCCCAAACTGACAGATGATTTTGTAAAACAAAATAATTTCTCAAAGGATCAGAAGTACAGGCCAGACATTTGTCTGGCCAGTTATGTTGCACTTGAAATAGGATCCACAGCTGCAATTTTAATCCTAGTAATAGGAAAACCATCAACAACATTTTGATCTTCCATGTCTAAATGAAAACAAAGTAGTTCTTCTTTATCAGACTCTGAGCTCGGTCCATTCGACAAACACAATAAGGCATCAGCATTTGCCCATTACGCTATAGGTCAAAAATGTATCTCATAATTGTATTGTGACAGGAAAAAATCCCACTGCTGCAAGTGATGTGCAGCTTTGTCTGGCAAGGATGCCGAAGGATTACAAAGAGACACCAGCGGCTTGTGGTCTGCGATCATGTGGTACTTAGTTCCGTATAGGAAAACATGAAATATTTTTAGAGCATACATGATTACCAGAGCCTCTTTCTCTACTTGAGAAGAATACTGGTGTGCTGAATTTAATGATTTAGAGGCATAAGCAATAGGCTGTTCCAAATCGTCTGCATACTTAAGAGTGAGGACGGCACTGAGGCCGAACTGAGACGTGTCTTGCTAACACAAGATGCTGGCCTGACTGAAAGTTGACCAAACTAAGGGCTGATTTGCACCTCAGATTTAAACAACTTGAATGCCCGGTCACTAGCTGGAGACCAGTGGAAAGGAACATCTTTAGGTAATAATGCATGGAATGGCTGTGCCACAGTAGCAACATCCAGTATGAATTTGTGTGAGTATGCAATTTTGCCTAAAAATGCTTGTAATACCTTAATGGACATGGGGTGTGGCAACTCAGCAGTAGCATCAATATGCTTGCACAATGGTTCAATGCCAGTGCACAACACTTCAAAACCCAAATAAATAATGGACAGTTGAAGAAACTGCATCTTGTCCAAGCTGCACTTTAACACTGTAGTCTGTAAAACAGGAAACACAGCAGGAAGGTTCTGCAAATTTTTCTCTGTAGGGGCACCAGATACTACTATGTTATCTAAATAGTTGATGCAACCTGGAACTAATGCAGTAAGTTACTCTAAAAAGCATTGAAAAATAGATGGTGCTCTTGTGACACCAAAAGGCAAATGCTGGTATCGATAAAGCCCAAATGAAATATTGATAACTAGAATGTGTTTAGATTCCTTGTTGAGTGACAACCATAAATATGGGTCTACCATTTCTTTGAGAAATAATGGCCCCTTGTAATTATGCTAACAGCTTGTCAGGGTGTGGCAAAGGACAGGTATCAGTGATTAACTGTGCATTAATAGATTTTTAAAAAATTACTGCAGAGGCATAATTCACAGGTTGGTTTTTTGGCTGCCTCCAGTGGTTTTGAGCATTCACTGGAAGAAAGAGGTTGAATAGCATGAAGGGATTGAAGACAATCTAGTTAGCTTTAATTTGATCCTGTAAAGTTATGGTACTGAGTGGGCCCAAAGAAAACAGAGGTGGGCAGACTGTTTCATCATATTATGGGCCTGAGATTGTGTTGCACAACTCAGTTCTGGAGAAAATAGAGAGGAAAATTCAGCACAGAGAGTATCTAACTGTTGATACGGAACTTGATCAGCTTGTCTCAAGACACGCAGTCCGTTCATGTTGAATGAAGCAGTATGGACATGAAGGCAGCAGAGTGCAAGGCTGTTGCAGTTGCGGTGCAGGCTGTTGTTGTTGCAAATGCTGATTATCTATAAGACACTGAGATGTCTGCTGGACTAGTGCAATAGCATCTGTGTTCACTTGGAAACTGACTGAAGGCTGAGAGGGGTAAAAGGAAATGATTCTGAAACTTCGGACTAGGCTTTTATCTGACTTCCTGCCACCTGTGAAACTTAAGATGACTGAGCTATGTTCAATACTTCCTTAAGCATAGGATTTTCACACTGTATAGCTTGCTTTTGGACTTTCCTATCAGAAGCAAAATGTAAGATTGCATCATGAACCATTTGATCAGCATAGGATTCCTCATGAACATTTGTCAGAAAATTACAACAATGTCATAGTCCATATAGATCTGCACCCATGTCCTGTATGACAGTTTTGGCAGTGGTAAAACTCCACATGAGCTGCAATTATGTGAATATGTTTACAGTGTTAGATAGGACCTAACTCACACATCTGATCAAAAGAAATACTTGAAGGTTCTTGTAGGAGGGAGAGCTGACCTGATACCTGTGAGGTGAAATCCACAACAAAACAAAAAGGACCTTGCACAAGTTTGTGCCTGTTACCCCAAATCCCTGTAAATGTGGTTGCAGGTGCTTTTTTGTAAGTGTCCCAGTCTTCTGCTGCATTGTCGTTCACAGGGAATAGCAGTGGATGTGTTGTTGGCAGGGTTGCAGGTTGTGCTAGTGTATTTCTTAAACTGGAAATAGCAACTGTCAGCACCTGCTGTAGCTCGAGAAGAGATCAAGCGTTGCCTCCATGGAAACTAAACTCAAGGGACTAATGACTGAAGTGGAACACATGGAGTTGAATACTGTACCAGCCAGCAGACTGTGCATGCAACTGCTGTCATATGAGCAGGCCAGGTGGTCTGTAGTGGCTGAAAGAAGCACAAGATTCATGCACGATCTATGAATGGTGCACACACAGCTACAGTTTAGTGCATATTCCAAACATTTGATCAGCTCTATTACTTTTGCAGTGCCAATCTTAACATATTTTACTAAGTTATGCCTAATGATGTCAATGGTTTTTTCATGGGAATGTTACTGTAGAGATTTTACATGTCTAAAGATTTGAAAACTGCATTATCTGGAATGTGCACATCTGTAACTTCATTCAACAGTTGCATAATATTTTTCACATCATAATGTTCATTGACAGTGTATTCTGCTTTCAACTTTTTATTTAAATTAATAACCTGGAATAAAAATTAAGATCCAACCATGAGACAACTGTAACAACAATTATCACCTAAGTACAAAGAGCAACCAAAACAAGCAGAAAGATTTACTTGTTCAGGAAACTAGGTAATGAAGCTATAGTGTCATATCTTGAGAAGGAAGTCAAATCATTTGACTCCAGACAGGAAGTGCAGAGTAACTGTAACTCAGATTTAGATCGAAGAATAGTTGACGAATCACTAGACCTATATGTGGTAAGAAGAACAGTTTAAGATGGGAGGTATCCTCCATGATAGACATGCTACTCCACAGTAAGTGTAAAACAGAACATAGAGCTATAGAAAAAGATGTGCTGAATAAAATATATTAATCTGCCAAAAGAGCAATATCTGAAGCCATGAGTGACTGCAGAATCTTATTGAAAGACCTCTCACAAAACCCAAGGAAATGTTGTAACTGGAATTGAGTCCAAATCCAAAGGCATGGTCCTCAGTGAAGTGCAAGCACTTAGAAAGCATTTTTGTTATGGAATAAACATTGAATATTCTATGACATACAAACATAAGATACCTGGTATTTCAAGAACCTGTCATAAATGATGAATACAACATAACAAGTAATTGAGGGTTTATTTGGGAATTAATATGAAACCACTCACTTTTTCAGGTTTTTGATACAGTTTATTGTACCATTAACATGTTTTCAAGTTACTGCAGGCTCGTCATCAAATGAAGGTGTCACAGGAGCATTATATTATGGACCAAGTGTAGCTAGACACTGTAGTGATAATGCTGGCAAAAATGATGGAAATTTAGTGAATGGTAATGAAAAATCTATGAAATGGTAAATGTTGTGAGTAGCAATAACTGAATTTCCATCATTTTCACTAGCATCATCACCAAAGTGTCTAGCTACACTTGGTCCATGATATAATGTTCCCATATCACTTCCATCTGATGATGAGCATCCAGTGGCTCAAACACAGGTTAACAGTACAATAAATCACATAGAAAGCCCAAAAAAGTGACTGGTTGCATGTTTATTCCCAAATAAGTTGCCAATTTAAATCACAGTTGCAGTTTGTCATCCATAAGTTTTGCATGATGACTAAATATTATAACCTGAACGTAACTGAATCTTTGGAGTGCAGTCAAACCTTTGTCTGCTTCTACAATTTTTACCTTGCACACTTTCCCCCAGAATCAAACAGACTATTCCTTCATGCCTCAGGATGTGTCGTACTAATCACTCCCTTCTTTTAATCAGTTTGGGGGGGGGGGGGGGTGAGGGAGCCAATGATGTTTACCAAAATGAATTATTGAGTGCCCTCAAAAAGAAATACTGAATACCAATAAGAGTAAAACAATGATCATAATTGGTATTCCGCATAGACACAGCCTCAGAAACGTTTCGTGTGTAAATAAAGAAATCATGAAAGCCAACAAACAGTTCGAGAACATATGCAAAATGTATGAAAATGCTCAATTTCTACGTGTTAACTACCTACAGAGAGACAGTTTTACAAGACATGGGAAAGAGACTTCTCAGCTTTAAAATTTTAGAGACATTGATGACAACAGTAGAACCAAGATTACCATGCCAGCCACAAATAATAGTACAGCAACCACCACCAACTACAGCAGTGAAACCATCAAAAACTACAGCAACAAAAAACTACTATCAATATCAGAAACAAAACCACCATCATCAGGTGATTCAGCACAGCCCTCACCAGTGGCAGAAAAACCAGCATCGACTGAAGCAAGACAATCCTCATCAACAGCAACAGTAGGCATAGGCACAGCATTAGCTGACAATCCACCATCAGTCATGGCAGATCCACTACCGCCACCACCACCAACAACAGCAGCAGATGAATCAGCATCATCACTAATCCCAGTAACAAGACCAAATACTAACAGGATGAGTAAACAGAAAACAGTGCTTCCCTCCCATCTAAATGATTTTTTAGTGGTAGGCCAAAGGGGGAGGAAGATCTCAAGGTAAACAGACTCAGGCACAGATCAGACAATTTTAATGTCCTTCACTGGAATGTACAGTGTTTATCTAATAAGTTGGAAGTAGTGGAAGATGTCTTAGAGACTTATCACTTAGATGTAGTCTGTCTCGTAGAACACTGGTTAAAGCGTCATGAAATAGATCTATACTGCCCTGAGGGCTACACCCTAGCTGACAAATATTGTAGAACTAATAAAAATCATGGTGGGTGTGTTGTATTTCTAAAAACAGGGATTAAATATGAACCAATAGCAAAAGTTAAAGCATTATATCTAGAAATGTTATGTGAAATTGCAGCTGTTAGGTTAACAGATTTAAATTTAATAGTTATAGCTTTGTACTCAACTAAGACTGGAGGCAATTCAACAGATGATTTTGTTAACAAGTTAGTGTCTTTATGTGAGACAGTCTGTAAGTATAAGTGTAGGATACTAATCTGTGGATATTTCAATTTGAATTTTCAGTTGTCCACTATCTATAACTCATATGTAAATAATTTATTAAATTCTTTTGGTCTTTATATTACAACCACTGATATAACAAGGCCACATTATAAAGGTACTGGTACCTGCATTGACAATATAGTTTTATCAAATGAGTTAATGCATCTCAAGTCAGAGTTAATTATGACCTGGGTATCTGGCCATTGGCCACTACTTCTTAAAACAGATATAACAAGAAATTGTAACACTGACTCAGTGCACATGGCAGGAAATAAAGTATGTATGGTCAATTATGATAATCTACACTCCTGGAAATTGAAATAAGAACACCGTGAATTCATTGTCCCAGGAAGGGGAAACTTTATTGACACATTCCTGGGGTCAGATACATCACATGATCACACTGACAGAACCACAGGCACATAGACACAGGCAACAGAGCATGCACAATGTCGGCACTAGTACAGTGTATATCCACCTTTCGCAGCAATGCAGGCTGCTATTCTCCCATGGAGACGATCGTAGAGATGCTGGATGTAGTCCTGTGGAACGGCTTGCCAAGCCATTTCCACCTGGCGCCTCAGTTGGACCAGCGTTTGTGCTGGACGTGCAGACCGCGTGAGACGACGCTTCATCCAGTCCCAAACATGCTCAATGGGGGACAGATCCGGAGATCTTGCTGGCCAGGGTAGTTGACTTACACCTTCTAGAGCACGTTGGGTGGCACGGGATACACGCAGACATGCATTGTCCTGTTGGAACAGCAAGTTCCCTTGCCGGTCTAGGAATGGTAGAACGATGGGTTCCATGACGGTTTGGATGTACCGTGCACTATTCAGTGTCCCCTCGACGATCACCAGTGGTGTACGGCCAGTGTAGGAGATCGCTCCCCACACCATGATGCCGGGTGTTGGCCCTGTGTGCCTCGGTCGTATGCAGTCCTGATTGTGGCGCTCACCTGCACGGCGCCAAACACGCATACGACCATCATTGGCACCAAGGCAGAAGCGACTCTCATCGCTGAAGACGACACGTCTCCATTCGTCCCTCCATTCACGCCTGTCGCGACACCACTGGAGGCGGGCTGCACGATGTTGGGGCGTGAGCGGAAGACGGCCTAACGGTGTGTGGGACCATAGCCCAGCTTCATGGAGACGGTTGCGAATGGTCCTCGCCGATACCCCAGGAGCAACAGTGTCCCTAATTTGCTGGGAAGTGGCGGTGCGGTCCCCTACGGCACTGCGTAGGATCCTACGGTCTTGGCGTGCATCCGTGCGTCGCTGCGGTCCGGTCCCAGGTCGACGGGCACGTGCACCTTCCGCCGACCACTGGCGACAACATCGATGTACTGTGGAGACCTCACGCCCCACGTGTTGAGCAATTCGGCGGTACGTCCACCCGGCCTCCCGCATGCCCACTATACGCCCTCGCTCAAAGTCCGTCAACTGCACATACGGTTCACGTCCACGCTGTCGCGGCATGCTACCAGTGTTAAAGACTGCGATGGAGTTCCGTATGCCACGGCAAACTGGCTGACACTGACGGCGGCGGTGCACAAATGCTGCGCAGCTAGCGCCATTCGACGGCCAACACCGCGGTTCCTGGTGTGTCCGCTGTGCCGTGCGTGTGATCATTGCTTGTACAGCCCTCTCGCAGTGTCCGGAGCAAGTATGGTGGGTCTGACACACTGGTGTCAATGTGTTCTTTTTTCCATTTCCAGGAGTGTAAATATGTTTAAGTCTCATATTGATAAAAGTAATTGGTTGCAGGTTTATCAAGAACATGCAATAGATAGAAAGGTGGAACAACTCATATCTACTCTTTCTGTATATGCCAAGATGTCCTTTCCCATTAAGTTACTAAATAATAAAAAGGCACTTAGAGTAAATAAGGTCAAGGATGAAAAGGTGGTAAAGGTCAAGAGGGAGTGTGATCAATATTATGACTGGTATAGAAGTACAGATGCTCAAATATTTAAAGACATGCTCACATTGAAGAAGAAAAGATTAAGACATGCCTTAAAGAAAGTTAGGTGAAAAAAATGAAGATATAATACTAACATCTGAAAATAAGACACGTGCAATGTGGAATATCATTAACAGTCAGTGCAACAGGAAAATGACTTCACAGGCTGAAAGCAGTAATCTGAATGCTGCACAGTTAAATACATTCTTCACTGAGAAGGTGCAAGATATAATAAAGGTGATTGGCACTTCCAATATACCCACTGACCATAAATACTACCTGAGAAACACCACAAAGCCTGAAAGTACATTTAGCTTTAAACTGGTCAAGGTATAGGCTGTTACTAATATACTGAGGAAAATGAAGAACAGTTTTAATAATGACGTTTATGTTTTAAGTTCAGCCACGTTAAAGTGTGATTCAGTTCAACTGCCAGAATTGATAACACATGTAGTAAATACATGTATTTTGGAGGCTCAGTTCCCAAAGGCACTAAAGTTTGTTAAAGTCACTCCAATACACAAAAAAGGCAGCGTCTCAAGTTGTGATAATTTTAGGCCTGTTTCAATTGTGCTAATCTTGTCTAAAGTGAAAGAAGCTATATTAAATAAACAAATAATAAATACTTTGAAGAAAACAAAATCTTCACTGATAGTCAATTTGGCTTCATATCAGGGTTAGGAACTGTTAAATCTTCCTTATCACTTTTAACACAGTGTGTGAAGCAACTAGAAAGCAAGGTAGTGGTTCAGAATAAACTCTTTGATTTATCAAAAGCTTTCGACACTGTGTCTCATGAAATCTTACTGAACAAACTGCAATTCTATGGCTTTACAGGAAGTGCCCTGGAATTGATAAAATCTTATGTAAGTAATAGAGTGCAGAAGGTGGTTTTTAATGGTGCAGTATCAGATTACTTACCTCTGGGCATGGGTGTCCCACAAGGTTCTGTACTTGGCCCAATTCTATTTATTATTTATATAAATGACTTACCATGTAACATAGTTGGGCCGTCAACTAGGACTTACTTATTTGCAGATGACCTTGCAGTCTGTATAACTGCAGAAACAGCACAGAAGGTGAAATATGAAGCAGCCCAGTGCACTGTCAAAGTTGAAAATTGGTGTAAAGCTAATTCCCTTTGTGTCAACCAAAAAAAAAAAAATAATACAAGACCTTTATGTATCATGGAATAATAACACTGAACTTGAATAGAGCTCAAATGCTGTTAATTTCCTTGGAATCTCAATTGATTCAAAATTATCCTGGGGTACCCATATAGAAAGAGTGAGAAGCAGCATCAGCAAAGGAATATTTGCTCTAAGGAAGCTGCGTCTTTGTCTAAATGTGCCAGTACTTAAAGTGGTTTATTTTGCTTTAATACACAGTCACATTTCCTATGGTACAATACTGTGGGGACATCAAAGCAAGGCAGCTAATGTCTTCAAACTACAAAAGAAGGCAATAAGACTGATATGTAGCTTGGCATCCAGAGCTCACTGTAGGCCAAGCTTTAAAAAATTACAGGTTATGACCCTGCCGTCAATATTTATACTAAAATGTGTAATGCATATTAAGGAAAACTATCCGAGTTATCAACAGTATGACATGCAACATGATTATAACACAAGAAACAACCAGGACCTAGTTTCTTTCCGATGTAACTATAAAAAAAACAACACAAAAGTGCTTCTTATACAAGTCCATAAAATTTTTTAACGCCATACCCCAACATATCAGGGATCTTCCAAATCAACAATTCAAAAAAAAGTAAAAGAATTTCTTCTTGAGCTCAGCATTTATGAAACTGATGAATTTTTAAGGGAGGCAAAGAATATGGTATGACTACAGTTTGTGATTAGTTTTTATATGCTTCTATATATGAGTAAGTCTGTAATTGGCTAAATTTACTATGCAATATCAATGTGTACCAGAAGTTTCTCTGTTTTGTTTTTGTGTGAAGGTACCATAATTATTTGTGTAACATTTATATTGTGTAATATTTTTCTTGTTTTTGTAATTATTTGTGTAACATTTATACTATGTAATATTGACTTTTGTAATGCCTCAGATGATCTCTGAGGTCTCTACAACAATAAAAATCAATCAATCAATCAATCAATCAATCAATACAACTCACAAAAGTATAGTAGCTAAACAAAATTTTATTTTGCACTTGATGTCTACAGCATTTAATTTGATGCCAGTGTTGGAAATATGTATTGACTGAAGACTCAAATATACATCACACTAATTCAAGATGGGTGAAATCTCAAACACGCATTAGCTTAAATAAAAACACATAAGAAAGTGGCTGTTTCTTGTATTTATTACAACAACTTAATGTAAATTCATTGTTAAAATATTTCTGTTTTCAGGAATGCTTTTGTTGCTATTGCCAGTCTGAATTTTATATCATCCATACTTTGACTGTCATCTGTTCTTTTACTACTCAAATGGTAAAACTTGTATGCTACTTTTAGAGCCTCACTTTTTAATCTAATTCGGTTAACATCACTTAATTTTACTACACCTCATTTCCCTTGTTTTACTTTCGTCAATTTTTGTCTTAATAACCTCTTTTGAAGTAACAGTACATATCATTCAGCTGAACTTCCAAGTCCATTACCATCTTTTACAGAATTACAGTGTCATTGGCAAACAGTGAAGTCTTAATTTCTTCCACTGAACCTTACTTCCCTTTCCAAATTCCTCTTTGTTTTCCTTTATTACTTGCTCAATTTACATCATGGATAGGCTACAACCTTGTCTCATGCAATTCTAAACTTCTGCTTCCATTTCATGCACTTAAACTCATAATTGCAGGCTGGTTTCTGTACAAGTTGGAAATAATCTTTTAATCCCTGTATTTTATCCCTGACAGAATTTCAAAGTGTGTGCTACAGTCATCATTGTAAAAAGTTTTCTCTAAGCCAACAAATGGTATAAATGTAGTTTAGACTTTCTCCAATTCAGTCAGTCATCTAAGATAAGTCATATGGGGTAGTATAGCATTGCATTTTCCCACTTTTCCCTGACACCCAGACTGATCTCCCCCAGTCTTTCCATTTTCTGTAAATAATTTGTTTTAGTATTTTCCAACCATGACTTGTTAAACTGATGATTTGGTAATATTCACACCCATCAGAAAATTCCTTCTTTGAAATCGAGATGATTACATTGTTCTTGAAACCTGAAGGTACTTTGCATGTCTCATATACCTAGCATACCAGGTGGAACTGTCTTGTCATGGCTGACTCTCCCAGGTATCTCAATAATTATGAGAGAATGTCATATTTTCCTAAATCTTCTTGAATGAGGTATCTATCTATTTCGACTGACATTTGTATACCTCTCAACCTGTTTGAGTTTCCGAATTTTTATTTTTTACCTTTCATTAAAGGCATTACAAATCTCAGGTGTTATCCATGAATTTCCACCAGGCCTTGTCTTTTTGCCTGTTTGATACTTTGCCTCCTTCATTATTTCATCTCACACCTACAATCTTCTGTTGTACTCCTTTCTCCTTTTACAGTCAATCACTGGCTAATGTCATCTCTTGTTCCTTTATCCTTTCTGAACCCAAGCTGGTGTTCCCCAGAATTACAATTTTCTTTTTGATTCTTTTTACTATGATTCTTAGGTAAAGGTACTAAAATGGTCATGGAGAGGTAGATGTTGGAGCCAAATTCTGGTATCATAAATTGTGTTTACTACATTTCTACAATTTATTCAGTTTTAATCCGCAGTTCATATAACGAATGACGTACGGTCGGAATCCGTATCTGCTACTGGAAATCTGGTTGCTAACGCATTTTCTTTGCTGTCATTATACTCAAAAATAATAGAATCCATTATGAATCCCGGTGAAGTGTAGTTTGGTTTCCGAGTAGGAGCAGTATAAAATCAGTCATAGTGGAGTTTAAAAATGTGGTACTTACATTAGACAGGAATGAATGTGGCATACATATATTTTTAGAGCTATCACTGGCATTTGATACTGTTTACCATAAAAATCTACTAAAAATCGAGAATCATTAGGAAAAAGAGGAACAGTTAATGACTGGTTTTGACTATATCTGAAAAACAGGGTACAAAAAGTAAAAGTAGCACATGCCTCAAATAACATAGGAAGCCCTCAGATGAACATCTTAGGACCTATATTGATTTTGATATACATTGAGGACTGTGCAGACAATGTTAGACGTGGGAAAAAATTCCTATTGCTGATGACAATAAGATTATAATCACAGGTAAAAGGCAAGAACTACCAGTAGAGGGAGCAAATTAATATTACTAAGCAACTATTCCACAATCTGGAACCCATATACAGTTGCAGGTTGCCTATGTAACAGCTCTCATGGGCAACACGAATTTGATTTTCAATATTTTGCATAATTATTGACTGAATTTAAATTTTAAAATGCTGTCATAATTTACTCACTAAGAAATATATTCTTATGATAAAAGTTCAACACAACAAGATAAGTATTATAGCTGGAAACTATGTGTTTGTCTTGTGTCAGTGTAACTGATGGTGCACAAATACTTGGATTTTATTCATCCAATATTTGAGGATGAGACCATTTAGCAACATCCAACATATATTACAGATGATTTTGAATCTTTACATAACTTTTTGTCCATTACACCTGCCACAAAATTATAAAAGGAAAAAAAAATTATCACTTACATTTTCGCTGCTTATACAGTAAAACATTAGTATCAGACATGACATTTTAATTTTCTGCTTCTTTACTATCAAATCCATCTGCAACACAGGTTGCAAATGGAGTCATGCACACCACTGAATAAACCTGCAAAATCATATCATTTTATGACATATAGTTTAGGAGATATCACGTCACAGTCATTCAAATGCATGAGAAACTAGCTTCTGCTTAAATGTTTGACAAGCAATTCTTTATTCATTCAGAAAATCTCTACAGACAGAGGGATATAATTTGTGTTTGAGCATGCACAATGGTATGTACATGCACATGCACACAAACACAAACACAAACACAAACACACACACACACACACACACACACACACACACACACACACACACAGTTACATACATTGACATGAAAACAAACAAGTTACAGTGACAGAAAAAAAAAAAAAAAAAAAGATTGCAATGTAAAGAAGGAGTTGTGCAATACAAACCGAAGTTGGTGGGTATGTTTCTACATCTGAAACATGATATCTACTCAGATTTTGCACCAGTCACATAAGAGTGGGACTAGTAGCACCGCTATGAGGATGCAGCTCAGGTTTGCTCTAAATACATGCTACAATGGTTGGAGCATTAGTTATCTTTGAGATCACATGTAGCAAGTTAATTTTAATCTAGACTGCGTTTAAGGCGACAAATACACCATTATTAACAACTCACTGTGTTTGAACAAGATTTTGTAATATGGCTACGAGAAGCTGGCAGTTCCTTCTGCGATGTACAGAAAGACAAGGCAGGAATGCAGGCATTGTGCATGACTGCTGGCAGTGGTGGTCATGGGAATGTGCAGTTACAAGAAGACTGAGCTCCAGATGGCCGCATGGCACTACCGAGAGGGAAGACCACTGTATTCGGCATGTGGCTCTGGCACATTGTTTAGTATCTGCAGCAGCAATTTGAGCAGCAGTTGGTACGACAGTGACACAACAAACCTTTAAAAGTTGGCTACTTCAACAATAGCCCTGTAGTGTGCATTCCACTGATTCCAAACCACTGCCATTTGTGACTTCTGTAATGCCAAGCAAGACCTTTTGGAGGACCAAGTCGAGGTCTGTCATGTTTTCTGATGAGAGATGGCTCTGCCTTAGTGCCAGTGATGGCTATGTATTGGTTAGAAGGAGGCCACTTGAGGGCCTGTAACAAACCTGTCTGCTTGCTAGACACACTGGACTTATGGTCTGCAATTTCGTCTGGTTGTCCCACACACCCTGGCTGCAATTTTATCTGTCAGTCTGGTGATTTGACTTTTGTTGCCATTCATGAAGAGCATTCCAGGGGGTGTTTTCCAGCAGGATAATGCTCATCCACATACTGCTGTTGTAACCAACATGCTCTACACAGTCTCGACATGTTGCTTTGGCTTGCTCAATCCCCAGATCTGTCTCCAATCAAGCACATATGGATCATCAAACACACACACATGACTGCAGTCTCTGGCAACTGAAGCCTTACTGCCCAGTGGCTTCACTTGCCAGAGACTGCAGACATGTGCGTGTGATTGTTTGCCAGAGACTGCAGACATGTGCGTGTGACTGTTTTTTGGTGTTGCAATTTTTTTTTCCATAAGTGTAGAACATTTAAATGTACTATGATATTGAAATAAATTAATGCTATTAGTTCTTGCTTTAGGAGCAGTAGCAGTTTTTGCACATTCTTGCTTTAAGTCTGCTGTACTTCAAATGCCGTAAAAATTCTGTGACTAAATAGAAGAAATGATCAATTAAAAATGCCCTTAGGGATTTATAAAATGGTGAAGATGAGGAAATAACTTATATTTTATATGATAAACCATTCTAGAATTGTATAGCACTTTTTGTAGTGGAGGTTTTAAATGCTGATGTCCTTACTGATTGGATGTGTAGTTTGTATTTTTGTGTGCTATCATGTTTATGTATATTAAAGCTTTTATTTTTCTCTTTTAAATTCTTTGTGACATATTTACATGTTTTTAGAATAATTAAATACAGGGGCGTGGAAGGATTAGTGTCTTTTGAAAGAGGGTCCTCCAGGAATCTGTTTGTCATGCATGGTGCACGCTTGCCTAGCCCTTTTTGTTGGGAGGCTGGGGGGGGGGGGGGGGGGTAGAGGTGTCAAGAAGATGACTGGGCTAGCAACTGCACTACCCGAGAATATAATCACATACTGTAGAATGCTATGGAACTGGGTAAAATATACAATTCAAACATTGCGGAAGCTTGCTTTGTGTGCAAGTAAACACAGGCTGTAGCATATTCCTTCAGTGTAGTGTTTCCTTTGTCAGGAATGTCTACTATTCAAAATTATGTTGCAGCAATATGCCTAAAAATTTTTGTTTCCATTGATGGTGTAGTTCTGCTGAAGGTTATTGTCACAGAGGTGTCGGAGGCCTCCACCTTTAAACAGAAGTTCAGAAAAGTTGTTTTTATGTATTTATTATCAGTTTATTTGCATCAAACCAGTCATTTAGCTGGTCTGTAACTTTATAAATGTTTCCCTGTAGTTACCTTGGAGTTTTCTCTGCAAGAAGGATGCTAGTGTCATCTGTAGACAAGGTATTTATTTGTGATTCAGTGCTTATATATCAGTCGTTTATGTACAGAAGGGAAAGGATAGGCCCAAGAATGGATCATTGAGGGACTTCAGATTTATTTTTTTCCAGTATCTGAAAAATAAATTTTAATCTGTCATTTAGTTCATGCGTTACTACTATTTTATGTTTCCGATTTATTAAGTATGAGGAGAACCATTTTAATGCAGTGCTTCTAATATTTTACATTTCAAGATTTCTCAACATTACTTAATGATTTGAGGCATCAAAGGCTTTCCTTAAATCTAAGAAAATACCAGCATCATTTTTTTCCCATGCTTCTAGAGCATTTTGTAAAGGATTATAGATGGTACTACTCATAGATTTATTTTTCCGGAAACCATGCTGGACATTAGTGAGAATTTTATTCTTGTCAAAGAATTTTATTAATCTAACAATGGAAACTCCATGTAGGATTGCCAACAATGTAGGAAAAGACAGATTACTACTTACCATGAAGAAGAAACGTCAAGTAGCAGACAGACAACACGAGACTGCCAATTCTAGCATCTCAGGCCAGGATGCTGGAGTTGACGGTTTTGTGTGCATGAGATGTGCTTGCTTATGTGGGTGAATGGTATGTGTCTCTCTTTTACTGATGAAACTTGTAGCTGAAAGCTTTATCTAGGTGTCTTTTAATTGTGCATGTCTGCAACTTGACGTGTCTGCTTTACAGGAAGTAGCAATCTGTCTTTTCCTACAGTGTTGAAACTCATCAATCTGTTACACTTGATTATTTTACTGATTTTGGCAAAACCTAATAATAAAAAGACTGGTCTATAGTTTTCTAAAGATGCTGTGTACCTTTTTATGAATAGGGATCACTCTGGCAATTTTAAGACAGGCGGGAAACACTCCTGTCAAAAACGATAAGTTAATTCTATCTGCAAGAGGTGTTGCAGTACTTATAATACATTTCTTTATGATGAAGTCTGAAAAGCTATCAGTTCTTGAGGACATTTATGAAGGTTCTTGCTACATGAATGATTTCACTTGGACTTGTTCTTAGATACAGTTTGTGAAAAGCCAAGAATATCTGGAATACCATCATTCAAGAAGGCCATTTTTGGACAGATTTTCCTGTATGAATGATTTCATTTGGGTTTCTTTCGTAGAGCTACATTATGTGGAGACAAGAATTTACTTAAATCTGGTGGCTGTTTAGGCTACCTCTCTTATATTGATTATTAGATTTTTTTGTATTGTCATCTTAGTACTGCCTGAAGAGATTTGCAATCTGTTGAGTCAGTAACTCTCTTGTCACAGTTCAGGGTGATAATTTCCCCTTTACTATTTCCTTCCTGCTTTATTATTTTACAGATTGCTTTGCTTTTATTTTCTGACTCTGATGTAAATTTATTAGTCATCATTTTTACCTGACATATGACTGTTGTACATATCTGAATAAACTGCTAACCAGATAGGATATGTTGTGGGTTTCTCTGTAACTGAGCAATTTACATTTGTGTTGCCTGAGATTTTTATGCCTCTAGCTATCCATGTCTTCGCTTTTAGATTTGTGTTCCTTGTCACACATATTTTGAGAGGAAATGCTGTTTCCAAATAATAGTTAAAGATGTCAGAGAACTTTTCAAACTTTTTGTTGGTCTCAGGCATCGGAGAAACTTCTTCCCACCTTTCTCTTGATAATAAGTGATGAAATGTTTCTGTGATCTATGCATTGAACCTTCTTGCTGTCGCAATTCTTTAGTGGTTTTGGCTGGGTAGTAGATAGCTTGAGAGGGTCATCATTTGGGTTTCATTGTCACTGCAATTTGTATTTATGCATTTTGTAGTACAGGTTATGTGTACAGATACTTGCTCCAAAACTGTAGTAGTAATAGCAGTTTTTGTAATTCTTGTTGGGGGCTGTTTTTGTTTGTTTCAAAGTGAAGGTATCTGTTATGTTGAGCAATAGCTCTTTTCTCCTGCTTGTTCCAAGAAAATTCTTGGTTGTATGTATCTTATTTAGTAACGTTCCAAGTTCATTGAGAAATGACTCAAAGTTTCCATTTGGAGAGTGACAGATTACTCACCAACTGTATCTGTACCACTGATTTCCATGAGTGTTGCCTCAAAGTCTAGTTCTTTATTGAGGCACTCATTATACTACAGATAAAAGAGAAGTAACATAATACAACTGAAAATGCAGTAGACAGTTTTTATGAAGTACTTTTCTTTTTAATTTATCTCAATAAAATGAATAGCAGTAAGCAGTTTATTGTTGCTACAATGTAAAGATTGTGTTTCTATGATTTCCTTGTCTATTGTTAACAAGTACATCGATTAATCCACACTCCTGAAGGTTCTCCTTCTTGATGGGATTTAGTAGTCATCAGTGACTTTTAATTAAAACAGCAATACTTTCATTTTTGTGAGTTCTTCTACAGAAGTAACGTGCAAGTTTGTAGCCTAGTGTTGAAAATTAAGCAGTCTGATCTGTATTTAACCAGTGTTTCAAGAGTCATAGAACACTGACAAAATGAAGTTCAGCATTAAGCAAAACCTCCATGTCTAAAATGCTGTTTGTGACTGAATGGATATTCTGGTTGTATATGGAGAGATACTTGTCACTGTATTTTATTTTTCTACTGGATTTTAAAA
This sequence comes from Schistocerca piceifrons, assembly GCF_021461385.2. Classification (NCBI taxonomy): domain Eukaryota; kingdom Metazoa; phylum Arthropoda; class Insecta; order Orthoptera; family Acrididae; genus Schistocerca; species Schistocerca piceifrons. The sequence continues at coordinate 261,138,871 of NC_060140.1, read as the reverse complement.
TAATATCCAGATTTTCTCAGGGCATTTTTATTATCAGCTTTGTTTGGAGGGATTCTATGCATTAAAAATTAACTACATCTACATACATATCCTGCAAGCCACTGTATGTTGCATGGCACAGAGTCTCCTGTACCACTTTGAGTTATTTTCTTTTCTGCTCTACACACAAATAGAGCAAGGGAAAAATGATTATCTGTATGTCTCTGTATGAGCCCTAATTTCTCGCATCATATCTTCATGGTCATTATGTGAAATTTATATTGGTGGCAGTAGAATTGTTCTGCAGTCAGCTTCAGATGCTGGTTGACCAAATTTTCTCAGTAGTATTCCTCCAAAAGAATGTCACCTTCCCCCCATGGATTCCCATTTGACTTCCTGAAGCTCCTCTGTAATACTTGTATGTTGTTCAAACCTACTGGCAACAAATCTAGCAGCCTGGCTCTGAATTGCTTCATTGTCTTCATCTAATCCAGTCTGGTGAAAATCTCAAATAGACAAGCAGTACTCAAGAACAGGTTGAATTCCCATCCTATATGCAATGTCCTTTACAGATGAACCACACTTTGCCAGATTTCTCCTAATAAACCAAAGCTGACCATTTGCTTTCTCTACCACAATCTTGACATGTTTGTTCCACTTCTTATCACTTTGCAGGGTTTTGCCCAGATATTTAAATGATGTATCTGTGTCACACAGGGCACTACTAGTGCTGTATTCAAACATTATGGGTTTGATTTTCCTACTCATCCACATTAACTTAGATTTTTCTACATTTAGAACTACTTGACATTCATCACACCAAAATAGAAACTATATTTAACTCACCTTGTATCCTCCTACAGTCACTCAACTTTGACACGTACCCATATGCCACATCATCATCAGCACATGTCTGCCAGATCATGTATGTATGTAGAAAATAATAGTGGTCCTATCATATTTTCCCTGGGGCAATCCTGATGATACCCATGTCTATGATGAACATTCACTGTCAAGGACAACATACTGGGTTCTATTACTTAAGAAGTTGTCAAGCCATTCACATATGTGTGAACGGAACCTATTCCATTTGCTTATACATTAATTAAGTGTCTGCAATGAGGTGTCTTATCAAATGCTTAGAAGAAATTTAGAAATGTGAAATATGCTATATGCCTGTTACCATACATCCACATTTTGCAGTATATTATGTGAGAAAAGGGCAAGTTTAATTTAACATGAGCCATGCTTTCTAAAACTGTGCTAATTCATTGACAGAAGCTTTTTGGTCTTGAGCAAATTTATGATATTCAAACTCAAACTTACATTTTCAAGTTTCGGTCAGTGGTGAAAACACCATTTTGTCACTTGCTGTGCCTCTACTACCCAGTGTTATTTCCCTGAGTGTAAACAGTAGGTTTGTAAATTTCAATGGATGACTATCAGTGTTTAAAATAACTGGCAAATATTGCACAGAGCTGGTGCAGAGAAGACTGTGTGGTTTTTAGTTAGACCTTTCTCATATATTTGATAATATCATAAAAATGGAGGCCACAATGTTGGGATCATGGATTTACTTCAATCCTTGCATACATTTAGTAGGCAATTAAAACAACATAATGTGCAAGAGGTAAGGTGCACTACTCTGGCAATTGCAAGAGAAGTTCTATGTGTCTGTTATGTAACTAATGTATCTGCGAAGGAGCTTACAGTAAGAAGTAATTGTGGTCAATCAGGTAATGTTCGCGTGTTGCAAGAGGATTGTGGAGGAGGCAATGGTTCGAATCCTGCTGATACTTATTTTTTATTATCTATATTCTTCTCATCAATGATCACATTATTTAATTTATGTGACATTTGCGGGGTAATATAATGAAAAAAACCAACACACATTTGCATGAAGTTGTAGTGAATTTCATATTTTATTTGACTATTTACTATTTTTAATTAAATTTTCATGGATGAGGGACAGGCTTGGAAAGCCCAAGTCCAACTACAGTACATAATTGTACAAATGATGCTATTCAGTAACATAGTAAGTCACAATATGCCAGACCACAAGAGTAATGTACAATTACTCGACGGATGTACTCTCAACATCACACATTGTAGGATGGTATTTGTCAGACAGACATGGAAAACATAAATTGAAATGGCATCTACTACACTGAATGAATGCAGTTTTCCTACATTTTGCAACTGAACTCGGGATCGTTTACTACCTATTTTTTACGTGGCTCATCTGTAATGGGGGTTGGTAGTAAATGGTTGCATTTGCGCCCCTATTATTGAGTCTGATATTGGCTGGCTTTTGAAGAGCAGTGAATTGAACTATACACGTTCAGATTGAAACTTATTTATTCAAAAGAAACACTTTAATGTTGCGGCCATGCATTTTTAAGTTCACAAATAATAATCGGTGCAATTCGTCCACTGTTTGTCTCACACCCACACACTTTCACTTTGTTCCTTCGCATACCCTGGCGTCCATGCTTGCACTCGCGGCACTTTGCCACTCCCAACTCGCCACCACAACGGCCAACGACAAAAGACCACGATTTTCCCGCTCATATCCACAGTCCTGAGTCGGGTCACATGACACCACAGTAGTCAAAATAATCGCTAAACATGGCCACAATTCGTTTACAATATTTTATAATATTTAAATACTTATATCTAAATACATTATATGATTTTACAAATTATCACCACACTTATATAATTCGTTGCAATTAAAAGAAAACCAAATCACTATCCAACGGAACTACAATGTCCATCAAAACACAAAACAAGTATTTTCCGGTCTATTTTGCGCAGCATATTGTCTCTGCTGCTGAGCTTTAAATTTTAAATTACTTGAAAGAGTTCCATATTGTCCCCTGTTACCTTACATACCCCATCTTCATGGAGACATTACCTTAGTAACGCCAACATGAAGTAGCACCAAATGGAGTGAACCCATATTACTTTATATATTAAACATTTTAATTATAACTATAATGGCACCAAAACATGTAGAACAGTGTTATAGTGGTGAGTTAATCAGTTTAAGTACTGTCATTAGGAAACATACATACATAATCCAGCAATGTATCCAACTCAAATATACAATTAGATAGTATACTATTGAGTCTGATTGGGAAGGCAAAATAAATGTCCATGTTAGTCTATATGTAGGTTGCCCACTCACTGCACATTAACACTCACTTTTTACACAGTTGTTTCTGTAAGTTGCACGAAGTTGTAACCAGATCCTTGTGTTCACAGGTTTATGCATTGGAATACAGTCTTTCCAAACTTGTCAGCCAGCAGCACTATGCTTCCTCTCATTAGCCAAGCCATCCTATCAAAATTTAATCAAATCCTCATAAATCTTGCCTAGACATGCAGACCCACATTTCCCAGGAATCAGGCTATCCAAATCCTCCATGGAACATCCTGTTTTCACTGATCAGTTCTTATTGAGGTTTGTACAAATGACAAACTTGCCACAAATCAAACACAAACATGGCATAGTTAAATATATTCTATTTCACCCTTCAAATGTTCCCAGATCAGGACCTCCGACACTTCAACCCCCCCCCCCCCCCGCACCAAGAGAATTTATTCCCAGATGCTGATTCTTATATTTTTTTAAGCATCCATACAGCTATATCACTGTACATAAACACGCTCTTTTTTTATGAAATCCTATATAAATTTTCACATAATATTTGGCAATATCTTGAAACCCATTATTTTATGGCATTCCCATGGCTATCTAGATTCAATCATAAATGGCAAACAAACTCACCAAGGTCATAAACTTCTACAAGCATCCACTTGGCCATTAGTGTTCTTTACCTCACTTCCCTCATGAACATCTTATAATAAGCAAGTTAATTATTTCCCATATGCCTCTACAATTTGCATATTTAGTGACTGCCCTACATGACTGTCCCAGCAACAATCCTACCCCCACGCACCAGTATCAACTCCAGGTGCCACAGATACATTAGAAATGTTAATAAAATCTCAACTAGCAGATTTCCTTCCTCCTATATTCTCCACACATTTATACAGAAATAGAGTATATGTACAGTAGGTTTCAGTTCCCGTATGACTTTCAACAAGGCTTCTATCACACCCACACCAGTTGTGCAAATCCATTGGATAACAGATTCCCTTATTGCAAATACATACAGTATAATGAAGTTTGTTGACCACCAACAATGGCATCGCAACATACACAGTAACACAAATAATACTCCAATTATAAATACATGTATACATAGCCCCCAATAATTTTTTTTTTAACTCGACAATAGTGTACATGGGAATCTCACTTCCTTAACCTTTATTCTTTTACCACATATTTTTTCAACTCCATTACATTTCTCAGTCCAAATGGCTTTTTGGACACTGGATATACCAACCTATATGCATTAGGGTGTGGACAACCCGTTATCTCAAAGGGTCCATGGTATAATTCAAATAACTTTTTGATTTCGCCATCAATGTACTGGATTTTTTCTTGTTCCTCACCAGCACCTTATCTCCCTCCTTGAACTTTGTTGTCATACCTTTCTCCATGCCTCCTCTGTCACTCATGTCCTTTCTTTAACATTTGCTGTCTGGCCATCTGCATCTTCTCTTGACTTGTCAGGTCTTGAGATGGAGGAAAATCTATGTGTTCTGCTATTAGATTGTCTGGCTTGATATCTTTCATGAGCTCATAGGGTGAGAATCCTGTTGCACAACTCTTCACTGTGTTCATAAGATCTTCAAACACAGTTATATATTCTGCCCAAGTACTATGCTTTTTACTGCAATATGTCCTACATAGCCTACCCAGCTCCCTCATATACCTCTCAGCAGGGTTTGCCGCAGGGTGATACACTGAAATCCTTATATTCTTCATCCCAGATCTTTGCATAAACTTCCCCCACACACTAGATACAAATTGTGCTCCATTATCAGACAGAACATTCTCTGGTTTTATGACATTCACAAAGTAATCTTTCTCTAGCTTGTTAATTATATTCTGGCTAGTGGCCTTTTTCAGTGGATACAGCCTTACAAACTTTGAGAATACATCAACAGCTAAAAGAACATACTTTACACCCCTTCGACCTGTTGGCAGCCTCCCAAATAAATCATATAGCCAGCAGTTCATCATTTCTTTTAGGAACAATATTCTGCATCTCTCCTTGTACTGCAATAGTATTATACTTCACTTTTTGACATTTGTCACAAGAAGCCAACTGTCTCTTTACTCTCCTGGCCATGTTGTTAAAACTAACATAGTCCTGCAGTATTTCCAAACATTTTTGAGCCCCATAATGCCCATGGCTAAGGTGGATGTAATTTATTAATTTTTCCACATGCTCATCTGGAAAACATACCTTCCACTCCTCTTTGTCCAAATTTCTTCGTCTAAATAAAATACCCTTATAAATTCTATAATATTTAGCTATTTTTTCATGTTCTTTACTTCCAAAGTTTGTTTTGATAAACTTCAAGGTTTGGTCCCCATTCTGAAGTCTCCTCATGTCCTTACAGATGGATCTGATTTCCTTCTCTCCACCCACTCCTTTCATATACAATATCTGAAGTTCTTTCTCATCTCCATTCGCTTCACGTTCTTCTCCAATGAATGGTAATCTTGATAAGGCATCAGCCACATTGTTGTCTGTGCCCTTAATATATCTTATCTCATAGTTAAACATGGCCCATCTCATGAGTCATTATTTAACAGCTTACATTCTTGCAAATAGCTCAGAGCCTTATGGTCTGTGTAAACAATCACTTTCCTACCTTCCACATATATACTGAACTTCTGAAATCCAAAAACTATGGCTAAAAGTTCCTTCTCTGAGATATCATACATTAATTCATGTTTGGACAGCATTCTGATTGCAAAAGCGATTGCCCTGTGCTTGGTCTTCCCATCTACTACCCTCTCCTGAAATAGCACTGGCCCTATCCCATAATCTGAGCTGTCTGCCCCAATACAGAAAGGCAAAGACAAATCTGGATAGAACAAAATTTTGCTGTTTTTTAAGCTATTCTTGATGGCTTTCAATTCCCGGTCACACTCAGATGTCCAGCACCAGGTTACACTTTTCTTTAATAGTCTACATAAGTTAGGTGAATTCAGGCTATAATCACTTATGTACTTCCTATAGAATGAACATAGTCCTATAAATGATTTCAATTGTTTCCTGTTCGTTGGCACCTTGCAGTCAACAATAGCCTTGATTTCCTCTTTATTGGGCAGAATGCCATCAGGAGTTAACTGATGACCGAGAAATAGTAATGTAGCTTGAAAAATTTCACACTTACTTAACTTAAGGGTCATCCCCCCTTTAGATATAGCCTTGAATACATCCTCCAACAGCTGACAGTGCTCTTGCCAATTGCTACTCGTAATCAAAATGTCATCTATGTACACTGTCAATTTTCTCATTAGTTCATCACCCAACACATGACTTAAAGCCCTTACAAAAACTGCTACAGATATTGATAAACCAAATGGCACAACTGTAAACATATAAGTCCTGCACTCAAATAAGAAAGCAGCGTACTTTCTGCTCTCTTCAGCCGTTTGCACCTGCCAGAATCCTGAAGTCAAATCAACACTTGACAGAATTTTAACATTATAAAATTTTCTCAACAGCTCATCCATGTTCTCTGGCTGATCATTTTCTTTGACTATTATTTTATTTAGCTTTCTTGCATCCAATACTATTCTTATAGAACCATCCCTCTTTTTCACCACTACTATTGGATTACAATACTCACTCCTCCCCATTTCCAGTATGCCCCACTTCAACATCATCTGTATCCTTGCCCTTACAGCCTCTCTATTAGCTATTGCTATAGGATAAGGTTTGGCCCTTATCACTTCATGTGGCAATACCCTCAAAACATAACTGAAATCTACGACTTTTCCAGGTCTGTCAGAGAACACATGCTTATGCTTACACAATAAACCTGTAAGCTGCACCTTTTGTTCCTCATTTAAATGTCCCATTTCATTTACTTTGTCATGTATCTGCTGTTCAGTGCACATCTCATCACCTACCTCTTCTATCCTTTGTAAATGAGTAATTGTCTCACCTCCTTTTAATTCCCCTTTAAATTTTATTCTTCGTCTATTTCCACCAGCATCAAATTCTACCACTCTGTCCTTTACAAAAATGCTACAGTCATACTTGTACAAGAAGTCCATACCCAAAATTACATTCAATGCCAAACCCTTCACCACAAAGCAACTAATATCAAAACAATACTCATTACTATTAAATTCCAGTAATATTTCCCTGCTGATGGGCTTGCTACATGTCCCAGTTGCTGTCTTAATTTTGACTCCTGTAACTGGTAATTCTATTAATCCTAAACCTTTAATTTGCTGCCAGAAAGATTCAGAGATTGCAGATAAACTTGAGCCAGAGTCTAATAATGCTATATCTGCAACTCCTCCCATACTGATATCAATTATTGGCTGTATCACCTCTATTTCTACTCTGTTCAGCCCTGATTCCTGTAACAAATCTCTTTCTACTTCACTCCTGCTTTCCTCTTGCATAATGCAAATATCTTTAGGTCTTTCTCCAAAACATACATCAGTATCCCCTTCAAACAGATCCTTAATAGCAAACTCAACATTCTCTTCTTCACTTAATTCTTCCAATTTTCTGGCAATTTTAAATTTTATTTTACCCCATTCTTCAGGCATCAAAGCTTTATGTAATTTTGCATAGGACACCCAATCACTCAAATCATAATCAGCCTCCTCCTTTCCTAACCATCCACAATTAACATCTTTGAGGCTTGCATCATCAGTTAAGAAAACATAGGTTTCAATTTTATCTTCTGGGCAACCTACAGCAACATTCTCCATATCATTACGCCTTTCCATATCCACACTGAAGTCATTATCACTACCACAGTTAACACCTGCACCCACAAGCACAGTAACCTTATCAGTAGGTAATTTACCAGCATTTTCCACATTGTCAAATACACCACTCATATTAGCCTTTACATCACACTGAATAACCCTCTCCTCACCTTTTCCACAATTCTCCATACTATTTCCAATAGACATCTCTACCCATTCATCACACCTATTATTACTGTGAACATTGCCCCTTAATTCCATATCCACTTCTGTTCCCCCTTTTGATGAAACTACCTCTGTCTCTGATCTTTCAATGAATTTTGCTGCACACAAACCAATATTGTCCTCCTCTGCTTGTAATTTCTCTTCCCTTTTAAACATGTCATCAATGTAAAACTCACACTGTTTATTGCTGATATTAGCCTTGTTCCCTTTTTTCCTCTTATACCTTTTATCTGTATTTCTATAATTGTTAAAACCCCCCCATAGATTTTCATTTCCTAAGACAGCATCCATACGACATATCCCAATTTCCCTATTTTCCTTGCTGACTTTATTACTCCTCCCATCATGTCCTTGTCTGGCCCTGTTCACATAATTACCAGCCCCCCTGCAGACCTTAAGTGAGGCATCAATTAGTTTTTTGATTGCCTACCCTGTCCATTTGCATCCGGCATTCCTACTCTCATACCTTCTCTATCACTCCTCATCTGATCAAAATTGTCTCTTCTCCCTCCAAAATTTCTGTTATACCTTTGTGGCTTGCTTCTCCAATCTCTATCCTGATTATTCTGATCACTTCTATCTTCTCTCCACCTGTTATGGTTATTACTGTATTCATAATTAATACTGTTTCCCCTTTCATGATACCTTCCACTCTCCCTATGTTCCATGTATTTAGGTCTGTAACACAATGCCCTGTCCATATTATCCACAAAATTAAGAAATTCTTCCACTGAATCTGTTGCACTGTGAATCAAATCCCATTGCAAATGCTCTGGTAATCTTCTCTTTAGTGTAGATATTTCTGTTAATACGCCCAGTGGCCTATCCAGATGATTTAATTTATTCAGTTCTCTAACACAGAACTCTCATACTTTCCTTTCCCCTTTTGTAACTGGATCCATTCAAAAAATCGTTTTGCAATCTTAATTGTTTTGCTTGGCCCCAGTATTTGTTCAAGAACAGGTTTTCGAAGGTTTTAAAATCACAAAATTTATCATCATTTTGGTTTGCCCATGTTTGAGCTCCCCCTTCCAACTGCCTCTTAACGTATTTAATTTTTGCCTGCTCACTCATCCCTGTCACAAAGTTATCCTTACACGCAGCTAGAAAGTCAACTGCATGGTATTTATTCTCCCCATTAAAAGGTTTTGACTGAAATCCATGCCCCAGAGGATATCCCAACAATAAATTTCCATTCCCTGCTGCCACAGTATTAATCGTTTCCCTCAAGACATTTATTTCCCCTTCTAATTCCTTCTTATTGTCAGTAATTCCCTTATGGAAATCCAGCACTCCTATCTTAATGGATTCAATGTCTGCCTCTGTTTGTCTTTGAAATAATGTGCATTTCTGTTCCTGTACCTGAATCTTCCCCACAAGATTACTTTGCACAGTTTCCACCTTGGCTACTAGGCCTCTTTCAACCTCATTAACTCTCTCAATAATTCCCTCAACAATTTTAACTGTGTTTTCGACTTTATCTGTAATTTGAGTGAATTTAGTGAATTTGAGATCTAGCTGATCAAATTTTTCACTCACTGTCATTATTTTATCACTAAGCCTTAATTCCATATCCCCTATTTTCAAATCCATTTCTCCAACTATTGCAGTTTTTATATTCCCTATTTTCGAGTCTATTTCTCCTAATTTACTAGTAAGTTTTACAAAAAATGTGCTGAGGTCACTTCCTGATATCCAGCCTATTTCTTTTGGCATGCTAGGGCTACTACAGGTACTCCTAACATCCACTGATTCGCCTTCAGTTTGAGATTCACGCGTCTCATCGGCCATGGCTAATGAAAGGACACAATTTTGCAATGTAGCTGCTGGCTGTACTTATCTTTTAAATCCTCGTGTGACGCGACGTCTGCAGTGAGCTCCGCAGCACAGCTATGCAATGAATCTTAATCGGCGGCGTGGACACACAGCAAACACAATCACGAGCGAGAACACGTTGCGTAGGCCCCTGGCAGCATGTAGTCGTGTTGGTCAGTGGCACGGATGACAGCGTTGATCGTCGGCAGCACGTGGATACAGCTTCGACTGCTTTACCCATAGCAACACATGGACGTGACACGGATGACGGTTTCTTCTCGCGGCAGCACGTGTCGCGGCACGGACGACTGTTTTACCCGCGGCAACACGTGGACACGGCAAGCACGGCGGTTTTACCCGCGGCAACACGTGGTCGACTCATCAGACTATGTAACTGACTGCTTCACAATCGTGGTGGCCTTATATCGGTGTAACCACGGGGCAGCGCGTATCTTGTCCAGCACAAACACTCCGGTACTGCTAATGCACCGATTTAGCTCAGAGCCCCCACACTGACTTTTCAAAAGCCTAACATCAGACGGACATTTGATTCCGAAATACTATGGAATATGGAAGAAAGTCCTATCCCAGACGAGCCCCCAATTGCAACTGAACTCGGGCTCGTTTACTACCTATTTTTTACGTGGCTCATCTGTAAAGGGGGTTGGTAGTAAATGGTTGCATTTGTGCCCCTATTATTGAGTCTGATATTGGCTGGCTTTTGAAGAGCAGTGAATTGAACTATACACGTTCAGATTGAAACTTATTTATTCAAAAGAAACACTTTAACGTTGTGGCCATGCATTTTTAAGTTCACAAATAATAATCGGTGCAATTCGTACACTGTTTGTCTCACACCCACACACTTTCACTTTGTTCCTTCGCATACCCTGGTGTCCATGCTTGCACTCGCGGCACTTTGCCGCTCCCAACTCGCCACCACAACGGCCAACGACAAAAGACCACGATTTTCCCGCTCATATCCACAGTCCTGAGTCGGGTCACATGACACCACAGTAGTCAAAATAATCGCTAAACATGGCCACAATTCGTTTGCAATATTTTATAATATTTAAATACTTAAATCTAAATACATTATATAATTTTACAAATTATCAACACACTTATATAATTCGTTGCAATTAAAAGAAAACCAAATCACTATCCGACGGAACTACAGCTGTGCTTTAAATTTTAAATTGCTTGAAAGAGTTCCATATTATCCCCTGTTACCTTACAATTTACAGGGAATGTTCAGAGTTTCTAGGAAAAAACCTGCCTTGTTGACGTTTTGAAAAATGTGTGTTTCTTCTGACAGTATAGATTAAAAGTTAAGTTTGAGTGGGAGCTGAACCGTTGCCTCATACATGTTAATTTTATGTAATCAAATGCTAACCTCATGATCACCATGAACTCTAATGTCCGGTACCCACACACAGAACACGTAAGCCACATAACAGACATGTAAAACTTCTCTTGCGATTTTCTCGGATTTGTCAGAGTAGTGCACCTTATAACTTAACATGTAAAACTTCTCTTGCGATTTTCTCCGATTTGTCAGAGTAGCGCACCTTATTACTTACATTATGTTGTTTTAATTTCCTACTAAAGATGTACAAAGTTTGAAGTAAATTTGTGATCCCTATATCGTAGCCTCCCCTTGTCAGTTTATTGCTGTGTCTTTAACTATTCGCACAGTATATGTAGGCCTACTAATCTTTCAATAAGTAGGTCCAAACTGTATTTAAGGACTAAGAGTAAGTCATACAGAACGTTAATTAATTAATTAATTAATTAAACATGTATAAACATGGTTTTAGGATGCACTGTTAATTGCGTGAAACAACATGGATACACTCCACTCCATGTTGCGGCACGAGCTGGACATGTCAACCTTACAAGATGGCTTTTGGTGCATGGTGCTGACCCTGAAAGCAAAACTGAGAGGGGGCACAGGCCTTTGGATTTTGCTAAACTGCAAGGTCAGTGTAATTTTTTTAATGATTATGTTCTTAAATTCTTTGAGCAAGTCCTAAGAACCCCCCCTAGAAGAATTCAACCTGCAATAAAAGACTACAAAAATGAGTTATACCTTTGCTTACTTAAAAAGTTATTTATGGGTTGTGGCCACTCTAGATGATTACTCACACAGTGGAAAGAGTATAAGACAAATGCCACTCATTAAAAAATTCTAGTATTACAAAAAGGAATATGTATCATCATCTCTTATAAAGGCTGTATCATATAAATTAGTAATAATGTAATGTTTGTTTCATTTATTAAAACAATTTGCACGTTTCCATAATTTCTGTTATCTTTTTGGCTACATAACTACCTTCTGCCACAGTCACTATCATAGTACATGGCCAAAAGCAAGAATGTGTTCAATGAACTTAATACTAGTCCATGATCACAAAGTATATTGAATATGATTCTTAGTAGCACCACATTAGAGTGTTTATTATTAACTCCCTGACCAATACTTCAAAGATTTAGTTCTAATGAATTAAGTTCCAGTTTTTGTGTGGGAAACAGCTCAATTTCTAAAAGACAAAGAGCCTGTTGGGAGTCCATTTTGGACCAAGTGACTTATGAGGTTACACACTCTGTTCAGGTCTATACTAGCATCAGTAAAATCAACATGCCCACCTCTTATAATGTGGTGGTTTCACCTAATCTCAAAGATATGAGGCAACATGATGTCATCTTCATAGAAGACAATAATAGTCTTTCGTATGCTTAGTAAAGGGTATGTTATGGCTGTAACAGAGGCATTTACAACTATTGACAAACTGCCAGTAGTCGATATGATTCACCCTGATCTTAATGTGTGTAAAGGACCTGAAGCATTCAGATGCTTCTTTCTTGAGGAGTTCTGGATCTTTGGTCTCTCTCAGAAATTCAAATTTTTCCTTGGATTTTGTAGAAAGTCTACAAAAAACTTCTGTGATACCAATGTAAACCATAGATGCTTGCAGAGAGTATTGGTTTATAAATCAGTGATGCCACTTAATTTGGAATAAAGTCTATAAATAAAGAAGCAATTTAAAGTTACGTAAGAATAAAATTAAGTAAAACTAACTATGGGGATGTGACTCTTCAGTTTCTCTCATTACTGATTGATAATGAGACAGTAATTAACGTGTGTAAATCTGGATCTTGATGTCTGTCAGTGAATCCAATTTACAAGTATATTTACATCAATATTCCTCATGCCATCTTACATAGTGTGGCAGAGGGTATTTTATGGATCACTATCATTTCCCCACCTTCCTTCTTCCATTCACAAATGGTGTATGCAGAGAACAACTGCCAATAAGCCACTGCATGAACTCTAATTTTTCTGATTTTCTCATTATGATCATTTTGTGGCATATAAAGTGGTGAAAGTAATATTCTGCCAAACTCTTTTTCAAATGCACATCCATGGAATTTCAAAAGGAAACCTCTCTGTGATACACAATGCCTCTCTTCTTGTGTATACCACAGGAGTTTGTTGAGCACCTCCATGAAGTCTCACACTTATTAAATGGTCACATGATGAAACATTTCAACCTTATAAGGGTTCCATACTGATGAGCTATTCTCAGTAACTGGTCTTATAAGTGTTTTATAAGCCACTTCTTTCATGAAAGAATTATGTTTCCTTAATGTTCTTCCAGTAGATACAGCATAGCATCAGCTTTTCTAAAAATTAGTTTTATGTGGTCACACTTCAAGGGGTTTCTCCTAGGAATCTTACAGTTGTTACTGTTTCCAGTGGTTCATTGGCAATAGTATAATAAAACAGCAATGGGTCTTTTAGCATATATATGCACAAAATGTTACATTTATTTAAGCTCAGGGTCAACAGCCAGTCCTTGCACCAATCATCAATCCTGTGAAGATCTTCTGGTGTTCCACCCTCTTCCAGATAGCAGAATTGTCTGTGAACATCATGATGAAACTTTTGAACTACCCACAAGATCATTTATATACATTATTAACAGTAATGGCCCTTTGATATTCCCTTGTGGTACTCTCTGATATTACATTTACACTTATTTTTGTTACCCCAATAAAAACAATGTGTTGCATTCTGTTTGCTAGAAAATTGGTTATGTGGGAATGTAGAAGTTTAAGCTCAACTAGCATTAGCTCTTCAGTTTCTTCCAATGCTAACTGGTAATGAGAAATTAATCCATGAGTGTACTGCAGGACTTTGATGTCTGCCAGTGCATGTGAAATGATAATATGGTCATTAGCCGAACTATAGTACTTGTTTATTCATTAATTCATTCATTGATGACTACTAAATCCCATCAAGAAGGAGAACATTCAGGAGTGTGGATTAATCAATGTACTTGTTAACAATAGACAAGGAAATCATAGAAACGCAATCTTTACATTGTAGCAACAATAAACTGCTCACTGCTATTCATTTTATTGAGATAAATTAAAAAGAAAAGTACTTCATAAAAACAGTCTACTGCATTTTCAGTTGTATTATGTTACTTCTCTTTTATCTGTAGTATAATGGACAGAAAAAAAAGAAAATATCTACTTGCCAAGTGGCAGGAGGGGAACACACATACAAAAGGATTTAACTTTTACAAGCTTTTGGAGTCTGTGGCTCCTTCTTCTGGCAGAAGAGTTGAAGGGAAAGGTAGAGGGGTGAAGGAAAAGGACTGGAGAGGTTTAGGGAAAGGGGTACAATTTAGAAAATCAACCCAGATCCCTGGGTCAGGTGAGACTTACTGGATGAGATGAGAAGGAAAGACTGGTTGTTGGAGACTGCACCGGTGGCATTTGGAAACCTGAGACCTTAAAGGTGGAAGACAGGGTAATATTCAAGACAGAGATTACTACTAAAACATTGTGCACAAGTTAATAACAATGAAAAGGTAAGTGCATTGTATGTAACAGAGGTGGATGGGGGGCTGGCGAAAAATTGACAGGTCAGAAAATGAAAGATGTAAAAAAACTAAAATGGAGTGAAGAAAGGAGTAGTTACTGTGAATAAATGCTGATATGGAAAGAATTAACGTCAATTGAGGTCAGGTGGGTGGCGAAAACCAAGGACATGCTGTAATGCTAGTTCCAAACTGTGGAGTTCTGAGAAACATGTCTGGGGAAAGAATCCAGATGGCACATGTGGTGAAACATGCACTGAGGTCATGACTGTCATGTTGTATGAGGGTGGCCCCATAAGTACCCAACCCAATAAAGAAAACACAAAAATTTTGGAAAAAATGTATTTATTTCTCAACATAATTTCCCTTCAGCTCTATACACTTTTCCCAGCATTGTTCAATAAGTTCGATACCATTTTTATAATGAGAACTGTCTAACTCCTCAAAACAGCCATAAACTGCTGACATCACATCTTCATTTGTTGAAAATCTTCGAGCATTGAGCCATTTTTTCAAGTTTGGGAACAGAAAATAATCCGAGGGGCTAAATATGGCGAATAGGATGCATAGCAATTCAAACTTTTTAATTCATTAATTTTGGCCATTGCAATAACAGCCTTGTGAGCTGGTCCATTGTCTTGAAGAAACAATACTTTCTTCTGGGCCAAATGTGGCTGTTTTTGCTTGGCTTCTTTGCCCAAACATTACAATAAGTTCGCTTAAAACTCACTGTTGATAGTTTTCCTTTTTCAAGATACTCAATGAAAATTATACCATGTGCATCCCAAAAAACCAACGACATGACCTTGCCTGCAGATGAAATGGTCATTGCTTCCTTGGGGTCAGTTCTCCAATTTGTGTCCATTATTTTGATTGTTCTTTTGTCTTGGAAGTGAAGTGGTGGACCCATGTTCCATCCATGGTTATGAAACGACGCAAAAAATCAGCTTTGTTGCTGCAAAGGGGTCCTTCACTATGTAGTGCCCATACAATGTCCCCTTTTTATCACACAGTCCATTCTAGCCACTGTCATGGATGACAATGATGATGATGATGATGATGATGATGATGACAACACAAACATCCAGTTCCCAGGCAGAAAAAAATCCCCAACCCGGCCAGGAATTGAACCTGGGATTCCATGATCCAGAGGCAGCAGCACTAGCCTCTAGACCATGAGCTGCGGACACATAACTTCACTAAAGACTCAATTGAAACATCTTCACGACACTGTTTTTGCTTGAGTGTTAGCCAATGCATCATAAACCTTGCACACAATTTGCTCGTGTTCAAATTTTCAGATAATATGCCATGTACTGCACTTTTTGAAGTGCCTACTATGTGTGCTAGCTTGCACACTTTCCGTTGATGATCTTCCAGTTTCGCTTTTTGGACTTTCTTCACCATTTCTGGAGTTGTCACCTCATTTGGTCAATCACAGTGATGCTTGTCTTGGCAACTTGTACGGCCTCATTTAAACTCAGCTACCCAATATTTTACTGTTGTCAATGAAGGAGCAGAGTCTCCCAAAGTAGAATGCAGCTCAGCTTTAATAATGGTTGCACGGAAGCCTCATTTTTTTAAAAAAAAAAAAAAAAAAAAAAAAAAAAAAAAAAAAAAAAAAAAAAAAAAAAAAAAAATTACGATGACATCAATTTTCTCCATTTTCTCAAGTTCACTCACAACATTCACCTTTGATGGCTGCCAAACAAATACTAAACAATGTGGCATCTTCAAACTTGAAACATATACCTCAAAGATCATATACTTTCTAGTCCAGAGATATTTTTCAACAACAACTGCCATCTCTTGGTCAGGCCGGGTACTTACGGAACTACCCTCGTACAGCATGCTTTGCAACAGGATATTGTGTGTTGCCTGTATACACCCTTGCCTATGCCCATTCATCCTGACTGGTAACTGGATGGTAGTCATGCTGATGTAAATTTTTTAAATCTTATATTAGTAGTTTAATATTCATTTGATTACATTGGTATTTTCAAAGAAAATATTTACATGCGCCAATAAATACTGAGTCCTCCCTCAGAGTAAACAATGCTACTTGCCATGTAGCTAACAGAACTTTTCAGTCCCTGAATCTAGATATTCACATAATTGCTAGACAAAATGACCAATAAGGAAGTTTTAAATTTTCGTTTGAATTCGTTGGGATTTCCAATATCTTGTTTTATGTTAGATGGGAGCTTATTGAATATCTTCCCACTAGAGTATATAGCTCAGTTCTGAACTCTAGACAATGAAGTGAAGACTACATGAAAATTTTTGTGCCTTGAATCACAGTTCACCTGAAATTCGTTTTTATTAATAAAATTCAGTTGAGCCTCCAGCCACATTAACTGGCAAAAAACTCACAAGCATCTGGCCAAGTGCTTTTTATTTTGTAATAGATGTCTTGCTGAATGAAATTCTGCATCCATTTTTCAGACTGTGTTCTGCTAACACTGATTCTTTAGGAGGCTGTAGGTGGAAAACTTCTTGTGTTCTAAATGGAACTGTTCAATAGCACACACAGCCTGTCTCACATAAAAGTGCCCACTCCCACATGGTATGTATATAGTTTCACTGTTCCAAGGCCTACATGATCTTTCTGGTCTCATTAGTTGTCAAATTTTGCTTGACGCCCAAAGACTGAATAAATTTTATGCCTCTTTAGGAACTGGTTAATCTTTTCTGTTACTAAGCCACTGAACAACAAAACTGCGAGCCTTTTCATACCCTCATTGGGGGCTTTCTGGCTACAAGTCTTTAGTGAACTGGTTTGCAAAATGTTTTGGATGTTGTGACTGTTTTCTTGGAACACTTTCCATAAGTGGCTCAGTTCTTCTGACAGGTTTTCCACATCCAAAACAGCTTCTGCACCAGAGTCCCCAGAACACAATGTTTTGTACTGAGTAGTGGTAGTTGGTAACACACATATACCAGTCCATTTGGATGGGCTTCCAGTGAACACTGTGGATGAGACACCCATTTTCATTTCAGTGGACAAGGATGTCAAGGAACACCAAGGCACAATCTGCCTCTAATACAATTGTGAACTTGATGTGATCATGGTGTTGTTGGTGTGGCCCAAGAACTGTCTCAGGTTTTTTATTATCAGCAACAAAAACTGTTAAGGAGTAAATGTACTGGGGAGTGAGCCTAAGGATTCGAAGGTCCTCTGAAAAGGCTTCTGCTAGATGTATAGTTATCAACTCTGCACAACAGTGTCACATCAAAACCACAATCAGGTGCAAATCTGAAGGCAGGTTCATCAATGAAGTACAAACATAAGATACTTCAGGAACCTTCCTGAAATTTTAAATTTTAAACAACAAACTGCTGGAGGTCAGGTTTGAACTGGTGATTCACAGCACACCAACCAATGAGGCTGACCATTGTGCCCCACTGCAAGCACTACAGCTCATGGCATTGCTCCATCACGCACAGAAACAGTACCTCACCATTTCAGAATTTCTCATCGGAAACCACTACAGCACTGTGGATCTAGATCTTATCAGTGATCCTCTGTATGGCAGTGCTGGTGGATCCTTGCATTCTGGCCATATTGTTACACCCGCTCCACCATGATGAGCTTCAAAGGTAGCCCTCCTGCTGAAGTTTCACCAAGTAGGTCTTCAGTTTCGCTGAACCTCCCATCATCGATCTGCACCTGTGGACTGTAGTAGGGCTTCATACGGAGATGTGGATGACATCTGTTTAGTTTGTCTTCTTGATTGACTTGATTTTATCAGGGAAGCAAAAACAACATTGGTCAAGCCCGCTGCTGCCCACACCGAAACAGAGTTTATTGTGCGGTATCATTTCCTGTGTCTGTAGTAAAGCCAACCAATGCCCTTGAACAGTGCAAGGATATCCTTTACCAGTGCTTTGCTCGACACAATTTAATCAGGTCTGGTTGATCTGAATATTCAGTCTTTTAATCTCCAATGCATCACATTCAAAGATCACATGTGATGCAGTTTCCTCACCCACACCCCACATCCTACATTTGGGATTTTCTTCTATTATCCCCATTGTATGTAGGTGATTTTTGAAATTCCCATGGGCTGTCAATAGTCCAACCATGAGTTTCATTTCTCTCCTGTTCAAGCCCAGGATTGAGAGACTTCTCTTAGAATGTGGCTTCGGCATCAATAACTTGCCATGTTTTTGCTTTTGGACCTTAGCCCAATATTCTACATACTGTCTCCTTCTCCAGTCCCGTAGCTTTATTTTGATCATCACCTTGGTGATTGTCAGGACAGGTTCCGGTCCAATAATTGGTGTCATCGCCCCTATATTGGCCAATCTATCGGCTTGCTCATTACCACTAATCCCTGAGTGACCAGGGACCCACAACAGGTTTACCCTATTCCTTTTCCCTAGCTTCACAAGGATTTTGTGGCATTCTGCCATGATCTTTAATCTTGTTGCAGATGCTTCCAGTGCTTTCACAGCTGCTTGTCTGTCTGAATAAATGAAAGTGTTACAACTTCTGTAGTGCCTCCACAAATTCTCCACCAAGCACACCCTGATAGCAGATATTTCTGCTTGAAACACAGTGGCCATCTTCCCTAGAGAGATTGCACTCTTCAGCTTTGGCTACACTCCATATACCCTGGCCCCAATTCCTTTGCCTGCTTTCAAACTGTCAGTGAATAGACTATGTCCCCAGTACAGTGTTGAAATTTTTTATCCCAGAGCTCTCTACTTCCAATTACTACATTGAAAGGCTTGTTGAAGCAGCTGGGAGTTGTTACATAGTCGTCCAATATTTTCCCACCATATCTATGTCTACCTCACTCAGTATTTTAGTGTGAGATCCTGGATACACCACTGAGTTCCAGTTTTTTCCAGTCTTCAATGTGTGTGCTCCAGCTGCTGCCTCCATCTTTACCCACAGGTGTAATGGGGGCATGTCCATCATGGTTCCCATCCCAGCAGTGGGTGTGCTGCTAATTCTACCTGTAATGGCTAAGCAGGCCAATCTCTGCACCTTAGCAAGCTCCTTAGCAGCTACCTGATGTTCTACATTTTTCCACCATACTGTATTTCTGCTTGAAACACAGTGGCCATAGGTCTGACTACCATGGTGTATATCCAGTACACACTCTTAGGGCTTAAGACCCAGTTTTTACCACATGCTCTCCTGGTACTTATTAGAGTACCATTTGCCTTGGAACAGGTGCTCCTTATGTGAGGGGTCCATGATAGTTTCTCATCCAGTGATACCCATAGATATTTCACTATACCCTTCATTGGTAGAGCTTCATTGAGACACAATGTGTGTGTTGGATCTGCTTCCCTATAAATGGTATTGCAACAGTCTTCTTTGGACTGACTCTTAGATCTCGTTTCCTGCACCAATTTTGCACAATGTTGTATGCTCTTTATAATATAGCTCTGATAGTACTTGAAAATTTGCCAAGTATTACTATGACAAGATTGTCTGTGTATCCCTGGCAAAAGTACTGTCTACAGTTTAATTCTGCAATGAGTTCATTCACCACAATGTTCCACAGTAGAGGGGGCAGGACCCCTCCTTATGGACAGCCTCTGGTGGTGTTTACCATTTTTTCTTGCATCATGGTGGCTTCTACCTTTCTACCACTAAGCATGGCCCTAATCTACCTGCAAATGGTGGTCTCCAAGCCATACGCCTCTGCTGCCTTAACCACGAATTCGAAGGTCGTTTTGCTGAAAGCCCATTTAATGTCCAAGAAGATGCGGAGGGCTGTTTCCTGAAAATTTACTGCTTTCTCCACCTCTTCAACAAGTTGGTGGAGTGCAGTTTCATATGATTTTCCTGGTTGGTGTGCATGTTGGTTTATGTGTAGTGGGACCCTATTTAACCTCCTCTCCCTAACATGCTCATTGACCAATTTTTCTAATGTTTTAAGAAGAAAGGAAGACAGAATGATGGGTCTCATATTCTTGTCCTTGGTATGATCAATTATCCCTAGCTTTGGAATGAAGACAACCTTCACTGGCCGCCAGACGTTAGGAATGATTCCTGCTGCTAGGCTAACCCTAAATAACCTGCATAGGAATCTTATTAAGTTCACTCCTACTTGTTGCAGGAGCACTGGAAAAATTCCATCTGGGCCAGGTGACTTGAATGATTGGAATGTTCCCATCGCCCATTGGATTTTACTATGGTCAACACATTCTCTGGCAGATTCCCAGTTCTCCCTTCGAATACCTGAAAACCAATATCTCACAGGAATCTCATCCTGGTCTGTGTTGTGTCTCAGAGTAGATTGAGGAAAATGGGTCCTGAGGAGTAGTTCCAGCATTTCATGTGCTGTTTTTGCATATTACCCATCCTCTTTCCTTAAGGTTCCTCCTGGATTAGTTGATATCCTCGTAAGGATTTTGTGAAGTCTGGCCTCAACAGCTGTACCCTCTACATCCTCACATAATACCTTTCAGGACGTCTGCTCTGCTTGCTTAACTGCAAGATTGTATTTGACAAGGGCCTCTCGATATTTTGCCCATTGTCCTTTCCTTCTCGGAAGGTTAAACAGTCTTTGTACCTGTTTCCTCTGTGATTCCAGGTTGTTGTTCCACCAAGATACATTCCTATTCATGCACTTCTTGGTAATTAACCAGTTGTCGTGGTATGAGGTCATGATGGCAGAGTTCACTGCCTCTGCTACCTCCTCAAGCTCTACTGGATTCCTTACTGAAGTACTGACTTTCGATAGGCTTGAGTCGAGGTCCCTCCTATATGCCTCACAGCCCATTTTCCTGGGATTCCTATAGAACATGATATGTCTAATATCCATTTCAATCTCGAACTTAATATACATGTGATCTGATGAGGATGGCTCTAAAGCCACATGCCATTGTTTGACATAACTACCCATCAAAGTGGAACCGAAGATTATGTCAGTTACCTCTTCCCTTCTTATATTCTTAAATGTAGGTTCATTGCCCCTATTGAGGATCTCTAAGGTTCTAGCTAGAAGAAATTCTAGAAGGTACTCACCTCTATTGTTGGTATCAGTGCTGCCCCAATCTAAGTTGTGGACATTAGCATCCCATCCACCCAATAGTTGGTCGCCCTGCTGTGCACTGGCTTCCGTCAGTCTCCTCACCTCCTAAGAAAGAGGAGCACTGTCCTCATAAGGAAGGTATGTCGAGGCCATTACAAACTCCCTTGTGATACCTTCCTCACATTACTGCATCCTGATGTTCACTAAGTCCCTAAAACAAAAGTCTGCCATTGGCATGAAGGGTATTCCATTTTTTACATAAATGCATGTTCTGGAGTTTCTTATATTTCTAGCATAAACCAGCTTACCTTCAGTGCCACCAAGGCTCAATACACCCCCTTTATATAAATAGAGTTCCTGAATCACGGCCGCGTCCACTTCTTGTCTTCCTGGTAGATGACTCAGGGCAGCAGTGGCCCCTTTACTGTGTTGCAGATTTATCTGCAGCACATTCAGTCTTCATCTTGGCACCACTGTCACTTCTGATGCCTTTGATTGCCCTGATGGCAAACTGTGAGAACCCCAAGAATAGTCTCAGATCCTGTTACTGTGTTGCCTTCAGAGCCTTCTCTTCAGCTTCCACCACAAGGGTTTGGCCATTTGGTGCAACCTTCCAGTTGATTACCTTCCAATCCTCTGTTGAGACTTTTGGGTTTTGGGACCCTATTTTCTCAATTAGAGTCTCTTGAGAGATATCCTTAAGATGTTTTGGCACCCAGTTTTGAAGAGCTCAGCCACTGTCTTTACCAGCACCGGCCGGGGTGGTTGATCGGTTCTAGGTGCTACAGTCTGGAATCGCACGACCGCTACGGTCGCAGGTTCGAATCCTGCCTTGGGCATGGATGTGTGTGATGTCCTTAGGTTAGTTAGGTTTAAGTAGTTCTAAGTTCTAGGGGACTGATGACCTCAGAAGTTAAGTCCCATAGTCTCAGAGCCGTTTTTGTCTTTACCAGCAGCCTCACATCCTCCCACAGTGATATTAGGGGTGCCTTTTCCTTAAGCCAGTCCACCCCTTTACAGAGAAAGATAAGAGCACCATGATCTCCAGATGGACTCTCCCGAATTTGGGTCCTGGACCAGTGTCACCCCCCCCCCTCCCCCCAATCTTCTCAAAGAGAGCCATCTGCAATCTTCTCCTGCTGTGAGGTGATCTTGACCAGTGGATAGCCATCCTAAAAAATGAGACTGCAGTGCTATAGGGCTGTTTCCCTATTTCTTGCCTCTGCTTTTTCTGGATATGCTTGTCCTGAGAAGTGGGAATCTTAGCTTTCTCCTGTGTTCTCTTACTGTCTGCCCTCGATATGGAAGGGGTTTGTACAACCCCTTTGCCATGGGACAGTCTTTTCTTTTAGGTCTTGGGCTCAAGCCCTTTTAGTTCGCCCCACTTTTGTTTCGGAAGCCACTCTTTTCCTTCCTTTAGCTATTGTTCTCTAAGAAGTTTCCTCTTCTGAGCCCCAGACAAGTCTTTGATCTTAATGTGGTCTAACTTCTTAGTAACCTTTCCCACTTCTTGAACAGGTCTGTCCCCCTGTTCAGCTGAGGGGATGTTTTCCATCAGTTCCAGCCCTGATGTTCGGGTGTCTGAGGTCTCAACTTTCCCATCAGTACAGCTATTTTCTTTCATGTCCATTTCAGTCCAACGAGAGTTGGGGATCTAATCGGTCCACACCATGGAAAGGTTAATTACTCAGGGAGGTCACCCGTTATCCCTAAGGCTCCGTTCATTACACATCTTCCCATGTGCCATGCACCCCTCCCCCCCCCCCCCACGCCCCCCCCCCCTCCCCCCAGCTTGGGTCGCATCACACCTTAGGTTGGATACTGAGGAGTTGGGAAAGGACAAGGAAGGAGTGGGATGACAGGACATTGTGGGATACACCTAGTCAGGTCCATTGGCCAAGACCTTACCGACTGTAGGTTCCCACAGCTGGCATAGCCCTCAGCTTCATGTGAACACACAAGCCTCTCCACCTGCACAGTCAGTGCTACTTCAAGGTGATGTCACTCAGAGAGGTGTCTTCTTGACTTCATATTTGACATCCGACAAGAGCCAAAGGATATGAAATGGCCCAGTATAGTGCTTTAGTGGCTTTTCCAACAGTCCCACTTTCTGCACAGGCATAAAAATCCATATCAACTCTGCGGGTCTGTTTCTCACTGATCAGTGCTTGGCATTGTAATGTTCTCAATCTTTTTTCTAAGCTCATGAGGCTCATATGCAAACCAGCCATCTTGCTTCTTTGGTCCCAGCGATGGGGTATTTCATAAAGTCATCAAGAGTAGTATCCAGTTGAGATGGGAACAGTACATCCATTGTTGTTTTGGCCTCATGACCATGGAGAAGAAAGAGCAGTTTGAAGCATGTAGTATCTAGCTTCACTGAGTTGTATGCAAATATCACAATGGGTAGTATTGTATCCCAGTCTCTCTGTATGAAATCAACATATATTGAATTTGTATCTGATAGTGTTTGATTAAAAGAGTTTTGTGAGGCCATTTGTCTGTGGGTTGTAGGCAGTTGTTTTCTTGTGGATAATGTCACAATGTGAAATTACCTCTGATACTAGTTTCGACTGGAAAACTTTTCCACAATCAAAGATCATCACATGGGGTTCTCTGTGCTTCAAAATGATATCTTCTACAAGGGACTTGGCAATTTATGGAGCTTTGGTTGTCAACACAGCATTGGTGACAGCATAGTGGGTGAGGTAGTTAGTGCAAACTATCATCCATTGATTCGTGTTTGTCAGTTTCAGGAACCTCTCAAAAAGGCCGATTCCAATTCAGTGGTATGGAACTACTGCAGGCAGAATTGGTACCACATACCCCAGAGGTAATTGTGGCATGTGTTTCCTTTATTGGCACTTCTTACAGCAGCTCACACAGTATCTAACAAATTGGTAGAAAACTGGTCAGCAATAACTGTATCGGATTCTGTGTACAGTCTTCACAAATCTCAGGTGACCAGATGTTGGAGTATCATGGAAATACTTCAGGACAGCTGACTGCAGGTCAGCTAGGGTGTCATTCTTCTTCAAGGCTTCTGTGATTTTCAGCAGTGTTGGATCTTCTCTCTGTTCAGCAACAATCTTATTTAATGCAGAAATGACTGAGATTTCATCCACGCTGCTGTTCTCTGCAAAAGCATCCCTTAAAACGCAGTTTGTATCATTGTGTGTTTGCATCTCTTTTGCACACCACTGTAACATTACACTTCTGAAACCTCAGTGCCTGTCTTTCTGGTCAATCCAGTGGATCCTTTGGGCTACTCAGGCAGCATAGAGAATGGTGGCCCACACAATAGTGAATGGTTAACCAAATAAATATGGCCAGAACTTGTTGATTGCCCAAATAACTGCAAGAAACTCTTTCTCTATTGTAGAATAGGTCATCTTGGACATGGGGAGTACTGTGGAAACATTAGATCTCACATTTCCCACACCTTTGTGAATTTGCACCAGAACTGCTCTTACCCCATAACTGAGACTGTCAATGTGAAGTTCTGTCTTGACGTTGTCATACAATTCTAGGACTGCAGAAAATGTTAGTGCCTCCTTAAGGACAAGGAAAGCTCTTTCTTGCATCTTGATCCAGGAGATTTTGGCATCTCTCTACAGCAGTTGTTGCAAGGGACATGCCTCGGTGCAGAAGTCCTTTATAAATTGCCAGTAGTATGAGCACATTTTGAGAAAACTTTTCACACCACGAGTGTGCTGAGGAGTTGGAAAATCTGTGACTGCTCTTATTTTCTCAGGATCTAGACGGACTCCATCACCACTCACTAGATGCCCCGAGATTTTTATTTGTTGGGCAGCAAAGAAAAATCTTGAGGCATCTAATGAGTGGTGATGGGGATCTAGTGAGTGGTCTTGGGCAGCAAAGCGCCCCCCCCCCCCCCCCTCCCCCAATGAAGCATGGACCTCACTGTTGGTGGGGAAGCTTGCATGCCTCAGTGATACAGATAGCCGTACCATAGGTACAACCACAGTGGAGGGGTATCTGTTGAGAGGCCAGACAAACGTGTGGTTCCTGATGAGGGGCAGCAGCCTTTACAGTAGTTGCAGGGGCAACAGTCTGAATGATAAACTGATCTGGCCTTGTAACATTGACCAAAACTGCTTTGCTGTGCTGGTACAGGAATGGCTGAAAGCAAGAGGAAAGTACAGCTGTAATTTTTCCCAAGGGCATGCAGCTTTACTGTATGGTTAAATGATGATGGATTTCTCTTGGGTAAAATATTCCAGAGGTAAAAAATATAGTCCCCCATTCAGATCTCCAGGCGGGGACTACTCAGGAGGACACTGTTATCAGGAGAAAGGAAACCGGCATTCTACAGATCGGAGTGTGGAATGTCAGATCTGATAATCAAGCAGGTAGGTTAGAAAATTTGAAAAGGGAAATGGGTAGGTTAAAGTTAGATATAATGGGAATTAGTGAAGTTCTGTGGCAGGAGGAACTAGACTTCAGGTCAGGTGAATACAGGGCTATAAATACAAAATAATATAGGGGTAATGCAGGAACAGGTTTAATAATAAAAAAAAAATAGGTCAGCTACTACGAACAACATAGTGAACACATTATTGTAGCCAAGATAGACATGAAGCCCACGCCTACCACAGTAGTACAAGTTTATATGCCAACTAGCTACGCAGATGACGAAGAAACTGAAGAACTGTATGATGAGATAAAAGACATTATTCAGATAGTGAACGGAAAAGAAAATTTAATACTCATGAAGGACTGGAATTCGATAGTAGGAAAGGGAAGAGAATGAAAAGTAGTAGGTGAATATGGAATGGGGGTAAGAAATGAAAGAGGAAGCCGCCTGATAGTATTTTACACAGAGCATAACTTAGTCTTAGCTAATACTTGGTTTAAGAAACATGAAAGAAGGATGTATACACAGAAGAGATCTGGAGACACTGGAAGGTTTCAGATAGATTATATAATGGTAACACAGACATTTAGCAACCAGGTTTTAAATTGTAAGACATTTCCAGGGGCAGATGTGGACTCTGACCACAATCTATTGGTTATGAATTGTAGATTAAAACTGAAGAAACTTCAAAAAGGTGGAAATTTAAGGAGATGGTGGTGTAACAATGACAGGAATGGTTGCGGGGTTGCCGCTAATGAAAACACGGCAGGACTGAACGAGAGGGGCCCATGAACAAACAAGATGGACGAATGAGAATGGAAGGACAAGCACGACGACAGATAACTGAGCAAGACACCAAGATCAACAACAAGAGAGAACCTCATGAAATCAAAACAACATCCACTCATAAACGGGAAGTAAGCACATGCAGCATAAACACAATGTCTGTAAGCGAGATATCAACCGACTCAAAGCAAATACCAGACTGCCTTGCTGAGTGAGAGGCAGCCACCTATATACATGACAGGGTCTGTCACTATTGGCCGCTGCGACCATGTGCTCCACAGTGGTGCCTTCAAATTAGACTAGGGACAGGGAGCACGTGCAACCATGGTGAACGGCACGACTGCTGCAGCGACCTCCAGTGGTCACCAAGTTTAATGCCATCTGGCACAGATTCGAAACTCGGAGTGCTCGGTACCAGAGGTGGGAACTGGATAAACTGAAAGAACCAGCGGTCATAGAGAATTTCAGAGAGAGCATTAGGGAATGATTGACAGGAACAGGGGAAAGAAATACAGTAGAAGAAGAATGGGTAAGTTTAAGAGATGACATAGTGAAGGCAGCAGGAGATCAAGTAGGTAAAAAGACACAGGCTAGTAGAAATCCTTGGGTAACAGAAGAGATATTGAATTTAATTGATGAAAAAAGAAAATATAAAAATACAGTAAATCAAGCAGGCAAAACGGAATACAAACATCTCAAAAATGACATCGAAAGGAAGTGCAAAATGGCTAAGCAAGGGTGGCTAGAGGACAAATGGAAGGATTTTTCAAAATTCAAATGGCTCTGAGCACTATGGAACTTAACATCTGAGGTCATCAGTCCCTTAGAACTTAGAACTACTTAAATCTAACTAACCTAAGGACATCACACACACCCATGCCTGAGGCAGGATTCTAACCTGTGACCATAGTAATCGAGCGGTTCCGGGCTGAAGCACCTAGAATCACTCCGCCACTGCGGCCGGCAAATTGAGGGATGTAGAGGCATATATCTTTAGGGGTAAGATAGATACTGCCCACACGAAAATTAAAGAGACCTTTGGAGAAAAGAGAACCACTTGTATGAATATCAAGAGCTCAGATGGAAAACCAGTTCTAAGCAAAGAAGGGAAAGCAGAAAGGTGGACGGAGTATATAGAGGGTCTGTACAAGGGCAATGTACTTGAGGGCAATATTATGGAAATGGAAGAGGACGTAGGTGAAGATGAAATGGGAGATATGATACTGTGTGAAGAATTTGACAGAGCACTGAAAGTTGAAACAACGCCCTGGGAGAAGATAACATTCCATTAGAACTACTGACAGCCCTGGGAGAGCCAGCCCTGACAAAATTCTTCCATATGGTGAGCAAGATGTGTGAGAATTCAAGAAGAATATAATAATTCCAATCCCAAAGAAAGCACGTATTGACAGATGCGAAAGCTACCAAACTATCAGCTTAATGAGTCATGGCTGCAAAATACTGACACGAATTCTTTACAGATGAATGGAAAACTGGCAGAAGCCAACCCTGAGGAAGATCTGTTTGGATTATGTAGAAATGCTGGAACACATGAGGCAATACTGACCCTATGACTTACCTTAGAAGATGGATTAAGGAAAGACAAACCTATGTTTGTAGCATATGTAGACTTAGAGAAAGCTTTTGACAATATTGACTGGAATACTCTCTTTCAAATTCTGATGGTGGCAGGGGTAAAATACAGGGAGCGAAAGGCTATTTACAATTTGTACAGAAACCAGATGGCAGTTGTAAGAGTCGAAGGGCATGAAAGGGAAGCAGTGGTTGGAAAGGGAGTGAGACAGGTTTGTAGCCTTTCCCCAATGTTATTCAGTCTGTATAGTGAACAAGCAGTAAAGGAAATAAAAGAAAAATTTGGAGTAGGAATTAAAATTCATGGAGAAGAAATAAAACTCTGAGGTTTGCCGATGACATTGTAATTCTGTCAGAGACAGCAAAGGACTTGGAAGAGCAGTTGAACGGAATGGACAGTGTCTTAAAAGGAGGATATAAGATGAATATCAACAAAAGCAAAACAATGATAATGGAATGTAGTGTAATTAAATTAGGTGATGCTGAGGGCATTAGATTAGGAAATGAGACACTTAAAGTAGTAGCTCAGTTCTGCTATTTGAGGTGCAAAATAACTGATGATGGCTGAAGTAGAAAGGATATAAAATGTAGACTGGCAATGGCAATTAAAGCATTTCTGAAGAAGAGAAATTTGTTAACATCGAGTACAGATTTAACTGTCAGGAAGTCTTTTCTGGAAGTATTTGTATGGAGTGTAGCCATTTATGGAAGTGAAAAAAGGACAACAAATAGTTTAGATAAAAAGACAATAGAAGCTTTTGAGATGTGGTGCTACAGAAGAATGCTGAAGATTAGATGGGTAGATCATGTGACTATTGAGGTGGTGCTGAATAGAATTAGGGAGAAGAGGAATTTGTGGCACAACTTGACTAGAAGAAGGTATCGGTTGGTAGGACATATAGATAAGAAGACAATAGAAGCTTTTGAGATGTGGTGCTACAGAAGAATGGACAATAGAAGCTTTTGAGATGTGGTGCTACAGAAGAATGCTGAAGATTAGATGGGTGGATCATGTGACTATTGAGGTGGTACTGAATAGAATTAGGGAGAAGAGGAATTTGTGGCACAACTTGACTAGAAGAAGGTATCGGTTGGTAGGACATATTCTATGGCATCAAGGGATCACCAGTTTACTATTAGAGGGCTGCGTGGAGGGTAAAAATTGTAGAGGGAGACCAAGAGATGAATACACTAAGCAGATTCAGAAGGCTGTAGAGTGCAGTAGTTATTTGGAGATGAAGAGGCTTGCACAAGATAGAGTAACATGGACAGCTGCATCAAACCAGTCTCTGGACTGAAGACCTCAACAACAACAACAACAACAACAACAACAACAACAGCAGCAGCAGTAGCAGCAATACGGGCAGCAAAGAGGCACTGTTTCAGATTTAGGCTAGGGTCTGCAGTCTAAAGGCACTTCAACACTGTTGCCATGTGCCTTAGATATTCTTCAAATGTATTTTAAAAAATAACAGTGTCCTTCAGATGGCTAAGACACATCATATGTTTAAATTGTTGAAGCAGACTGTCCATCAAATGTTCCAGGGTGGCTGGAGAATTACATAGTCCAAATGTCGTAACTTCAAACTCGTAGAGGCGATCAGAGTTATGAAGGCAACATATTCCTGATCAGCCTCATCATCCTTGATTTGGTAGTAGCCTGTTACATGTCCATAGCTGAAAAGTACTTTGCAACTTTTAAGGGGACTGATCCATGAATTCCAGGGGAAACCTTGAAAAAATTGTCAGTTTTCTAAACAGGGTAAGCCAAAGAATAAGATTTGTAAGCCCATATAATGCTTACCATCTTTTAAGACATCTTCTGGGAACATTTTTATGTATGAACCACAACTTTAGCTCTCACACTTTTATTTAATGGTATTTTTTTGTTGCAAGTGAAATAAACCAGACTATTATTTATGTACATCATAGGTATACATAACACAAAATACAAACAAAGTTGAAGGTTTATTTTTTCCTGTAAGTTCTTTACACTATTACCTTTAAAGCAGGCTGTTGCGAAGATAGTGCTGTCATAAATTGTGGTACAACAAAATTTTAAGTATGTTTATCAAAAGTTTTGGAAATGAATTCAGGGTTTTTCTTCAAAAAAGCATTTTATTTTCAAAGTTATGTCACAAGAGTAGTCTAATTTTTAGGTAAGCATGTTTTAAGACAGTATACAAAATTTCAGCTCTCTATCTTTAATAGTTTCTAGTGAAAGTGTTCCAGAACATGAAATAATTTAAGCATCTTGTGTCCTGTGTTTTTATTCCTCCCTTCTCTTTTTCACACTTTATTCTTGCTTCTTTGTGGCTTCAAATACTGATTTTTCTGCTTTGAAGAGTCTCCTTTGATCAATGGCTATTAGACTCTATGCATATTTAGTCCACCAGGCACTTCAGTCAGTTCCATAACATAGTACAGCATCTAGCACACCTATTTTCAAAGTATTTAGTCCTACTAGAACAGTTTTTGGTATCTGTTCCCATATACAATTGTTGAAACTTTCATTTGGATTTTGAGTCCTACCATGTAAACATTTCTCTAATAATCTTGTGTCACCAAGATTCCTATATATAGGTTTTATAACTTCCATTATAGCAAGTGGCCAAGAATGTTTATGGTTGTAGGTCTCACCTTGAGTAACAGCCCTCTGGTAGTCACACCATGAATCACTGCCAGGTGGGCAGAGTGCATGATGTCGTCTAGGGAGGATTTACAAAAGAAGGTAGCCCATATTGCCTTTTTCATTCCCTCAAGGTCACTTTTATTTTGTCTTATGGCTTGTCCATAATAATACTGCAACCTGTCAGTTTCTTCGTTTGTAAGCCAACCATGTCCACTAATGCACTTACCATCAGTTAATTTCTTTTCATTCAAATTCCTCTTCAAGTTCCTCAGTCTTGTAGCTAACCTTTTCTGGACATGTCCAACATATTCAATTTTTTTTTTTTTCAATTTCTGTATCGGCATAAGTTTTTGGGTTCACTAACTTTTTGGTACCCTTTTGATTCTCCATCACCTAGGTAAGATGTATACATCACATCATATTTCTCCACTGACCTGTGAAATATCTTCACAACACCTTTAGATTCCATCCCTCCACTATAACCATGAAAATTTATCAAAAATTTATGATTTTCAGTTTCACTAGTACAGCCATGACTGTACTTGGTAATGCATTCCACATCAATGACTTAACCATTGTCCAAGGAGGTAGCTGTCACTACACCATTTAGGAAACTATGACCTCTTCATTGCCAGGATGCATCCAAGGCTGCAGACATACATGTATTGCTGTCATTCATGTCTACACTTTTCTGAACAGCATTTTTCATAGTATCATTTGCTACTTCTTCTAAAGTCTGTAGAATAATTTTATTGTAGGTTAATTCTTACAGGGAAGAAAACAGCAACCAGCCAATATTAATACTCCCAAATGAGATTTTCACTCTGCAGCAGAGTGTGCGCTGATATGAAACTTCCTGGCAGATTAAAACTGTGTGCCCGACCGAGACTCGAACTCGGGACCTTTGCCTTTCGTGGGCAAGTGCTCTACCATCTGAGCTACCGAAGCATGACTCACGCCCGGTCCTCACAGCTTTACTTCTGCCAGTACCTCGTCTCCTGCCTTCCAAACTTTACAGAAGCTCTCCTGGGAACCTTGCAGAACTAGCACTCCTGAAAGAAAGGATACTGCGGAGACATGGCTTACCCACAGCCTGGGGGATGTTTCCAAGTTGAGATTTTCACTCTGCAGTGGAGTGTGCACTGATATGAAACTTCCTGGCAGATTAAAACTGTGTGCCCGACCGAGACTTGAACTCGGGACCTTTGCCTTTCGCGGGCAAGTGCTCCACCATCTGCGCTACCGAAGCACGACTCACGCCCGGTCCTCACAGCTTTACTTCTGCCAGTACCTTGTCTCCTACCTTCCAAACTTTACAGAAGCTCTCCTGGGAACCTTGCAGAACTAGCACTCCTGAAAGAAAGGATACTGCAGTGACATGGCTTAGCCACAGCCAGGGGGATGTTTTCAGAATGAGATTTTCACTCTCCAGTGGAGTGTGTGCTGATATGAAACTTCCTGGCAGATTAAAACTGTGTACCTGACCGAGACTCGAACTCGAGACCTTTGCCTTTCACGCGCAAGTGCTCTATCATCTGAGCTACTGAAGCACAACTCCCGAGTTCGAGTCTCAGTCGGGCACACAGTTTTAATCTGCCAGGAAGTTTCATATCAGTGCACACTCCACTGCAGAGTGAAAATCTCATTCTGGAAACATTCCCCAGGCTGTGGCTAAGCCATGTCTCCGCAGTGTCCTTTCTTTCAGGAGTGCTAGTTCTGCGAGGTTCGCAGGAGAGCTTCAGTAAAGTTTGGTAGGTAGGAGATGAGGTACTGGCAGAAGTAGAGCTGTGAGGACTGTGCGTGAGTCGTGCTTTGGTAGCTCAGATGGTAGAACACTTGCCCGCGAAAGGCAAAGGTCCCGAGTTCGAGTCTCGGTCGGGCACACAGTTTTAATCTGCCAGGAAGTTTAATATTAATACTGCTATTTATTTAGGTAAATAGCGCCATTACCAGTTTCGAACTGGCAAGTTCATCATCAGACGGCTGTTCATATGATTTTCAAGATACACTTTACATTATCGGCCGTTTTCGATTTTTATTATTCCACTGTGGTGAAGTATTTTTGGTGTGTTGTTGCCCTATGGCAGAAAAACAGTGTTATAAGCGCCCTATGTGAAAATGATTAACCTCCAAATGATGAAATACAGCGTAAATAAATATGTGAGGTTAAGTGGTTATGGTACTTACGTCGAAGTTGCAGGATTGTATTTTTTGCATATTCCTAAATATATCCAGCACTTACATAACTTGTACATCACCATATTGTGCAAAGCACCAAACACACACACACACACACACACACACACACACACACACACACACACACACACACACCAAAAAGAATTTGCCACATGTGAAGTCATCACACAGATTACAGATTTACAAACTCAACAGTGTCAGAGACGTTCTCTCTCAGAGACATCACAATATACAGGTTGCTTTGATTTCACAGAATGACTGTTTGTAAAGAATGACGTAACTTAATGACAATTAAAACACAAAGATAAACCTTACATTATGAGCGTATAATATTACAAATGAAGTTGACAGATGTAGTAACCAACTTGTGTGAATGCTACTTATATGGTATTATGTAAATACTGTGCTGTATACAGGGAGCAACATAGAGGGAGATAAAATGAATAATATGACTGTTGTGACTCGCCGATCATTCAAAGTGCTGCCGCACAATTACGCGCGTCCTCTACATGCGGCGCTGTCTGCCAGCCCTGCAGCAGCCGCACCCCCTAAGCGGCCAGCCAGCCAGCAGCCACTAGACTTGGACTCAGTGCTGATTTGAATGTTACTGTGTTCACATGTCTTGCTTTGTCAACTTGCTCTGTGACTTGCATGTGTTGTGTCGTTTTTGAAATATATGTGTTCAACTTGACGTTATAACAATTGGCGATGAGGTAGTGAATTTTTCGTTTTCATTGTTGACCCACAGGTTTCCATGGCTACTTTAGAGCAACTATTGCAAGGTCTCATTGAACAGCAAACACTTCTCACATCGACGATTCGCGATTTCGTCGTGGCATCCAATGCGGGGCGTTTCTCGTCGTTGTGTATACCTCCTTTTCCTCCTTACGACGAGACGGTGGAAGACTGGTCTGATTACGAAAAACATCTTCGACAGCGCTTCTTGGCATTTCATGTCACGGATGAACAAACATGTAAGCCTCTGTCCCTTTCATGGATTTCACTTCAAATGTATCAATTGTTGTCACACTTGGCTCCTTTGAAAGATCCTGTGTCTTTGTCCCTTGCTAAAATGTGCTCACTTCTGTCCGTATATTTTCATAAGCAAATGCATGTGGTAGCCTCTCGTGTTGCCTTTTATCATTGTCAAAAACAACCGAATCAATCCTTTCGCGCTTGGGCTACTGAACTTCATGGCCTCAGTCAAAAGTGTCAATTTGTTACTGACATTCACAAAGAATCCTACACTGATTCCATGGTACGGGATGCTATTATCTGGTCAGTGCCCAACAAAGAAGTGAGGCAACGTGCCCTTCAGTTGGCCAGTCTGACTCTAGATGAAGTCCTATCCATCGCGCAGTCTTTTGAAATTTATCGCGCTGCAGGAGTGCAAATAGAGGTGTGGGGTGATGTCGGGGACGTACAACTTCTGTGCGCTGTTGACGACGCATGCGGCGTGACCCCACCAGCTGACGTGACCGCAGTACACTCCCACGTGCAGCCTCGGCCTAACCGCAAACAACCCTCTCAGAAACTGCAGCAAAACCCCCGGCAACTTCCTTCATGTCCACGGTGTTTTACGAAACATTCACGCGAGGATTGTCCCCAACGTTGGGCCATGTGTCACAATTGCAAAAAGAAGGGTCATGTGTCTTCCGTTTGCAAATCAGACCGCATACCTTATGTTCATGACCATGACGCTGATTCTGCTTCTGTGTTGTCTGTCAATTGCAATTCTTCCCTTTCAGGGAAGTTATTCCTCACAGTCCAAATCCTTGGTTGGGATGTTCGCATGCAGGTGGATACTGGTTCTGCTGCCACTATCATTAATTCTCAGACGTATCTTCAGTTGGGTTCTCCACTCCTATCACCTGTCACTTCGCAATTACGGACATACAATAAACAGAAGATTTCTCTCTTGGGACAATTTAATGCTCAGGTATCTTACAAATCCATCGTTCGCGCTGTTCCCATATTTGTGGTTGACCAGAGTAATGCAGAAAATCTTTTTGGTTTTGATGTCTTTCGTGTTTTTGGGTTCTCCATAGATGACTCTGTCAATATCATCTCTGATGCTATTCCTTATGCTCAATTGGATTCCTTGTCGATAACATTTTTGTCCCTTTTTTCTCCTGGGTTAGGCCGTGCAAACGACTTTGCAGCTCATATCATGCTCAAACCCACTGCTCAGCCCAAGTTTTTTCAGGCTCGGCCCATTCCTGTGGCCCTTCGTGATCGGGTAAAACAGGAGCTGGATCGTCTCACTACTTCAGGGGTCTTGCTTCCTGTCACTTCCAGTGAGTGGTCCTCTCCTGTCGTTGTCATTGCTAAGCCCAATGGTGATATTCGTCTCTGTGGCAATTTTAAAGCCACTGTAAATGCACAATGCCTCATCGACACTTACCCTATGCCCCGACCTGAAGAATTGTTGACTAAACTTGCGGGAGGCTAGTATTTTTCTAAAATTGACCTATCAGAAGCTTATCATCAACTTCCTCTCGACACTGCTTCCTGGCAGTTTTTGGTCCTTAACATGCCTTTCAGCCTCTGTCAATGCCAATGATTGCCATTCGGGGTTGCCAGCACCCCTGCTCTTTCAGCGATTCTTGGAACAATTATTGCTCCCTGTCCCTGGGTGTATCAATTACATGGACGACATTGTTGTCACTGGCTCCACCACTGAAGAACATCTTAAGAATCTCTGCACACTTTTTCATGTCTTACAGCCTGCTGGTCTTAAGTGTAATCTTCAGAAATCACAATTTTTTCAGGCATCTATCACATACTTGGGTTTCCAACTCTCTCGGGATGGTATTCGTCCACTTCAGCAAACTGTCCCTGCTATCGATGCCCTTCCCCACTCTACATCTGTTAAGGAACTGCAGGCTTTCTTGGGGAAAATAGCATACTATCACAGGTCTTTACCATCTGCGGCTTCGGTGGCTCAGCCGTTGTATCGCCTGTTGCATAAAAACGCGTCGTTTCACCGGTCCGCGTCATGCGATGCAGCTTTCCAAAAATTGAAGACTATGCTGAAACAAGCCCCATGCCTGGCTACTTACTGACCTGGCCAACATCTTGTTCTTGCCACGGACACCTCTCAATATGGGGTTGGTGCAGTCCTTGCGCACCGTTTTTCTGACGGTTCTGAACAACCCATTGCTTATGCCTCCAAAACGCTCACGGATGCCCAACGAAAATATTCTCAAATTGAAAAAGAAGCTTTGGCCATTATTTATGCTCTTCATAAGTTTGGTGTTTTTCTTTATTGGTCCAAATTTCATCTTGTTACGGATCACAAACCACTTGTTTCCTTGTTTCATCCATCAATGTCACTTCCCGACAAGGCTGCACACTGCCTCCAGCATTGGACTCTTTACTTGTCTCGTTTCAATTATGAGATTCATTTCCAGCCGACAGTTCAACATGCAAATGCTGCTGCACTGGCTCACCTTCCCGTGGGTCCTGATCTGGCATTTAATAGGGACGAACTTTTGTGTTTCCACCTGAATGTTGCTGAGCAGCGGGTTTTGGACGGGTTCCCCATCACCGGGGACCGGCTGGCGGCTGCTACGGGTTCTGACCCTAAACTCTTCCAGGTTTTACGCTGTATTCAGAAGGGTTGGCCAGATCGTCCGTCCACTAAGACTTCTGATCCGTTCCAGAACTACTACGCTCTGCACTACCGCCTCACGGCTAGGGATGGTGTTATCTTCCTTTCCACTGACAATGCTTTGCCGCGTGTTGTGGTACCTGCGTCTTTGCATGCTTCAGTCTTGCGCCTCCTTCACCAAGGGCACTGGGGTGTCTCTCACACAAAATCTCTGGCGTGCCGTCATGTGTACTGGCCCAGCATCGTCTCTGAAATAGCATACATGATCGCTGCCTGCGGCCCTTGTGCATCACAGGCCACCGCCATGAAGTCATCTTTGTCACCGTGGCCTTTGCCTGAGAAGCCCTGGGAGCGCATTCATGCTGACTTCGTGGGTCCCTTTTTAGGTACTTATTGGCTACTTGTAATTGACGCCTTCTCTAACTTTCCTTTCGTTGTCCATTGCACGTTGCCTACCACCACGGCAACCACAAGCGCTCTTGCCCGCACTTTCTCTTTGGAAGGCCTTCGCTCTACTCTTGTTACTTATAATGATCTGCAATTTGCCTCTTCCGAATTTGCGGATTTTTGTGCTCGTCACGGTGTCATGCATGTCACGGCCGCTCCCTTCCATCCACAATCAAACGGTGAGGCTGAACGACTAGTCCGCACGTTTAAGGGTCAGATGAGGAAACTCCTGACTTCTTCTGCTGCTGATGATGCGCTTCTCCAATTTCTGGCTTCTTACCGTTTCATCCCCATGGGTGACCACAGCCTGGCTGAGCTCTTACATGGCCGACAGCCCAGCATGGTACTGCGTCTTCTGCAGCCTTCCACTTCATGGCCGCGGGTGCCTTCGCTTGGCCGGTTCACCGCCAGCGACCTTGTATGGGTACGGGGATATGGCAGGCGGCCAAAATGGAGTCCTGGCCACATCTTACGATGCCATGACCAACGCCTGTATGATGTCCAAACAGACACAGGTGTTGCAGTACGTCATTCGGACCAGCTTCGGCCTTGTGTGCTGGCGACGCCTGTTCCGAATGCCGCTGCACCACTTTTGGCTCTACCTGACGCTCGGGATCTTGGCATCTCTCATTACTCACAATGCAACCCTCTCACCATCATCTCGGTGCCAGCACAAGAACGGACGCCAACAGGAGACGTGCCCATGCAAGAACCGAATGACCATCATTTGTCGGAGCAACACTACTCGCCTCCTCCTCCTACGGACGCCGACACTTCGCCCATGTCTCCTGTTATAACAACCGGACTTGCCGCAATGGGCCAATTGGTGCACGGGGCCCCAGCAGATTTGACCCCCACATCTCCTGTCATCTCGACCCGTTATCATCGGGAACACTTTGGTCCATACAGGAAGCCTCCTCCTCGAGACTTTACGGCCAGTCAAACAACACCTATGGACGTTAACAATCTACAGGCCACCTCCATCAAGACCAGTGCAAAAATTTCCAAGGGGGGAAAAGTGTTGTGACTCGCCGATCATTCAAAGTGTTGCCGCGTAATTACGCGCGTCCTCTACATGCGGCGCTGTCTGCCAGCCATGCAGCAGCCGCGCCACCTAAGCGGCCAGCCAGTCAGCGGCTGCTGGACTTGGACTCAGTGCTGATTTGACGTTCTAACAATGGCAGTAACAATTGTATTAACATCTATCTATGGTGCACTGAAGTTTTGAATCAAGTATGGTAGCAGTAATTTTTTTTTTTTTTTTTTTTTTTTTTTTTTTTTTTTTTTTTTTTTTTTTTTTTTTTTTTTTTTTTTTTTTCCAAGAATCAAGGTGGCATTACGAGTACACTACAAGTATTTATATTACAAAGAATACCATATTCAGTGAGCATTAATTACAAATAAATTGGGAAAATGTGATGGGCAGTTGTATGAATGTTACTTATATGGTATTGTGTAAATACAGTGCAACAAACAGGTGACAACATATACACGAGGTACATAAATAAT
Source organism: Schistocerca piceifrons (assembly GCF_021461385.2). Lineage (NCBI taxonomy): Eukaryota > Metazoa > Arthropoda > Insecta > Orthoptera > Acrididae > Schistocerca > Schistocerca piceifrons. The sequence continues at coordinate 261,099,920 of NC_060140.1, read as the reverse complement.
GTGACAGTAGTATTAATATATATGTAGTATGGCACACCACTTTTATTTTTAAAACTATTTTACAGTTGCAGTAATGTGCGATTGAGCAGGGAGCTATATTGTGATGTAATACTGTATTTGGATTATTGATTGCATGTTGTTGTTAAAAGGAGTTCTGTTTATTTATGTTGTAGACTGGATAATGGGTGAGTGAAGCTTTGTAGAAAGGTTGCATTGGTTAGCTCTGTCTGGTTGCTGTTTTCTTCTCTGTAAGAATTAACCTACATTAATTGTACAAAGCCACGGTCTCACCATGTCAGTTTTACACAAAACTGCATAATTTTATTGTACCTGTCAAACCCTGTAGGGAGGTAAATCCATAAGAGCATAGAAAATTTGTGCTCTTCTGTACCCTTTGCCTACACACCTCATAGCATAAGCAAGTTTAATATTTGTGTTATATGCTCTCTGTTTAGTTACACAACAAGTATAACCACATTCACTTAAATCACAAAAATTACAAACAGTTCTTAATTTTGATGCACAACCTCTTCTAGCACGTATTTCCTCAACTGCCTTCACACCACTGTTGCCACATTCCTTACACTGCAGAACCTTCTTTATTAGTTCAGATAGAGCAGAGAGTTCAACAATAACACAACCTGAATCAATAGTTGGTGTCTCTATATTATCAGAATTAATACTGTCAAGCCCATTGTCCAAATAATTCAGTTTTAGCTTCGAAGCACTTGGAGTAGTTGAAGCTGATTCAAGTATTCTGTCACGTTGTATTTCAGTATTAGTAGAGGTAGTTTGTTTGGTGAGCTGATTTCCATAAAATTTATGTTGTTTAATTCTGAACTTCTTAATTCTTCCCATTTCTTTCAAGTGGAATTAGAAACTTACCCATGCAATTACTTCACTGTAAACAAAATATTTGCACCCAGAACAACAGCAAACAATGATCATCTCTCTGTATAACCAAAAGATAAGCAACTGTAAACCTTTCACAGGTTAGCCAACTTAAGGGACTAAAAAGCCATAAAAATAAAACAATTGAGAGCAAAACTTTATTTTTAACAGAGCTGACTGTGTGCCATGGGGACATCGAGGTGCGTGCAGCCACTTTTAAATTCCTCTAATTTTGGTACTTTCTGTGGTTCATTTCCCTGGAAGTAAACTTGTTCTCATTCAGAAAACTACATAGAATTTTTTAAGACAAAAATTAAAAAATCGATTTTTGGAAAGTTATTCACATACATGTTCCCTTAAGCAGTCTAGTGTGTCTTCAACACATGGCAAAGAATAGACATCATTGTTTGTGATTTGTTTTAAGTTGTCAGTAGTTAACACGGAAACACCATGTGTCATACTTTTTCTTCACAAGGACCCCCAGAGAAGACCAATGATTCTCTGAAGGTTCAATGTCATTTTGCAGCAGCTTCTTCACTTACTTCTGGATTATCCATTCTTCAGCTGGTGATATTCTAAATGAGTGCTGGCTGATTGGTGGACATTCCCCAGTGTCAATATGGTGCTTTGACATAAGCCACTTGGTCTGCCTTTTCTCCACTCTGGGTTTTGAAAATATCCAAAAATTGACACAAAGTGGCTACCACTTGCTGACATTGTTTCTCATCAGACTGGATCCTGATGTCAGTTCGACAGTAGCTTCCTCCCCTACATTGTCTGTAGTGGTAGTGGAGCATGACTCTTCACTGATTACACTAAGCTGCCCTTCCTGGACTGTTCTGTCCCTATGCACATACCTTTAGGGATGAGTTGTGTCTGCATGTGATAATTAGTAATCCAAAGTTTACCTTGAATACCTGCAATGCTTATCATTGTCTTTGGCATCTAGTGTCTTTTGTGAGCCTAACTAGCCTAACAAAAGCTTTACAGTTTAACTGAGCATTGAATGTGCATGTGTATGTGGGAGGGATAATGGTGAAACTAGTTTATAATTATTGCCTGAATAATTGGAAAAATTGATTGTAAAGAATAGTTGAAAGAAATTTGAAGGTAATTTATGAATATGGACACAATCCTGGGTGAACTTTAACTGATAGCAATATCAACAGACCTTCAATATCAATACATTTAAGGTCAATATTCATAATTTGCATTACATACTGCTTCGAATTAATTCCATTGTATTCCATCTTGATTGTAACAATGCTGACGCAGGATCACTCCTCTGTTGCTCGTGCAAGTTCCTCTTGTCTGCTCCATGCCTCCTGATACAGGATCTCGGCAGCGGATGAAACGATGAACAGACAGGGATGGATGTCCCAAATGTGCAAATTAATTGTACCTTTTTAATAACTTTTTGTAACACTTTTAGTGTATGGTGGCGATACATATTTTTTAACAATGCTGGTATGATGGATACGAGCATACGTCTGCATGCTACGCTTATACAAACAAACAGGTAAAGATACAGGAATTAATAAATTGAAGAGCGTATTTCTTATTTTGTTTCATGCAGATGTATCAAAGCTTGCTACAAAACAGCTCTTTATTTTATCTTTGTCAGTGTCTATAACCCATTCAGTTTACATGTATAAAAAGAAAAGAACAAAAAAATAATATGATTCAACACAATTGCCCCCGACACTGCACTGATGTGATACAGAGGTGCACAGTATCTGAGCTTATTTCCCATTTTGAGGGTTGATAATCCGGCCTGGTATGGGCATAGCCTATATTTTTGGCCACTGGAGTTATTCTGAATGGTTGTCAATTTATATGAGCATGTCAGCTTTTTTTAACATACAGATATAAATTTTCTCCCCTATGAAAGCGCTTGCTGTAACTGCATAATTCCATTGTTGTCAGTCAGCATCTGCACAGTGTTTAGTTTGCGAACCATGCACACACAGTGCAATATCCCTTATCATCCCAGTTCATGCTCATATGTTGAATATAAGGCCAAAGTGTCCATGTGGTGCATTTACAGTAGCTTTCGCTGCAAAAATTCCTGGAGTTTGTGTTCAGCGGCGTGACCCTTTGTCAAATCTTTGATGTGGTGACAAACAGTTCCATATCAGTGGCCCGAGGAATTTATTTCACTTGGTCACTCTCACTTATTCAGTGGGGAGACCAGCCGTACAGCCAACATCAGTCAACCAGGTAAGTTCCTTGTCACTTTTACGATGTTGTTTAGCACAGAAAACAGTTCCATATCAGTGGCCCGAGGAATTTATTTCACTTGGTCGCTCTCACTTATTCAGTGGGAGACCAGCCGTACAGCCAACATCAGTCAACCAGGTAAGTTCCTTGTCACTTTTACGATGTTGTTTAGCACAGAAAATTCATGTCACATGAAGGATTGACATTTTTAGCTTACTATGTGCACACCCACATATTGTTTTATCACACTTACACTTAGCAATTTGCAGCCAGGTTTTTAATGTTTTTGCGCTTTGTGTTTTAGCATCTTCCACACAGCTGCAATTGATACCAATTGTATCAAATACTCATTCAGTGTTTAAAAGTGCAGCTCAATATTTGCTTGTTACGTTCATTGCATAAACGATAACCATTTCATGTACTGAAGTTTATAGAGATGTATCATCAATAGGTTATGTTATGTATAATGAGCATTAAACAATGTTTACATAAGTAACAAATATGCATAAAAATTTCAATGTAATTTGATGCTTTCACATGTAGTCAACACTCACAGTAGTTGGGTTTCGACCCCTTGATTATTTGGTAGTACTCAGCCTTAGTTCAGCTTTGTGATATGTGACATACTGCAACTGTTTTCTTCTTCAGATACTTTCACACTATCACATTCATACATATCATAAACTTAAAACTATATTTACTTGCATTGTTGTCCTTTCTTGTATTTATTTGGTACCTAACACTCTACAAGCATTTATCTTTCTTCACTTTAGGATGTGTCGATGCATCATTCCCTGGAAGAAAAAACTTAATTCACTTCAGTGTGCAGTTGTGCTATCACAAAACTTATTTAATGTCATGTGGGTCTCTACTCACTTTATGAATCTGAATGATGAAGCGTATAAGAGGAATGGCGTGACCTCTTATTCAGTTTTCCACTTATGCTGTACTCGCTTCTTTACCTGCAACAAGACTTTTCTCATCCATGAACTATAATTAGTGTGTGCACTTTCAATACTTAAATTTATAAATATTGTACATATATAGATATAATGTACATAGTAGCATAGCTTAAGTAAATATCTCTTAGTTTAGTGTCCCTTTCCTGTGTATATAATCACCTAGCTTATCTTCGTGTGTGTGTATTGTGTAAATAGCCATAGTTGCAGTATAGACTCTCTTAATTTTCTATGTCCCTGTTTATTCAATAGGCTTTACGAATGCTAGTGTGGGCTGTAGCTCATCAGGTTTGTTTGTTTTGGCCACTCCAATGCTCCCAGCTGTGCCTGTCTGGTGTGCACACGCTTGCTGTTTGTTGACTAGCTTGCTCCCCAATGCGCATGGGCTGCATTGTTCTGATACCACTTACCTTGTGGCAAGTTGTGTATTGCATTTAACACTATTGTGCATTTCACAAGTTCATTTATTTGTTTACAGCTGGTCTCCAAAAAGCTCTCGAATCTATGTGCCTACAAAGATGCCCTCCTTTACTTTGGCATGACTTAAGTAAGGGAATTTTTGCCTTAAGTACTTAAATGCGTCACCATCTTTGTTCATTCCCTTAACAAAGTTTTTGATGAGACCCTATTTTATGTGCAAGGGTGGGAGCAGAATCTTTTTAGGGTCTACTAGAGGGTAACTCTTAATGTTCTGTATACATGGTTGAAGAGATTTTCTGGTGCGCCATTCATGTTTACTGTAATGAGATGTATGAGCTTGGCTATCCCACTCACAGAGAAAGCAGCAATATTTAGTATACACTAACAGCATACCTAATAGCAGTGCAACCACTTTCAAGTCACCACAAATCTGCCATTGAGAGTCATTATACTTGATGCTTGTAAAATTTTCATGTTTTGGTATGACTCTTTCATATGCACACTATGCCCAACTGGAACAGAAGGAAGCCAATATGTAAAAGCACTGCTTTTAAGCTCAAATTTGATGAATCAATAAAGTTTCTCCACTCATCAGGGTTGTAATTAATTCTGAGAGCCTCCATTAGACCATTTATGTCTGCACATGCCACAAGACTATCTTGCATGTTAAAAAAAAGGAGTGAATTGTTGCTCTCGTCTGTGGTAGAATGAAACATTTACATTGCTTTCCAGATAATTGAGCTGCTGCAATCTTGCTGTTAAAATCTCAGCCTTAGCTTTAGAGAGCTCCAAACCTCTAATGATATCACTTAACTCATTTTGAGACAATTTTTGTGGATCATCACTTCATGATATATTTGGAAGAAATTCTGTATCTTGTGGTGTACATGGTTCAAGACATTCAGAATCCCAATCAGAAGTAATCTTGTACTCTGTCAGTGGTTCAGGTATTGGCAATCCTTCCCCATGTAGAACTGGATGTATGTCTTCTTCTTAGATATTCTCTTCTTGATGGGAATAACCATACAAAAGTAGCAGTCACTGACATGGTTAGTTGGATCACGCCAGATCATGGGCACTGCAAAGGGCATTGAACATCCTTTCCCATGCATCCAATACCTAAGGTTGCTGGCACAAGTTCTGCAGATCACATGTGGAGCCTGGGATTTATCCTGATCACCTATTTTGCACCCAAAATAACAACTTTAAGGTTTTTTAATCAATGGAGTTATTTGCTGTTTTTGTAAAGCAAATGTCACTTCTCGACACACATAGCAAAACGTTTCAGAACTGTTAACACAAACTCACGACATTTTTGTTCACTTCAATAGCAATCAGTATGAACAACTGGTAGCTAATCTGGAAACAAATGTGCAAAAATTATTACATGCATTAATAAAGTCACTGAAGTTGAAGAAGAGGGAGAAGAAAAGATCACTAAAATTGGTATCAAAATGTTTATACCCAAAATATTGCACACATGGAAGACCAGGGACAATATAATCCATTGCTACTAGTCATTATGACTTTGACAAACCATTATAATATTTGATTTTAAACTTAACATAAAAATCCGTGTATAATTATCTCACCATACTAAAACAGTGTAAAATGAAAACTAGAGCTAATTTTGAATTGTCTTTGTAATATTCACAATCAGCACATTAGCATTGATAGGAATTGGCTGTTTTCATTCTATTTACATTTTAATTGTTGCACAGTGTGATAGGTCCACAGATTATGTTGTTAACAATAAAAATTATTTTTTTGAGTTCATAGATTTGAAAGAGCATGTGAACATAAAAATTGTGGATGGTGAAGTGTTGCAAGCTACAAAAATAGGAAATATAATTAGTTATTTTCCAGTTTATGATGAGATGATTCCATTTAACTGAAAAATGTATTTTACATCAAATACATGTATATACATTTGATTAGTTATGATAAAGTAATACAAAAACATAAAATTGTGTCTATGGGCAACATCACAAAAGTTTTTGATAAAGACAGTAACTTACTTGTGATTGCTTTGAAAGAAGAAAAGCTGTATAAAATGACAAGTAGAATTTATAAGAAAGAGAATAATGTGGAAAGTGAGAGCAATTAGGATAGCATATGTCTCTATAGGCCCCCTGGCTCAGCAGCTGTTGTGGCTGAGCACCTGAAGGATAATTTGGAAAATATTTCGAGTAGATTTCCCCACCGTGTTATAGTTCTGGGTGGAGATTTTAATTTGCCGGATATAGACTGGGAGACTCAAACGTTCATAACAGGTGGCAGGGACAAAGAATCCAGTGAAATTTTTTAAAGTGCTTTATCTGAAAACTACCTTGAGCAGTTAAACAGAGAACTGACTCGTGGCGATAACATATTAGACCTTCTGGTGACAAACAGACCCGAACTATTTGAAACAGTTAATGCAGAACGGGGAATCAGCGATCATAAAGCGGTTATGGCATCGATGATTTCAACCGTAAATAGAAATATTCAAAAAGGTAGGAAGATTTTTGTGTTTAGCAAAAGTGACAAAAAGCAGATTTCAGAATGCCTGACAGCTCAACACAAAAGTTTTGTCTCAAGTACAGATAGTGTTGAGGATCAGTGGACAAAGTTCAAAACCATCGTACAATATGCTTTAGATGAGTATGTGCCAAGCAAGATCGTAAGAGGTGGAAAAGAGCCACCGTGGTACAACAACCGAGTTAGAAAACTGCTGCAGAAGCAAAGGGAACTTCACAGCAAACATAAACATAGCCAAAGCCTTGCAGACAAACAAAAATTACGCGAAGCGAAATGTAGTGTGAGGAGGGCTATGCGAGAGGCGTTCAATGAATTCGAAAGTAAAGTTCTATGTACTGACTTGGCAGAAAGTCCTAAGAAATTTTGGTCTTACATCAAAGCGGTAGGTGGATCAAAACAAAATGTCCAGACACTCTGTAACCAAAATGGTACTGAAACAGAGGATGACAGACTAAAGGCCGAAATCCTAAATGTCTTTTTCCAAAGCTGTATCTCAGAGGAAGACTGCATTGTAGCTCCTTCAAAAGGTTCAAATGGCTCTGAGCACTATGGGACTCAACTGCTGAGGTCATTAGTCCCCTAGAACTTAGAACTAGTTAAACCTAACTAACCTAAGGACATCACAAACATCCATGCCCGAGGCAGGATTCGAACCTGCGACCGTAGCGGTCTTGCGGTTCCAGACTGCAGCGCCTTTAACCGCACGGCCACTTCGGCCGGCTGTAGTTCCTTCTCTAGATTGTCGCACAGATGACAAAATGGTAGATATCGAAATAGACGACAGAGGGATAGAGAAACAATTAAAATCTCTCAAAAGAGGAAAGGCCGCTGGACCTGATGGGATACCAGTTCGATTTTACACAGAGTATGCGAAGGAACTTGCCCCCCTTCTTGCAGCGGTGTACCGTAGGTCTCTAGAAGAGCATAGCGTTCCAAAGGATTGGAAAAGGGCACAGGTCATCCCCGTTTTCAAGAAGGGACGTCGAACAGATGTGCAAAACTATAGACCTATATCTCTAACATCGATCAGTTGTAGAATTTTGGAACACGTATTATATTCGAGTATAATGACTTTTCTGGAGACTAGAAATCTACTCTGTAGGAATCAGCATGGGTTTCAAAAAAGACGGTCATGTGAAACCCAGCTCGCGCTATTCGTCCATGAGACGCAGAGGGCCATAGACACGGGTTCCCAGGTAGATGCCGTGTTTCTTGACTTCCGCAAGGCGTTAGATACAGTTCCCCACAGTCATTTAATGAACAAAGTAAGAGCATATGGACTATCAGACCAATTGTGTGATTGGATTGAGGAGTTCCTAGATAACAGAACGCAGCATGTCATTTTCAATAGAGAGAAGTCTTCCGAAGTAAGAGTGATTTCAGGTGTGCCGCAGGGGAGTGTCATAGGACCGTTGCTATTCACAATATATATAAATGACCTGGTGGATGACATCGGGAGTTCACTGAGGCTTTTTGCAGATGATGCTGTGGTGTATCGAGAGGTTGTAACAATGGAAAATTGTACTGAAATGCAGGGGGATCTGCAGCGAATTGACGCATGGTGCAGGGAATGGCAATTGAATCTCAATGTAGACAAGTGTAATGTGCTGCGAATACATAGAAAGATAGATCCCTTATCATTTAGCTACAAAATAGCAGGTCAGCAACTGGAAGTGGTTAATTCGATAAATTATCTAGGAGTACACATTAGGAGTGATTTAAAATGGAATGATCATATAAAGTTGATCCTCGGTAAAGCAGATGCCAGACTGATATTCATTGGAAGAATCCTAAGGAAATGCAATCCGAAAACAAAGGAAGTAGGGTACAGTACGCTTGTTCGCCCACTGCTTGAATACTGGTCAGCAGTGTGGGATCCATACCAGATAGGGTTGATAGAAGAGATAGAGAAGATCCAACGGAGAGCAGCGCGCTTCATTACAGGATCATTTAGTAACCGCAAAAGCGTTACGGAGATGGTAGATAAACTCCAGTGGAAGACTCTGCAGGAGAGACGCTCAGTAGCTCGGTACGGGCTTTTGTTAAAGTTTCGAGAACATACCTTCGCCGAAGAGTCAAGCAGTATATTGATCCCTCCTACGTATATCTTGCGAAGAGACCATGAGGATAAAATCAGAGAGATTAGAGCCCACCCAGAAGCATACCGACAATCCTTCTTTCCACGAACAATACGAGACTGGAATAGGAGGGAGAACTGATAGAGGTACTCAGGGTAGCCTCCGCCACACACCATCAGGTGGCTTGCGGAGTATGGATGTAGATGTAGATGTAGATATCAGTGAAGGAGAAATAGCATTGTACAGTTGGACATGTAAATTTTAATGATTTGACTACTTTATGTAAACATGAGATAGATGGCTTGTCAACAAATTTAGAGTCAGAATTTATAAAGTGTAAAATTTGTATTGAAAATGAAATGCACAATTGACACTTTGAAAACAATAGAATCAAAGCAAAAGAAACGTTAGAATTATTCGTACTAATTTAAATAGCATCACTCAACTCAAAGTCTGCATGGGGAAAAATATTCTCACATTTATTGATAATTGTCAAGTGTCAAATGTAAAAGTCAAATTTATGGTTGTTTTCTGGAATTTGTTAATGAAATTGAGCTGTGACAATAGGAAAGACTATTTAAATTTAAATTAAGACAGAAAGGAATAATTTTATGTGGATGTCGTCCCTGTGTACACGAATTAATGCTACAGCTGAAAGATACAACAGATCGATTATGGATATGTGACAGTGTTTGTAGCTGAAGAAAGAGGAGATAAGAGATTTTGGCCTGACGTAGTTTGTGTAGCCACCTACCTTAAAACAGAACTTTACCTTATACTACTGCAAGGAAAACTCCTTATGAGACATTCTTTGGGAAGAAACCAAATGTTAAACATCTAAGTCACATGAAAGTAGGGTTTTTGTACATCTGACAGAACATATGGGAATGTCAAAGTGAGACTGTAAATCAGATTTTGGAATTTTAATAGACTACAATGAAGCTGGGTACAGAGAACTGATTAACAATAAAGATATTGTTGTGATATATGTTCATATTGTGGAAGAGGACATCAGGTGTATTTATCTGAAGGACTCTAATTCAGGAAGTGAACATTTTAATGATTCTGAGTGCAACAGTATAGACAATGAATCCGGAAATGAGCAAATGGAGAAAAAGGTTATTGAAGCATGTTCAGGCAGTCATAAAAAAAGGACAACATTGTGAATTGAGAAGGTCAACTAGAGATTGTAGAGTGCCTGAGTGATTTAATTATTAATTCATAAGTAACTTCATTTACAGAAATTTATGTAGTAAAAATGAAATGATCCCAGCCGGTGTGGCTGAGCGATTCTAGGCACTTCAGTCTGGAACCGTACAACTATTACGGTCACAGGTTCGAATCCTGCCTCGGGCATGGATGTGTGTGATGTCCTTAGGTTAGCTAGGTTTAAGTAGTTCTAAGTTCTAGGGGACTGATGACCTCAGATGTTAAGTCCCATAGTGCTCAGAGCCATTTTAACCATTTTGAATAAAATGATCATATGGCATTGTTGGCCAGGAGGTCCCATTCGGGTTTGGCCCACAAGTGCAAGTCTTATTTCAGTTGGTGCCACATTGGGCGACATGTGGCCGATGATGAGGATGCTGAAACAAAAGTGGAACTAGGTGGCTAGTAAGTAAACCAGTTGATGTAAATGTTCTTGGTGTAAAGTGGGTTTTTAACGAGAAAATAAGATAGAACTTGTAGAGCAAAATTAATTGTAAGAGGCTTTCAACAAAAAGAAATTGACGATGATGTTTATTCATTAGTTGCTATGACACAAACATTGAAACTTTTGTTGTTATACTGTTGTGAAAAGCACTTAACTATAGAACAAATTGATTTCAAACTGCATTTCTAAATGGTAAAATTTTCTTAAAAGTGTATGTAAAGTGGCTTCCAGTATATGTGGATGAAACAGGCACTGTTTGCCAGTTATTTAATGCATTTACGGTTTGGAAGAATGATTGTTTGAATGATTTTTTTAAAAAATCTATGTTTTAAAAAAAGGAAATATTATTGCCTTTATGCACTGACAACTGCAAGTGATATGTGATCTGTATAATTGTGTTTGGTGATGATTTGCTAATCTGTGGTAAAAAGGAGGCCTTTTGGCTGAAAGATGAAGTGTGTAGCAGTCTTTTTGTTGTGCCTGTCTGTGACTCAACATTTCCTCTATATGGTGAGTAACAAACCATCCTTTTCATAATACTATCACTTTTCCATTGTGGAATGTCCTCTGTTTACTGTACAACAGTCAGTCAGTTCTGTGATGTGTGTGTGCTCTCTCTGTAAAGATAGATGTACATTGTATTTGCTTTGTCATTAATAAATATTCGTAAAAGGCAGAAACTGATTTCATCATGCACAGAGACCACATGCTTTAAGTAATTTAGGAACTATGGGAAGCATAAATATGAATGTGGACTGGAATTTGAACTGCCATCCTGTTGAATTAGAAACTATTATCTCAACAAATGTACTATTTCACATGTATCACTTAACTCCATTTTTAGATGTACATAAACAGAATACCTGATATCTTTATCCCAGCACATCTTTGAATAATAATAATAGTAATAATAATAATAATAATAATAATAATAATAATAATCACTTTGGTTTTCAGCAGGGGAAAAAAGACCATAGATGCAGTAAACAGTTTCATTCAGGAAATAAGAACATCTTTATACAAGAGAAATAAGATGGCAGGGATTTTCTGCGACCTCACAAAGGCTTTTCATTCTGGAAACCATGCATTGCTTGTTTACAAACTTGGAAAGTATGGTATTAGCAGCAGTGCCCTACAATGGGAATAATAATAATAATATAAAAAAGCTGGAATAAAAAAAAAATCACTTTATATTTATATTCTGCTTAGGCACTCCGTCTAAAAATGGAATGCTGTGATGCAAGTGAGATAACTCATTAGTTGAGATATTGGACTCATATTCAGCAGGATAGCACTTTAAAAGTCAAGTATGGTGACATCCAGAAAACAGACAACTTTAAATATCTGGGAAAAAATATAAACATAAAACGTGGATGGAAAATAAAGCATACATGAAAGTGAGAAACTTGTACAAAAAAAAATTTTTTCTAAAGGTGTTATGGTATTATAATACAGCTGTAAAACTGGGAGTCTCCTATTAGCCAACAACACTACTTTTATATGGCTGTAAAATGACATTAAAGGATTTGGAAGATAGAAAGAAGAATCTTGCAACAAATGTTATGTCCATTTGAGAAAAGAGATGGGTTGGAGGTCTTGAGACCACATAAGGATTCTACCTGAAAATAACAAATGAAATCAGGGAAAGATGTGTTACACTCTTTGAACATGTAGAGACATGGAAGGGAAACATATTAACAAGAGATCTCAAGAGAGATCATGGGAAATTATCATCCTATCTCAATTCTCCCGGTCCTATCTAAAATATTTAAACTTGCTGTTGCTCGAATCAAAAACTTCATTGCAAAATATTCTGTTATTCTAAACAATCGCTTTGGTTGTCAGCAGGGGAAAAAGACCATAGATGCAGTAAACAGTTTCATTCAGAAAATAAGTACATCTTTAGCCAAGAGAAATAAGGTGGCAGGGATTTTCTGCGACCTCACAAAGGCGTTTGACTGTGGAAACCATGCATTGCTTGTTTACAAACTTGGAAAGTATGGTATTAGCAGCAGTGCCCTACAATGGCTTAAATCCTACTTATCCAACAGAAAGCAAAGAGTTATCATTTCTTCAAATGGCACATATTATTTTTCTGGCTGGAAAAAAAAAAAACATCTCAGGGTGTTTCACAAGTCTCCATATTAGGCCCAGTCCTATTTCTCTTTTATGTTAATGATTTACCATTACATATCAGCTCCCCATCAGTTCTGTTTGCAGATGATACTTCTGTCTGTTGAAGATCAGGATTTGGAAAAAAATCCCAAATCTGTGATCAGTACCTTAGAAACTTGTTTCAGCTAAATGGGTTGAATCTAAACATATCTAAGACTCACATGATGCATTTCAAAACCAAACAGTCAAAATGTGAGGAGATTAAGATTTCATACAACAACCAACATATAGAAGAAGTTGGCTCAGTCAAATTATTAGGTTTAAATATAGATAAAAAGTTGAGCTGGCAGGCACACATTGAATACCTGGCCAACAAACTGAGCATCTTTCAGTCATACAAGCAAGTCTTCTTGGCAGTGTTTCCTTTCTTATGTCTTCATGTTCTGGTGATATCTGAATGTTACACCAGCAGCAGAAGTATGTTTCAGATGAGCTCTATGGCAGCAGAAAAGGGCACTGACAAGTAACAAGCAGAAGTATGATCAGCAATGAGCAAAAGTATGGAGGTCTAAACCACAAAACCAAATGGATAGATTCGACAACGATATGGAATTTGAAGGCATCCAATGGTAGCAAAGTTCAGTGTGCTATATTTCTTTGCTAATGACATAATAATTCAGCTCCCACCCCTATAAAAAAAAAGTGAGTCTACACAATGGTGTCACAAGGTCAAAAGACATTTTGCAGAAGCGGCATTACCCCAAATCACCAATCCTTTGTGACTGTGGAGTACAAAAACCTATGGAGCACTTATACACTATGTGACCAAGAGTATCCAAACACCTGGCTGAAAATGACTTACAAGTTCATGGCACCCTCCATTGGTAATGCTGAAATTCAATATGGTGTTGGCCCACCCTTAGTCTTGATGACAGCTTCCACTCTCGCAGGCATAAGTTCAATCAGGTGCTGGAAGGTTCCATGGGGAATGGCAGCCCATTCTTCATGGAGTGCTGCACTGAGGACAGGTATCAATGTGAGTCGGCGAGGTCTGGCATGAAGTCGGCGTTCCGAAACATCCCAAAGGTGTTCTATAGGATTCAGGTCAGAACACTGTGCAGGATTATGAACAGGTGCTTGATTATGTTGAAAGATGCAATCGCCATCCCTGGATTACTCTTCAACAGTGGGAAGCAAGAAGGTGCTTAAAACATCAATGCAGGCCTGGCTGGGATAGCACCACACAAAACAACAAGGGGTGCAAGCCCCTCCATGAAAAACATGACCACACCATAACACCACCACCTCCAAATTTTACTGTTGGCACTAACACGTTGGCAGATGATGTTCACCATGCATTGGCCATACCCACACCCTGCCATCAGGTCGTCACATTGTATTCCGTGATTTGTCACTCCACACAACGTTTTTACACTGTTCAATCATCCAATGTTTATGCTCCTTACACCAAGCGAGACGTTGTTTGGCATTTACCGGCGTGATGTGTGGCTTATGAGCAGCCACTCGACCATGGAATCAAAGGTTTCTCACCTCCTGCCTAACCATCATAGTACTTGCAGTGGATCCTGATGCAGTTTGGAATTCCTGTGTGATGGTCTGGATAGATGTCTACCTATTACACATCAAAACCCTCTTCACCTGTCAGTGGTCTCCGTCAGTCAACAGACGAGGTCAGCCTGTACGCTTTTATGCTGTACGTGTCCCTTCACATTTCCATTTCACTATCACATTGGAAACAGTGGACCTAGGGATGTTTAGGAGTGTGAAAATCTTGCATACAGATGTATGACACAAGAGACACCCAGTCACTTGACCACGTTCGAAGTCTGTGAGTTCCACAGAGCATCCCATTCTGCACTCTCACGATGTCTAATAACTACTGAGGTCACTGATGTGCAGTACGTGGCAGTAGGTGGCAGCACAAAGCACCTAATATGAAAAACATATGTGTTTGGTCATGTCCAGATACTTTTGATCACATGGTGTACCAGTGTGGAATATGTCCTGCAAGATTTATCAGCGATGACCTGAATCATGCAGGCTCCGAAGCCATTGTGAGTGCCAAATACTAGGCCAATGTTGCTTACGTTGTAATCTTTGTATTTATTTCTTTGTTTAACATACTTATAATGTATACTGATGTAGACTATGATCTGTAAGATGCAATACTAGTGTCAATGGGGGCAGTTTTTCCTAAAAACTTAGCAGAAGCCATAGGAACTGTAACAGAGTTGGAAGAAATAGTCTCAATCACCACAGTCTGTGATAAAAAGGGAAGTTTTTCTGTGGAAATCAAGTGTCACCGTAGCCATGTGGTCTAACACACTGCTTCCCAAGTGGGAAGGCATGCCCACTGGTGGCCGAACTGCACACGAACCCTGGGTTTGGTGTGGGGCAGCGGTGGGTGGACTGTTGTGGCCTGTTGTGGGGTTGTGAACCAGTCAGGGCTACAGCAGGACAAAGCCTCTCTGTCGTTTCTAGGTCCCCAGTTTAATACACAAGTGTTACTTTGTGGGTGGTCAGGCAACATATGGTGAGAGTGCCATCAGCAACAGTGTTGGAAATGAGGAGAGCATTGGGAACAAGATTGCAGACAGAAGTCTAATAAGGGGCATGATGGAGGGACAGGAGATAAGAGTAGTAACCCACCATTAAACGAAATGGGGGCTCTAGGGCAACTGAGAAATGCCCCCAGTAAATGTTAGCACAACTAGAACAGTGCAGGGATGTAATTTTGTTTCATTGGATTTGTGGATAGAAGAGAACATAAGTTTTATTGGACACAGTTCACACATGTCTGTAGTAACTTTGTATTTGATGGAGCAAGAGAAGGTTGCATGGAAGTGATGTGCATTCACTATGATCAGTGGTGTTGTGTTTTCTGGTGTGGGCAAAACATTTCCACAGTGGTGTGGCAATTTTGCCTTGTGCAGGTGATGGTTACTATCTAGTCTTAGGGTCAAATTTCTTACAAGAATATTGACCTAGGACAGCATATAATGGAACTCATTGGGACATTGTTCCATCTGGGGAAAACTGCTGTCAGGGCCACAGTGCTGTTAGGTTCATCTCTCGCAGAAGGGGAACCAATTAGATGGCATGAAAGGCCACTAAGGATTAATTTGCATGATAATGTACCATGGGGTATGGAAAAACTACTATGGGTGAGTGTAGGAGCTGATTTGCTGGTATTATGTGTGTCTGAGCCACTCAAGTAAAATGAAGAGTTCGATAAGACACAGTGTTTTGTATACAGGAGTGTGGCATGTGTACAGAAAATGGATAGTGAGCAGGTTATGCATATTCAAATATGTAACTTTGGGATTGAAGATATGGACTTATTTAAAGGGTTGCTGGGTACTAATTTGAAGATTATAGAGGAAGATAATTTGAACAGAGGAAATTTGCATCCTAAGCTTTTTTGCTGCATTACAGGGAGAAGGTAAAACACTTGGAAGGAACAGAAAAGTTAGCAATGGAGCAGTGTTAGTAGAGTGTGTAAATCAGTTTAATCCTCATGCATCACTGCTGGTGTTCTCAGTTACATTCCCAACTGGGAATGAACTGCCTATGTATTCTAAATCATACAAAATACCACATCATCTGAAACTGGCAATAGAAGAGTTCATTAAGCAGCAATTAAGAGACAGTATCATTGAAGAAAGTACCATACCAGTCATTGGGAAAGACCAGTGGTGATCATTGCAAAAAAAAAAAGAGGCAGCCAGAAACACTTGTGTCTTGTATGACAATAATGCCATTGGCCATAACATGCTAAGAAAATGGTTTTCTCATTTTATGGAGGATTGTTTTGACATTGACGACTCTCCAACTTCAGGAAGGCCATGGGGGTTTGATGAAGACCATTTACATCTACATCTACATTTATACTCCGCAAGCCACCCAACGGTATGTGGCGGAGGGCACTTTATGTGCCACGGTCATTACCTCCCTTTTCTGTTCCAGTCGCGTGTGGTTCGCGGGAAGAACGACTGTCTGAAAGCCTCCGTACGCACTCGAATCTCTCTAATTTTACATTCGTGATCTCCTCGGGAGGTATAAGTAGGGGGAAGCAATATATTCGATACCTCATCCAGAAACGCACCCTCTCGAAACCTGACGAGCAAGCTACACCGTGATGCAGAGCGCCTCTCTTGCAGAGTGTGCCACTTGAGTTTGCTAAACATCTCCGTAACGCTATCACGGTTACCATATAACCCTGTGACGAAACACGCCGCTCTTCTTTGGGTCTTCTCTATCTCCTCCGTCAACCCGATCTGGTACGGATCCCACACTGATGAGCAATACTCAAGTATAGGTCGAACGAATGTTTTTTAAGTCGCCTCCTTTGTTGATGGACTACATTTTCTAAGGACTCTCCCAGTGAATCTCAACCTGGCACCCGCCTTACGAACAATTAATTTTATATGATCATTCCACTTCAAATCGTTCTGCACGCATACTTCCAGATATTTTACAGAAGTAACTGCTACCAGTATTTGTTCTGCTATCATATAATCATACAATAAAGGATCCTTCTTTCTATGTTTTCACAATACGTTACATTTGTCTATGTTAAGGGTCAGTTGCCACTTCCTGCACCAAGTGCCTATCTGCTGCAGATCTTCCTGCTTCAATTTTCTAATGCTGCAACTTCTCTGTATAATACAGCATCATCCGCGAAAAGCCGCATGGAACTTCCAACACTATCTACTAGGTCATTTATATATATTGTGAAAAGCAATGGTCCCATAACACTCCCCTGTGGCATGCCAGATGTTACTTTAACGTCTGTAGACGTCTCCCCATTGATAACAACATGCTGTGTTCTGTTTGTTAAAAACTCTTCAATCCAGCCACACAGCTGGTCTGATATTCCGTGGCTCTTACTTTAGTTATCAGGCGACAGTGCGGAACTGCATTATACCACAATGATCCATGTCAGTGTACTCAAGAACTGGCAACTGTGATGAACTGTGATCATTCCGTCATTGTGCTATATTTGCATGCAATGGGGAACATTCAAGTATCAGGAGTATGGTTACCACATGCTTTAAGCCAAAATCCAAAATCACAAAAATCAGCAGGTGTCTTATGGGCATCTCTGCTTGCTCATCATCTATTGGTTCATGAACAACAATGGCCATCCTATCCTGTATCATTACTGGTGATGAGAAATGTTATCTTTATGCCAACATAAGGAAAAGAAAGCAAACAATGGAGACCCCAGGTAGGAATATCAACAATGTAGGAAAGGATAGATAGCTACTTACGATAAAGAAGACACATCAAGTTGCAGACAGGCATGATTAAAAGATACACACATGTAGCTATCAGCCACAGCCTTCATCAGTGAAGAGAGAAACACACACAAATTCACATACACACAAGCAAGCACACCATTGCACACATGACTGCCAACTTCAGCATCTCAGGCCAGAATGCAACATCATGTGGGCTGTAAGCAGCAATCTGGAGTGGGTGGGGAAGGGGAAAGGATAGTAGAGTATGCGTCAGGAGAGAGACGAATGCTGTTTGGTGGAGCTTGCAGGGACTAGACTGCCAACAGGCGCAGTGTGAGGATGCTATGGAGCAGGGAGGTGGGGAAAAAAGGAAAAAAAAAAAAAAGAGAGGAGCAGGGAAAGATGGGCGAATGTCTTGGTAGAGGGCTGCAAATAAACAGGGTGGAAGACAAGAATAGGGAGGAGATGATAGGACAGACAGGGTGGAAACTGTTGGGTGGAGGGTGTGGGGATAGTATGTTACTGTAGGTTGAAGCTGGGATAATTACAGGAGCAGGGAATGTGTTGTAAGGGAAACTCCTGTCTGCTCAGTTCAGAGAAGCGGGTGGTGGAGGGAAGGATCCAGATGACTTGGGTAGTGAAGCAGCTATTGAAATCAAGTGTGTTATGTTCAGCTGCATGTTGTGCACTTTGCCACAGTTTGGCTGTAGCCATTCATCTTTATGGACAGCTGGTTGGTAGTCATACCAATACAAAAAGCTGTGCAATGATTGCAGCAGAACTTGTAAATGACATGGCTGTTTTCACAGATGATCTGCCACCCCCCTCCCCCTCATAGAGTAAGATAAACCTGTGACAGGAATAGGAAGTGCTGGGTGGATGGATTGGGCAGGTTTTGCACGTGGGTCATCCACAGGGATGTGACCCTTATGGCAAGGGGTTGAGATTGGGAATGGCATAGGGCTGGACTAGGATGTTGTGGAGGCTGGGTGGGCAGTGGAACACCACTTTAGAAGAAGTATCTCAGGTAGGATGTCCCTCATTTCAGGGCACGATGATAGGTAATCAAAGCCCTGGCAAAGGATGTGGTTAAGTTGTTCCAGTCTCCATTGGTACTGGGTGATGAAGGTGACACTCCTTTGTAGCTGGTTTTTGGGAGTGGTGGGAGGATTGGGGTTGTGAGGGTAAATGGCATGGGAGATCTGTTTGCAGACTGGGTCTGGGGGATAGTGGCCATCTGTGAAGGCCTTGGTGAGACTCTCAGCATAGTGAGCAAGGGAGTTTTTGTCACTGCAGATACACCATCCCTCGGTAGCCAGGCTATATGGGAGGGATGTTTTAATGTGAAAGGGGTGACAGTTATCAAAATGCAAGTCCTGTTGATGGCTGGTGGGTTTAATGTGAACACAGGTGCAGATGGAGCCATCAGAGAGGAGGAGGTCATCGTCCAGAAATGTGGCACGGTGGGTTGAGAAGGACCATTTGAAGCAGATGGGAGAGAAAATGTTGAGGTTGTGAAGGAACAAAGATAGGGTGTCTTGGCCGTAGGTCCAGGTCATGAAGATATCATCAATGAACCTGAGCCAGATTAGGGGTTTGGTAGTTTCGGGAGGCTAGGGAGGTCACCTCTAGATGGCACATAAAAAGGTTGATATAGGAGGGTACCATGCAGGATCCCATGTCTGTGCTGCAGATTTGTTTATATACCTTTCTTTCAAATGAGAAATAGTCATGGGTTAGGACAAAAGTGAATGAGGAATGAGGTAGTGGGTCTGGAGTCTGTAGTTGTTGGGAAAGGTAGTGTTCAATAATGGTAAGACCAAGTGCATGTAGGATGTTGGTGTATAGGGAGGAAGCGGCAGCTGTGATGAGTAAGAATACAGGATGTAAAAGAGTGTGGATGGTGGTGAGTCAATGAAGAAAGTGGTTGGTGTCTTTGATGTGGGAGGCTAGAATATGGGCAATTGGTTGGAGGTGTTTGTTCAATGAGTGCCAAAACTCTTTCAGTGGGGCCACAATAACCAGCCACAATAACCAGCCACAATAGGGTGTCAAGGATTGTTGGATTTGTGGATTTTGGTGAGCATGTAGAAGATACATGTGTGGGGTGTCATAGGGGTGAGGAGGGAAATGTATTCATGGGAGTTTTTTTTGGGAAGGGCCTAAGACCTTAAGCAGGGATTGGAGTTTTTGTTGGACTTCTGGTATGGAATCACTCTGGCAAAGCTTATAGGTGGAGGAGTCAGACAATTGGCGGAGGCCTTCCAGCAGGTAGTCACTGCAATTCATCACAACAGCGGTGGAATCTTTGTCTGCAGGTAGGATGATTAGGTCAGGATTTGTTTTGAGGTTGTGTATGACCATTCTGTCTTCTAATGAAAGGTTGGTGTTCTGAGAAAGGGACCTGGGGAAAGTTGGTGAGGCTAAGTTGGAGGTAAGGATTTCCTGGAAGGTGATCAGAAGATGGTTAGGTGGGGGGGATCATGGTAGGATGGTGATACAAACTGGAAGAGGCAGGTTTCAATGTTGGAATTAGGTGGTTTTGGTTGAAAGGGTTGGCAACAAAGAAGTGCTTCCATTGCAGGGACCTGAAGAAGGGGAGTAGGTGTTTGGTAAGTCCAGCATGGTTAAATTTGGGTGTAGGGCTAAAGGTGAGGCCTTTGGATTGAACTAAAACTTCTGTGGAGCTGAGGATTTTAGTGGAAAGGTTAGCAACAATGTTATGGGAATATTTTGGCTTTGGATGTGGTTGAGGGTTGGTAGGGAGTTTTGGGGGAGGTGGCATGTTGGAAAGGTCTGCTAATCAGGGTTTAGTTGCTATGAGGGGTAGAAGGGGAGGAACACTGAGGATACGATATGGCTTGGATAGTGGTGTGCCGAGGAGGCATTAGGATGTCAGCAGGTTGGATAACCTATGCAGGTGGTCTCTGGAATGCTCCTCCAGGTGCTGGAGACCAAGGGACTCAGTTTCAGAGATGTGATGTGTGGAGTAGGGACTGAAACACATTCTCCACTTCTTTAATTATCCTGGCCTCAACCTACGGTAACATATTGTCCCCAAACCCTCCACCCAACTGTCTCACCACCCCCTCCCCCCCCTCCCTCCTCTGTGCTATCACCTCCTCCCCATACTCATCTCCCACCCTGTTTATTGTCAGTCCTCTGCCAACGTATCTGCAATCTTTCCCTGCTCCTCTCCTTTTTTGTTCCTTTGTACCCCACCTCCCTGCCCCACTAGCTCCTGACACTGCACCTGTTAGCAGTGTAGTACCTGAACACTCCATCAGACAATATTTGTCTCTCCCCATCTGTACACTTACTATCCCTTCACCTTCCCCACCCCCACATGATGTTGCATTCCAGCCTGAGATGCTGGAGTCGGCAGTTGGGTGTGCATGAGGTGCGTTTGCTTGTGCATGCATATGTGCGTGTGTGTGTGTGGGGGGGGGGGGGTGAGTGAGTGGGTGGGTGGGTTGGTGGGTGGGTGGGTGGGTGGGTGGGTGGGGGGGGGGGGGTGTGTACTGACGAAGGCTGTGGTCAAAAGCTGCATGTGAGTGTCTTTTAATTGTGCCTGTCTTCTTTATGGTCAGTTGTAATCAATCTTTACCTACATTGTTAAGGGAAAGAAAGAAATGTTTGAGTCTGAACAAAGCAGCAACTCCCCTTACTAAGATGCGCATGCATCCGGCAAGATAATGTTATGCATCTGGTCAAACAGCAATGGTGTGGTGTACTACAAATTGCTTCCTGAAGTGTAACCATCAGTATTGACATTTTATTGTCAACAACTGATGATCTAGAAGACTGTGTGAAGTGAGGCTACTTCATGATAAAGACCGTTTGCATTCTGCTAGAATGACAAAAAAAAAACACTATACAGGAATTAGGTTGGGAAGTCATTCCACGCACACGTTCTTCATCTGATCTTGCACCCCCAGAATTTCACCTTGTCTGCTCTCTATTGAACAACCTTACAGGAGCTTCCTTTTCAGATGAAAACATGCCCTGAACATGGCTTGATGAGTTCCTTGTCTCAAAACCACATGATTTCTACAATCATGTAATCAAACATTTACTGCAGCATTGAAGACTATTGTAAACAGTGAAGGTGAATATATTATTGATGACTAAAGTCTCTGTTATGTTTTTATGTTGTGTTTATTCAACTTATGGAAATATACTATGAACTTACGTACCAAGACAGTATATTGCATTCTGATGTGACTGTTTAAGTGTACAAGTAGGCCATTTCTCTACAGCCTTGGAACTCTGTAACTGATAGTTCACTTCCTGCTTATTTTATTTTGGTGAATACAACACAGATGACATTTATCTTGAGGATAAATGGCATATGCAACTTTGTAATTTCCATGAAGATTATTTACAGTGGTGTCATTGTACACTCATCATACGATTTTACCAAATGTCTGCAAACAGGCCACAAACTTAATCACTTCAGAAATTCTGCTCTCCTCAATCTGATAATCAATAAACATTTTCATTTACTCATGGTAAATGTGTATATACAACCTCTAATGTTCTGAGGACTTAAAGTGTGAGTGTGGATCTGGGTAATATCAGCTTATTCCCCCAAACCACTTTCGACTTCTTTATGAGGTGACTACTTGGAATTTGCAGCCACTCTTCTTTACTGAAAAGCTGGCTACTGGAAACACTCTTGACTTCTTCTCCATTGAATAACGCTAAGCTCAGGAATTTTCAGACTCTTTCTACTTATGAAATAAGTAGACATACAAACTTTACTTTTTATCAACTAATGATGTATTCGACCTCCATACACAATAAAAATCTCACTTTCTACATGAATATGTAACTTCCTGCAAGTCTCTCATATATTCAGACAATAGAAACAAATTAATTTACAGTTAAAAGAAAGTTGGCATGTATACCATGACCTTTCTTAACGTGAATCATAAAATGAGTCTTTTCTCTAACAAGGTTGCGTCAAGAGTCTCCAGGAGCACTTTTTCAACTGTTCTTATTTTAATAACAGTAGTGAATGATGCAATAAGCACAGATCTGCATATAAACTCCATGGTTCTATCTTACGCACTCACTAATACATCTATGGATTGCCCAACAGGTACTTGTCAGTGCCATCTGACCACAGTGCTACTTTCTTCCTGCAACTGATTTTAAAACTGCACACACAAACATGTGACATGCAGTAGGTAGGATTCTACCTTCCCACACTCATATCCAGAATATTTTGTGTTTGAGATAATAGAAGGATGAGTGGTTCTAGAACTTACATAGAAATTCTTGAATCACTAGATATCCCCCCCTCACCGAGGTTGAACACGCTATATTTTATACATAATCATTATGCAAATAGTATCACTCATAATAACATTTCATATCTTAATAGTAGACATTCCTTTATGTTCCACAAGAATTCTCTGTCCGTAAACTTTCTGGCAGATTAAAACTGTGTGCCAAACCGAGACGCGAACTCGGGACCTTCGCCTTTCGTGGGCAACTGCTCTACTAACTGAGCTACCCAAGCACAACTCACGCCCCATCCTCACAGCTTTACTTCTGCCAGTATCTCGTCTCCTACCTTCCAAACTTTACAGAAGCTCTCCTGCGAACCTTGCAGAACTAGCATTAGAAAGGATATTGCGGAGACATGGCTTAGCCCCAGCCTGGGGGATGTTTCCAGAATGAAATTCTGGAATTCTCTGTCCTCTCTTGAACAATCTTTTGCTTTCTGTTTCTCTACTCTTTTCTTATTTTACTTTGTTATTAAGACATGAGCATTTACTTGTGTTTTTAGTCAGCTTTACTAATATTTAGGAATTGTGAGGACTCTTGTTCTTTTCTTTATTTCCTTTTTTTTTCTCAATTGTAAACTTCAGGTGTTTATGACACATGAGTAAACTATTTTCTGTTATTATCTTTTGTACTACCTTTTTCCTAGTACACTCCTGGAAATGGAAAAAAGAACACATTGACACCGGTGTGTCAGACCCACCATACTTGCTCCGGACACTGCGAGAGGGCTGTACAAGCAATGATCACACGCACGGCACAGCGGACACACCAGGAACCGTGGTGTTGGCCGTCGAATGGCGCTAGCTGCGCAGCATTTGTGCACCGCCGCCGTCAGTGTCAGCCAGTTTGCCGTGGCATACGGAGCTCCATCGCAGTCTTTAACACTGGTAGCATGCCGCGACAGCGTGGACGTGAACCGTATGTGCAATTGACGGACTTTGAGCGAGGGCGTATAGTGGGCATGTGGGAGGCCGGGTGGACGTACCGCCGAATTGCTCAACACATGGGGCGTGAGGTCTCCACAGTACATCGATGTTGTCGCCAGTGGTCGGCGGAAAGTGCACGTGCCCGTCGACCTGGGACCGGACCGCAGCGACACACGGATGCACGCCAAGACCGTAGGATCCTACGCAGTGCCGTAGGGGACCGCACCGCCTCTTCCCAGCAAATTAGGGACACTGTTGCTCCTGGGGTATCGGCGAGGACCATTCGCAACCGTCTCCATGAAGCTGGGCTACGGTCCCGCACACCATTAGGCCGTCTTCCGCTCACGCCCCAACATTGTGCAGCCCGCCTCCAGTGGTGTCGCGACAGGCATGAATGGAGGGACGAATGGAGACGTGTCGTCCTCAGCGATGAGAGTCGCTTCTGCCTTGGTGCCAATGATGGTCGTATGCGTGTTTGGCGCCGTGCAGGTGAGCGCCACAATCAGGACTGCATACGACTGAGGCACACAGGGCCAACACCCGGCATCATGGTGTGGGGAGCGATCTCCTACACTGGCCGTACACCACTGGTGATCGTCGAGGGGACACTGAATAGTGCACGGTACATCCAAACCGTCATCGAACCCATCGTTCTACCATTCCTAGACCGGCAAGGGAACTTGCTGTTCCAACAGGACAATGCACGTCCGCATGTATCCCGTGCCACCCAACGTGCTCTAGAAGGTGTAAGTCAACTACCCTGGCCAGCAAGATCTCCGGATCTGTCCCCCATTGAGTATGTTTGGGACTGGATGAAGCGTCATCTCACGCGGTCTGCATGTCCAGCACGAACGCTGGTCCAACTGAGGCACCAGGTGGAAATGGCATGGCAAGCCGTTCCACAGGACTACATCCAGCATCTCTACGATTGTCTCCATGGGAGAATAGCAGCCTGCATTGATGCGAAAGGTGGATATACACTGTACTAGTGCCGACATTGTGCATGCTCTGTTGCCTGTGTCTATGTGCCTGTGGTTCTGTCAGTGTGATCATGTGATGTATCTGACCCCAGGAATGTGTCAATAAAGTTTCCCCTTCCTGGGACAATGAATTCACGGTGTTCTTATTTCAATTTCCAGGAGTGTATATACTATTTTCATTATTTGTAGCTTGGAGGAACTCTGGACGAAATGAAAGCATTCTTTCAGCACTCATTTGTTTCTACAAAACCTAATAATGTTAGTTGTCCATAGAATTCACACTTCCCAAAACACTACCTACAAAATTTGTGACTTTTGTCATGATACTGTGCCCTTCTCCTATGATCAGCACCTATTCCTTGCTTGTGGGTTGACCTTATGAGAGCACTTCCTCTTTCCATTCTGGTAGGTAAACCCCTTAAAAAACATTCCTATTTTTTAGGCCACAGGTCGTCCCATCTCCACATATGTACACCTGTCCTTTATACATAGTGAATGCCAGGTACGCCCCCTTATCCTTTCTGAGTAGGCCTCATCGTTCATTATCCTAGTATACATTTCTATGTATACCAAAATTAAATATCTTCTTGTAAATATATGAATCTATATTAAACTTTGCATTCATTCTTTAATATACAATTTACTCTGCAGAGTCCTCCTCTACTTATCAATTTTCAATAGATACTATGTCTACATGTACTATTTATGTCCCACTATCTTTCATTCATCAGAGTATTCGTTACGCTGACGTTTCTTAATGATCTACATGACTAATTCTACTCCTACTTTCATTTTCTTTCTTTGCTCATGCCTCTTTCTTATTTATCCATTACTTATTACTATTTTATAGTTGTTCATTATGTATGTGCACCTCTTCTTATGTATATTCAATGTAGAATCGTCATAGCTTCCTATATATGTGCGCATATTTCCATATGTACACACATTTTCCATACAACACCTGGTGGTTCTCACATCGTGACAGGCTTCCACTTATGTGATTTAATGTTTGTGTAGAAGTGTATATTTGAAATGTTTCTGGAAGTGTATATTTGTATACAGGGTGTTACAAAAAGGTACGGCCAAACTTTCAGGAATCATTCCTCACACACAAATAAAGAAAAGATGTTATGTGGACATGTGTCCAGAAACGCTTACTTTCCATCTTAGAGCTCATTTTAGTTTCATCAGTATGTACTGTACTTCCTTGTTTCACCACCAGTTGGCCCAATTGGAGGAAGGTAATGTTGACTTCGGTGCTTGTGTTGACATGTGACTCATTGCTCTACAGTACTAGCATCAAGCACATCAGTACGTAGCATCAACAGGTTAGTGTTCATCACGAACTTGGTTTTGCAGTCAGTGCAATGTTTACAAATGCAGAGTTGGCAGATGCCCATTTGATGTAAGGATTAGCACAGGGCAATAGCCGTGGCGCGGTATGTTTGTATCGAGACAGATTTCCAGAACGAAGGTGTCCCGACAAGAAGACGTTCGAAGCAATTGATCGGCGTCTTAGGGAGCATGGAACATTCCAGCCTATGACTCCCGACTGGGGAAGACCTAGAATGACGAGGACACCTGCAGTGGATGAGGCAATTCTTCGTGCAGTTGACAATAACCCTAATGTCAGCGTCAGAGAAGTTGCTGCTGTACAAGGTAACGTTGACCACGTCATTGTATGGAGAGTGCTACGGGAGAACCAGTTGTTTCCGTACCATGTACAGCGTGTGCAGGCACTATGAGCAGCTGATTGGCCTCCACGGGTACACTTCTGCGAATGGTTCATCCAACAATGTGTCAATCCTCATTTCAGTTCAAATGTTCTCTTTACGGATGAGGCTTCATTCCAACGTGATCAAATTATAAATTTTCACAATCAACATGTGTGGGCTGACGAGAATCCGCACGCAATTATGCAATTATGTCATCAACACACATTTTCTGTGAACGTCTGGGCAGGCATTGTTGGTGATGTCTTGATTGGGCCCCATGTTCTTCCACCTACGCTCAATGGAGCACGTTATCATGATTTCATACGGGATACTCTACCTGTGCTGCTAGAACATGTGCCTTTACAAGTACGACACAACATCTGGCTCATGCATGATGGAGCTCCTGCACATTTCAGTCCAAGTGTTCGTACGCTTCTCAACAACAGATGCAGTGACCGATGGATTGATAGAGGCGGTCCAATTCCATGGCCTCCATGCTCTCCAGACCTCAACCCTCTTGACTTTCATTTATGGAGGCATTTGAAAGCTCTTGTCTACACAACCCCGGTACCAAATGTAGAGATTCTTCATGCTCGTATTGTGGATGGCTGTGACACAATACACCATTCTCCAGGGCTGCATCAGTGCATCAGGGATTCCATGCGATGGAGGGTGGATGCATGTATCCTCACTAACGGAGGACATTTTGAACATTTCCTGTAACAAAGTGTTTGAAGTCACGCTGGTACGTTCTGTTGCTGTGTGTTTCCATTCCATGATTTATGTGATTTGAAGAGAAATAATAAAATGAGCTCCAACATGGAAAGTAAGCGTTTCCAGACACATGTCCACATAACATATTTTCTTTCTTTGTGTGAGAGGAATGTTTCCTGAAAGTTTGGCCGTACCTTTTTGTAACACCCCGTATATGTGGATGTGTGTTCGTGTAGTCTGATTCTTCAGCCTTCTTATCTAAAGATAAGATTTATGTTTTTAGTAACCACAGAATTAAGGAAGGACTTCAGTGATAGAAGTTTGTGAATATGGAAAGAGGGAAAAAATAGACAGGTCCTCAAATGAGAAGCAGGAATGGAAAAAAAATATATGGATGCTAGGATTGAAGAAGAGAAAGAAGATAGCCCCAAGGACAGGAAACCCTTCCCACCCTCCCTTCCCCAGGATCCCTACCCCTCAGGTCAGGTACTTGAGTATGATGCCAGAGGAGGTTTGGTGTTAAATCGTCCCCTACAGAACAGACTTGTCCCACGTTCACCCTTTGAGGTCCCCTGAAGGAAACCCTAGCAACCCTATGGAAATAGCAAATGATGAAAAATCAGGCACACTTGTTTGTGAGGGTTGTTTGAAAGGTGTGATGTGTGTTTTGTGTTAGTCATGATTTATCTGTTCTTGTGAATCTTGCTTTTAGCTACAATACCCACCCCTTTCAAAATATATACAAACCCTCCCATCTATATCACATCTCATAAAAGATAGAAAATCTGTACACTACAGTGTAACAGTTGTTCTGCTAGTCACATCTTATTATATTTTCCACAAATATCATACTCTATTTAGTTTATTTTGTCTAGATATTACTTTTTTTCTGTGATTCTCTTATTCTCTATTTCATTGTCATATTTGGTTTTCTAAGCAATAAGATTACAGAATAGTTCTAGATTTTAAAGGAATTCGGTGCAGGAAAACTATTTGGGAAAAACACTAAAAACAATTGAGGATCCGACGGTCGTCACTCCGTCCATTAACTTAGAATGTTAACATCCCTGGGGGATATACAATTTTACATCCTTTACACTGTATTCACCCCCCCCCCCCCCTCCCCCTCACCCCATTTTTTTTTTTTGTTTGTGTTAAATGCCCATCGAAATATTTCCTTTAGTACCCCAAGTATTATTATTATATTTTGAGTCCCATAGATCTGCTATTATCTTTTCTTGAGCACTGACAGACCAGTACTTCTCTTTAAATTTTTTTGAAAGTCTTCCCAAGAGAGAAAATTCTCAATATTTACTGTTCCCCATTCTGAGGCTTCCCCTAGAAGGTACCCCAAAGCAAATTCGATCTTCTTGGAATCTTCCCAATTTTTTGACAAAGCTTGGTTAAATCTTTTTAAGAAATGGGTCAGATGTACATCTCCATCTGGCTTAAATTTAGGGAACTGTCTAGATAACCCTGAATTACCTCCCCATTGCAAATCAGTCACCGCTTCACTAGTTAACACAACATTAGGTGAAGTTACCCTTTTTTCTACTTGGCCTTGGATAGGTCTAGATAACCCTGAATTACCTCCCCATTGCAAATCAGTCACCGCTTCACTAGTTAACACAACATTAGGTGAAGTTACCCTTTTTTCTACTTGGCCTTGGATAGCTTAATTTCTCTCCATGGGTTGTCCATACCCTTCCTGGTATCATTAAGTTCGGAAGAAGGAATAAGCAATACGTTCCCAGATGTTCTCCTCTTGGTAACCTTTGAATCTATAATTTCTCCAAATTGTTCCTCCAAACTAATTACATTTATAATATCAGAGTTAGTTATTTCCTCTTTGAAATTCTTTTCTACATTATTTACCTGTGTATTGACACCTGAAGTTTGCGACTGAATGATTGGCATTAATTCATTATGCTTATCTACACTCTCTTTCAAAGTATTCATTCCCTCTCTTACATCATTGTATTTAATATTGTACACATTTTCAAAAGATCCTAACTTTTCAGTAAGTTCTGATTCTTCATTATTACATTTGTTCTCAATGTCAAGTTCTAATCTTTTTGACAAATATTGAAAAGTGTCATTCTGTTTCTAACTAAGGTGAGTAAACATATGATTTATATGAGTGGTCAAAGAATTTGTCAACTTGTTCTTTAAATCTACCTTTAAATTCTCTACTTTATTACATCAAATACAGTCTTCAAAGCACCCATGCCTTTGCATAGATTATTAAATTCCTTGCTTTGAGCGCCGACTTTGCCATTTTAGAAACCTAGATTTGTCATTTGAGTATTTAATTGAGAATTTACCAAGTCTAGTTCTTTACTGAGAGTCGCACTCTGAGCATTTAATTGAGAATTTAATGAGTTTAATTTAAGACTCTGAGCTTTGATTAAATTTATCAACTCAGCCCAGTCAGGCACTTCTTTGCTAATCTTCATGGTTATAGCTGGGTCTTGAGTTTCCCCAACCTGTTGTATATTTTCGATACTTTATATGCCTTAGCTCTTGTAATCATTTAAAACTAACTTTAAATATGATAATTACACAATAACACTTCACTCAACTGTATCTTGTACCACCATACTAAAGTAATCAAGTTTTGTTTCACATTCACCCAGCGTAGAATTCTCATTGCATAGGTGAGTGGATGTGGAGGCAGGTCAGCACTGGTGAACAGCAGCTGGTGCCGATGGCATTGGATGTATGTCGGTTTCTGCATCTGTGTCCCCGAGACGTGTGTGAGAGCTGTATACTCCCTGCACTGGATCTTCTTAGCTGAAGTTTTCTACGCATTCTTCTTCTTAAGCAAATACATCGAAATCTGCTTTACGATTTTTATCATTGTGAATTTTTCATTTCTTCAATGTTTTTCCATTTAAATTTCTCTCCATTGGATACTTGAACATATTTCAATGTCTCGGAGTAATTCCCTTGTCTTATTATGTTTGGTTGCTATGGCAACACATAACAGCTTCTTCTCTCATTTTTGACTTAAAATTCCTGTTTTCTCAGTCCTTTCACACAGGTCACCACATTCTAACGCCCTGACGACTTAAACTGTGAGTGTGGATCTGGGTTGTATTAGCTTATTCCCTGAAACCACCTTCGACTTCATTACGAGGTGACTTACTTGGAATTTGCAGCCACTCTTTACTGAATAGCCAGCTGCTGGAACCTTATTGACTTCTTCTCCATTGAATAACGCTAGGTTCTGTAATTTTCAGACTATTTCTACTTATGAAATAAGTAGACATATAAACTTTACTTTTTGTCAACTAATGATGTATTTGACCTCCATACACAATAAAAATCTCACTTTCCACATGAATATGTAACATCCTGCAAGTCCCTCATATAGTCGGACATTAGAAACAAATTGAGTTACAGTTAAAAGAAAGTTAGCTTGGATACCATGACCTTTCTTAACATGAATCATAAAATGAGTCTTGCCTCTAACAAGGTTGCATCAAGAGTCTTCAAGAGTACTTTTTCAACTGTTCTTGTTTTAATAACAATAGTGAATGACACAATAATCACAGAGCTGCATATACACTCCATGGTTCTTCCTTACACATTCACTAAAACATCTGTGTATTGCCTGAAAGGTACTTGTCTGCTGAGACATCACAGACTGTACAGTCAAAAAAATACTATTAAAGGAAATAAAACTGCATGTAGCTGTTGTGTGATGATATTATGATATGTACAACAGTTTTAACCTCTGCCTTCAAACACGAACATTCTGCGACTGATTTTAAACCGGCACACACAAACATGTGGTGCGCAGTAGGTAGGATTCTACCATCCCACACTTATATCCAGAATATCGTGTGTTTGAGGTGGTAGAAGGCTGAGTGGTTCTAGAATTTCCACAGAAATTCTCGAATCACTACAAACCTTAAGTCATCTAGTATACTTTCTTTGTCAGTGCTCGTAACATGAAATTCACCATAAACAATGCACTATGGGCATTACATAATGGATGCTGAAATAATGATGTGACTTGTTTGTTCCTAATCTTAGTTGTTCCATATGTCCTTTTTGATAAGTATTCTGTTAGGTTATGCTTAAAGATAGACCGGAATGTTTTTTTTGAAGGCAGTGGTTAAAACTGTTGTATGTATCATAACATCATCACACAACAACTACATGCAGTTTTATTTCCTTTAGTAGTATTTTTTTGACTGTACGGTCTGTGATGTCTCAGCAGTTTTTCTGCTTGCATAGACAAACATTATTTGGTTTGCATGCTATAGATATATATGTACATGTTCATTGTAAAGCTACACATGGCATATAGTGATGTATTATAAACAGGTTTCTGTTGTTACAGGTGAACCTAACAGTTATTTTTGAAAAGTACCAATATATCATTATAATATTAACCCCCAAAACCATGAACTTTACAAGGTGGGGTTGCTTGCATTCCCCTATGACACACATAGCCGTACCATAGGTACAAACATAAACATTGAAGTGATATCTGTGGAGAGACCAGATAAACGTATGGTTCCTGAAGAGCAGCAACAGCCTTTTCAGTAGTCCAGGGGAACAGTATGGATGATTGACTGATCTGACTTTGTAACATTAGCCAACATGGCCTTGCTATGTTGGCACTGTAGAGGTTCTGAAACTAGATTTAAACTGCAAAACATTTCTGGGGGCAGTGGGGACTCTGATTATAATTTGTTGGTTATGATCTGCAGACTAAAACTGCAGAAATTGCAAAAAGTTAGGAAATTAAAGAGATGGGACTTGGATAAATTGAAAGAACCAGAGGTTGTTTAGAGCTTCAAAAGGAGGAATAGACAATGATTGACAGAAACGGGGGTAAGGAATATAACACAAGATGACTAGGTAGATTTGTGAATCAAAATATTGAAGGCATCAGAGGATTAAATAGTCATAAAGACAAGGTCAAACAGAAATCCATGGATAACACATGAAATATTAAAACTAACTGATGAAAGAAGGATATGTAAAAATTCAACAAATGAAGTAGGCAAAAGAGATCACAGCTGTCTTAAAAATGAGACTGACAGGAAACGAAAGTGGCACAACAGAAATGAATTGACAAAAAATATGAGAGTGTAGAAGCATGCATAACTAGTGGAAAGATAAATTATACATATTAGAAAAATTGAAGACCTCAGCTGTAATCAACGGTAAACAACACCCAATGGCAAACTGAGTCATAGTATGAGAAACATAGTAAGTGATGTGTTTAATCCTATCATCTGAAAGTTTCACAGTAATCTGAGGAATAGAACCTCTATTTTGAAATTCAGGGTCTAGCTGGTGGTGAGTTTGGCAGTATGTGTGCATGTAAACAGAGGTAAGTACTACAAACATGGCTGCCTGTACTTGTAATGTGTACAGTGGCTGTGCCAATCAAATGCTTTCCATGCCAATGAAATGCTTTCCAGGAGTGAGCTGCACAAACTGCAGTCTGATGTGGATACATATGATCCTGATAAAGATCCTTCATACATTTCTGAATGAAAATGGCCATCAGAAGGTTTTGCTAATCAGGTAAATGTTCATATTTTGTTAAGCAAGTAAACAGTGTTAAGCCACATCACTTACAATAACTTACATGCATTTACAAGATAGTGCAATGGCAGGCATGTTAAACTCCACTGTTAACACTGATGACATGCTGTAGCAAGGTGTTTGCATTGGTTTCTTATAAAGCATTATCATCAGCTGCCTCCATACCTTGAAAACCATACCAACAAATGTCAGTTAAGTATTTACCCCTTATATGCATTACCACTGTGTTTATATATGCTGTAGGTCATGTGTTGCATTGATACAAGGTGATTTTTTCAATGTATACAAACTCTGGGGATTGATCAATGAGAAGATACAGAGCAAAAAAGGTGTAATGGATTTATGTCCAGAAATGCATGGTTTCCATTATAGAGACCATTTGTTGTCATACTTTGTTACAGAGACTGCAGTATAATATGTGATGTACCTTGCAGCCACAGTTAAAATATGCCATCCTCTCCTGCCATAATCATTGGTAATGTTGTGTCCAATTCACTTCTCCTGCTGACTCACCTTGTACTGGATGTGATACAGCATTGTACACAAAGGTTCCATAGTCAACTTGAGAGCTTGCCGAAATGGTGTTTACTTTTCACACACACACACACACACACACACACACACACACACGCACACACACACACACACACACACACGCACGCGCACACACACACACACACACACACACACACACACACTTATTTACAATTAACACATTACTGCACTGAAATTGTGCAGAGATTTATATATATATTTAAATTAATAGAGGGAAACATTCCACATGGGAAAAATATATCTAAAAACAAAGATGATGTGACTTACCAAACGAAAGTGCTGGCACGTCGATAGACACACAAGTATTTTGTGTGTATGTTTGTGTTTGTTTGTGTGTCTATCGACGTGCCAGCGCTTTCGTTTGGTAAGTCACATTATCTTTGTTTATATATATATCTAAAAACAAAGATGATGTGACTTACCATACGAAAGCGCTGGCAGGCCAATAGGCCAATTGTGGGTATGTATGTGTCTGTTTGTGTGTCTATCGACGTGCCAGCGCTTTCGTTTGGTAAGTCACATTATCTTTGTTTATATATATATCTAAAAACAAAGATGATGTGACTTACCATACGAAAGCGCTGGCAGGCCAATAGAGACACAAACAGACACATACATACCCACAAAATTCAAGCTTTCACAACAAACTGTTGCCTCATCAGGAAAGAGGGAAGGAGAGGGAAAGACGAAAGGAAGTGGGTTTTAAGGGAGAGGGTAAGGAGTTATTCCAATCCCGGGAGCGGAAAGACTTACCTTAGGGGAAAAAAAGGACAGGTATACACTCGCGCACACACACACATATCCATCCGCACATACACAGACACAAGCAGACATTTGTAAAGGCAAAGAGTTTGGGCAGAGATGTCAGTCGAGGCGGAAGTACAGAGGCAAAGATGTTGTTGAAAGACAGGTGAGGTATGAGCGGCGGCAAATTGAAATTAGCGGAGATTGAGGCCTGGCGGATAACGAGAAGAGAGGATATACTGAAGGGCAAGTTCCCATCTCCGGAGTTCTGACAGGTTGGTGTTAGTGGGAAGTATCCAGATAACCCGGACGGCGTAACACTGTGCCAAGATGTGCTGGCCGTGCACCAAGGCACGTTTAGCCACAGGGTGATCCTCATTACCAACAAACACTGTCTGCCTGTGTCCATTCATGCGAATGGACAGTTTGTTGCTGGTCATTCCCACATAGAAAGCTTCACAGTGTAGGCAGGTCAGTTGGTGAATCACGTGGGTGCTTTCACACGTGGCTCTGCCTTTGATCGTGTACACCTTCCGGGTTACAGGACTGGAGTAGGTGGTGGTGGGAGGGTGCATGGGACAGGTTTTACACTGGGGGCGGTTACAAGGGTAGGAGCCAGAGGGTAGGGAAGGTGGTTTGGGGATTTCATAGGGATGAACTAAGAGGTTACAAAGGTTATGTGGATGGTGGAAAGACACTCTTGGTGGAGTGGGGAGGATTTCATGAAGGATGGATCTCATTTCAGGGCAGGATTTGAGGAAGTCATATCCCTGCTGGAGAGCCACATTCAGAGTCTGATCCAGTCCCGAAAAGTATCCTGTCACAAGTGGGGCACTTTTGGGGTTCTTCTGTGGGAGGTTCTGGGTTTGAGGAGATGAGGAAGTGGCTCTGGTTATTTGCTTCTGTACCAGGTCGGGAGGGTAGTTGCGGGATGCGAAAGCTGTTTTCAGGTTGTTGGTGTAATGGTTCAGGGATTCCGGACTGGAGCAGATTCGTTTGCCACGAAGACCTAGGCTGTAGGGAAGAGACCGTTTGATGTGGAATGGGTGGCAGCTGTCATAATGGAGGTACTGTTGTTTGTTGGTGGGTTTGATGTGGACGGACGTGTGAACCTGGCCATTGGACAGGTGGAGGTCAACGTCAAGGAAAGTGGCATGGGATTTGGAGTAGGACCAGGTGAATCTGATGGAACCAAAGGAGTTGAGGTTGGAGAGGAAATTCTGGAGTTCTTCTTCACTGTGAGTCCAGATCATGAAGATGGTTATAAAGCCAATTGTACATTACTTTTTCCAAAATTTTTGAGAATGCTGGCAAAAGTGAAATTGGATGGAAATTTGATGCTATTTCTTTATCTCCCTTCTTAAACAGTGGCTTAACTTCAGCATATTTTAACCATTCAGGAAATATTCCACTGATAAGCGACTGGTTACACAGATAGCTTAATACACTCCTGGAAATGGAAAAAAGAACACATTGACACCGGTGTGTCAGACCCACCATACTTGCTCCGGACACTGCGAGAGGGCTGTACAAGCAATGATCACACGCACGGCACAGCGGAAACACCAGGAACCGCGGTGTTGGCCGTCGAATGGCGCTAGCTGCGCAGCATTTGTGCACCGCCGCCGTCAGTGTCAGCCAGTTTGCCGTGGCATACGGAGCTCCATCGCAGTCTTTAACACTGGTAGCATGCCGCGACAGCGTGAACGTGAACCGTATGTGCAGTTGACGGACTTTGAGCGAGGGCGTATAGTGGGCATGCGGGAGGCCGGGTGGACGTACCGCCGAATTGCTCAACACGTGGGGCGTGAGGTCTCCACAGTACATCGATGTTGTCGCCGGTGGTCGGCGGAAGGTGCACGTGCCCGTCGACCTGGGACCGGTCCGCAGCGACGCACGGATGCACCCCAAGACCGCAGGATCCTACGCAGTGCCGTAGGGGACCGCACCGCCACTTCCCAGCAAATTAGGCACACTGTTGCTCCTGGGGTATCGGCGAGGACCATTCGCAACCGTCTCCATGAAGCTGGGCTACGGTCCCGCACACCGTTAGGCCGTCTTCCGCTCACGCCCCAACATCGTGCAGCCCGCCTCCAGTGGTGTCGCGACAGGCGTGAATGGAGGGACGAATGGAGACGTGTCGTCTTCAGCGATGAGAGTCGCTTCTGCCTTGGCGCCAATGATGGTCGTATGCGTGTTTGGCGCCGTGCAGGTGAGCGCCACAATCAGGACTGCATACGACCGAGGCACACAGGGCCAACACCCGGCATCATGGTGTGGGGAGCGATCTCCTACACTGGCCGTACACCACTGGTGATCGTCGAGGGGACACTGAATAGTGCACGGTACATCCAAACCGTCATCGAACCCATCGTTCTACCATTCCTAGACCGGCAAGGGAACTTGCTGTTCCAACAGGACAATGCACGTCCGCATGTATCCCGTGCCACCCAACGTGCTCTAGAAGGTGTAAGTCAACTACCCTGGCCAGCAAGATCTCCGGATCTGTCCCCCATTGAGCATGTTTGGGACTGGATGAAGCGTCGTCTCACGCGGTCTGCACGTCCAGCACGAACGCTGGTCCAACTGAGGCGCCAGGTGGAAATGGCATGGCAAGCCGTTCCACAGGACTACATCCAGCATCTCTACGATCGTCTCCATGGGAGAATAGCAGCCTGCATTGCTGCGAAAGGTGGATATACACTGTACTAGTGCCGACATTGTGCATGCTCTGTTGCCTGTGTCTATGTGCCTGTGGTTCTGTCAGTGTGATCATGTGATGTATCTGACCCCAGGAATGTGTCAATAAAGTTTCCCCTTCCTGGGACAATGAATTCACGGTGTTCTTATTTCAATTTCCAGGAGTGTATGTTACTTAACTCAGAATCACATTCTTTAATTAGCTTTGTTGATAGTTCATCATACCCACTAAATGTTTTTGTTTTAAAGATTTTATGACGGACATTATTTATGCTGGGGTAGTAAGGGTCAAATTTATATTATGGAAGTTACTTGAAATGTCTGGTCTGAGGTATTCCATAGCAGCATCTACAGAACCTGACAACTCCATCTTTTCAGTTACAGTTATGAAGTGTTTGTTAAAAAGTTCTGCAACACTATACACATCTGTCACCAATGTATCATTTACTCTTAATGCTATTTGTCCCTCTTCATGTCTGGTTCTACTGGTCTCCTTCTTCACTATATCCCATATTGTCTTTATTTTGTTATCTCATATGACTATCTTTTCCTTGTAATATATTTGCTTTGATGTCCGTATTACAGTCTTTAGTATTTTGCAGTTTTTCTTGTAATGTGCTATAGCATCAACATCGGAACTGTTTTGGATTGACAGATACAGTTTTCTTTTTGTTTTACAAGATACCCCTATTCCTTCAGTAATCCATGTCTTCTTTGTAGGCTTTGCTCTAACCTTGGTAAGTTTTTGGGGAAAACAGTGTTCGAATAAGGTAAGCACTTTATTAGCAAAAGTGTTATAATATTCATTCATGCCATGAGCACTGTAAACATCAGTCCGGTGAATGTCTCTGAGGAGTGTCCTAAAATAATCAATTTTTGGCTTATTGATTACCCTCTTGAGCTCAGATTTAACAGATTTTACATCCTGTTCAGTGTTAACATTTAACAGAAGGAACAGCATGTCATGATGTGAAAGGCCATTGACTATTGGTTTTGTAATATAATTTTGTTCATTGGACTTTTCTATAAAGATATTATCAATGGCTGATTGTGAGCAATTGGCTACCCTAGTGGGGAACTTTACAGTGGAAATTAAGTTGAATGATAGTGTTACTAACTCAAGTAAGTTCTTATTGGGAGAGTCTTTAAGGAAATCTACATTGAAATCACCAGCAACCACTATTTCTTTGTTTTTGTTTGTTAAATGGGCCAGTACAGCTTCAAGGTGATTTACGAGCAGATTAAAGTTACCTGCAGGTGCTCAATATACACTTAATATTATGAAGGATTTTTTGTGAAATTCTACTACTGTTCCACGCGCTTCCGTATGCTGTTCTAGGCAAAATTTATGAATGTCTATGTTCTTAAATTTATGACCGTTCCTGATGAATGTGGCAAATCCTCCTTTCTCCATTTATGATCTACAAAAGTGAGATGCTAACCTAAACCTGTAACACTTAAAAGCTCTGTACCAGTCGTCACATGATGTTGAGAGAGGCAGATTATGTCAGCTGGGTTTGAAGACTCTAATTCATCTATGCAGATAGTTAATTCATTAATTTTATTTCTCAGTCCTCGAATATTTTGATGCAACAAAGATAGCTGACATTTTACATTGACTGAGGTAAAATTGGGTAGAGTTAAAATATCTGTTGACTGCTGAAAATTATTAACCAATGGCTGTTTATACTGATGTACTAAGCTAGAACTTTGTTTTTTGGTTTCTTTCTCAAACAGAAGGTTTGTCTCAGTCCTAACCTCTCTTAAAATGTGGTTTCTTTCTGTCCTCACTACCCTAAAAAAGGGTCTTTTCTGAACCCTATAACCACTGGTATTTTATCACTCATGACAGTGCCTCCCCCCTTTAACTTTCCTGCTATTTTCCCAGCCAATTTACCCTTCCCCTTCCTGTTGAGGTGAAGGCCATGCCTAGTATAATCCCACCTATTGAGAGAATCAACAGGAACCACACCAATGTGTGACCCTACACCTGACATAAGCAACCGTTCCAACTCCAAATTAACTATCTTGACAGAAGAGTTCAGATGAGTTCGGTCATGGCACCCAAGAACAGATACAAGCTCAACACTAGTATGCTTCGATGCTGATGCAATATTTGCCAGGTCACACTCTATACTGTACCCAGGATCTCTGTCAATATTATTACCTGCCCCACCCACTATAACCACGGTGTCTTCCTCAGTGAAATCTTTGCAAAGTGATCCTAAGTCCTCTGTCACTGCTCCAGACCAGCACTAGGTTTAAAAAAATTGGTGACCTGGCATTCTGATCCTAGTTCATCCTGCAAAAGTTGGCCAACACCTCTTCCATGGGAACTACCTAACAACAACACTTTCTTTCTCTTTACTGATTTCCCTACTTTCTTATTTATCCATTTGCTGCTGAAAGTTTGTTGTGTCTACACCTACAACTGCTTGAGGCTCACCAGTTTCTAACTGAAGCAACAGGTCAAATCTATTTTCCACATTCACCACAAAGCTGTCAGACAAAGTTCTAGGCCTGTTCCTCCTGTTGCCTGTTGCCACTTCCCACCTCTCTTTACCCTTCTCCCTCCTTAACCTGTCAAGATCTCCCCTGGCCTTGTCTAACTTAGCCCTGAAGGGTGGCAATTTTCATCTCCTGTTCTAGTATCTTCCTATCTCTACTACAAATCCTACAAAACCACTGATGAGTCTCATTTACTTCCCCTATTCCCACGCCACTACAGTTACCCACATGGAAAAAACCTACAGCACCCATCACACGAAAGCCCTGACCTAACAATTCTATGGCAAGTCAAGCACTTTTCACTCATGATAAAATTAAAACTTTATTAAGAATAAATCAGTTAAATTACAGATAAACACGAAAATATGGTTCCACGAATTTGGCCTACATGCAACTGTCTGTAAACAAAAACAACAGTGCAAAGTTTCTGAAATAACAACTTAAACTTTGCGCTACTTTCCAGAAATGCTAGTTAAATGATTTACGCTACAGTTAAATTGCTGGAGAGAGCAAAGAACAACTAAATGAAATTCTATAGATTTGCTGCGGCAAAACGTAAACAGAAAATATGGCTGTACGATCTTTTCGCGTTTTCTGCTATATTATGTAAAGAAAAATGAAACCTTTAGTGATACACTTAAAAGGCACACTAATACACCTATTTACCATGTAATCAGTAGTAAACTATGTGTTTTATAATCCAAAATGACTTATCTTTACGAGAACACCAAAACTCGCGCCATCACCTGGCACTTACAGAAAGGCAAATGGCAACTGCTGGTGGGCAGCAAGGTTGTATCAGGAGACTTATCCCCATCGACAGTGACGACAGCTTCAACGTTTTTAACAGTAGTTTGCCATTTGTCTGAGTCAGGGTCATTTCAGGAAGCAGGAAATCATGAAGGACGAACCTGAAATTTTCGGACACTAGACTTGAAGGAAAATGTGATTAACACTGTGGAAGGCGACTGCTCTGTCAGTACCTGGCAGTTGGCCTGCAAGTACCACATAAGCCAGACAACCATGTGGAACATTCTCCATGACAATTGTTGCTACATTTACCACATACAGTATGCGGAGGACTTACTAGTGACAGACTTTCCACATCGGGAGCAGTTTTGTCACTGGTTTCTTCACCAGTATTTGTGTCATCCATCCTATTCACAGATGAGGCCACATTTATGTGGAGTGGTATCTTCAACTTTCATAACAGTCATCTGTGGTATACAGAACCCACATGGTATGGACGGTATGGTGACAGCGAATCATCTGCATCAATGCAGCTCGAATATATGAGCTAGGATAATTGGCAACCATATTTTGGAACTGATCTTTCTTTCACATCATCTAACAGGCAAGAACTATTGGCATTTCTTGCGAATGACTTTTCCTCCACTGCTGGAAGAAGTGATGATTTGAAGAGTTGTATGGCTGCTACAGGATGGTGCTCCAGCCCACTTCATTATTAACATCCAGACCCATCTCAGTCATGTCTTTCTGGATGAGGGGGTCCAGTTGTGTGGCCTACTCATTCATCGGATCTCAACCCTTACAATTTCTTGTTACGGTGCTATCTCAAAAGTATCATGTATGCAGAGCACATTCCAAATGTGGAGGCACTGGTACAGTGTATTCAGCCTGCCTTTGACACTGTTTGTGTGCATCCTGGACAATGTGAACGTGTGAGATAGAACATGCTATGGTGCGTGCACACTTGTGTTAAGACACATGGAAACCATTTTCAGCCCATACTGTAACTGTGGCTGCATGCTACAGCACATATTAGACCAC
This sequence comes from Schistocerca piceifrons, assembly GCF_021461385.2. Lineage (NCBI taxonomy): Eukaryota > Metazoa > Arthropoda > Insecta > Orthoptera > Acrididae > Schistocerca > Schistocerca piceifrons. The sequence goes on along the minus strand of NC_060140.1, from coordinate 261,058,300 downwards.
AATCTCTGTTACAATGTATGATTGAATAAACGGCCTCTAGCATGGGAACCATGCATTTCTGGACATAAGTTCATTAGACCTTTTTTGTTGTGTATCCTCTCATCCATAAATCGCTAGAGTTTGTACACAGTGGAAAAAATCACCCTGTATATTTGGCAAATCTGTGTGGGTGTTAAAGAGTGCAAACAACAAACTATCAGTGGATGTATTTTACTTCTGTGCATGAAATTATTCAAGGTCAAGCGGACACAGTTGACGCAAATGATCAGCAAAGCCAACAGAGGGGTTGGTAGAGTGTAAAAGATAATGGTATCCAGGAACAAATGAAGAAAAATGAAGGAAAGCAATATACAACACAGCGTGACAAGTGAGTGGTGGTGTATGGAAACCTATAGGACCTCCATGTGAATGCTCTAAAACGTGTTTTGAGTGTGCAAGTGAAGAAGATAGGCAATGCATATACCAGAATTTCTGGCAGTTGGAACACTATGATGCACAAAATGCCTACCTACAATTTTGTTTACAGTCATAAAGAACTTTTAAATTTCTATTTTGGAGAAATTTCACAATAATGTTTCATTTGTGGCGTAGAGCGCCATAAATATTGATATTTGTTCAGTGTATAAGTGTGCTGTCTTTGAGGACAGGGCTTTGGGAGGATGTTGGTTGCTAACAGGACTTAGCCTCCAGACTTGTATCTGTGTAGAAGTGAAGTGCTAATAAATCTGTATCTGAGAGAAATCTAGTTGTTTTCCTACAACTATATCCTATCCCTTCACATTAACTCACTCAGCAAATAAACAGTGGTAGTCAATGGTAACATTCTAAGTGCACTCCATTTGCAAGTAAACAATGTTAAGTATCCACTGATGAAATTTTAAGAATAGAATTGTGGGTAGAATTTACCACTTTAAAAATATGAAAACAATGACATATACATATAAAAATTGCAAAAGATCTACATGCTATATTTTATTTATGAGAATTTATTGAAACTTAATTACACAATTTCCTTAAAGAACCGTAATGTTACTTACCACTGTTTACAGCTGAGGTCTTCAGTTAAAGAGAGTTTTGAAGAAAAGTGAAGCAGTTTGATGAATATTAAGAACTCAGATGGGAATCCTGTATTATGCAAAGAAGTGAAGGCTGAAAGGTGGAAGGAATATATACAGCATGTTTTTTAAACTTGGAACAACTAAATTTCATGAAAAATACACTCATAAAAGCCGGCCGCGGTGGTCTAGCGGTTCTAGGCGCTCAGTCCGGAACCGCGCGACTGCTACAGTCGCAGGTTCGAATCCTGCCTCGGGCATGGGTGTGTGTGATATCCTTAGGTTAAAGTAGTTCTAAGTTCTATGGGACTGATGACCACAGATGTTAAGTCCCATAGTGCTCAGAGCCATTTGAACCATTTGAACACTCATAAAAAAATGTTCCACTACTTTCAAAACAGACACCTGTCTGTACTAAAATACTCCCTGTACCTCCACCCATGCAGAAGTGGGATCACCTTTTTACTTTCAAATGGGAACCTCCCATTTTTATTGCAGATTTGGATTATATACCAAAATATACCTAGCGTTTATTAAAAACATTTTTTTCCATTCATGGTAGATGTGCTGCAATAGACAAAAACCAATTTTTTTGTTTTTGCAATTAAGAACAAACTCATCTGACTCTGCATAAGATCTGTGATGAAAAATATAAACATTTTTGTCTTGAACAGGTGATATTTTTGTTAAAAATTTATTTTAGTTTTGCCAATTTGATTGTACAGTAAAACTTTTATGATTACACATTTTAAAAGAAAGGTCTGGCAAATAAGCTACTATTAAAGTAATGTAGTTTTCTGTTCCATTTGGGGTTGATTTTGGTGAGTCCCCATACAATAAAGATGCTTGATTTTGGTGATTCACTCAGAATCTCACCAGCAGGGTTACTGATTTCAGTGTGTTCTTCCATCCATCATAGTAACTATCACACCAGCTGCATATGGCTACTGGTGAAATACAGTTCACAACAACTGTAACCTCCCCCCATGAACCATGGACCTTGCCGTTGGTGGGGAGGCTTGCGAGCTTCAGCGATACAGATAGCCGTACCGTAGGTGCAACCACAACAGAGGGGTATCTGTTGAGAGGCCAGGCAAACGCGTGGTTCCTGAAGAGGGGCAGCAGCCTTTTCAGTAGTTGCAGGGGCAACAGTCTGGATGATTGACTGATCTGGCCTTGTAACACTAACCAAAATGGCCTTGCTGTTGTGGTACTGTGAACGGCTGAAAGCAAGAGGAAACTACAGCCGTAATTTTCCCCGAGGGCATGCAGCTTTACTGTATGATTAAATGATGATGGCGTCCTCTTGGGTAAAATATTCCGGAGGTAAAATAGTCCCCCATTCGGATCTCCGGGCGGGGACTACTCAAGAGGACGTCGTTATCCGGAGAAAGATAACTGGCATTCTACGGATCGGAGCATGGAATGTCTGATCCCTTAATCGGGCAAGTAGGTTAGAAAATTTAAAAAGGGAAATGGATAAGTTAAAGTTAGATATAGTGGGAATTAGTGAAGTTCGGTGGCAGGACGAACAAGACTTCTGGTCAGGTGAATACAGGGTTATAAATACAAAATCAAATAGGGGTAATGCAGGAGTAGGTTTAATAATGAATAAAAAAATAGGTGTATGGGTAAGCTACTACAAACAGCATAGTGAACGCATTATTGTGGCCAAGATAGACACGAAGCCCACGCCTACTACAGTAGTACAAGTTTATATGCCAACTAGCTCTGCAGATGACGAAGAAATTGATGAAACGTATGATGAGATAAAAGAAATTATTCAGGTAGTGAAGGGAGACGAAAATTTAATAGTCATGGGTGACTGGAATTCGTCAGTAGGAAAAGGAAGAGAAGGAAACATAGTAGGTGAATATGGATTGGGGCTAAGAAATGAAAGAATAAGCCGCCTAGTAGAATTTTGCGCAGAGCATAACTTAATCATAGCTAATACTTGGTTTAAGAATCATGAAAGAAGGTTGTATACATGGAAGAAATCGGGAGATACTAAAAGGTATCAGATAGATTATATAATGGTAACACAGACATTTAGGAACCAGGTTTTAAATTGTAAGACATTTCCAGGGGCAGATGTGGACTCTGACCACAATCTATTAGTTATGAACTGTAGATTAAAACTGACGAAACTGCAAAAAGGTGGGAATTTAAGGAGATGGGACCTGGATAAACTGAAAGAACCAGAGATTGTACAGAGTTTCAGGGAGAGCAGAAGGGAACAATGAGGGATGAAATAGTGAAGGCAGCAGAGGATCAAATAGGTAAAAAGATGAGGGCTAGTAGAAACCCTTGGGTAACAGAAGAAATATTGAATTTAATTGATGAAAGGAGAATATATAAAAATGCAGTAAATGAAGCAGGCAAAAAGGAATACAAACGTCTCAAAGATGAGATCCACAGGAAGTGCAAAATGGCTAAGCAGGGATGGCTAGAGGACAAATGTAAGGATGTAGAGGCTTATCTCACTAGGGGTAAGATAGATACTGCCTGCAGGAAAATTAAAGAGACCTTTGGAGAAAGGAGAACCACTTGCATGAATATCAAGAGCTCAGATGGAAACCCAGTTCTAAGCAAAGAAGGGAAAGCAGAAAGGTGAAAGGAGTATATAGAGGGCCTATACAAGGGTGATGTACTTGAGGACAATATTATGGAAATGGAAGAGGATGTAGATGAAGATGAAATGGGAGATATGATATTGTGTGAAGAGTTTGACAGAGCACTGAAAGACCTGAATCGAAACAAGGCCCCGGGAGTAGACAACATTCCAATGGAACTACTGACAGCCTTGGGAGAGCCAGTCCTGACAAAACTCTACCATCTGGTGAGGAAGATGTATGAGACAGGCGAAATACCCTCAGACTTCAAGAAGAATATAATAATCCCAATCCCAAAGAAAGCAGGTGCTGACAGATGTGAAAATTACCGAACTATCAGTTTAATAAGTCACAGCTGCAAAATACTAACGCGAATTCTTTACAGACGAATGGAAAAACTGGTAGAAGCCGACCTCGGGGAAGATCAGTTTGGATTCCGTAGAAATGTTGGAACACGTGAGGCAATTCTGACCCTATGACTTATCTTGGAAGAAAGATTAAGGAAAGGCAAACCTACGTTTCTAGCATTTGTAGACTTAGAGAAAGCTTTTGACAATGTTGATTGGAATACTCTCTTTCAAATTCTGAAGGTGGCAGGGGTAAAATACAGAGATCAAAAGGCTATTTACAATTTGTACAGAAAGCAGATGGCAGTTATAAGAGTCAAGGGGTATGAAAGGGAAGCAGTGGTTGGGAAGGGAGTGAGACAGGGTTGTAGTCTATCCCCGATGTTATTCAATCTGTATATTGAGCAAGCAATAAAGGAAACAAAAGAAAAGTTTGGAGTAGGTATTAAAATCCATGGAGAAGAAATAAAAACCTTGAGGTTCGCCGATGATATTGTAATTCTGTCAGAGACAGCAAAGGACTTGGAAGAGCAGTTGAATGGAATGGACAGTGTCTTGAAAGGAGGGTATAAGATGAACATCAACAAAAGCAAAATGAGGATAATGGAATGTAGTCGAATTAAGTTGGGTGATGTTGAGGGAATTAGATTAGGAAATGAGACACTTAAAGTAGTAAAGGAGTTTTGCTATTTGGGGAGCAGAATAACTGATGATGGTCGAAGTAGAAAGGATATAAAATGTAGACTGGCAATGGCAAGGAAAGCGTTTCTTAGGAAGAGAAAATTGTTAACATCGAGTATTGATTTAAGTGTCAGGAAGTCGTTTCTCAAAGTATTTGTATGGAGTGTAGCCATGTATGGAAGTGAAACATGGATGATAAATAGCTTAGACAAGAAGAGAATAGAAGCTTTCGAAATGTGGTGCTACAGAAGAATGCTGAAGATTAGATGGGTTGATCACATAACTAATGAGGAGGTATTGAATAGAATTGGGGAGAAGAGGAGCTTGTGGCACAACTTGACTAGAAAAAGGGATCGGTTGGTAGGACATGTTCTGAGACATCAAGGGATCACCAATTTAGTAATGGAGGGCAGCATGGAGGGTAAAAATCGTAGAGGGAGACCAAGAGATGAATACACTAAGCAGATTCAGAAGGATGTAGGTTGCAGTAGGTACTGGGAGATGAAGAAGCTCGCACAGGATAGAGTAGCATGGAGAGCTGCATCAAACCAGTCTCAGGACTGAAGACCACAACAACAACAACAACAATTGTAAGTAAAACTGTGCATGATAATACTGAGAGAGAAATCTCTCATGCATCCCTCAATGCTCAGTACCCCACAATGTGGTGTGCCGCACCACAGTGCTAGAGCCTTTACAACCCTGAACACAAATGACTCAGCACCACTACTGTCCAGAGCCTTTCCTGCAACATTTGAAGTACCAGTAACGGTTTTTTCTGTAGAAGAGGAAATCGAAATAATTTTAATTTATGGCAAGGCTGGGTCTTCGTGCCAAACATTTTGCTGCTAGGCAAAAATACTATTTATCACGTTTACACCAGCGTGAAGCATAGGAAAAGAACTCAGAGAGCTATTGGAATGAGGCGCAGTAACAGTGAAATTGCAGCACAGTCAAATTTGCAAAACTAAATAAAATTTTTAACAAAATTATCAACTGTTTGCAACAAAAAAGTTTACAGTATTATTGAAAATATAATGCAGAGACAGATGAGCTGGTTCTTAATCGCAAACACTTTAAAAATTGAATTTTCTCAATTACAGGCCATCTACCTGGAATGGAAAAAATGTTTCAGGTAAACCATAGGTATTTGTTTGGTGCAGAATCCTAATCTGCAATAAAAATGGAGGGTTCTCATTTTAAAATAAAAAGCTGACCCCACCCCCATATTGGGGGAGGGCTAAGGGGTAACCAGCTTTACCGTAGACATATGCCCCCTATGGAGATATTAACCTTCGTCTGGAATGTTTTTTCATATAGTGTGTATTTTTTTGAGATATTTAGTTGTTCCAAGTTAAAACAAATACCACATAGTATGCCTATATAAAACAAACAAACCTGAGAGAACGGGAAGAAGAAGTAGATGAAGTACAAATGGGCAATATGATACTGCAACAAGAAGGAAGGAAGGAGATTAGGGTTTAACATCACATCAGCTGTGAGAATAATTTGGTAGGGTGTGGTACCGAAAGATAAAAGAGATATGTTTCAAAGAAGACAAATGCTGACAACTGTTAATATTTTTTTTTTTTTTTTTTTGAGGGAAGAGACCAGACAGCGAGGTCATGGGTCTCATCGGATTAGGGAAGGATGAGGAAGGAAGTCGGCCATGCCCTTTCAAAGGAACCATCCCGGCATTTGCCTGGAGCGATTTAGGGAAATCACAGAAAACCTAAATCAGGATGGACGAACGCGGGATTGAACCGTCGTCCTCCCAAATACGAGTCCAGTGTGCTAACAACTGCGCCACCTCGCTCGGTAACTGTTAATATTACTGGACCATCAGTTTAATATGTCATCATTGGAGAAAACTAATAAAATTATTTACAAATAAATGGAAAATCTGGTAAAAGTTGATCTGAGGAAAGATCAGGCTCCAGAGAAATATTGGAACATGTAAGGCAATGACGGACCTTAGAAAATAGATTAAAGAAAGGAAAACTTATGTTCATTGCATTTGCAGATTTAGAAAAAGCTTTTGACAAAATTAACCAGAATACACTCTCTTTAATTCTGAAGGTAGCGGGGGTAAAGTACAGGGAGAAAAAAGTTATTCACAACTTATACAGAAACCAGACTGCAGCTATAAGAGTCAAAGAACATGAAAGCCAGGTGGTGGTTGAGAAAGAAGTTGTACATCACTATGATCTATTGTGCAAAATGATACATAGATCATGAAACTAACTAACACGGTTATAACCACCCCCGGATGTTACTCATTCTGTACATTGAGCAAGCAATAAAGGAAGTGAAGAGAAATCTGGAAAGAGAATTTAAGTTCAGGAAGAACAAATAAAAATTTTACAGTTCACCTATGACACTGTAATTCTGTCAAAGATGATAAATGCCTCTTGATGATGAGGATGATGATGATGATGATGATGATGATGTTTGATTTGTGGGGTGCTCAACTGTCGGTCATCAGTGTCCACATGCCTCTTAAAAGCAGTTGAATGAAATGGATAGCCTCTTGAAAAGAGGTTATAAAATAAATATCAACAACAGTATAACATGGGTAATGGAATATAACTGAATTAAATGAGGTGATGCTGATTCTGAAGGAATTAAATTAGAAATGAGACACTGAACGTAGTTGATGAGTTTTGCTATTCGAGCAGCAAAATAACTGGTAATGCCTGAAGTAGTGAGGATATGATATAAATAATTGCAGTAACACAAAACAAATACCTGAAAAAGTGAAATGTATTAACATCAGATATAAATTTTAAGTGTTAGTAAGTTTTCTGAAAGTATTTTCTCTGGAGTGCAGTCTTGTATGGAAGTGAAGCATGGATCATAAATGATACTGCAAAGCTTTTAAAATGTGGTGTTACAGAAGAATGCTGAAGTTTATTTGGATAAAATGAATAAATAATGTAGTAGTGCTTTAAAATTAGGGCGAAAAGAAATTTATGGAACAATTCGAGAAAGAAGGGATCAGTTAATACGACAGAACAGAAGGCATGAAGGAATCGTAAATTTGGTAATGGAATGGAGAGGATGGAGGAGGGAGGTTAATTGTAGAAGAAGACCAATTCTTGACTGTAGAAAGTCAGTTCACATGGATACAGGTTGCACTAGTTATTCAAAGATGAAGAGACTTACTGAGAATAAACTATCATGGAATGCGGCATAATACCAATTTTCAGACTGAAGACAAGAACAACAACAACAGCAGCGACATTAAACTACCAACAGCAAGTAAATTGCAGATATTTAAGATAACCAAGGGAGTAGCAGCATCTTTCAGAGCAGCAGCTTTACTGTTAATTTACTAGGATAAACGTAGGTGGCATAAGAACAAAATAACTGGTAATGGCTGAAGTAGTGTGGATATGATACAAATAATTGCAGTAACACAAAACGAATATCTGAAAAAGAGAAATGTATTAACATCAGATATAAATTTTAAGTGTTAGTAAGTTTTCTGAAAGTATTTTCTCTGGAGTGCAGTCTTGTATGGAAGTGAAGCATGGATCATAAATAATACTGCAAAGCTTTTAAAATGTGGTGTTACAGAAGAATGCTGAAGTTTATTTGGATAAACTGAATAAATAATGTAGTAGTGCTTTAAAATTAGGGCAAAAAGAAATTTATGGAACAACTTGAGAAAGAAGGAATCAGTTATAGTAATAATTTATTGATAATACAGTGTACTAATTTAGTTTCTAAGAGTTCTTGATCTTTGTAAATGTTGAAAGTATTGTGTTGATTTGTGTAATCTACTACATTATTTGTCCAGTTCCGGTCAAGATCACTGCAAGCTTTTTCTACATTTACATTCATACTCAGAAAACCACTGCAAAGTGAATGGGAGAGTGTGCTTCACACTGCATCAGTTGTTAGGGCTTTTTCCTATTCCTGTCACAAATAGTGCAAGGAAGACTGATTGGTTAAATGCCTCCATATACGCAGTAATCAATTCAGTCTTGTTTTTGCATTCCCTGTGGGAGCAATAGATAGAAGGTTGTATGTTTCTGTATTCACCACTTAAAGAGCTGCTTTTTGAAACTTACAAGGTAGACTTTCATGGGATAGTTTGTGCCTACACTATGTGATCAAAAGTATCTGGACACCCCCAAAAAACATAAGTTTTTCATATTAAGTGCATTGTGCTGCTACCTATTGCCAGGTACTCCATATCAGCAACCTCAGGAGTCATTAGACATTGTGAGAGAGCAGAATGGGGTGCTCCGTGGAACTCATGAACTTCAAACGTGGTCAGGTGACTGGGTGTCACTTTGTGTCATACATCTGTATGCGAGATTTTCACACTCAGATTCTGGTGTTATAGTGAAGTGGAAACATGAAGGGGCACGTACAGCACAAAAGCCTACCGGCTGACCTCTCCTGTTGATTAACAGAGATGGCCTACAGTTGAAGAGGGTTGTAATGTGTAATAGGCAGACATCTATCCAGACCATCACACAGGAATTCCAAACTGCATCAGGATCTACTGCAAGTACTATGAAAGTTAGGTGGGAGGTGAGAAAATTTGGATTTCATGGTCGATCGGCTGCTCATAAGCCACACATTATGCTGGTAAATGCCAAACAATGCCTCGCATGGTGTAGGGTGCGTAAACATTGGACGATTGAACAGTGGAAAAATGTTGTGTGGAGTGACAAATCATGGTACACAATGTGGTGATCTGATGGCAGGGTGTGGGTATGGCGAATGCCTGGTGAATGTCATCTGCCAGCATGTGTAGTGCCAACAGTAAAATTCGGAGGCGGTGGTGTTATGGTGTGGTTGTGTTTTTCATGGAGGGGGCTTGCACCTCTTGTTGTTTTTGGTGTCACTATCACAGCACAGGGCTACATTGATGTTCTAAGCACCTTCTAGTTTCCCACTGTTGAATGGAAATTCGGGGATGGCAACTGCATCTTTCAACACAATCGAGCACCTGTTCATAATGCACAGCCAGTCGTGGAGTGGTTAGATGACAGTAACATCCTTGTAATGGACTGGCCTGCACAGAGTCCTGACCTATATCCTATAGAATACCTTTGGGATGTTTTCTAATGCTTACTTTGTGCCAGGTTTCACTGACCGACATCGATACCACTCCCCAGTGCAGTACTCCATGAAGAATGGGCTGACATTTCTCAGGAAACCTTCCAGCACCTGACTGAACGTATGCCTGTGAGAGTGGAAGCTATCATCAAGGCTAAGGGTGGGCCTACACCATACTGAATTCCAGCATTAGTTATGGAGGGTGCCACGAACTTGTACGTCATTTTCAGGCAGGTGTCTGTCTTGCCAGTTGTTTCAGTATCTCCATGATGCTCTCCAAATCTATGATCATTTGTACTGCTGTTCTCTATATCTCTTCAGTATCCCCTTGGTATGGCTTCCTCACATTGTACTTGAGCAATGTCCTAAGAGGGTCACAGAAATGTTTTGTTAGCAATCTCCTTTGTAAACAAATTGTATTTCCCTAGTATTCAGTCCTAAATTATTACACTTTATGACTATATATTATCTGTGTAATTGGCAATAATACACTCCTGGAAATGGAAAAAAGAACACATTGACACCGGTGTGTCAGACCCACCATACTTGCTCCGGACACTGCGAGAGGGCTGTACAAGCAATGATCACACGCACGGCACAGCGGAAACACCAGGAACCGCGGTGTTGGCCGTCGAATGGCGCTAGCTGCGCAGCATTTGTGCACCGCCGCCGTCAGTGTCAGCCAGTTTGCCGTGGCATATGGAGCTCCAACGCAGTCTTTAACACTGGTAGCATGCTGCGACAGCGTGGACGTGAACCGTATGTGCAGTTGACGGACTTTGAGCGAGGGCGTATAGTGGGCATGCGGGAGGCTGGGTGGACGTACCGCCGAATTGCTCAACACGTGGGGCGTGAGGTCTCCACAGTACATCGATGTTGTCGCCAGTGGTCGGCGGAAGGTGCACGTGCTCGTCGACCTGGGATCGGACCGCAGCGACGCACGGATGCACGCCAAGACCGTAGGATCCTACGCAGTGCCGTAGGGGACCGCACCGCCACTTCCCAGCAAATTAGGGACACTGTTGCTCCTGGGGTATCGGCGAGGACCATTCGCAACCGTCTCCATGAAGCTGGGCTACAGTCCCGCACACCGTTAGGCCATCTTCCGCTCACGCCCCAACATCGTGCAGCCCGCCTCTAGTGGTGTCGCGACAGGCGTGAATGGAGGGACGAATGGAGACGTGTCGTCTTCAGCGATGAGAGTCGCTTCTGCCTTGGTGCCAATGATGGTCGTACGCGTGTTTGGCGCCGTGCAGGTGAGCGCCACAATCAGGACTGCATACGACCGAGGCACACAGGGCCAACACCCGGCATCATGGTGTGGGGAGCGATCTCCTACACTGGCCGTACACCACTGGTGATCATCGAGGGGACACTGAATAGTGCACGGTACATCCAAACCGTCATCGAACCCATCGTTCTACCATTCCTAGACCGGCAAGGGAACTTGCTGTTCCAACAGGACAATGCACGTCCGCATGTATCCCGTGCCACCCAACGTGCTCTAGAAGGTGTAAGTCAACTACCCTGGCCAGCAAGATCTCCGGATCTGTCCCCCATTGAGCATGTTTGGGACTGGATGAAGCATCGTCTCACACGGTCTGCACGTCCAGCACGAACGCTGGTCCAACTGAGGCGCCAGGTGGAAATGGCATGGCAAGCCGTTCCACAGGACTACATCCAGCATCTCTACGATCGTCTCCATGGGAGAATAGCAGCCTGCATTGCTGCGAAAGGTGGATATACACTGTACTAGTATCGACATTGTGCATGCTCTGTTGCCTGTGTCTATGTGCCTGTGGTTCTGTCAGTGTGATCATGTGATGTATCTGATCCCAGGAATGTGTCAATAAAGTTTCCCCTTCCTGGGACAATGAATTCACGGTGTTCTTATTTCAATTTCCAGGAGTGTATCTATAATTTCACACATTAGACTTGGAATGTGCATTATGTCATCCTTGGCATTAATGGCATTAGCTGAAAATATAATCTCTCATGAAGTAAACATACAATATGCTGTTGACAGCGATCTGTCAATAAATTATTATTCAAAGCTTCACAATCCTACTTATTCTTTTTTTCAGCAGAAAAATCTATCAATGTTAATAGATCTTATTCTCTGCTTTAATTTTTTTTCATTCTTATGTTTAGCATTAAAGATATTACACTACACTTAATGTGCACTCATTACATTCATGCCACAGTGAATTTATATGTTAGACAAATGTAAGTATTCTGTAAAAAAAAAAAAAGATGATTGCCATGTCACATGTTCCAGCACAATGAAGCCAAAGTTCAGTAACAAGAATGTTAAGGATATCAGAAACGCATCCATTTAAAGACATTTCTGAATAATTTTGTCTAATTCAACATATTCTATCATGTTCAAATCATCATTTACTAGGAACTCTCACATTCTCTGAAATAGTGCTTTGTTCCACTTTAGATGTACTTTTTTTCTTTTCCGAATGTGCAACATATTTTGTTGTTAACTAACTATACTTTTTATTTTGAATATGTATAATCTTCCTTTTCATAGATGGTGAAGTTGTTCCTAAATTTAATGTGGTGTATCTGACTATTCTTAAATAAATTCTCATAACCTACATTTCTGATTTTCCATGCGATGAGTCCATTTGTTTCTGCCTTTGTATCTGCTATGACCACTTGCTATTTGCAAGTGGATTAACATCATCATTTCCTAGCATTGTCCTGTGTTCATGGGGTTCAGTTGTATTAATGTCTTGGCAGTCACACTTATTTTAATTTTCTGGCTGGTTGCCCTTTCTGTCACCAGTTCATAAGTTATGTTAATGAAGGGTGGTTGTGTGCAATATCTGTCTATGAAACGTGTAAACATTGGTCGCGACAGGCGTGAATGGAGGGACGAATGAAGACGTGTCGTCTTCAGCGATGAGAGTCGCTTCTGCCTTGGTGCCAATGATGGTCGTACGCGTGTTTGGCGCCGTGCAGGTGAGCGCCACAATCAGGACTGCATACGACCGAGGCACACAGGGCCAACACCCGGCATCATGGTGTGGGGAGCGTCACCAGTTCATAAGTTATGTTAATGAAGGGTGGTTGTGTGCAATATCTGTCTATGAAACGTGTAAACATTGTTCGAAATCATATGTCTCACTGGGTATCGTAATTTCTTCCATTTTTGTGTCACATGGGAAGCAAGCAACTGGAACCATTCACCAAATGTCACTTTGACAAAACCACACAAAATACAAGAATTCACACAGTGCAAGGTGCAGTCCATAGGACAGCAGTAAAATAATAATCTATATTGTTCACTTCCTAGTTGGAAACTGTTCTAGAGCCAGAGTTTGTTAATAGCACAATCACTGGCGTCTTAATGCTGTGTAGCACACAGCTTGTTGTAGATTAATCAGTTTGGTAAATACTACAGGGAGCAGCTTGGTAGAAGGCACTAAGCATGAATAAGGATGGGCTCCACAGCAGCAATCTTTACTTGCAGTGCTTCAGTAGAGGACACACTCATGTTACTGAGTGTTGCCTATGTAGACACATGCCAACGGTATGACATCTGCATGAACATATCTGGAGGTGCTGTATCATTAGTGCTACCAGACACTAAACCCCCCTCCCTCCCCTCTTGCCACAGGATATCAAAAATGTACCCTATGGTAACTATGCTATTTAGAGTGCTGAGAAGGAAGGTTGGATGACAAGAATCTGGTGTTAGTGCCATCTTCTGCACTGGAGGCATTGGGTGTGACAGAAGCATTGGTGACATAGTCCAGCATGATGGCCTGTGGAGATGGTTTGAGAGGCAAGAAACTGTCCTTACTCATTATGTTTGGTGGTAAGGGGCCCTACACCAGCATTTCCCAATCTGGGTAAAACCTTGATGCTGGGACGTAGTGAGGCAGGATGATGCTGGAGGCCTGGGTGGATATTAGCACTGGGCCTGCAGGTGTAGCTGTTGTGGGCTGAATTCTAACTGAGCTAGGAGACAAGGCAAGAGCATGTGAGACCACAGTAGACACAGTTAATGCTTACAGCATAACTGTGGGCCATCTTTAGGGGTGACCCTTGAAGTACTCCACAGTAACAAGAGTCCTCTTCTTAATTACGCATGCACATATTAAGGGCCCTGACTAGACATAGGACAGTGGAGGGTGCAAGGTTATTTTTTCTCTGGCTGTAGGATGTGAAAGAGTGTGCTGATCTGTCACCAATGTAATACGTTGGCTGACTCTTTCTGGCCACAGGGGTTGTGCTCAAAAAGATTTTTGTGTAGATGATGATACTGAGAGGTACCTTAAACCTCTAACCTGCTGCCTTCAGAGCAATGAATATCTAAAGATGGTTCCACCTGATGAGCAAAAATAGTCAAATAAATCAAATAATGGGCTCTTTGAGGAAGTTTTCTGTGTACCCTCATGCAGGCAATACTTGCTTTTTCAAAATTTAATCTCATATGAAAGCATCTATGCCACTGATGTTAGATCAAAATCTTATTTTTCTGCAGTAATTACTGTTTCAGTATAGTCTAAATTATGTAAACAAAACTTTGGGACAACATATCTAGTGTTTAATGTGTAAACACAGTTCAGTAATGGTGAAACATATACTGAAACTACATGTTACAATAAAGTAAGATGAACTAATCATAATGATATAATCCGAAATACCATCGTCATGTCAACATGTCACCATTATTAAGCAAAACGAGAAGGTATAAAGACAAAAAATTATGTAAATGATAGAAGGGCAGACAAATTAATCAGAATCATCAGATTAACAAAGAGATACAAGACTCAGCAGTGAATAAAAATCCATACTTGTATTCAAGTTTAATATGTAATTCATATCTATCTTTGAGGGAACACTGATGTACTGAAATGAATGAAATGTCATGTGGCGAGGGCCTCCTTGGAGGTGACACCATTGAGTGAGCTGTGCATCAGTGAGGATGAAATGATGATGATGATGAAGATGTCACAAACACCCAGTCCCTGAGTAGAGAAAATCTCCAACCCAGCTGGGAATCGAACCCAGGCCCCCCCGGCATGACAAGCCGGTGCACTGTCCACTCAGCTACGATGACGGACACTGATGTACTGTAACCATTATAGTGTTAGTAACTGTTCTTCAACTTATTCTTTCCCCTTTTTCTTTAGTGGTGATTCACTCGTTTATTAACACATCCATCCAATTACACATCATTTCCCCCAAATCCAAGAGGAAATCAGACTCTGCGGATGAGGAACAAAGTGAGATTATAATAACTGGCAGAAGCAGTCAATTCAGGCAAGTTATGTGAGGTACATGAACAGACAATTGTGACTTAGGCTAATTGTGGTTTCGTAAGCTGTTGCCAGCACATTGGTTTGCGAAGATGTAGCAAGAAGATCAATAGTAGGCACTGTATCAATCTCACCTCTCAGGAGAGAAGACAGAGAGAGATTCGCAAGCAACATGCCACCAATGCCTTCTCAACTGCAAGTATTTAGATAGCCGCCACTGACTGGAGGGCTGAGTCTCCATCTCAGCCACTAGCTCAGTCTCTAAGTCACTAGCTCAGCCACTCAGTCACTGGCACACTAACTCACCCTCCAAGCTGCCATCTGTTAGTGCATTGTAACCAGATTAGTGTACATAGTGGGACTTGTACTTCACCAGCAGTGAGGCTAACATTGACTATTATTTGAAGAGCTTATACCACAACATATGGACTCTCTTAAAGGTAAGTAGCTTGCTGTTTATGTAAATAAAGAACCCTGTTAATACATGTGTGCACTTGTGTTGTAGAAAGAGGATACTGGCCACCATACAACATCCTCTCCCTTGATTCCTATGGTACAAGACTCTACAGTGGCGGTAAAGACTACAGTGGCGATAAAGACAACAGTAGCGATGAGAATACAATACTAATTTACTCACATTAATAACTGCAATTATTTCTAGGTTACTTTATATAATGGCTATTTCGGAAGCAGCCACTGCTCTTCCTCTTCAACTACAGATAATGCCTTCATCTGATACTTTGAAATATGCATTTATGTTACTCTTTTGATTTCAGATAATATTGTTAGCTGTTTAAATATGGGAAAAAATAAAAACATGATTACTGTGAACATTCATTTCAACCAGAATTGGCATTTTCAAGTCTATTAATTTTGATGAATTCTACAATAAGTGCCTAATGACCTATTCAGGACGACTTCATCTCAAATCAAACAGGTTAAGAGTGAATGTGTCACATCACTATTTCAAAGTTTGCTGAAAAAATATAAGCGGAAGTTCCACATGATACCTCTCCAAAACTACAATATTTTGATTTTCTGATGATTTTTTAAAATCCCATGGACCTCTCTAAATGAGAGTATTTGTGAAAATGTCGTAATAAAAGGGAAAAATTATAGTAAAGAAACCAAAAGTGATAGAGATCTGAATTTATTTACAATAAAAACTTTGTTCCCAATACTATGAGACATGATTAATACACACACACTTCTGAGCTTTTTTCATTCTTTTTTTTTTTTGAAAAATAAACTATGAAGATTTGTAACTTTTGTGAATTTCAAAATTACGCTTTGAAAATATGAATAGTCACAGGATGTTAACTGTCTTGTGAAATGATAATGTGGAAGGGCTGCTAACTGTCAGCTTTGAAATTAATGCATGAAATTATTAAACTGTCAAAATATTTGTACATAAAGATGGAAAAATCTGAAATTTTTTGCTTATTTAGAAATTATTTTCTCTGAAAGCCCATCCTAAATTTCATGGCACATTAGCTGATCATTGTACTTAGGGAATGTACAATCAGAATGGGCAGTCCTTGTCTGTAAAAAATGTGAGAAACTTTTTACGTAGACCTAGCTCTACTCTCAAGGTCAAAACAATATTTAAATTGATCACTTAAGTAAATATCATGCAACACTGGTATTTCTGAATCAAAATAATTACTTTGCAATGCTGTGAGTGAGTGGGGAAACAATTCATAATTTTGTTCGAAAGCATTTTATAACAAAAATGAAAAATAGAATATCTATACCCATTTTTTATGATGTTGTTCAAAAAATTATTATTGTCTTCTGTCATGATTTTACTCCTTCATGACTTTCCACGAATTAAAATTACGTGCAATGTAACAATCAACACTGCAGTGCTGGAAAAGAATTCATTTGTTTTTTCATCTGCTTCTCTCGGAACGAGTATAAATGAGCTGAATTTGCACATGGACAAGGATAATCCAACAAGAGCAGTACTTGGGAATTGGAACTGCAGACTGATCTTTTGACGATGGCCATTTGAAAGCATTAGCAGGACCATGAGGTGTCATAAAGGAGACTGTTGTATC
This sequence comes from Schistocerca piceifrons, assembly GCF_021461385.2. NCBI lineage: Eukaryota > Metazoa > Arthropoda > Insecta > Orthoptera > Acrididae > Schistocerca > Schistocerca piceifrons. The sequence goes on along the minus strand of NC_060140.1, from coordinate 261,041,190 downwards.
TTGATCTTGCAGCTCATAAGAGACACTTATTATCTGTCCCAAACGCCACTGCTTCAGACAATGAAAAAGCTAGGATGGAATGTAACAATACCAGAGAAGGAAAGTTGCCACTCACCATATAGCGGAGATGCTGAATCGCGATAGGCACAACAGAAAGATTGACACAATTAAAGCTTTTGGCCATTAAGACCTTTGTCAGCAAACACACACGCACACACATGTTGCAGTTTAGACGGCGGGCAGGAGAGAAGGTGTGGAGGAGGGAGGGGGTAAGTAGCAAAAAGGAAAGAAATAAAAAGAAATTAAAATACTGGGTGTGGTGGTGAAATGACGGCTGTGTAGTGCTGGAATGAGAACAGGGAGGAGGCTGGATGGGTGAGGACAGTGACTAACGAATGTTGAGGCCAGGAGGGTTATGGGAACGTAGGATATATTGCAAGTAAAGTTCCCTCCTGCGCCATTCAGAAAAGCTCTTGTTGGTGGGAAGGGTCCATATGGCACAGGCTGTGAAGCAGTCATTGAGATGAGGGATATCATGTTTGGCAGTGTGTTCAGCAACAGGGTGGTTCACTTGTTTTTTGGCCACAGTTTGTTGGTGGCCGTTCATGCAGACAGACAGCTTGTTGGTTGTCATGCCTATATAGAATGCAGCACAGAGGTTGCAGCTTAGCTTGTAAATCACATGATTGGTTTCACAGGTAGTCCTGCCTTTGATGGGATAGGTGATAGTGACCGGACTGGAGTAGGTGGTGGTAGAAGTATGTATGGGACAGGTCTTGCATCTAGGTCTATTACAGGGGTATGAGCCATGAGGTAAGGGATTGGGAGCAAGGGTTGTGTAAGGATGGAAGAGTATATTGTGTAGGTTTGGTGGATGGCGGAATACCACGGTAGGATGGGTGGGAAGGATAGTGGGCAGGACATTTCTCATTTAAGGGCACGATGAGAGGTAATTGAAACCCTGGCAGAGAATGTATTTCAGGTGCTCCAGTCACTGATGGTACTGAGTTATGAGGGGAATGCTCCTTTGTGGCCACACTGTGGGACTTTGGAAGGTGGTGGGAGACTGGAAAGATAAGGCATGGGAGATTTGTTTTTGTACAAGGATGGGAGGATAATTACGGTCAGTGAAAGCTTCAGTGAGACCCTCGGTATATTTTGAGAGGGACTGCTCGTCACTGCAGATGCGACGACCATGGGTGGCTAGGCTGTATGGAGGGACTTCTTGGTATGGAATGGGTGGCAGCTGTCGAAGTGGAGGTTTGATATGGACGGAGGTACTGATGTAGCCATCTCTGAGGTGAAGGTCAACATCTAGGAAAGGTGGCTTATTGGGTTGAGTAGGATAAGGTGAAGCAAATGGAGGAGAAGTTGTTGAGGGTCTGGAGGAATGTGAATAAGGTGTCCTCACCTTCAATCCAGATAGCAAAGTAGTCATCAGTGAATCTGAACCAGGTGAGGGGTTTAGGATTCTGGGTTTTTAGGAAGGATTCCTCTAGATGGTCTATGAATAGGTTAGCATAGGATGGTGCCATGTGGGTGTCCATAGCTGCACCACGGATTTGTTTGTAGGTAATGCCTTCAAAGGAGAAGTAATTGTCGGTGAGGATATAGTTGGTCGTGGAGACTAGGAAGGAGGTTGTTGGTTTGGAATCCATAGGGTGTCTGAAAATGTAGTGTTTGATAGCAGTAAGGCCATGAGCATTAGAAATGTTAGTGTACAGGGAGGTGGAATCAATAGTGACGAGCAGGGCACCGTGTGGTAAAGGGAAAGGAACTGTGGAGAGTCGGTCGAGGAAATGGTTGATATCTTTTATATAGGAGGATAGGTTCTGTGTAATAGGTTGAAGGTGTTGGTCTACGAAAAAAGAGATTCTCTCAGTGGGGGCACAGTAACCGCCCACAATGGGGCGTCCTAGGTGGTTGGGTTTTTAAATGGTGGACTGTGGTTCTTTCTGCGGATGTAAGGTTAATATGCATGTTGAGGGATCTGGGGAATAATGGTGAGGCAAGGTTCGAGGATAAGAAATTCTGGAAAGTTAACAGGGGGTGGTTTCGAGGCAGTGGGGGTGGATCATGGTTGGATGGAGGAGTGAACTGAGTTAGGCAAGGTTCAATATTGACCTTTGGTTGAGTCTGATTGGTCGGGTTGTTGGCAAAAAAATGTTTCCACTGTAAGGACTGGGAGAAGGAGATAAGGTCTTTTGCTAGTCCTGCATGGTTCAATTTGGGAGTGGGGCAAAAGGCGAGGCCTTTGGAAAGGACTGATATTTCTGTGGGACTAAGGCTTCTGGAGGAAAGGTTCATGACTGTGTTGCGAGTCTGTTTAGATTCTGGGTTCTGTGTGGTGGTGGGAGGGAATTTTGGAGGGTGGGGTGTAGTAGGATGGCAAGACAGGGTTTGTCAGCTATGAGGGGGGGATGGGGGTGGTTTGGAGGTTGTTGTAGAAGTGGTGGACAGTGGTACTCCGAGGCGAGAGTAGGAAGTGAGTAGGATGTAGAGCTTTTTGAGGTGGCATTGTGCATGTTGCTAAAGTTCCTGCAGGGCAAGAGTTTCAATATGAGTTATGGGTTCCAGGAATTTGGGATTACATAGCAGGAGAATGTTGTGGATGGAGAGAAGGTACTGCAAGGAGGATTGAGCTTGGTTGATATGGTTTTGCAGCACTATGTTGGTGAGGGCAAATGATTGGCGAAATCTGAACAGGTGGAGGTCATTGTGGAAGGAGGGGTGGCAACCAGAGATGGGTAATTTGATGGTAAGGCCATTATGGGGGATTTAATGAGCCAAGCAACAACACAGGAACAGTATGTGGGGCTGGGATCTGGCTAGGGGTAAGGAAACTTTTAACCCTCACTAACATAGTCCTGCAGAACCTCGTCCATCGTCCATCCTTACACAACCCCCGCTTCCAATCCCTTACCTCATGACTCATACCCCTGTAATAGACCTAGATGCAAGACCTGTTCCATACATCCTCCTACCACCACCTACTACAGTCCGGTCACTAACATCACCTATCCCATCAAAGGCAGGGCTACCTGTGAAACCAGTCATGTGATTTACAAGCTAAGGTGCAACATCTGTGCTGCATTCTATATAGGCATGACAACCAACAAGCTGTCTGTCCACATGAACGGCCACTGACAAACTGTGGCCAAAAACAAGTGGACCACCCTTTTGCCGAACACACTGCCAAACATGATACTTCTCATCTCAATGACTGCTTCACAGTCTGTGCCATATGGATCCTTCCCACCAACAATAGCTTTTCTGAATTGCGCAGGTGGGAACTTTCCCTGCAATACATCCTACATTCCCGTAACCCTCCTGGCCTCAACCTTCGTTAGTCACTGCCTTCAGCCATCCAGCCTCCTCCCTGTTCCCATTCCAGCACTACACAGCTGTCATTTCACCACCACACCCAATCTTTTAATGTCTTTTTATTTCTCTCCTTTCTGCTACTCACCCCTTCCCCCCTCCTCACCTTCTCTCCTGCCCTCCATCTAAACTGCAACACTTCACTGTCCGCCACTCCTACCATACTATCCCTCTCCCTCCCTGCCCCAGCCTCCTCCTTACCCCAACCCAGTTGCCACTCCCATCATGCACTGGTGCTGCTGTTCCCAGTGTGGTTTCAGCTCTCTGAGACTGCAGACATGTGTTCAAGTTGCATTTATGTGACGGTAAACACCACTGTCATACACACAAGAAATGAAATGGATCACTACAAAGTTTTCTAATGTATACTGAGGTCTCTACATTTCACACACAACAGGCTGCATTTTGTGGAGAACTGTTCTTGCAATGCTTGGGCCACTTCAGGACGCAACCCAATAGTGAGTTGATAGAGTTCTTACCATCAGTTTCATAGCAGACCACTCTTTTCTCTTTTTTTTTTAATGGAATTCCCTTAATGTACTTCCATTAAGAATTAAAGAGTTTCATGTTTGTTGCTAATGTTGATATGGTGTGTACAAATCCAGTAGCATCTCTTATGGCATCAACAGCTTCATGCTGGAGATTAAATGTTGTTGCAAGATGTTTACCCCATCACATGCACTTTTTCCATGACCCTTTGCTGAAAAATATCTGTTTTTTTCTTAATCCCTGTACTACAATTTTGACCAAGCTCATGAAGTTGAAAGTGGTTTTTTAAAATGAGATGCTGCACCATCAGTCACATATACATGTTTAGGAAATGCATGGCCCCTAGATGCTATGTCATCATTTATCATGCTGACAGTATAGCATGCATGTGCACTGTCATGAATGAGATCATCACTGACAATAGCAAAACAGCGTGATCCTCCAAGGAAGCAAGCAACACGTGACTATTGATACCTATGATGTGTGCCAGTGGAAACTCTGAATTTTGTTCTGCAAAGCAGCAGACAGGGGCTGTGGCAAGGGGGAGGACATGGGGGCTATAGCCCCCCCCCCTCCCCAATGGAGTATAATATTACGCTGGAACAAATGACTTCGGAAATCTGCGAATATATTACTCCAACAGATTCAATAATTTTTTTTAATAATTATGTAGCGATATAGGCTGCAATATATTTCACACACATTTTAACAAAAGAATAAGAGCAGCAAATAGTGTAGTACCTAAACCAGTAAATATCATTTAACTTAAAATGAGCATCTTATTATTTATTAATATAAATAGTTTACCCTGAACTCATAAAAACTTACCAAAAATTACTTTAAGCATCACCAAATTTTATCAGTTTGTCAGTGGAGGACCCCAACTCTCCCTTAGTTAACCGATATTCCATTCCCCCAAACCTCCTGCGGCCCAACATCCATTAGCCCCCACCTTGACCCCGACTTCTAGAATCAACCCTGGCAGCAGACCAGTTCTCAGAAAAGTCAAAATGAAGAACTAATGTATCAGTATTCTGGGAGGCGGCCAATTTTACTTCTGCTATGGCCCCATTTCTGAATTCTCCAGATATTATTGTGATCCATTGCTTTCATGACCCAATGCTAACCACTGTAACAAACTTCTCTGACTCTACTGTCTTCTTCACCAACTCTCAGCCTTCCCACAAGCTTAGGTTACATCATTGTCAGTATCCTGAAGGTGTAATGCTTCAACAGTCATCACTCCAGCACCAGGACATACTGCACACTCCTGCAACCAACATTTATCTTGTAGCTCTTTACATATACACAAAAGCATCAGGTCCATCTCTGTGTACTTCTTTCCTATGACATTGTTTATGGCACAACAAACAAGTTTCAAATTAGTAGAATTTTGTGAGACAAATTTAAAAATTTGGGTTCTCCTTTTTCATTAGGAGATCTGAGTCTCTTATTGATCTTATATCTTTTTACCTTTTTCACCAATTTCACTAGAAGAAATAATATCAACTTGGTTAGGACTTTACCTTCTGCAATCTATGCCATCACTTAGGTAACATTCCAGAGCAGCAATAAGCATATCATTTTGCAACAGATGCCCACAATAAGAATCTGGGCATGCCCAAATACCTTTCTCATTGTTTATTTTATGAGCTTTTGAAATCAAATAATGTGAGGAAGCAGGTATGTATTTCTGTGTCTGCTGCTTAGAGTAGCCACCTGGTATCAGTGTCAGTAACTGTATCTTCACGGTATAGGTGGCTGCTGGGATAGCAGTATTTAGGTTTTGAAACCACACATAACAGTTCATGCACATCTTCAGGTTCTGCACCAAGTGCATCTTCATTATACACGTCACAAAGTTTTGAAGATGTTGCTGGTGTAAAACATGTTTCAATTTTTTACACTTTCATTTTTACATACCATTTTTCTCTTGTGCTTTTAAAAATATTCATTACTGATGCTTGCCAGTAACATGTTACAGATGTTTACACCAGGAGTATAAAAGTACATTCTGAACCATAGACAAGGATACATAGTCTACATGAAAATTATTTTTACTTCTAATTTTGTGGTAATGAATTATACTGTTCATCCTAGATTCACTCATTTTATTAACTATAAATACTATTAGGGAGTACATGTATTGACACACAAGTGTAAGAATTGCCATGTCCTTGAAGAGGTTTCTACAAGACTGTCAATTATCAACTTCACACAGTATTCATGTTTCAGGCTTCTATAAGCTAAATACTAGTGCTTACCTTAACTACATTGCTATAGAAGATCAAGCTATAAACAGTACTGAGTGAATGTGTGGTAGTTCTCTAGCAATATTGTCTGTAGGCCAAATCAGCAAGAGAGATGTATAAGTGAAAGAAAGAACTGAGCTTGTTAGTTAACCTATTCACATATTTGTCTCTCCTCAGTGTTTTATTGGTCCGGATGCCCCGCAACTTCACATGTAGAGCCCCATCCAGTGTATTCCCATTGATCTCTCCTTGTGATGCCTGTGTATCATTTTTACTTCTTTGAAATTGCATAATATGAATAAGTGTAAGACCAAGGGTTAAGTTGTTTATATGAACCAGTTGTCAGCCTCTTACATTATTCATTCAGCTGTGTCAACTGTGGATATATTTGGACCCTTTATTAGTGTGCTTTTGTTGCCAGCCAACATCAAGTTTTTGAAGAGTTCTCCAATGTCTCTATTAAATCATTTACGAAAATGAATGCTGGAGTGCTCCAAACATGGAACCTTTCAGGACACTGCATTTAATGTTTCTCCACTTCAAATTTAGTTCCCTTTGCAATGTTCATTTCGTGGTATGAATCTCTAATACTGTTGTGAAGATATAGTTCCATCTAGGACTTTTGTGATTTTAAATATTCAATTCCCCAGTAAAATTTTATATCTCTACACATTAAATTACAAGGAATCAGAAGAAATGGTGACAAGGGAATTTAGTTGCATAAGAACTGTGATTGTGAAATCATACATTGCTTTCTTCACAGAGAAACAGAGAACACTTTATAAAAGCCAGTCACTTGTGAAGAGGTTGTTGTTAGTAAGATAGTTCAATATTGTTATAATCCACCTATTAAAAAAAAAAAAAAAAAAAAAAACAGCATATCTGGTGAGGAGGAGGATATATCAGTAATTAGTGACCACTACGTTATCAACTCTTATAAATAAGTATTACTTCTGCATATTTTAGTTGTTTAGTTAGGACACCTTTGGCTAAATGACTAATGGTTCTTGTATTCTCTTTAATAACTGATTAAGTGAAACAGATGTTTGCTGGTGTAGACTGCAGTGAACATCAAATTAAGTAGTTTTATGTTCCATAGGTCTGTTTACACAATGCATTGCAATGATGTGGAATAAGTCGCTTTACAGAATATTAACACTATTGGTATTTAAAGGTGATTGCATGTTGACCATTTGCATATCACTTCACATAATAGATAACAATGTTTAGTTTAACAACACAAGTCAGTATGTAAAACTTTTGCAGAAAATAAGCTACTAGTTTTTAAATAAAAAATTTTCCACTGCAGGAGTTGGCCAGAAGTAAATTTTTCAGCTTCCTTTATGACACAGCTTTGTTGTCTGTCAGTAATTCAGAGAAAGTCTGAAGGATCTGCTTTTGATAGTCCATTATCTGCTCCTGTGTTTTCAGCTACTGTTGGAAGATTTGTTGAATTAACGGCCCGCGATTTGATTTTAACACCATGTCCCCTATTGCTACTATCATCAGAGTGTTTCATTATTTGCAGGCCAAATGTGTACATTTAAGATGTAAGAATGGTTCAAGTTTCCATTGCTTTGTTACTCGAGTTTTTAGTTTTGTGTGTGTACAATACAGTGTTTATCTTTTTGGTGACTTGGTGAAGAATTTTGCAATGCTACTTCTAGTGCTTAATTGTCTTGCTTAGCGCTATTACTCTGCATTAAACAGAGCTCTTGATTCCTAGCAGAAAATGTATTTATCCCAGATGTTAGCAACCTTGTCTCTCAGCTTCCGTCATAATTACCCCTGAACTGCAGTAAAAAATTGTGAATTCATAGTTTTTTAGGAAGGAATTAAATTTATGATCCACTGTGTGCCTTGAGAGAACAGATTCTTTCTTTCAAAGGTCCACATTATAAGTGCAATTAAAGTTTTCCATATTGCTCTCAGCCCTATATTTGGTGTGACACACAGGTTTGTGTAAACAGTAAGTCAACAAAGAATTCCTATTTAAAAAATGGAACAAGAAAATAAAGTGTCACGTAAAATATATGCAATTTTTATGGACACTAATATCATTTTACTGATATTCCTCAGGTCATCGTGAAGTGATGGCACTACTTACTGTTAACACAGAGGAGCCACAATGCCAAGACTGGTCCTGCACTCCAACTTGTAAATGTGATTGTCATGTGACATAGAAGACTGGATATGAACACAGATGCAAAAAGAAATTTACACATTATTTCAGCTAAATCACAGTAAAGGGATAAAAGGAATGTGCTCAGTTTATTTCGATAGCATCATATAAAAGAAAATTATATACACTGGTAATGAGTGAGTTTATTAATAATGTTTAGGAATTCTTCCATTCTCAGAAAATTTGTTGGTGTTTTACATGGTGTGATAAATGTTTTAGCAATTTAAAATGTTAAGTATCTTTTTCTCATTTATGTAAATGCATTGCTCACTATTGGTATTCTAAATTAAAGAACAATAATTTTTGAAAAGTGACATGATGATGAATCTGCCATTTATCATTTTAAGTCGTACTCTCACATTTGAGAAAAATTACACTTTCTTTGATTAAAAAAAATACAAAATACAGAAATTGTGGCAGTAGTAGCCATAAAATAGCATATAATCCAAACATGTATTTTTAGGTTTCAGGTATTGACCACAGTTGTGAATATGTATATTTTAACCTAAAAATAATTATTTTACATTTATTTTTCTAAAGGGCGATGTTTCATGAAGACACAGTGAGGAGGAATTTCCATACAATTTCTGTTGGAAATCTATATCAAATTATTTTTATTAAAATTGCTGTTATTGTGATTCAAGAATTGTAAGAATTATAAACTGCAAAACTAAGTACGTGATTGTTACCCTTCAGCCCTCTGTTTTATCTCTTCATGTGAAAAGCAGACATCCACATGCATCTTATAGTTATTAACTGAACTAGTTTAGTGCATTTCTTAATTGAATACTAGGCTTCCAATACACAAATAAAAAGAGAGGACGAAAACTATGAGCACTAACTGAAAACTTTGAACAGTAGCATAAATACATAATAAAAAAGAAAATTGAAGGAATGTCAGAAGATAACTCACTCTAAATTTCAATTGAAGATATTATGCAAGGTACAGAGCAAGAATATATTGCTTACTTAGAAATACAGTCAGGGGTGAACCTGCTGAAGGACACATCTTGATCAAGAAAATATTCAGTCTGCTGCTCGAATTTTAAAGTAAAGAATGGTAGGACAGGAGTGATAAGTGAAAGAAAAGTCAACATCTGAATATAAATAATTTATGAATGCTGTGACAGTATCATCTGACACTGAAGTCATGTGTGGAATGTGAAATCAAGAAGTAGTAATATATCTGAGGTGGTCTAAGATAGGTGGGCATTGGGAGAAAGTGGCAGGAAATGGGATGAGGGGTTGGGGAGGCATAACTGGTAGCTCAGAGGAAGGCAGCAGGTGTGTGAGATAGGAATGTCACTAATTGTGATTACTATCTGATTTTGCAGTAGCATAGCATGACATGGGAAAAACCTGACTTGTACCCTAAAGAAATCATCAAACAAAGGAAACTGCAAGTAGGAATATCAAGAAAGTAGGAAAAGATAGATGGCTACGTACATAAAGAAGACAAGTCAACTCACAGACAGACATGATTATAAGACACTCAAATGTAGCTTTCGGCCACAGCCTTCGCACACATGACCACCAACTCCATCCTACCAAGCAGAACTTTTAACTTGCCACATCCCCCATAACTTCCTACCAACCCTCCACCAAATCGAGAGCCAAAACATTCCCGTATCACTGTTGTTAGCCTTTCTGCCAAAACCCTCAGCTCCAAAGAAGTTTCAGTCCTATCCAAACACCTCATCTTTAGCCCTACACCCAGATTTAACCAAGTTGGACTTGTCAAAGACCTACCCACCTTCTCCCGATCCCTGCAAAGGAAGCACTTCTTTGTTGCCAATCCCTTCAACCAAAACCACCCTAATTCCAACATTCAAACCTGCCTCTTTCAGTTTGTACCACCGTCCTACCGTGATCCCTCCCCTCCCCCCTCCCACCTAACCATCTTCTGGTCACCTTCCAGGAATTCCTTACCTCCAACTTAGCCTCAGCATCTTTCCCCAGATCCCTTTCTCAGGACACCAACCTTTCAGTAAAAGACAGAATGGTCATACACAACCTCAAAACAAATCCCAAATCCTGACCTAATCATCCTACCTACAGACCACCACTGTTGCGATGAATCGCAATGACTATCTGCCAGAAGGCCTCCGCGAATTGTCTGTCTCCTTCACCTATAAACTTTGCCAGAGTGATGCCATACCGTAAGTCCACCAAAAACTCCAATCCCTGCTTAAGGCCTTAGGCCCTTCCCAAAACATCTCCCCTGAATCCATTTCCCTCCTCACCCCTATTACACCTATCTTCTACATGCTCTCCAAAATCCATAAATCCAACAATCCTGTATGCCCCATTGTGGCTGGTTATTGCGCTCCCACTGACAGAGTTTTGGCACTCATTGAACACCTCCAACCAATTGCCCATAATCTAATGCCCCACATCAAAGATACCAATCACTTCCTTCATCTATTCACCACCATCTGCACCCTTTACCTCCTGGATCCCTGCTTGTCACTGTTGACACCAAAATAGGGGTATTCCAGCCCAAGATGCTGGAGATGTGCGTGTGGAGTCATGTGTGTGAGATGTGCTTGTTCATTTGTTTGTTTTTGTGTGTGTGTGTGTGGGGGGGGGGGGGAGGGGGGGCACGCACTCAACTTGACGTGTCTTCTTTATGATAAGCAGCATCTATGTTTTCCTACATTATTGAAGAAATCGTTCACGCACCAAACCCATGACATCACACTCTTCAATTATTCAGTTGAAAAATATTGTATGACTCACATGGAGACATTAACTATCAACAAGACAAGCAACCTACAAGTGAGATTTCTATGATAGTTAATATCCAGATCAGTGTGTTGCCTGTGCTGTTCTAAATGGACAGCTAGACTATTAGTCATGGATAAGCACTTTAAAGAAAAATTCAAATCTGTAAATATGTTCTTCCTGCTAGAGAAAATGTTTACTCCAATGGCTTTGTTCTATAAACTGTATTAATAACAAGGACTGGTCTTTTAGGAGGAGAGAAACAGTTAATTAAACCACACATTAAGAAGAAAGTAGTGGAAGATACTTACAATTATTTGCAATAATGTCATGGTATTTGCAGTAATGTCATAGATGACAGCAGAATCATTTTGTTAATTATGCAAGAAGTCAGCAGTGTCAGTAGAATGTAGTTTCTATCAAATAACTTTATTAGTATTGTGATATGAGAATGAGAAAAACACACTGAAGTAGCACAATATTTGACCACATGTTTATTAAAGCAAAATGGATTCATAGGAAAAAGTTTCTGGTGCACAATGAGAAGAGTTTGTCCTGGAAAAAGTGCACAACTGAATTCAAAATTCTGTCATGATTATTCAAAGAAATTATTTAATGAGATTTTAATGGTGGCTTCTTTTTAGAGTCAATGATTCAGTAGGACTGATTTGTGATGTTTGTAAAGGATGTTATCATGGTTTAATTGGTTTCATGTTTCGCATCTGGTTCAGTTTCTGTGATTAATGATACCACTTTTACTACAACCGTTCTGTTAATTTCCTAAGGATGGAGGGGATTCAGTAAATATGGTGGGTGATTAAACATTTGCACATAATTTCTATGACAAGGAAAAATGGACTTCAGTATACAGGAAAAATCTCTCTTCACCATTAGACAAGAATCTAGTCCTGGTCCCAGAAGGTAGTGTTTTGAGTATAGATTCCGGATACACAGAGCTACATTAATTGGTACAGTGATTCAAGATGTATTGTCCCCTTTTGAAATAAAAATTCATGTTAAAGTGACCAGCACAGGAAAAGACTGCCACATCTCTATGACACAGAAAGAATCCACTTCATTTCACACCTCTGATTCTCCATTATTCATTTTAAATACATTCTGTTATCAGTTGTTATGGATCTGACCATGACAATGAAAAGAATAGCCATGCCCGAAAGTTCCTACAACACAGGGACTTTTGTGCAATGATTAGTGGGATGATATGTTTTTGGGGTAACTGAAGAAATGCATGGCAGCATATATGTTGAATTCTCACAAATTCAATGCACTTGTGTACTAAACCATAATTTACAGTAACTGACTCATTCTGTATTCAGGTATCTGTTCACATATGGACCTGAGGCACTGAAAATAAATAAATAATGCAAGCGTTCATGTCAAGTGTAATGAAATGTAAATTTTGTTTTTCCTTATAACCAGTTCAGAGCTATTCATTCATTTACTCATAAACAGATTGAATTTCTATGAAATGCTTGCTGATGACATGCGAAGTGTAACACAATGTCATGATAAGAGAAGGTAATATGGAGCACAACATATCAACAACCTTAAGCTTTTTAGCAGAAGCTTATCACATCACAGAAATTTTTGTACCTTACACCAAGAATGAGTCTGAATTGGTATTGAGTGTGAGGTTTCTTTAAAACGTTGTATCAAGAAATAAGTTAAAAATTCTATCATCATGAAGGTTATTCAAACTTCCATTGTAAAAACAATATTTGTTATTACTGTTCTATTATCATGGCCAGGAAGATGATTTTCAGTTGCTCTTGAACAATGATGATTCTGGGGTTCACATTGTAACATTACATCTGTTACCTTTATTCCTTGCTATGTCTTATGCATCAGTTTGACTTGGTTTGATTGCTGTATAACAGTGCAGAAATGGAATTATTCAAAGTGCTGAAATGTGGTAACTTATCTTTATTCATATCTACACCAAATGGTTTCTTCTCGTACACTGCACACAATAAAATAATTGTATCATATTATTGCAATGAAGTTATATAAAAGTGCAGGCTGAAATTTAACAAAGTGTGAAATTCAGAACTAATTGAGCCAAAGACATCTCCATTATCTACCTTGTTAGTAAACCCACATCAGCAAACCCTGCTCTCATTTAAGCACCATGTGCCAATTGTGCCTTCAAGCTATTCTCAAGAATGCAGTAAATATATAAATGATTCGCTCACCATTAAACAGTATTCAATTAAAAATTACATAAATAATTTCCAGGAACATGATGATGTTAACATGAATATAACTACAACATACAGGGGGCTTTCAATACGTAATAGCCAATTTTGGTTAAAAAAAGGAAGAATTTTTACAGGACATCATGGAATATTCTTGCTTCAGCCCCGGTAGTTTCATTTGAAGTTTCAACAGGTCATGGTGTTAAATTTAGCCTTCAAAATGGTGTCTGTAATGGGGCTGCATTTCAAGCAGATAGCTGTCTTTTGGCAGAAAACCAGAGTACTGCAGATAATCATAGGCTCTTGCAAAATGTCTACAGAGACTTGGCAGTGATGCATCTGTGAACATGACAACAAGCTCGCACAAATCTGTCAAGTTTTCTGCATGCCAGCTGGCTGTGCACAGCTGTGTGACTTCTGCAATATTAGAACACACAGACACACACATTCAAGGTGACTGATCGATGACAATCAAACATCTTGCTGCTCATCTAGATGGCTGTGCTGGTAGTGATGACACACTTGTCCACCAGTTGCAGTACTCAAAGGTGTATGCCCATTGGGTTACCTGACACCTAACAGAAGACAATAAAGAGCAATGAAGGACCATCTGAGTGGAAGCACTTATATATTATGAGGCAGATCATGACAATTTTTTGTCAAACATCATCACGGGCAATGAAACGTAGGTTCACCACTTCATACTGGAAACAAAATGGCAATCCATGGATTGGCACCACACCACCTCTCCTCCAAAGAAAAAGTTCAAAGCCATGTCCTTGTCATGCCAGGGAGTGGGGGGCGGGGGGGGGGGGGGGGGGGGGTTTGGCAGGTTTGATTCCCAGCTGGGTTGGAGATTTTCTACACACAGGGACTGGGTGATTGTGTCGTCATCGTCATCATCATCATCATCATCATCATCATCATCTCATCCTCATTGATGTGCAAGTCACTGAAGTGGCGTCACCTCAAAAGACTCGCACCAGGCGATCAGCCCTACCCACTGGGAGGCCCTCATCACACGACATTTCATTTCAACTGGAAAAGTCATGGCAATGGTCTTCTGGGACTTTGAAAGGGATATTCTGTTTCGTGTCCTCCATGATGGTGCAATGATCAGCTCTGAAGTGTGTTGTGCTACCCTCCAGAAATTGAAGAACAATCTTCAGCATGTTCTTCACCACAAAAATGCAGACAGACTTCTCCTTCTCTATGTCTACAAAATGTCTCACAAAAATCTGTGTGCCTGAGAGGATCTTACAAAATTTCATTGGGCTGTTCTTCCTTGTCCACCCCACTGTCTGCTCTCACTTTCTAACTTCCATATGTTTGACTCAACGAAGGATGCACTTCACAACCACAAGAAGCAATGTGCAGATGATGATGATGATGATGATGATGATGATTATGATGATGATGATGCAGCAAGATGTTGACTCTGACATTGACTAGTTTAGTGGTACCATGTGAGCCTAAAGGCCCTCCCAGTAAGGTGGCATAAGGCTATTGCATCGAATGGAGATAATGTTGAAAAATAGTATTTTGTAATGAAAAGCATGGGGAATAATATGGTGTATTGGAATCCTGAATAAAACCAACCTGCTTTCGGAAAAAAAGTGTTACATTACTTACTGACTACACCTTGTACATAAACAAACATACAGGATGTCCATAAAACAATGTCCCAGTTATAAACTTTAATAGTATCAATTGTGAGCACTGTAGGGTGTTGGTTCAAGGTCATGATTAAAGCGTGACAAACAGTTTTAGATAAGTGCATGCATGACTATTGCTTTTCATGACTATTGCTTTTCATGACTATTGCTTTTTTTTCCTCTCCTGCAGTGCCACATACGCAAAATGACAGCTCCTGAGCATGAAACATTTTGCATTGTGCAGTTTGCTAAGAGTGAATCTGTGTGAACATGAAAAGAGAAAAGCATGGGACAAGCAAATGTGTCTGGGGAGGATATTGACTGGGTCAGAGCATCATCATACCTTCATAGGCTTACGAAGCCTATTTCGAAAGAATGTCTTGAACTTCAGTTGCCAAAGATGACTGTGGCAGGTTTTAAGAAAACATTTACACATGTGTTCATACTGGTCATGGTTGTTATAGGCTTTAAAGCCAAATGACTATGGTGTATGTTATAATTTTGCAAGTAAAGTGTTGCATTGAGAAGGTGACTTTGAACATCTTGTAGTATTTAGTGATGAGGTAACTTTTTATCTATGTGGGACAGTAAATATCCATAATTTTCATTATCTGAGGGTCAGAACATCCTCATGAACCTGTGCAGTATCAAAGAGATTCCTCAAAATTAACTGCTCTCTGTGCTGTCCCCCGCCAAAAATTGTACGGATCATTTTTTCTCACTGAAGCTACCATGATGGGTAGTGTATTTGGTTCTATTGCAAGAATAGCTCTTTCTCCAATTAGAAGGTGAACCTGAAAACTTTACTTGGCAAAAAGATGGAGCTCTCCTGATTGGCATCTCTTTGTAAGAGACAGGTTGAATGTCAAAATATGTGACTTTTGGATTGGTTGTAAAGGGCAATATAAAAGCACTCTTTTCCACTGGCCTCCAAGTTCACCTGACCCAACACCATGTACTTTTTTTCCTTGGGGTTTATAAAAGATTTTCTGCCACTGTGTAATAATTTGGCAGAGTTGAGACACAGAGCTGAAGAGGCAACTGTTGCCGTTACTCGTACTTGGTAGCCAAAGTGTGGAAGAACTGGACTATAGGTTGGATGTGTGTCATATAACTAAAGGTGCACATATTGAACAGCTGTAAGAAAAACTAGGTTAGTTTATCTTCAATTTGATATATGATTTATTGTAAATAGCCTAAATTAACTAGCATAATGTAGCATTGAAAGAAGGACTTTTTATGGACACACTGTACATCAACACACATACATATATGGGTAATGTCAAGTTCCTGGACTTTATTCACATATCACTGAACTAAAATTAATAAATAGTGGCTAAATAATATGTTTTGCTAACCTATAGAGTGATAGTGGAAAGTGTTGACATATCCCAAATACTTTCCAGCCTTTGTACCTAATATCATGAAAATAAATTAATTCTGTCAAGCTTATCCTGTAAGTATGTGGTAGACAATGTAGAAGTCATATAAGTAGTATATGGTCAAGTTGAGGGCAAGAAGAGTGTGTGGAGAATGAAAGGTGATTGAAGGTGATTGGTTGGGAGAGGGGGGGAGGGGCGGGAAGAGGGAGAGAGGAAGAGGGAGGAGGAGGGGGGAAAGAGGGAGAGGGAGGAGGGGGGGGGAAAGAGGGAGAGGGAGGAGGGGGGGAAAGAGGGAGAGGGAGGAGGAGGGGGAAGAGAGAGAGAGATGGGGAGGGAGGAGGGGGGGAAAGAGGGAGAGGGTGGAGGAGGGGGAAGAGGGAGAGAGATGGGGAGGGAGGGGGGAGGGAGGGAAGAGGGAGGGAGGGGGAAGGGAGGGGGGAAGGGAGGGAGGGAGGGAGGGGGGAGAGAGAGGTAGAGAGGGGGAGGGAGGGAGGGAGGGGGGAGAGAGAGGTAGAGAGGGGGAGAGAGGGGGGAGAGGGGGGGAGAGGGGGAGAGAGGGGAGAGGGGGGGAGAGGGGGAGAGAGGGGAGAGGGGGGAGGGGGGAGGGGGGGAGAGGGAGAGGGAGAGGGAGGGGGAGAGAGGGAGAGGGAGGGGGAGAGAGGGAGAGGGAGGGGGAGAGAGGGAGAGGGAGGGGGAGAGAGGGAGAGGGAGGGGGAGAGAGGGAGAGGGAGGGAGAGAGGGAGAGAGGGAGAGAGGGAGAGAGGGAGAGAGGGAGAGAGGGAGAGAGGGAGAGAGAGACCAGAAAGTGATTTTTTTACTCTAATTATTACTGGGTTCTGCCAAGAAATTAAATTCTGTACAATTCAAATAATGATTCAGGGCAGTTTTTAAGTGTGTTAGAAAGCAGGTGAAATGGAGGGAGTAATTAGAACTTTAGAGATGATTGACATTAAACTAATTACAAACAGAGTTATTCAGTGTGGCTGAGGCAATGGTAAGAAATTGGTCATCTTTTGTCTAAATGAAAAATTCTAGTATTTGTCTAGTATGTTTTAGAAGAAGAATGGAATCTATGGTAGGATGTCAGGAAAGGGATTTGAAGCAAGCTCTGAATTTAGTGCCAGTGTCATAACCACTATATAGCGTAATTAAGCCTGTGTGGTGAATATTTAATTGATGACCTACTATTCTAATAATTGCCATCTATCCTGGTGTTTCCATTACCATGATTACATGGAATTTTTAACACTTGAAAATGTGTGGCTCAATTGGTAAGCACTAAAGTACAGATCCAAATGTCAGTCATTATATCCCTGGTTAGTTTGAGAATTTTTATCTGTCGCTTATGATTTCTTTTACCTCTGTGGTTTGGAAACCACATTAAACTGTAGGTCTCCTTCAAACTGGCTGGGTAAATCAGTCAGAGGAAGGCAATTACACACAAGGTTCAGCACAAGGATATGTAAAGAAAGCACTCTAATTTTCAAACCAACTACTGAGTTGGTGACAGCTTCACCACAGAACTTGTAACATTCAAAATAATAGTGAAATGTCATACGTATGACCCACTGACCAAGAAATAATCTTAACTAATGATAACAGAAGCACTGAGTTTTTGACAGGGACACAAAAGAAAGATGAAAAATGTGTGACTTCCAACAATTAATGCTTCTGCTATCCAACGAGTGGTCTCCTTTACTCTTAGAGTATTCAAATTCTACCAGAACTGTTTACACTAATGATACACAGCTTACACAAGTAAAAAAAACCTATGCAACATCTCTGATAACATTTGAAGGCAAGAAAGATGTATTTAGAACTATTAGGTTTTGCAATGAAGGAGAACTGAAACCAATTTGAAAACAGTAACAGTGGGGCTGGAAGAAAACAACTTCAAAGATTAATTTTTAAAAAATGAAAGCCGTAACATTTTCATTTTGATGTGATATGGGGTTTCACTTTTCTGATGTCCTTTTAAACACTAAACTAATTATATTCTCTGTTGCCACATGATCATTTGAGATGTGCTAATCATATATTCTGCTAAAGATGCATATGATAATATTAATAGATTGCGAACTGAACAAGAGCTCCATAAGGAAATGTCATTCTTGATGATGATACAGGGAAACCGTGGTGCACAGCCTTATTGAAGAATGATGGTTTCTACAGATTCAAGTAACATTTTAAATGCCTATGCTTTTATTAGCAAAAAGAGTTGTTTTTAGCAACAGACAAACTCCAGCATGGGAGGAAATTTAAACTAGACATGTGTAAATCCAAATGGGTATCCCACATTTCAGCACTATACAAATATAGGGAATGTAAGTTTGATTTTCCTACAGAATTTAATAAAGATGCAGCAGTTAGGTATGTAAATGGATAAAATGAAATGTTGCTAACAGAAAAGCATGCAAACATACATTAAAAGTCACCCAAGAAGAAATATAACAAAACTGGATTAGTTATCATTAAAGTCATTTTCCATTAATTTAACATTTGTTGGTTGCTGGCTTGTGTTTTTCTTCCTGTCTCTCTGTTTAAAGACTACAGATATGATTTATTATGTGTTTATTGACAGTAATAACAATTTGAAGGAAGCTTCATAATTAAAAAAACAAAAAAGGAAATGAGCGTTTGATGTCATTAGGCGGGAGGCCCATTGCAGGGCAGGTCCGGCCACCTTGGTGCGGGTCTTATTACATTCAATGCCACATCGGGTGACCTGCGTGCCAGATGGGGATGAAATGATGAAGAAGACAGCACAGCACCCAATCCCTGAGCAGAGAAAATCCCCGACCCAGCCGGGAATCAAACCTGGGCCCATAGGATGGCAATCTGTCATGCGGACCACTCAGCTTTCGGGGTAGACATCGAATATAATGTATATATGAAAACAAAACACTATGCACTGAACAAAGGTGGCAATGTTAGTAGACAGCAATAGCTGCTGCCTGTGTGTGCATGTGAAACTTCCTCTCAGATTAAAACTGTGCGCTGGACTGGGACTCAAATCTGGGACCTTTGCCTTTCTGGAAACAACCCCCAGGCTGTGTCTCTGCAATATCCTTTATTCCATTAGTGCTAGTCCTGCTAGGTATAAAGGAGAACTTCTTTGTAGTTTAAAAGGTAGGAGATGAGATAGTGGTGGGAGTAAACCTGTGAGGGCAGGTCTGGAGTTGTCTTTGGATAGCTCAGTCAACAAAGCACTTGTCTGTGAAAGACAAAGGCACCAGGTTCAAGTCGCAGTGTGGCACGCACTTTGAAGCTTGCCAGGAAGTTTCAAATCAGTGCACACTCTACCGAAGATCAAAAAATTCTGTGTGTGTGTTCTGTGGATAGTGCAATCTTAAATCATCTGTGAGCGCTCAAAACAAAATCCCATTCTTGAATGAAATATTCTCATTGGTAACTGATTTGACTCATTCATAAAAGACACTAATCATTGATAGTGATACTAGTCGTCAGAAGGAACAAAAATACAATTGATTTGCTAAAGTCATAATTTCTAGATAGGCATTCAAAACCAACACAACAGTTTTCGGTTTCTGAAAATATTTTCAAAAATAGTATTTACTGGCTAATAAATGATTGCACTCATTGAAATATTCAAAGGATACTTTTACACCTACAATTCTTGAAGAACTGATTTCTTACTGTATTAGAACAAAGATTAAATCATATTTGCAGTTCATATTGAACACAGTAAATTTTTAAGTTCTGACATTTCTAGTAACACTGGTTAGTTCCCTTTATCCACTTTTTATACCATCAGTTTGCTGACTATGTTATATGCACTGACACAGATGGCACAGTTGGTATGGCAACGTATTCTGAAGCACATATAACAGCCCAAAAAGAATGGAAAGTGGGGGACAACTTGTAACACATAATGAGGTACTGTGTTGAGAGAAGTCATTGATGAAGAAAATAAAACTGTGGCTATGTAGATAGTGCACAATACATTTTGGTGCTAAACCAAGTTTGTTATTAAATAGAATTATGTTGAGAAGTGGGAACTTATCACTAGCATGACATCTGAAAAAGCTGTTTGATGTATTAAATTACTTTTAATAGATTTTGTAAATTAACAGCATTTTCAAAATTAAAACATACGCAAAATCTGTACTCTATGCAGACAGCCAGTCACGTATAGTAGTACTTGTGTCTGGACTTTTCATCCATCTGCACCCTGATCCTAACCTAACAACTTTGTGGTGGCAGTGTAGAGATTTCAAAGCATTTCAGTCTGAGTTTGTATTATTTTGGTTACAGTAACAGCACAGTGTATAGGGATGATGTTTCATATTACTGAACACAGTAACAAAAAATGGCAATAGCACTCTGTCTGTATAGTGAACTACTTGGAAATGTTTCGGTTTAGTTCCTTCTGATAGACACTGTCACTGTACATTTGACCAAAGGGAGACAGTAGAGACTTAACCATTATTCTTATGCAAAGTAGGTTCTCACTATGACTCTCACGTGATACTCTCTTGTGGGTACAAGCCAGCCATGAGGAACTGCTTTAAATGGGAATTGACTGTTTTTCTAGTAAGGTATTGTCACAATGTCTTGTAAAACTGATACTGATGTAGTATCATGCTATTTGAAACTTAAGAGAGAGAGGACAGGAAGATAGAAAATCAGTGGATTCATGATTATTGTTACATAATATCATCTGATTTTTTATGGCATATGAAATGTGTCAGCTGATATTTGGAATTTTATTAATGTGCCATGATTAAAGATCATCATGTAGCATAATGAAAATGTTGCAACATTATGTACTTTTATAAATACAATTTGAAGAAATACTGGTAATGGTCTCAGCTTGTTTATTAATTATAGAGAAAAAAGGGGGAATGGTACTGTATTTCAGTAAAAGGCATTTGTACTTGACAAACCAAGTATGTTGTATGGCATTTAGCAGAAATAATCAGTTTTGCATTTGAATGGTCACGTTACACACTGGAGAGATTCTTTTCGGTATCTTTCTTGCTGTAATTAAAATAATACTAAAAAATTGAACTAACAAAGCATACACACTTTTTCTAATTAAGAATGATTGTCAGATACTACATTTATGACACTAGCATTCTTTTTGTTGCTGGGAAATTCATAAATGTTATAATATAATGTTTCAGCAGTGTTCACACTTTAAGATTTGACTGTATTAGTAACAGTAATGATTAGTTCTACCCAGATTAACAATATTTTATCATAAATAAATAATAAAAATAATTTAATAAAAACATCTTCTAGAATAAAAACTAAACATCAGTCATTTAGAATTTAAGCATCTCTTTATGAAGAGGCATTCATAATTTTTTCCATTAAGTAGTAATAAAATAGTTCCTCAGTAAAGCCATAATGGCTTTCTGGTGTCCTGCAGTAGTGAAAGACCTGATTTTCTAATTTAAAATTTCAACAATTGATAAATAGCTACAATTATTACTTCCTATGCAATGTGAAGAAACCATTTCATATATCATATTTGTATTAGTCTTTTTTTGACTGTGGCATGCTATTCAGCCAGGTGGCAACTACTGGAGCATGAATCACATATATCCTGACATCATATTTACAAAATATTTGTAAAAACCAATAGACTCTTTCATAGTGAAATACATATTGGTCATCTGCTGTAGTGTATCAAGCATGAAAATAAATTTAACTAATGCTGATAAAAAAAAGAGCACATGCATAGGAAATAACAAATTGTTAACTGTAAATAGAATGTTATCTACAGAGTGGCAAATAATAGTTCACAATTGAGAGAGAGAGAGAGAGAGAGAGAGAGAGAGAGAGAGAGAGAGAGAGATTGTCTTATTGTACACACAAACAAAAATTAAATACTTTTAAAATGTTTAATTTTATAAAATCTGATGCTGATTGTTGTGTAGTAGGCTTGGATAAAAATTTCACTCACATTCAACAATGATTATTGTTAAAATATTGCTTCTTGATGGGCAAGTACCTAGTGCCAAAAAAATGCACTGTACGAGTAAATTTCCCCTGAAAATTATCTGCATTTCTGAATGCTTTTCATTTTACTTTAATAATGTGCATACAGAGAAATTACAATTAAAAGAATAATTGTTAATATTAGATATTTTGTTATATAAATTAGTGTATCTTTTGTTACAAAATTTACATGCATATAAATAAAATTCAGTCATTTGTGACTAGATTTATGTAAACATTTACAAATGATACACTGAAGTATTTCTGGAAAGCTCTAGGATAGTTTTAATCAGTTCTTTGGAAAGTACATGTCCACAGGACCATAATGTCTTTGGTGTTATAAGTTTCATACCAACAGATTTGGTTTCTAATTTACTAAGATCTTCTTGGTTCAAGCTTCTGAGACAAGCTTGTTAGAACTCTCTGGTTATCTATTGTCCTCAAGCAACTGATGTACGATCGTACCTCTGCTTCACTTTTTGGAGATGGTGGTTCTAGAACTAAAAGAACCAACAGTAATTTGTAACTAATACATGTTCTGTACACATAAAAGTAAAGAGAAAATTTTTTAACTTTAATAATGATGTATAGCAGTACTATTCACAGGGGTTCATGTAGAAGATCAGATGTTTTCTAAAACATTTAATTCTGAAGCAGCTTCTGTCAATACAAAATAACATTATAATAAAACTATATATTGGCATATGCACTTTTGGTATCTGGACACTGGAAATATTGTGAATACGGTACTCAATAATGTTTCCATATTCAACTTCTCATGGCAGTTTATTGGTAGTTTTTAAATTTTACATTCAAAATTTTCAATAAGATTCATCAATATTCTTTGAAAATGTTATATTTCATGGGGGAGAGGTTGCTCCTGAATGTAATACAGTAGACTCTCAACTATCTGCCTTATGACTATCTAGCCTCTGTACTATCCAGCCTAATTAGTTAATATTGTAAAAATATTTCTCCATGATGAAATCTATTATATGTTCTGTTCTTTTCCAAAGCCTTAGCAAGTGGGCACTGGCTACAATGCTGTGCCACTCACAAACAACTATTAATACTCTTAGAGAGCAGCTCTGTAGGCAACTGTGTGGTGTTTCTTCAGTTGCATGTGCATTGGTAAATTGTTTTGTGCAATTCTTTGTCTTTTATTTAAGGAACCCAAAATGAGTGATAAAAAAACTTGTAGTGAGTATGGATCAAAAACTTCATGCTGAAATGTGACTGGGTTCTGAGGTTACAGCCAAAACTACTGCTTTGGAGTTAGGTGTAGGAAAACGTACTGTTGGATACAAGATGAAAAAATGAGCAGAAATTGGAAAGGGGTGTGCTTTCCAAGCTAATGGAAATAAAATAAAAGTAAGGCAGATAATGCTGTAAGGTAAACATAAAGAAGTTGAGAAAGCTTTATTTTTGTGGCATGAACATTTAAGATGAAAATATTTGCCTATTAATCAATGGCAAATGGAAGAAGAAGATTCAGACTATACTACAATTGATGGATGGTTTGACTGGTGGAAAAAATGATTCAGCATTTGCCAGGTTACCGTTAGTGCTCTGTTGACAAAGAGACTGTGCCATTCTATAAAAACTATCATAAGAAGTTAATTGATGACGAAGGAATTTCTGGTGAGCAGCTGTACTATTGCAGTGAGAGTGGTCTGAATTATAAGATGCTCCTTACAAAAATGCTTGCTTCAAAAAAGGAAGTACGACACCCAGATACAAGTTCTAACAGAGTTCAGAATTTAAACGAACCTTCAATTTGAGAAAGGAACTAAACAGCATAATTCTGGTACACTAGATCAACAAACACAGCCACCAAAAATTTTATTTTCACCCAGTTTCATCTCATCCAATGTGAAATGCAAACTATATTTAGTGAATTAAAATATTTGATGGCTAAAAAGTAAAATTAATGAACTATTTATCGGCATTGATGAATTCGAGTCAACCAACCCAGTTGACATAATCGGCCTCTCTAAACATCATGTGACCACTGATATAGATGCGTTAAGTCTTGCAGGATCTAGATTAGCTTCTCACTTTTGTAGAGCAGAAATGGAGAATGGAGGAGTTGCCAGATTCATCAGGAACTGCCACAAGTTTAATGCCATAGACATTCATACATTTTGTCTACTGCAGCACATGGAAGCATGCATAACAGAAGTAGACTTTCATAATAAATCATTCACAATAGTAAGTGTATACCGAGTAGCAGCAGGTAATTTTAATCTTCATAAATCACTTTGAAGCTCTATTGGCGTACTAAAAATTATATAGTGGTTACTGGCGATTTTAACAGAGATTTTTTTGAAAGCTCTTCAAGTAAGAACTTATTGCAGTCAGTGCATTGTCATTCAACTTAATTAATACTTTTAACTTTCAAACTAGAATATCTAAGGGCTCAAAGATGTCCATTTATAATATCTTTACAGAAAAGTCTAATGAACACATTTATATCATAAAACCTATAATAAGTAGTCTCTCAGATCATGACATGCAGTTCCTTTTGCTAAATGTTAATACTGACCAGGATAGAAAATTTACTACATCTGAATTCAAGAGGCTAGCCATTAAGCTAAAAATTGATTGTTTCAGGAAACTCCTCAAAGACATGAATTGGAGTAACGTGTACAATGCTCATAGCATGTTTTCCTCCAAACCTAGATTAGATCCTTGTTTTTTTTAAAAAAACTATGGATTATACAAGCAATAAAGCTATCCTGTAAGACAAAATGGAAACTACATCTATCAGTCACAAACAGATCTGATGCAAATAAATGCTGCAGACTGCAAAATATTGAAGATAGTAATATGGACATCAAAGTAAATGCTTTATGATAACAGGATAGTCACATCAGATAAGAAAATAAAGACAATGTGGGATTTCTGTTGGGTTGTAGCCCAAGGAAACATACACATTTCTGTAGGGCTCGGTATACTGCATACAGACGTCCACATTACAACAAATCATGCAGCGAATTCAACAAGCAAGATGGCATGGGCCATCAGGTTCACAAAGTCAAAGAACTTGCGATGGCAGAGATACACTGTTTGTACTTGTTGATGCCACAGCAATATGGTTTATAGTGAAGGCAGGGACTAATACAGTCACAGACGAAGAGAAGCACATAGCATTAAGAGTAAATGTTACATGTGTAACAGATGTGTGCAGTGTTGCTGAACTTCTCATTAAGCACTTCATATCTGTTACTAAAAAGATGGGGTTGTCAGGTTCTGTAGATGCTGCCTTGAATATCTCGTACCAGCTGCTAAAAATAACTACAATAACATGAGTATGATCCTCACAACACCAGTAGAAGTAATGATCATGGTAAAATCCTTCAAATCGCAAAAATCTAGTGCTTATGATAACATGTCAATGAAGATGATTAAAAAGTGAGCAAGCCTCTGAGTTTAGTGATATTTCTAGTTATTTGTGTAACCAGTCTTATCAGTGGAACATTCCCTGAACAGTTGAAATATGCTAAAATTAAGCCTTTGTATAAGAATGGAGATAAAGAAATACCATCAAACTTCTGTCCAATTCCACTTTTACCTGCATCCTCAAAAATTTTAGAGAGGTGATATACAGTCTTTTATTAACCATCTGACCACCAATAAAATATTATCCAAGTCACAACTTGGATTTCTAAAGGGTTTTGATATTGAGAAGGCTATCTACACATACAACGAGAATGTACTTAATTAACATGCATTAAGTATCAGGCACCATCTAAATGTGAACAATAATATGTGGTGTCCCCCAAGGTTCCATCTTAACACACTTACTTTTTCTTCTGCATGACCTTTCATCAATAACATTACCAGCCACCAAGTTTGTTTTGTTTGCAGATGATAGAAACATTGCAATAAATAGTAAATCAGATATAGCTTTAGAAAGGTCGGCTAATGAAATTTTCTTTGACATTAATAATGGATTAATGGCCAATTCTCTGTCACTAAACCTTGGGGGAAAAAAAACTATATGCAGTTCAGAACTTGTAAAAGATTTCCTGCCAGTATACACCTAAAATATGACAACAAGCCGACAGAAGAAGTTGACAATATTAAATTCTTAGGATTAAAACTTGATAATACACTCCTGGAAATTGAAATAAGAACACCGTGAATTCATTGTCCCAGGAAGGGGAAACTTTATTGACACATTCCTGGGGTCAGATACATCACATGATCACACTGACAGAACCACAGGCACATAGACACAGGCAACAGAGCATGCACAATGTCGGCACTAGTACAGTGTATATCCACCTTTCGCAGCAATGCAGGCTGCTATTCTCCCATGGAGACGATCGTAGAGATGCTGGATGTAGTCCTGTGGAACGGCTTGCCATGCCATTTCCACCTGGCGCCTCAGTTGGACCAGCGTTCGTGCTGGACGTGCAGACCGCGTGAGACGACGCTTCATCCAGTCCCAAACATGCTCAATGGGGGACAGATCCGGAGATCTTGCTGGCCAGGGTAGTTGACTTACACTTTCTAGAGCACGTTGGGTGGCACGGGATACATGCGGACGTGCATTGTCCTGTTGGAACAGCAAGTTCCCTTGCCGGTCTAGGAATGGTAGAACGATGGGTTCGATGACGGTGTGGATGTACCGTGCACTATTCAGTGTCCCCTCGACGATCACCAGTGGTGTACGGCCAGTGTAGGAGATCGCTCCCCACACCATGATGCCGGGTGTTGGCCCTGTGTGCCTCGGTCGTATGCAGTCCTGATTGTGGCGCTCACCTGCACGGCGCCAAACACGCATACGACCATCATTGGCACCAAGGCAGAAGTGACTCTCATCGCTGAAGACGACACGTCTCCATTCGTCCCTCCATTCACGCCTGTCGCGACACCACTGGAGGCGGGCTGCACGATGTTGGGGCGTGAGCGGAAGACGGCCTAACGGTGTGCGGACCGTAGCCCAGCTTCATGGAGACGGTTGCGAATGGTCCTCGCCGATACCCCAGGAGCAACAGTGTCCCTAATTTGCTGGGAAGTGGCGGTGCGGTCCCCTACGGCACTGCGTAGGATCCTACGGTCTTGGCGTGCATCCGTGCGTCGCTGCGGTCCGGTCCCAGGTCGACGGGCACGTGCACCTTCCGCCGACCACTGGCGACAACATCGATGTACTGTGGAGACCTCACGCCCCACGTGTTGAGCAATTCGGCGGTACGTCCACCCGGCCTCCCGCATGCCCACTATACGCCCTCGCTCAAAGTCCGTCAACTGCACATACGGTTCACGTCCACGCTGTCGCGGCATGCTACCAGTGTTAAAGACTGCGATGGAGCTCCGAATGCCACGGCAAACTGGCTGACACTGACGGCGGCGGTGCACAAATGCTGCGCAGCTAGCGCCATTCGACAGCCAACACTGCGGTTCCTGGTGTGTCCGCTGTGCCGCGCGTGTGATCATTGCTTGTACAGCCCTCTCGCAGTGTCCGGAGCAAGTATGGTGGGTCTGACACACCGGTGTCAATGTGTTCTTTTTTCCATTTCCAGGAGTGTACATTTAACTGGAAGGTGCATACCACAGAACTGCTGAGTGCCTGAACAAATCTCTGTTTCCAAGCCAAATGTTGTCAGACATAGGTGATATTAAAATAAAAAAAGGTAGTGTACTATGCTTACCTTCATTCTGTAATGTCACACAGGATTATTCTCTGGGTAACTCATCAAATGAAGCTAAAGTGTTCTGAGCCAAAAAAAGTGCATTATGAATTATTTGTGGTGTGAACTCAAGAACATCCTGCAGAGGAAACTGCTAAAAGCCAGCTGTAATCAACTCTGTAAAGTTCTAGCTCATATATTCAATTCCTCTCTAAATCAAGGTATCTTCCCTGACAGAATGAAGTATGTTACTGTGAAGCCCCTCTACAAAAAAAATTATCCCACAGATGTTTCCAACTATCATCCTCTCTCTCCTGTAACAGCATTTTCTAAAGTTTTTCAAAAATTAATATACGCCAGGATTGCCAATCACCTTGAAAAATTTGCTCTAATTAGTAAACAACAATTTGGTCTCAGATCAGGCATATCTACAACCGAAGCAATTTACACGCTTACAAATAACGTTGTAGAATGCCTTGACAAGAAAAAATTACCCATTGGCATATTCTGTGACCTGACTAAGGCTTTCGACTGCGTCGGTCACACAATACTTATACGAAAAGCACCCCAATATGGAATCCGTGGACAAATGGGTAACTGGCTCAGGTCATATCTAGAAGACAGACAACAAAAAATAGTATTAGGTGTTAACAATCTACAAGTAGGAGAGGTAGAGTCTGACTGGGGAACAGTACATCATGGAGTTCCACAAGGGTCAGTCCTTGGTCCCATCTTACCTATTATATATATATTAATGACCTACCCTTGTCCTCAAATAGTGCTATCAATATCACAATGTTTGCAGATGACAAGTATAGTGACAGCCAGCAAAACCTCCACTGACGTAGAGTTAAATACCAACCAAGCACTTGCAAACGCTCTGAACTGGTTCACGGCAAATTCTCTAGCAATAAACCTCAGTAAAACAAATTACATGCAGTTCCAGTCCAGTTACATAAGCCCAGAAGAGATTAACATTGCACACGAGAGCCAACAGTTACAGAGCGTTCAGTGCACAAAGTTCCTAGGCGATCACATAGATAACCGGCTCAACTGGGAATTCCGCATACAGCAAACACTAAAAAAGCTTAGCTCAGCAACATTTGCCATCTGAATAATCTCCAAAATTGGAGACATCAACGTATCAAGGTCTGCATATTTTGGCTACTTTCATTCAGTGATGTGCTATGGAATAATCTTTTGGGGCAACGCACCACTTTCAAAAATAATTTTTGTAAGCCAGAAAAAAGTAGTCCGAATTATATGTAGTGTCCCTCCAAGAACATCATGTCGAAATCTTTTTAAACAGTTAGGTATATTAACCACTACCTCACAATATCTCCTCTCACTCATGGCTTTCACTCTTCTCAATTCCTCTGAATATGAAACATATGAGGCATACCATCATTATAACACAAGACGGAAAGGTGATATGCACTGTGAATGGAAAAATCTCTCTCTGGTACAAAAAGGGGTCAAGTACACAACTACAAAAATCTTTAATGCACTGCTGAGTAATATAAAGTTTCTAAAAGAAAAGAAAATGCTATTCAAAAAAGAGCTAAAGGAATTCCTACTGGAAAAATGTTTCTACTCTTTAGATGAATTCTTCAACAGAGATAAATAATTTGAGTAGCAATTCAGATTATTTCCTTTGTCATTGTTATCTGTATTGTTTTTTATCACTGTTGTATTTTTGTATTGTATTGTTTATTATATTGATTATATTATTATACTGTAGCAGTTTTGAATCATTCATTTACCATGTGTAATATACCAGTATGTATTGTATTGTATGATCTCTATATTGTATCTGCTTTGACTCATTCCACATCCATGCTTAATCACGCATTACTGGATCTATGGAATATGTATCTCAAATAATAAATAAAAAGGGCTGTTTAAGGAACAGAGGATGCTAACAACTGCTTCCCAATATATTTATTCTTAGTGAAATTTGTAATTAAAAATTTGTCTTTTATTTTCAAAGCAAGAGCTCAGTTCATGAAATCAACCTAGAAATAATAATAACTTTCACAAAGATTTAAAGGCATTTACTTTGGTTCAGAAAGGTGTCCACTATTCAGTAACAAACATTTTCATTTTCAATAACACACCAGCAGCCACAAAAATTTAACTATTAATAAAGTTCAGTTTGAGAAGAGTCTAAAGGATTTATTGGTGGCCAACTCCTCCTGTTCCATTGATGAATTTCTTAGCAGAACTGACTGATGTGGGGATGTTATTAAAAAAATGTCACAGAATGTGAATATCAACAATGTAGGAAAAGACAGATTGCTACTTACTGTAAAGAAGACACATTAAGTTGCAGACAATTAAATTACACTTACATAACTCTTTCAGCCACAGCCTTCATCAGTAAAAGAGACATACACACAAGCAAGCACACCTCATGCACACATGGCAGCTAACTCCAGCGTCTTGGGCCAAGATGCTGGAGTTGGTGGTCATGCGTGCATGAGGTATGCTTGTTTGTGTGTATGAATGATGTGTGTATCTCTCTTACTGATGAAGGCTGTGGCCAAAAGCTTCATGTAAGTGTCTTAATTGTGCGTGTCTGCAACCTAATGTGTCTCCTTTATGGTAAGTAGCAATCTGTCTTTTCCTACAGTGTTGGTATTCCTACTAGAGTTTCCACTGTTTGGGGTAATGTGAATATTGTGTACAATCTGACTTTTTTTACAAATTTTATGTAGTAATGTGATCACTGCAAATAAGTAGCATGACCACAAGAGATTAATGATGTTAAAATAATTGAAACAATTTTGTATTAAATGATGTCCAACATATTATGTACGTACTATGTATCAACAAGGTCTCATGGACAAATAAATAAATAAGCTGCTGTAAAACACTTTTTATTTTATTTCTTTGTTTGAAGATGCGTGGGTACAATAGCCTCAGAATTATCATATGCATCTAAGTGTTGTTGTTGTTGTTGTTGTTGTTTGATGCAGCTCTCCATGCAACTGTATCCTGTGCAAGCTTCTTCATCTCCCAGTACCTACTGCAACCTACATCCTTCTCAATCTGCTTAGTGTATTGATCTCTTGGTCTCCTTCTACGATTTTTGCCCTCCACACTGCCCTCCAATACTAAATTTGTGATCCCTTGATGCCTCAGAACATGACCTACCAACCAGTCCCTTCTTCTGGTCAAGTTGTGCCACAAACTCCTCTTCTCCCCAATTATATTCAATACCTCCTCATTAGTTACGTGATCTGCCCATCTAATCTTTAGCATTCTTCTGTAGCACCTCATTTCAAAAGCTTCTATTCTCTTCTTGTCCAAACTATTTATTGTCCATGTTTCACTTCCATACATGGCTACACTCCATACAAATACTTTCAGAAACGACTTCCTGACATTTAAATCTATACTCGATGTTAACAAATTTCTCTTCTTCAGAAACGCTTTCCTTGCCATTGCCAGTCTACATTTTATATCCTCTCTACTTTGACCATCATCAGTTATTTTGCTCCCCAAATAGCAAAACTCCTTTACTACTTTAAGTGTCTCATTTCCTAATCAATACCCTCAGCATAACCCGACTCAATTCCATTATTCTAGTTTTGCTTTTGTTCATGTTCATCTTATATCCTCCTTTCAAGACACTGTCCATTCCATTCAACTGCCCTTCCAAGTCCTTTGCTGCCCCTGACAGAATTACAATGTCATCGGCGAACCTTGAAGTTTTTATTTCTTCTCCATGGATTTTAATACCTACTCCGAATTTTTCTTTTGTTTCCTTTACTGCTTGCTCAATATACAGATTGAATAACATCGGGGAGAGGCTACAACCCTGTCTCACTCCCTTCCCAACCGCTGCTTCCCTTTCGTGCCCCTCGACTCTTATAACTGCCACCTGCTTTCTGTACAAACTGTAAATAGCCTTTCGCTCCCTGTATTTCACCCCTGCCACCTTCAGAATTAGAAAGAGAGTATTCCAGTCAACATTGTCAAAAGTTTTCTATAAGTCTACAAACGCTAGAAACGTAGGTTTGCCTTTCCTTAATCTTTCTTCAAGATAAGTCTTAAGGTCAGTATTGCCTCACGTGTTCCAATATTTCTACAGAATCCAAACTGATCTTCCCCGAGGTCGGCTTCTACCAGTTTTTCCATTCGTCTGTAAAGAATTTGCATTAGTATTTTGCAACTGTGACTTATTAAACTGATAGTTCAGTAATTTTCACATCTGTCAACACTTGCTTTCTTTGGGATTGTAATTATTATATTTTTCTTGAAGTCTGAGGGTATTTCGCCTGTCTCATACATCTTGCTCACCAGATGGTAGAGTTTTGTCAGGACTGGCTCTCCCAAGGCTGTCAGTAGTTCTAATGGAATGTTGTCTACTCCCGGGGCCTTGTTTCGACTCAGGTCTTTCAGTGATCTGTCAAACTCTTCACGCAGTATTGTATCTCCTATTTCGTCTTCAGCTACATACTCTTCCATTTCCATAACATTGCCCTCAAGTACCTCGCCCTTGTATAGACCCTCTAGATACTCCTTCCGCCTTTCTTCTTTCCCTTCTTTGCTTAGAACTGGGTTTCCATCTGAGCTCTTGATATTCGTACAAGTGGTTCTCTTTTCTCCAAAGGTCTCTTTAATTTTCCTGTAAGCGGTATCTATCTTACCCCTAGTGAGATAAGCTTCTACATCCTTACATTTGTCCTCTAGCCATACCTGCTTAGCCATTTTGCACTTCCTGTGGATCTGATTTTTGAGACATTTGTATTCCTTTTTGCCTGCTTCATTTACTGCATTTTTATATTTTCTCCTTTCATCAATTAAATTCAATATTTCTTCTGTTACCCAAGGATTTCTACTAGCCCTTGTCTTTTTACCTACTTGATCCTCTGCTGCCTTCATTATTTCATCCCTCAAAGCTACCCATTCTTATTCTACTGTATTTCTTTTCCCCATTCCTGTCAATTGTTCCCTCATGCTCTCCCTGAAACACTGTACTACCTCTGGTTCAGTCAGTGTATCCAGGTCCCATCTCCTTAAATTCCCACCTTTTTGCAGTTTGTTCAGTTTTAATCTACAGTTCATAACTAATAGATTGTGGTCAGAGCCCACATCTACCCATGGAAATGTCTTACAATTTAAAACCTTGTTCCTAAATCTCTGTCTTACCATTATATAATCTATCTGAGACCTTCCAGTATCTCCAGGCTTCTTCCTACAACCTTCTTTTATGATTCTTGAACCAAGTATTAGTTATGATTAAATTAAGCTCTGAGCAAATTTCTACCAAGCGGCTTCCTCTTTCATTCCTTACTCCCATTCCATATTCATACTATGTTTCCTTCTCTTTCTTTTCCTACTATTGAATTCCAGTCACCCGTGACTATGAAATTTTTGTCTCCCTTCACTATCTGAATAATTTCTTTTATCTCATCATACATTTCATCAATTTCTTCATCATCTGCAGAGTTAGTTGGCATATAAACTTGTACTACTGTAGTAGGTTTGGGCTTCTTATCTATCTTGGCCACAATAATGCGTTCACTATGCTGTTTGTAGTAGCTTACCCGCATTCCTATTTTCCTATTCATTATTAAACCTACTCCTGCTTTACCCCTATTTGATTTTGTGTTTATAACCCTGTAGTCACCTGACCAGAAGTCTTGTTCCTCCTGCCACCGAACTTCACTAATTCCCACTATATCTAACTTTAACCTATCCATTTCCCTTTTTAAATTTTCTGACCTACCTGCCCGATTAAGGGAGCTGACATTCCACACTCTTATCCGTAGAACGCCTATTTTCATTCTCTTGATAACAGCGTCCTCCTGACTAGTCCCTGCCCGGAGATCCGAATGGGGGACTATTTTACCTCCGGAATATTTTACCCAAGAGGACACCATCATCATTTAACCATACAGTAAAGCTGCATGCCCTCAGGAAAAATTACGGCTGTAGTTTCCCCTTGCTTTCAGCCGTTCACAGTACCAGCACAGCAAGGCCATTTTGGTTAGTGTTACAAGGCCAGGTCAGTCAATCATCCAGACTGTTGCCCCTGCAACTACTGAAAAGGCTGCTGCCCCTCTTTAGGAACCACACGTTTGTCTGGCCTCTGTAACATTTGTCTGGCCTCTCAACAGATACCCCTCCGTTGTGGTTGCACCTACGGAATAGCTATCTGTATTGCTGAGGCATGCAAGCCTCCTCACCAATGGCAAGATCCATGGTTCATGGAAGTGTATTGAACATTTAATATTTGGAGCAAGTTACATAGCCTTTTAAATGTAAATATGCTTCAGATTTTATCTTTTTTGACCAAGTCCACATCCACAAGGGTGATTTCATTTGAGATCTATGCAAGGTACACTAGCACATCTGTTCTTCTTGTAAATATTTAATGTGTGCTCAAATTGTTAATGTAATTCTGGCAAATACTTATTAAGAAACAGATAGCTTTGTTATGAAACTAGTTTTCCATCTAAATGTATGGAATGAGAAATTTTTTAGGAACGCTGTTTATTTCTTTTTTATATAATTATATGGAAATACTTTGGTCTGTTTTGCAACATCAAATTATAAAACTAAAAAAGTTCATACATATTATATTGAATTCCACATGTTACGGCAGAAAAATCCACTTTAACAACATAGTCGCATCACGTTACAACAACATGGGTTCTTACATTTAGAAACAAATGGAAAAAATATACTAATTACTTATTTGTAGACTTGATCACCTGATAATTTTTGGAGACTTCGGCACTCTCAAGTCCATTAGCCAGTAATAAGAAAAGGAGGGTTGCCACCACCCAAATGGCAAGCAGCTTTTAAAATCCAGTTTGTGAATATATTTATTCATATTTTATTTATTTGTTTATTTTGAGCAATAAAATCCCTAAACAATGTTTTTTTGAAGAAAAAAGTCTGACTCAAATTCATTTAGATATTTGTCACAGCTTTACACTCAGGAAAACAAAAAACTGCAGAATGACTAATCTGAATCACCGATTCAGGTAAGTAAAAGATAGTTTTACTTCCTAATCTCACACGAACTTTCCTTTAGTGGATAAAATCTTTTTATTGGTCAATTAATTGAAGTTAATATTTTATTTGAACCAAAAGTGAAGCACATTTGTCTGATTGATGCAATGGCACTCACTTGAACACAATATGCAGCACGGTTTGCACTCATGTGCTTGTGGCAATAGATAATTACACAGATACCTCCTGGGGGATACAAGCTAATAATATACAGCTATAGAGCCAATAACAGAAAAGAGGAATTTCTACATACACACAAAATTTGACTGAAGTCTCACGGATACAAGAGATACATAGATTTAAGTCCCGTAGTACAAGTCTGTTATAAATGGTTCATCTGATAACCACGATCAAGTAGCAGCAATAAAATATCCTCATCAGTCATATATAAGTAATAAGAGGAATGAACAATTTTACAGAATTCTACAGGTTAAATCAGTTGCACTATTCAGAGAGAATTTTCAGAAAAAAACAGGAAAGACACAAAGCAAATGAGAAATCTAGTTCTTTCCTAAAAATATCCTCACACCAATATGAATTAAGTCAACTGTGACAGTGTAAGCTAAAGTAAACAGTGGTTAACTTCTGATGTCAAAATATGTAGCACAAGGAAGAAAGAACTATATTTGATACAGAGGACTAGCTCTAATCAAGATTTAAAGGTGCAACATAAGCTGTTGTCTCTGTATGTCCATCGTTTTACAGATGGTTGTGGGACCTCAGCTGCTTGATGCAGAATGTCAAATCAAAACATCTTTCAGCCATCTAAATTTCCAAATTGTTATTTTATTGAGCAACCAGTGCCAGCAATGCATTACACCATCTTCAGGCATCTAACATTTACACATGTTAGCATCTGATTTATTTTAAATTGGAATTACAATATTCTTCTTCAAGTCTGAAGGTATTCACATGTTTTGCACACCAGGTGGATTAGATTCATCATGGCTGGCTCTCCCATGATTATCATTAACTCTGAGGGAATTATAGAGTGCAGCAATCAGTCTTTCTTTCTTTTTTGTTCTTTTTTTAGATTTTTACTACGCAAATCCAGATTTCTGAGAGAATGTCAATTATTCCAGGGGTCTTGTTTCGACTTAGATCTTACAGTGCCCTTTCAAATTCTCATTGCAATATCATACCTGCCCTCTCATTCTCATCTTCATCTACTTCATGAGGGAGTTTGACGAATTTTAAATAAGTAAATTCCTCACAAAGTATTACTGTAGGTGGACGAAATTTCAAATAAGCAAACTGTAACCTTTTCATGTCTCCTGTACATCATGCATATGTTCTGAAATTCTGTACATCATGAGATGAGTAAAACACATTTCACCTATGTTACAACACTGTTAAGATTTAAGACTATGTTTATTTCAAAAGACCACAAGTGAGGTGTAAATTACAAAGTGATTAACTGCCCTCATTTAACTTTATCATCATTCTGGATACCTAAATTCTGATAAATAGAATTTCAACAAGTGTGTTGTTTGTGGCCTGTCAATACCACAGTCTCCCAGGTTCTCCATATTAAACCTTTGGATTTTGTTTGTGTGGTGATATGTAAAAGCTATGATGTATTCCAGACCTGGTAATAAGAGTTTAAATTAAATTAGATTAGATATGCTTTTCATTCTGGTTGATTCACTGTAAGATGATCCTCGATGATACAGAACATTTCAGATAAACAAGAATACATAGTAAATATTTACAATGAAAAACAAATATGTTGATTTTCCTTCCACAGATTCCAAGTGAAATGACTGTCATGGCTCTGAGCACTATGGGACTTAACATCTATGGTCATCAGTCATGGATGCGTAGTAAGCCATCAAAATTTTAAACATATTTTCACTTAATACATAAAATAAAAATAACATTTTACAACACTTATTTACAGTGATCATATTACTGTGCTGAATTTGTACAATACTCATGTTATTTGATACTATTGGTAAAACGCGCACCCGCACCCGCGCACGCGCGCACACACACCAGTTGGTTGTACTAGAAGTTCACTGATGGAATAGGAGGAATTGGTCACCAATAAATCCTCTAGGCACACTGAACTTTAACCATCAATAAACTTGTTCCGATATTGTATTGTGGATAGCTGGCAATGCATTCGAAACATACCTGGGATTTTTGAACATGTACGGGTTTGAGCAGACATGCTTAAGCCTGACTTCACATATATGGTGATCATGTGGAACACTTTTAACGTGGATATCTGCAGCTTAGATCCACGGGGACCCTGATATGAGGTGTTTATATATTCTGTCTTAATGTGTCATATTGGGGAAATCATTGGTTTTTGGTTCTAAGTGTATTAGAATTATCTACTAATTTTCTTGGCCTGTACTCACCTCTTTCATCTGTACCTACAGCAGTCAAACACCCAGTGTATTCAAACTGAAATTTTCCAGCATCTC